>NC_036449.1:28988666-29694666 GCF_002775205.1 Xiphophorus maculatus
ATTTCAAAAATAATTTGAAGAAACTTTATTTTTCAAAATTTATGGAGCTGAATTGGGGCCAAAAGGTTTGCCCCAGTTTTTTATTTTTTAGTCAAATAAATTCAATATGAAAAGTAATTTTGACATTTTTTTCTGTTTATTTTTTCCGTTTATTTTTTTTTCCAGTTTGAGATCTTTTTTCAGCTTCAAATCTTTTCTTTAGTTTCAAATTTTCTATCAGTTTCAAATTTATTTGTCAATTTTACATCTTTTTTTTCAGTTTCTAAAAAAATGTTTTGGAGCAATTTGACTCCATACAATTCTGTGTAAATTGTTTTTTTTGTCTCGTCAATATGCATACAGAGTGGCCAAGGTGGTTGCGCCAAAGAAAGCCAAACTTGCAGAAGCTGAAGGAGAGCTGAAGATCGCCATGGACGCTCTGCACATCAAGCAGGCGGCGCTCAAAGAAGTCCAGGATAAACTGGCAAAGCTGGAAGAGACTCTGGAGGCAAACAAGAACAAGAAAGCTGATCTGGAGTTCCAGGTCCGTAACAACTCTCACTTTAAAGTGTTGAGCTAACAGCACTGAGCAGTTTGAGCTGCATAGAAACTGGGAATTGTATGGAGCCACGTTGGGGTAATAAAAGTAGCTCAAAAAATATATTTAAAAGCTGAAAAGTCATTTTGAGACTGAAAAAATGGAAACTAAAAGAAAAGATTTGAAGCTGAAAAATAATGTTGAAACTAAAAAGCAATTCAAAATGAAGCAAAGAAAAAAATGGAACTGAAAATAAAAGTTCTTCAAATTCAGGTTTGCTTTTTTTGTTTCAAAAAATGTTTTTGGGCACAGACTTTATAGAATTGTGCTGAAACTATTGTCCTTGTTGCAATAAATGTTTCCAAACTTTGACTGGTTGGTTTGGCCTGCAGGTGGATCTGTGCAGTAAGAAACTGGAGCGAGCCGAGCAGCTGATCGGAGGCCTGGGCGGAGAGAAAACCCGTTGGAGTGAAATGGCCTTTAATCTGGGCCTGCTCTACAACAATCTAACTGGGGACATGCTAATCTCATCAGGCATCGTGGCTTACCTGGGAGCCTTCACCTCCAAATACAGACAGGTGGAGGCAGCCAAGATATCCGCCTGCCTGCTGCAGCTAACTCTACTTTTGAGCTTAAAGTGCTTCCATATGCTAAATGCTAGCGTAGCATTCTGCGTCCAGCTCAAATCTTTGTTGTTTTTTTTGTGTGTGTTTTTTTTATTGTTGAAACGTTTCCTCCAGGATCAGACGGAGAAGTGGCTGGAAATGTGTAGGGCCATGGAGATCCCGTGTTCCTCCAACATGTCGCTCACCAGCTCTCTGGGCGAACCGGTAAAGATCCAGGCGTGGAACATCGCCGGCCTGCCGTCAGACAGCTTCTCCATAGAAAACGGCATCATGATATCGTGAGTTCAGCAGACAAAGACATTCCCACCTCTAGTCACATTATTTCAACACACAGAACACACAAATTACTGGGATTTTATGTCATACATCAGCCACCAGAGGGCGCTAGAGGCCCACGGAAAGCTGGAGGGAAGATGAGAATTTTTAAAATTCTTTAAAATAAAAATTATTACAAAATCTAAAATGTAATTTACAATGATTCATTGAAATATTATTTGGCATGCTCATCTTCCTGCTTAAATTAAATTTCCGCCAAAATGAAACCAAGGAAATATAAGAGTTTAAAAATTGGAAATTTGCTAGAAAGAACTGAGAATTTGTTTCACTTTTTAAGCATAGAAATAAAAAAGAAAATCTGGAACATGTCTGAGAATAATCAAATTTCTTTTCAAGCAAATTTTTGACTTTTCAAACTCAGAAGGTTTTTCTAGGAATCTGACTTGGAGCTCTGAAAAGTTGTTTTTTTTTTTTCTATAATTTTTTTTTTTTAGATTAATCCAAAAAACAAATTCTAGCAATTTTTTGAGTTTTCAAATTCAAGTTTGAGGGTTTTTTTCTGAAATTAATTTCAAAATTGTAGAAAAACTGTCCAGAAGCCACTACTGCAAAGAAACCCCTAAGAGCTCAAGGCTAAAACTTTCTAGAAGTCGATGTTTCTTGACATATTTTGTAGCGTTAGCTACAAGCTAATGCTGTTTTTGGGTAATGTCCCAGATCAACTCAAAGTAAAGTGGAAATGTAAAGTGGAAGCAAATTATACAAAAGATTCAACAATAAAAATAAACAAAATCTAAAATCCTGAAAGAACTGATGGAAAATTTTTTGGTCTACTGGATAATTTTCCTTCCTCCTTATGTTAGTTTGTGTTCTTCCTCATAAAATCTCAATTCAATCATTTCTGGTTTTTGTTTCAAGCAAATAAAGTGAAATAAAAACAATGAAGATGTAAATACTCCTTTAGACTTGGCGAATCAAAACGTGGATCTTCATCGCTCCTGACTTGTAAAAACGTTAAAGCTGCAGCAGTACAGAGATGAAGTCTCTTCTGCTGGACGCCTGCCGTTTGCTGCTATTAGCAAACTGTGAGAGAAGCTTAAATTCTGCAAAAAAAAACAAAAAACCCACAGATATTATCTGAGTCTGGAGGAAAAACACACCAGGTTGTATCTTAGCAATATTCAAGTTTGATAACGGAGGCGGAGAAACAATTGTGACAAGAAACACAATTGTTTCACATCCACAAAACAAATCTGTGGATGTGATTTTCTTTTTAATAGTTTACAAACTTTGGGAGGCAGATAAAAGCAAAATGAAACAGATTTTTGCAGGATGCGTCTAATCCAGGTTCTTCCTTTAGGAAATAATGTCAATTTTTCTTCCATCCATCCATCCATCCATTTTCTGTTCACCCTTGTCCCTAATGGGGTCGGGAGGGTTGCTGGTGCCCATCTCCAGCTACGTTCCGGGCGAGAGGCGGGGTACACCCTGGACAGGTCGCCAGTCTGTCGCAGGGCAACACAGAGACATACAGGACAAACAACCATGCACACACACACTCACACCTAGGGAGAATTTAGAGAAACCAATTGACCTGACAGTCATGTTTTTGGACTGTGGGAGGAAGCCGGAGTACCCGGAGAGAACCCACGCATGCACAGGGAGAACATGCAAACTCCATGCAGAAAGACCCCGGCCGGGAATCGAACCCAGGACCTTCTTGCTGCAAGGCAACAGTGCTACCAACTGCGCCACTGTGCAGCCGTCAATTTTTCTTTTTCTAAACAATTCAGTTTATTTAAATTACTACAAATATTGTCTTAAAGCATTTTACGAAGTACTAATATCAATACAATCAATTTTAAATTCCAACTGTTGTTAGTTATCAAACAGTGCAATTAGGTTGGATTATTATTCAAATTAAGGCTGCATCTGGCAGTTATTATTCTGATGATTAATCAGTTAATCGGGTAAAACAATTTCCACTTTTTTCCAGATATTTTTATGTAAACGATTCATCTGCAGCTGAAATAATTCTACTAAAATCTACATGTGAAAATCTGAGCCATTTCTGCTTCACTTAATCCAGTGATTACTTTTTTATTAATTGATCAATCTTTGGAAAATAATAACTGCTTTATAGGAAATTTCTTTTAGGAGGTTAGTTAAGCTAATATTTAAAGACAGTTTTTTATTTGGGTCTAATTACTGCTCTGAGTGTGTTATTCTGGCAGCAAAGGCCAGTTTTATGAGTCTGTTTACTCCAATTAATGGTTAATTGATTGCTAAATTAATTGACGATTATTTCAGTGAGACGATTAATCACGATTAATCGTCTTGCAGAGTGAGTGGAAGTGCTCAGTTTGTCTTCCAGTAGCTGATTGGTTGTCTTTGTTTTGAGGAGCCATCTTGTTCACATATTATTTTAAAGCGACAGACGCAATATTTTGTATTCATGTAACTCGTAAAATCCCAATAAAAATGCATTTTTGGATTATTTCATAAAGGCATGCGAATATTTTTGCAAGACATTGTCCTGTGTATGAATCTATCTTTCTCTTTTTTTGTTCTCTCTGTCTTGTTTTCTCTCTGTTTTGTTCTGCCCCTCTTTCTTGTTCTCTCCCTCCCTCCCTCCCTCCCTCTAGTAACGCCAGGCGATGGCCGCTGATGATCGACCCCCAGGGTCAGGCCAACAAGTGGGTGAAGAACATGGAGAAAGCCAACAGCCTCCATGTCATCAAGCTGAGCGACTCCGACTTCGTCCGCACTCTGGAGAACTGCATCCAGTTCGGGAACCCAGGTCTCTCCTTCCCCTCATTTATATCTGCAGTTCCAGCCCCGGCCACACGGTGTCACTCTTCACCTCCCAGACTGCTGCTCTCCTTTGTTCTGGTCTCTGCAGAGGGAAACTGAAATCAGCCACACCACTGAGATGTTTTGTTTCAGATGGGCTTTGATTCTGGCTGCTGTGTTTAAAACAGCAGAGAATCACATTAACGCCGCAGAGAGAGAGCTACATTTGTTAGCATCTGCTAGCAGCTGTTAGCATCTGCTAACAGCTGCTAGCGTCCTCAGCAGTCAGATTGAAGTCAAGTTTTGGATTTAAAATAAAGGGACATTTTCCGCTGCCTGATGCGAGCCGTCCCACCAAACCAACCTCGGTCCAGTATTCCCTAAATTATAAGACAAGAAATCTTAAAAAAAAAAAAAAGAAACTACCATTTAACCACAAACTACCATCAGCCACTCAGAATCTGGCCGGCCTTTAACACTGAAGTGCTGTGGAAATTCCAGTGTAATTTCTATTAAACAGCCTAAATAAAAACACAAAAAGCCACTGAAGCACATTTATTTACATTTTCATCAACTGTAGAGAAAAACTCGGATCCACTTTATTTATTCTAACAAAAGACGAAATCACGTTTATGGTTAATATCAGTCCAGCAGCTTCTGCCCCTAAACATTAAATAAAATATAATAAATAACCCTAAACAAAACTATAGCAGGAGTTGATGTTTGTAAATTTAAACAGCTAAAATGGACATTAATAATAACAGATAAAAACACATACAAAACATAGTAATATTACTCATAAAACACTGTATATAATTACATTTGTGTAAAATATATGTTGAACTATAATACTTGTAATACTTGAAAAGAAAAAACAGCTGATCCTGATACAAACCAGTTTCAAACGGCAACAGAAAGACAAAAAGGGGCGGAGCTGACAGTTACCGGTTGCTACGGTAACCAGCCTAACAGAACTTAATACGTCAACAATGTCTGGAGAAACAACGTTTTGTTACCTGTTACACAACCATATTTATGTGAAATAATTCATGCTTTTCATTGGGCAGGAAATGATAAACGAGACGAACCCTTACTGTAACTTTGAGCGTAAAGCTTTGTATGCTAGTGGTGTTAACATAATTTGCCTAAAAGAAGTAAACGACAGAGAAAGTCGTTCCAAACGACTCGACGAGACTCTCAGTCAGGCTGAATGAGCTGATCTCAGGAATCGGGTGAAATACGGCAGTTTTCCCCAACAAAACGGGAGACGGGTATGATTGAAGTGTGTGGGCTGGCTTGTGATGCTGAAGCGCTAAAGTAGAACCTTCTTAGTGGATGTGGCCTAATGATCCACCAAACAGCAGAACAAGCTGCTCTGAGGAGGAAAAACAGTAAAAAAACGTCCATTTGACTGGATTCAGAGGCAACGTATTTAAAGTGAGAAACAGAGGCATTAAAAGGACATCTGAGTAACGACCTGACTCTTCGCTCACCAGCAGACTGGCAGAGCAACGTCTCTGTAAAATTGTCCCCAGAGGGAACAGCTCCTTCCCTGATGGCCTCTTTCCTTATTTCACACTTTTGCACTTTCTTTGTGTTTGTGTCGCAGTCCGTAATGATGTGCCGCTGTTCGCTCCTCCGGCCGGACGGAGCTGTTGTTTCTCTTACGTAATCATTAGCAAGTTGCTGCTGGTTTGTGTTTGGAAAAGGTCGCCGCTCCCAGTTGCGTCTGGGAGCCGAGTTGCCTCCTGACAGAGCAACATCAATTACAAACGGGCCAGCGTTGGAAACATGAGAGCAGCATTATCAGACTTAATGTTAAATCACATTAGCAGTGATGTTAGGGGAGTCCGGCGTTTGTAGCCTCAGTGGTTTCCTGGTCATTCACATGAGCTCCACAGAGGAAGAGCTAATGTTGGTCAATTTATTCGTCCTGATAACTAAAATAAGGAAGTAGCTGCCAGTGGTAGAAACCGCTAACTAAAACACTAGCTGCGCTAACACTAAAGCACTACGTCAGCACGGTAGCAGAAGCTAATGCTAAAACGCTTATAGAGTTGTAACAATGTGAGAAAAAGGTGATAATATGGAAGAAAAGTTGGAATGATCTGGGAAAAAAGTTGTAATAATACGAGAAAAAAAGAGTCACAATAAAACAACAAAAGTGTTATAATAATACAGGAAAAGGTCATAATAAATAGTCATAATCTTATGAGAATAAACTTGAAGTAATATGGAAAAAAGTTGGAATAATACGAGAATAAACTGATAAAATTATGAGAATAAAATTGTAATGATACGTAAATGAAGTTGAAATGTTGCTAAAAAAAATAAACTTGTAACATTAGTAAGAATTTTTTTAATCCTTCATGAAAAATAATAAGAAATCAAAATGAGGAATGTTGAGCATCTTTTTCTACCAAGATGCAAATAGGACATACTTGATCTTAAGCATCGGCATTAAATTATTATCTGGATAAATTGCTAAGCGAACTATTAGCTTGTCAGAGGCTGATTCAAATATTCCAGGTTTTCCTTCTGGAGTTTTCAGGACTGGTCAGTAATTAATGCAAAAGGAGCCGCAACCCAGTAAAAAATCCTTAAATTTCTAGTGATCTGAAATGCTGAATTTTAAATGTTTGTTCTTGTAAGTCAAAAATACAGAAAATAAAAGTTATGTATGTTTTTCTCTGTGTAATGAATCTATATGAGTTTGAGTGAAATGAGGGACAAAAGCCTCTGAGCTTTTCCTGGATGTTTTTCTCTCCGTTGACCTGACAGCGTTACGCTGCTCTGTCTCTGAGTGAGAGTCATTTTGGAAACCAGTTCAGCGATAACGCTGACATGTTGTGGAGGAAAAAAATTCGCTTCGACTGGAACCATTTAAAACGGCGCAGCTTCACCGTTGTAGCGGCTGACACCCGGATGATGATGATGATGGTTTGTAAAGATGAGGCGGGTTTTGTGTTCCAGTGCTGCTGGAGAACATCGGCGAGGATCTGGACCCCATCCTGGAGCCTCTGCTGCTGAAGCAGACCTTCAAGCAGGGCGGGGCGCTGTGCATCCGCCTGGGAGACTCCACCATCGAGTACGCGCCCGACTTCCGCTTCTACATCACCACCAAGCTGCGTAACCCTCACTACTTACCCAAGATCTCAGTGAAGGTAAAACTCTGGATTTAAAATCTTTCCTGTAGGACCAGGCGATAACCCTTCATTACTGATTGCTTTTGTTTGAAATATCTGAAATGCTTCCAAACTCATGGCGTGACCTTTCCTGTTTTATCCAGTTTTCACTCCATGCCGTTATTTTTTTTATTTTTAACCACTTACGAGGCGAAACCTGAAACTGCTGCTGCGTTAGCTACGCAACAGGTCGTTGCTAGGCAACCACAAGTTACACAACTTGTGGTTGGTCCACTGGAGTAGCGGCAAAATACCACGGCTACCGCACAGGTTGTTGCACTGCAAAAACGCAAAGTCTATTTCCAAGTAATTTTGGTCCAGTTTCTAATGCAAATATAAGACAAGACTAACTTTTTAGCAAACATAGAGGCTTGTTTTAAGTTAATAATTTGATTTAAAAAGTAGTAGCTTCATTGGCAGATTATTTAACAGGAAATTGTTCCTGTGTTGTAAGTAAATTTATCTGTGACTAGAGAAATGTTGCTAGGTGGCTACCTAGCAAGACGTTGTTGCTAGGCAACCACAAGTTACAAGTGACGAAAAGTTACTTATAAGTAAGTTTTGTCTTATTTCAAATGTAATAAGATATTTGCACTGGAATGGAGACCAAAAATACTCGGTGAGATTTTGTGATTTTGCAGTGTTCATGCCTCTCCTTTCAAATCTTTATCTGGAAAATGTTTCATTTATGTTCATAATATCAGAGAAACATGATATTCTGTTTAAACGTTTCATTAGTAAGTGAAAAACCTCGTGTTAGTGGCTTATTTTGACGACAAAACAGGCGATTCTGTCAGAAAGTCTCTGTTCTTTCTGTCTCACAGCTTGAATATTTTTTTCTTTTTAGGAAGATGTTTGTTATTTGATTACACTGATCATTTTTACCCCAATCACACAGTGGATCATTGTTCTCCCACCCTCCATGATCTGAAAAAGTATTTCAGGAAAAGGAGCATTAAAGTAAATCACATTACAGAGAAGGAAGAGGTTGGAAAGCATTTCAGAAGATCACATTTCCAGCATCTATTTGTAGCAGCTCGCCGCTTTATGGCCGGCTATTAGATTGATTCAGCTCATTTTTCACAACTGGCTCAGTCCCTTTCTCTTCCATTTTTGTCTAAATCTTTTTTTGGCATACAGTGTATTATGTGAGGGTTTCCATTACGCCCATTAATCCGCTTTTTGAAACGCAAAAGAGGGCTGATCCGCTGGAGAAGCGGCTCTTTTCCAATGTGAATGTGTGAAAAGGACAAACTGAAGATTTATATGAGATCCGAGCTGTTACCACCAGCAGAGTGGGCCTCGCTGCATCAATGGAAATAAAATTAAACCCCAGAGAAGCACACTTCTTATTTAGGTTATAGAGAACAACCTCCAGGTAAAAGCTAAGAAACTGCAACACCTTTTCACACTAAAAGAGCGAGTTCACCACACGGCTGCTTTATTACAGGCAATCTGCTCGTTGCAACTGATTTATAACAGAGAAAACCAACAAACTTTAGTGATTACACAGGAAATGTCATGTTGAGATAAGCACAGCGATTTATAAAAGCAATAGTAACTCTTCAGTTCAGTACTTTATGGTTCCACAGCTGCAGAAAACACAAATACGACATTCAATGACAAAAAAATAGAAAACAGATGTTCAAAAATGTCCAAAATGTGACACATTTGGTCAAAGTTGGTTGAGATCTGTAGTGGCGTTTGGGATGAAGCAATATTTGTATCAATTTCACCTTATGGATGGAAACCTGCAAATTCCTCAAAGAGACGACGGCTTCTGCTTACTGCAGTGGCTTTTCCACAATATGCCCCAGATTTCTGACAGGGGGCGCTGTTCAATGCCAGTTATTCTGCTTTCAGTTTTAATGAGTTTAAACTACGATGGCATATTAGGAACATTGTTAATAGACAAAAAAATTAATAAATTTACTCCACAAGACTCAGAAATTTTGAGATTAATGTCAGAAAATTTCTAGAAAAACTTTGGAATTTCAGAATTTCAAAAATAGAAAAATGTTTACTTTTGAAACTCAAAAAATTCAAAACTGAAACTGAGAACTTTGCTGTTTTTGAGTCTCACACCAGTCGTCAATGGGAAGGACCTCAAGATGGTTGATGCAGACTGACAGTCATTTTAATGGTTAGCATTAGCCTCTGCTAGTTTAATTATGTCTTTAGCGGTTAGCATTAGCATAGCCAAGATTCTTGTTCAGCAGTTTAGTGGAACACGCACCGTCGGCAATGACAACTGCAGATGTTAGTACAAACATATTTTCCATTACAACCATGGCAGCCATTATCAAAAATGTTAATGTTAGCTTTAGCTTTGGCTAATTGTTTGTGTTTAGAGGTTTAGCATCAGCATATTCAGATTCTTGTTTCGTGAATTAGTGGAACTTTTTGTTTATCTGTTGCCACTACTGACAATAACTACTTACCGATTTAATTCAAACATATTTTCTCCATTACAGCCATGGCGGCCATTTTGAAAAACGTTCACAAGAAAAAAAGAGACAAAATTAATAAAATAAATCTGATTTCTATGGTTTGAGATATGTAACCATAATCTGACTCCACAGACATTCATCTAATTGACAATTTTATTGTCAGTTAGACATGTCAATAATAATTCATCTTCCATGTCAACCACGGTGGCCATCTTGAAAACTCAAAACATTATCAGTAAATATGATTTTTGTTGGTTCAATCATGTGTGATTTGACTCTAAAACTTTTCATTTCTGATAAAAATGGGCAAATTTAGTGCAAAATTAAATCTTCCTTGACGACCATCTTGGCGCTCATTTTTCAAGATGGCTGCCAAGATGGTTGTCTTGAATTTTGTTTTTTAAACAGCAAGCCCTTAAGAACGTCTGTGCCTCATTAGGTTCCTGTACCTACATGTGAAAGATTTTGCTGTAATATTAAATTATGTGCTGCACTGTTTAGGTCACACTGCTGAACTTCATGATCACGCCTGAGGGCATCGAGGACCAGCTGCTGGGCATCGTGGTGGCTCGGGAACGGCCCGATCTGGAGGAGGAGAAGCAAGCCCTCATCCTGCAGGGTGCAGAAAACAAAAGGTGTGGTTTTCCTCCAGGGTGTGCCGTCCAACCAGCTGCCTGGAGACTCCAACCCTAAACCAAACTGTGGTTCTCTGTCAGACAACTGAAGGAGATCGAGGATAAAATCTTGGAGGTGCTCTCCTCCTCGGAGGGCAACATTCTGGAGGACGAAACGGCCATCAAGATCCTGTCCTGCTCCAAGGTGTTAGCCAATGAAATCTCTGAGAAGCAGGCGGTGGCTGAGGTGACGGAGCAGAAGATCGACGAGACCCGGATGGGCTACAAACCCATCGCCATTCACTCTGCCATCCTGTTCTTCTCCATTGCTGACCTGGCAAACATCGAGCCGATGTACCAGTACTCCCTGACCTGGTTCATCAACCTCTTCATCAACTCCATCGACAGCTCAGAGAAGAGTGAGGAGGTGGACAAGAGGTAAGCCGCTCCAGCTCCGCCGCGTAGCTTCAGGTGACATATTATGCTTCCTTGAACAGGTTAGAATAGGATCTATGGGCAAAACAAAACATGTTCATTATATTTTTAAATTATTCTTACATAATGAGGTTTTCTTTTAAAGTGAGATGTTTTAGGGCCTCTTGCCATTTTAAAGCCAAATAAACTGCTGCTGGCCACGCAACGTTTACACTCGCACATGAAAATGCTGACAACAGATGCACAATTATACAACCATACATCTTTGAAAAGCAGAAGTGGAGCCTCCTGCATAACCAACAAGTTGTACAGGGCATACGGAGGAAAAACCAGTTGATCAAATGTGCTGGAGCTCTGCTTTGGTTGCTAGGTAACATGCTGGGGTTTCTAGGTAACGGGCATTGCCTGCTTATTCAAATTCAAAAGTACTTTATTGATCCTAAAGAGAAATTAAATGTTGTTGTAACTCATTTAGTTAAAGAATTATTGTAGATGGTTACATTATTTTCGGAAGATTTTTTCAAACATGGCCACCAATGACGGCAGATAAATGGTTTTTCTGTTTCTCCACCATTAGCACATTTAGCAGCGCATATGTGAGGTTGATTGACAGCGCCAGCACCCTCCTCCTGGCTTTGATTGGCTGATTTTGGTTGGGAGAAGTGCATTTCTTCAGACAGCAGTAGAAGCTCAGGTTGTCTGTCTCATACCAAACTGTCATGACATGGTGGCAGTTTTATCAAATATGTAAAAAAATATATTTTTTTATAAAAATTACACACTGAAGTTTTAACTTATTCCTCAAAAACATCCGGATGTTTTTTTTAAGTTCTTAGAAGCAGTAGAGACCCAAATGGAAGCAAAAAAACAGGAATTTTTTCATAATAGATCTCCTTTAAAAACACATCTGAAGTGATTTTAATGCATGAGGTTGGGTTTGCAGCGCCGCTCGGTTTGGTTTCTGCTGGAATAATCGTGCTGATTAAAACTGTGACACATGTCCCTGCCTCAGATTGCAGATCCTGAGGGACCACTTTACCTACGCGCTGTATGTCAACGTGTGCCGCTCCCTGTTTGAGAAGGACAAGCTGCTTTTCTCCTTCTGCCTCAGTGTCAGTCTGCTCATGCACGACAAGCTGGTGGGTGCACGCTCACACGCGCATACATCTGTGACATGAGCATAACGTCTCTGATGGCTTTTCCTATCATGTTTTTCACTGAGTGATTAGGCAACCAGACGAGCAAGTTATCCTCATTTTATGGACGACATAACCTCGTATAAAGAGCTCCGACATTTTTACTCTTTAAATGCCTGAATAGATGTGAATGTTTCAGGTGGATGAGGTGGACTGGCGCTTCCTGCTCACAGGCGGCGTGGGCCTGGACAACCCTCACCCCAACCCCTGCAGCTGGCTTCCTAAGACGTCCTGGGATGAACTCTGCCGTTTGGATGAGATCGAACATTTCCACAGCTTCCGGCAGGACTTTAAGGGACTCCTCCCAGAGTGGAAGAAGGTTTACGACAGCCCGGTGAGGCCCAGCTCGGTCTTGGTTTAAACAGCCCCGGTACTTTTTGCCCCTACGTTCATTATAGCACGTCACATGGGTTAAACAGAGACAGGTTTGGTATCCATGGAAACACCAGACTCTAGGCTGGAAGTTTAATAAAAACATTTTAGTAGTTGAATTTATGTCTAAGCGCTGCAGGACAGACATAAATGACCAGGAACCTTCAACAAAAAGCCATTGTATGGAGCTCCAGTAGTGCCAAAAAAGTATGTATTTTGGTCTAGTCTCTAGTGTCCAGTTTCTAGTTTCTAATGTTTGTCATTCGTAGAGTCGTTTGTCTCTTATTCTGTGATCTGCCTGCTACTTCCTGTTTCTACACCCAGGCCCTTCACAGTGCCGCCAAATTTGTTTCTTACTGTGTTATTTCAGGGTATGACTAAATTTAATTATGTATGTTGTGTTTCTGAGTACTAATTAAGCGAGGATCTGTTTTTGTATTATCATGTTTTGTTTTAAATGGCTGAGTTCAGGCAGTAAGAGAAGAAGATCTGCTGCCAGATTCAGAGGACATGATGCTCATAGACATGTCTTTGAAATACAAAAGAGCTAAAATTGAATTTTTATCTCATTAAATGTTCTTCGCTCAGTTGTGCCAGTCACATCTATGCAGTTTAGAGGAGAGAACAGCTGTTAAATCAATGTTTGGTGCACACCAACTTATCTTTTGCTGCTGCACATGCACACACACACACACCCACACACACACACCCACATGCATCCTTACACACTCCAAGTTTGATGTATAATCAACACAATCAGCCACAACACTTCTGTCTAATTAGTTCTAGTTTGTTCCAGTTGTAAAATTCACATTTATTCAATCTCGATGTGAGAGCAGCTGTTCAATTCAACACACACACACACACACACACACACACACACACACACACACACGCACACACACACATGGATAGTTTTACAGAAATCCTAGGAGATTAGAATAAAAATATGTCCATCCCCACCATGGATGGACCATTATTCCCATGGTACGGCATTAACATTCTCAGTTTTCTACAGCCTACCTTCTGTTATTTCTGTTTGACATGTGCAGACTTCATACTTTTCACACACAAAAGTTTATCATCTGTTCAGCCTTTAGTGTCCAGTGATCTCCAATCTCTAGTGCAGAGTGTCTTGTCTCCAGTGTCCAATCTTTAGAGTCTGGAGTTTAGTCCCTAGTGTCCATTTGCTAGTGTTCAGAATCTAGACTATAGTGTTGAGAGTCTGTACGATATTTAGATGTCTTTTAAATGAGTGTTTTTGTTTTTTTTGCTGTGAATGTTTGCAGAACCCCCATCAGACTCCATTCCCAGGCATGTGGCAGGATCACCTGTCCCAGTTTCAGAAGATGATGGTGATCCGATGTCTCCGACCCGACAAGGTCTGTCCGACGGAGATTACTGTGAGTTTGTTTCACAGTGACGAACACTGAAGACATTGCTCTGCCCCAGATTGTCCCGATGGTGCAGGAGTTTGTTTCAGAGAGCGTTGGCCAACCCTTCATCGAACCGCCGCCCTTCAACCTGAGCACGGCCTTCTCAGACAGCCACTGCTGCGCTCCCCTCATCTTCATCCTGTCCCCCGGCTCCGACCCCATGGCGGCTCTGCTGAAATTCGGAGACGAAATGGTATAACCACACTGGGAAAGTCTCAACAAGCACTCGTTTTGATGAGGGAACCTCATATGGAGCCACATTTGGTGCAAAAATAACTGAAGTTCAAGTCAGGGTGACAAATAATTTAGTCAAATTTGTAGATAAAAGACACACTTAAAAAATATTTATCTTACACAGTTTTGCCCCAAATGATCTAAAATTAATGTACGGAGCTAAATGGGGGCCATAATATTTGCTTAAATTTTTTTAAAACTGAAGAAGAAACAGAACTTAAAAATTAAAATTAATTTTGAACTGCTTTCAGTTTCTATTTTTTTCTCAGTTTTAAAATTATTTTTCAGTTTCAAATCTTTTTTTTTTTTAACTTTTTTTTAATTGCAAAATCATTTTCACTAGATTTTTTTCTGAGTTTTACAATTTTCTTAGTTTTTCAGATTCAAATATTTACTTTCAGTTTAACATTTATTTTTCACTTTTTTCTGTTTGTTTTTCAGTTAGAATTTATTTCAGGTGGAAACTTTTTCAGCTTCAAATATATTTTATCAGCTTTAAGATATTTTTTTGTTTAAAATCTTTTGTTTTCAATTTAAATTATTTTTCTCAATTAAAAAAAATGGAGCAAACTTTGTGGCACCAATTTAGCTCCATAAGTTGGGATGATACAATTTGCTCCCAAATTTGTATTTTTCCAGTGGAGGATTTTTTCACTTATAGTAGCATTCCTTTCATCAATATTAAGAAATTATTGACTTAAAACAAGCTTCTGTGTCTTATTGAAAAATGATTTATCAGTTAGTTTTGTTATATTTAGAAGCTAAACCAAAAATCCTTGGTAAGATTTTGTGTTTTTGCAGATCGTTGTACACTATTAGTAGAATAATTTTAACCCCTTCCTCTGCAACAGAGCCATGAAATGTGTTGCTGGTTTGCTCTCTCAGGGCTTTTCAGGCGGCAAGCTCACCTCCCTGTCTCTGGGCCAAGGTCAGGGTCCAATAGCCATGAAAATGATTCAGACAGGCGTCAACGACGGCACCTGGGTCGTCCTGCAGAACTGCCACTTAGCAACTTCCTGGATGCCGATACTGGAGAGAGTCTGTGAGGTAGAAACAACCAATCGCGTCTCTGATGTATTGTATTCCGACCCAGCTGAGCGGGTTGGTGTGTTGTCACTGAGCAGGGCCTGCTGCCTGACACCACCCACCCAGACTTCAGGCTGTGGCTGACCAGCTACCCGTCGCCCACCTTCCCCGTCACCGTGCTGCAGAACGGCGTGAAGATGACCAACGAGGCTCCCAAGGGCCTCCGCTCCAACATCGGCCGCTCCTACTTGATGGACCCCATCTCTGACCCAGAGTTCTTCAACAGCTCCAACAAGCCGGTCAGTTCGTTGCTGTTTATCAGGGTTATAATAGTTCTGACTTTTTCATTACAGTTTTGCTTCTTTTTGTTGTGACTTGTTGTGTGTCTGATTGAATTAGTTTTAATTAGTTTTTAGAGTGTTTGCTGGTTTTTATTAGTTACTACTAGTTAAATATTATTTAGCTTTAGCTTAGTTTTTACTATTATAAACCAGTTGCAGCATGACGTCACGTCCCCATCGACCTGCTGGAGGGCAAAAAGCTGCTAGCCGACGAGGACTAGCATTAGCTGTTAAGTTATCAATATAACAATCTAAATCTGAAATCTACACCTGACATATTGAAGAAAAAAGGGACGCAGTGCTTTGGTACACTATAACAACCAGATAACAAGGGCAGGAAAAAGTTTTAATTAAGAAAAAAATAGCAAGGGGGGTGGAAGTAGCTTCGTTATGCTAGCTTGACTACGACGATCTTAACATGTAGATGTGCTGCAGGATTCTGTGTTTTGGTTCATTTATAAAATACACATTAACTCTGACAGATCATCCATAGCTCAGATGTTTAAATTAGCTAATCAACCGCCGTTGTCGTAGCTTAGCTAATAACAGCGGTGGCTAATCAACTACAGTGAACACTAATTAATAATCGCGAAATAAACATCAAACCTAAAAACATAAAACTGTAACAAACTGAATGTTCTGTTCTTTGTGTGGGACATGTTTGATTGTTTTTTGGCGTTGAATCCTGATACATAGAGTGGCATTGTTGTCAGTTGCTATGGCAACGAGCCTGCGTGCAGTGAGAAAGAATACCAGGTTTTGAGTTGTTTTTATGCATTATTTTTCCCTTTGCTGTGGCGCAAGTTAATAGTACCTACATCTCCAGGTTTCATTTGGCTAATGTAATTGTTCTACCGCGGCGGAGCGGCATGTAAAACAAATCGTCTTTCTGCCCTCCAGTGATGTGCGCATGTCCGTCATTCTTTTGTTTGTGTTTGTTCCAGGTTGTGTTCAAGAAGCTGCTGTTTGGTTTGTGTTTCTTCCACGCCCTGACGCAGGAGAGGAGGAAGTTCGGCCCGTTAGGCTGGAACATCCCGTACGAGTTCAACGAGACGGACCTGCGCATCTCCGTGCAGCAGCTGAACATGTTCCTGGAGCAGTACCAGGTCCTACACTCATTTTATTATCTCGACGCCTCTGGTTCTGATTTAATGAAGTATTCTCTTTCATGAGACATTTTCCAAGCTCCTCTTGACATTTTTCCACAAACACTCCAACATTCACGGCGGAAATCGAGAGCCGGGGAGATCTTTTTTTTGTAGATGGTGACATTTTCAGCATGTCAGTGAAACTCTCCTCGAGTCTCTCTGTAAGCCGCTAAAGCAAGAATGTCCAAAATATGGCCTGGGGGCCATTTGTTGCCCTTGAAATGAACTTGTTTGGTCCCTGAGCTTGAGTGAGGAATGGTAAACAAAAGAGAAAACAATCCATGACCCAGAAAATTTGGACTTTGTTTTTTTTTTCTTCATATTTTCAAAGTTGATCAAATTTTCCAATGATTGCATTTTCAAAGTTTATTATGGAGTTTGATGATTGTTGTGAATATCTCAGCGTTATACAAAGAAATGAGGCAGTTAGTCCAGTTTATGTCGTCTATTGAACTTTCATAAGCTACAGTGGCTGAAGAGCTCATCAACAGAGTTATGAACTGGTTTTCAGTTCATAACGCTGAAAACCAACCAATACCAGGCAATACAGCAGAGATTATGTAGAAGTATATCAGAAATCAACACAGAAAACTTCCCACACAAAGAACAGAACATTCAGTTTGTTGCAGTTTCATGTTTTCAGGCTTGATATTTATTTTCCAATTTCTTAATAAGTGATAAAGTGAACACAGTGGTAAATTAGGTCATTTAAACATGTGCAATTGATCATCTCTCAGAGAGCTGGTGTGTGGTTCACTTTATTTTAAAGTTAAATAAACCAAAACACGCCGAATTCCACAGCACATCTACATGTTAGATCTGTCATAGTCAAGCTAGCATAGCTGACCTACTTTCTATTTTCTCAATATATAAGATAATATAAATCTTTATTGTCATTGTCACAATAAAGATTTATCTTATCATATATATTTTTAAATTTAAAACCTTTTACTGACTTGTGTTTCCAGGAAGTCCCGTTTGATGCCTTGCGCTACATGACTGGAGAGTGTAACTACGGAGGACGCGTCACAGACGACTGGGACAGACGAACTCTGCGCACCATCCTCTCCATCTTCTACACGACACAACTAATCGATAACCCCGACTACATGTTTGACTCCAGCGGGCTTTACTACGTGCCACCAGATGGCGATGTAAGTCAGACCCACTTCGTACCTCCGTCTGGTTCTGTTGACTCAGTTGTTAGCATCATCGTTTCAAAGTCTGAATGCTGATAATGTTTTAATGCCGATGTGTTAATAGCTGAAGTATTTGATTATTTGAAAAACTGATATCAAAATATAACTTTTTAAATTGCTCCATAATCCTCATTTTAACGCAGACTGTTTTAAATGTAGGTGTTCTCAGAGAATTACAACTTTATTGTCAGATTTTTTCGACTTTTTTCTCATAATAATGCAACTTTATTCTTACATTTTTAAGGTTTTATTCTTGGAATTTTTAAAAATTTACTCTTGTATTTTCACAACTTTATTCTATTAATTTTACAAATTTATTTTTTGCAACTTTTTCCTTGTAATTTAAAGACTGTTTTATTGTAATTACAAAAACAAAACGATCTTAGCCTTAGCGTAATGGTCTGTTGTAAAAACATTCTGAGCTGAACTTCAGTCCAGGTCAAAGTTCAGCTCCTTCCTGACAATAACTCCTCTAATATTTCATATGTTTTATAGAAAAAGATGCTTCAGTAAAGTAACAGATTAAGGATGTAACTTGATTTTGTAACATTTTTTTACCCTATATCACATTTGTTTATATTTCTATTAAATTGTGAAGGTTAAATGACTAAATTAAAGGTGGATTTTGTTGTTTTTACATTTATAAAACCTTGCATTTTGCTGAATTTTTGGATCCCAGTTTGAAGCATGTTAGAAAGCCAGTTAATGACCATCGGGTAAGCGGCGCTTCAGGCCGCACCGGCGCTTTAAAAACTCCATAAACTCTGGAGTTCCCCAGCAGCCGCAGTCCCTGACCCAGAGTTCGCTCTAACTGTTGATGAGCTACCTTTAAAAAGTCATCAGCAGATAAAATGTGTGTAATAAGGCGCAGCAGGCGGCCGCTGTCACCGACTGCTGATGGATTTGTTAACGCAGCGCGTTCTGCGGCGAGCAGCATTTTATTTGGCATTTTGTTCCGCCGTACTTCACCCCCCTCCAATCACATCTTTTATTCATGAAGTCACATTTACATATTCATTAAAACAAATGCCAGCAATCTTTGGAGCACAGTTGTTTTTCAGTGAGGGTTATTACTGCAGATGTTTTCCGATGTTACGTTAAAAATGTCTAACCTCTCGCCCCCCGCCCCGCCGTCGTTTCTGCCGCAGTACAACAGCTACTTGGAGTTCACCAAGTCGCTTCCCCTCAACCCGTCGCCGGAGATTTTCGGCATGAACGCGAACGCGGACATCACCAAGGATCAGGCCGAGACGCAGCTGCTGTTTGACAGCATCCTGCTCACACAGGTAACGCCACGGCCTGCTGAGGGTCAGATCACCTAAACCAGTAGATCTGGTACTTTACAATACTAAGGAATTATTTACTTTAAAAAAGCTCATATTTCTTTCTGAAAAGTTACTTGTTAGTTAGTTTTGTTTTATTTTAAGTGTAATAAGATGTTTGCACTAAACTAGACCAAAGGTACTTGGTGAGATTCTGTGGTTTTGTAGTGTGATTATATAATAAAGGTCAAATTATATAGTTCTTCTTTCTTTTTTTATTCTGGCTGGAAATTCTTGGCAAAACTGGTGGAGTTGTGTTCAGGATTGAATTCATAGTTTATACTTTTTTTGATTAATCCGATTAATCGCCAATCGTTTCCTCCCCTTTAGTTTCATTCCACTACATTAAAATAAACCTTATTAAACCAAACATAAATATTTCAGTTGACTTTTTCAGTATTTTTGGCTCTGGTGGTTCCTGTGATCCCACATCATGATACCGCAGCTCTGAACTCTTAAACCTTTCACTGCAAATCAAATCCAAAGATTTCACATCAACGCCTACTTCTAGATGAAAGAGTCGCTGCTCCTCCTGTGCACTTCTAGCTGATTTATTTCTACATCCATGTGTTTTCAGACTCACAGCTGAGTGTGTGTGTGTGTGTGTGTGTGTTTCTCAGCTCTGTATATACAGTAGCAGCTTACTTCCAAAGCGTCAGACTTTTTTTGGCTGCAACAGATAAATAGACAATTATCTCCAGATGCACCGCGACTCCCACATTAAAAGTTAAATTTAGAGCTCCACAGACTCCGGGATTTATTCCTATTAATATTATTCAGCAAGATTAATATTGGCGTCAGTCATGTGTGGACTTCATTAGCATCTAATACGCTCTCATCAGTCTCAATGATCGATAAACAGCGACGCACTTAAAGCGGAATGAGGTAGCTATTTGTCATTCTGCTACTGTAACGCGGCCGCCATTAGCCGGTGATTATCCATTACCGCTGGCTGAACATCGTGTAGGTGAATGGATAAGACGAAAAGCGGAAGAATCGCAGATTAGAGTGAATAATTATCAGCATGAATGAGCTTCAGAACGGCTGACGAGAGTGTGTCAAATTGGTGTGTGGGAGAAATTGGATGGAAAATGTGAAGCCGTTCTGCTCCGACTTCCGTCTGTAAATATGGAAAATAGAGTTAAAATTAGGAAGAATCTCATAATATATCTGTTTTAGGGATGCAAACAATTAATCAATTTATTATTAAATTAAAATTTCTTTAAATTGATTAACTAATAATGTCTTATTGCACTAAGGGTGACCAAAAGTGCGGCCCAGGGGCCGTT
The DNA here is from genome assembly GCF_002775205.1 of Xiphophorus maculatus. Taxonomy (NCBI): domain Eukaryota; kingdom Metazoa; phylum Chordata; class Actinopteri; order Cyprinodontiformes; family Poeciliidae; genus Xiphophorus; species Xiphophorus maculatus. Next base: position 29,009,126 of record NC_036449.1, read on the forward strand.
TGTGGCCTTTAGACTGATTTAGCTGGGCCCTTGGCTGCAATTCAAAAATGATACAAAAGGAAAAATTACCCCGGATATAATTTTCTAACAATGGAAAATGTAAAGAATAACACAAAGTGTTTTTATAACCAAGCTTTAACAAAAGGTAGAACCATGTTCAACCAGAGATTTTTACTGAAAAGGCAACTTTGATTCAAATCAGCTTTGATTTAATTTACTAAACTAAATGTAGCATGCGTTTTGAAAAGAAATTGACCCAAATCCTGTACATATTACTGAAAATAAATATGTTCAATTGAGCCCAAGAAAAACTAAAACCTGAACGTTTTTCTTTAAATACATCAAACGCCCAAAATTAGCAAAACTTGGAATTTATCAACTTTTGAAACTCAAAAAAATTCCAAAAGTCGATTTAAAATATATTTTTTTTTCTAGAAAATTTCAGAGATTAATCTAAAAATTTTTAGTAAATTTTTAACTTTTCCCAACTGAGAAATTTCCCAGTTTATTTTTTTCCAGAACATTTCTGAATTTCAGAAAATGTATTCCTTTTTTAAATATACAATGGCCTTAATACGCCGCCTTAAAAATACATTTCAAATCTTTGATCTACAATAAATATCTATGTAGTAAATGTTATAAAATCGGAGTTCTTTACTGCTTGTTGGCTTAGAGAAGGTCTAAGCTTAGACCTTCTGTCAAAGGCGGAACAGAAACCGTAGACCTGCAGTGCTGTAGTTTGGCCGCCATCCAGCAGGGGGCGCCGCTGCTCATCCTTAAGCGGAGCCAGAAACAAAGATGGCGGAGAGATTCTTGAACGGTAAAGAGTAACGGTCCAAAATGAGTCCGGTTTGGGATGCAAAAAACCGCACTTTATGCGGTTCTGTTTAGAAATATAAACACTCAACAAAGTGCTGAAGTTTTACCAGAATAACGCGTCATTTAGCTGAGCTACGTAGCGGAGCAGCATCAACTTTATCAACCGAAAATTACCGATGTGCTACGAAGGTGAGGATTACAGAAAAACTAATGATGGGCGAATAAAAACCGGCAGATTTTGAGCGAGTAAAGTTTTAATATTACTTCAAAACCAACCACAGACAATATTTCAGTATTAATATATTTCTGCTTGTTTCACATATTTTATTTTTCTGTTCAGCAGCTTAAGAGGTTCCTGTTATATTTTCTGTTTATTCAATCAGTTTTTAGTACAGCTGACACAAAATAATGTTGAAATGTGATGATTTTTATTAAATTCAGCATATTATGAAAAATGTAACCCTTTATATTATGGAAAGACTGCCAGCCTTTATCTATTGCAATAAGTAATAAGTCAATTAATCATACGAGCAATTTAAACAAGTTAAATTCCATTTGTATGATTTATTGTTTTTCTCTTCTCTCTCTTTCTATCAAAAACTGGATGACAAAAGCCTTCAGTTTGGTGCTTTGGTCTCAACAAGTCCTTTTATTTAAGGGCAATAAATGAACAGAGTCTTCATAATTCATTTTATTTGTTGTCTGTTCCAGTTCCAGTGTTAAATGTTCATTAGAATTTAAAGGTTATTGATCTTAGAAAAAGTTATTTTTTTTCATGATAATACCATTAAAACATTTGAAAATGGTCTAGAAACTAGAATAACAATAACTTCTGGGACAATTTATTGTCCCACAAAGGTGATTATTTCTTGATAGAAAAAAACAAACGTCAGGTTTTTAAGAAAATAGCCGCTTAGCAATAAGATGAATCAATTTTAGATTAACTCATTAATCAATAACTTGCATCCCCAGTCTGTTTCTTTTTGAGATGTCTTAGATTAAATCCATCATCACTGTGATGAAATAGAAGTTAGACCTTGGAGTATTTGAAGAGAAATACATGGTGTGACACAGGAGAAGCGAAAAATGATCATTTTTCCCAGAAAGCTGTCATTTTTAATGAGACGCCTCCTTGTTCTGATCGCCGCTCTGTCTCTCTGATCAGTCGCGCTCCGGAGGCGGAGACGCCAAATCCACAGATGACATGGTGTTTGAAGTGGCAGCCGACATCCTGAGCAAGCTGCCTCCGGACTTCGACCTGGAGGCGGCGCTGCGGAGCTACCCCACCAGCTACAAGCAGAGCATGAACACCGTGCTGGTGCAAGAGATGGGCCGCTTCAACAACCTGCTCTGCACCATCCGGAGCTCCTGCATCAACATCCAGAAGGCCATAAAGGTACACAGCACTCCAGCTTATTGCTGTGGAAATCTTTCAAGTGTGGATACAAGCATGAAAATTAGCTTGGTCACTCCTCAGGTCGCATGTTATTCATATTTCCCATTAGCCACGTGGATTCCAGGATGACTTTTGCCATTTTGACCCTTTTAAGCCAGTTATTGTCATAAAATGTTACCCATTAGCATGGCTGTGTGACATCATATGTTGATCTCTTTAAAGTGATAATATGAAGCAAAAACTGAAACTGAGGACTTTGTGGTTTGCGAGTCTCACACCCGTTGTCAACTGGAAGGAGATGAAGCTGTGACACATACTGGTTGGCAGCCATCTTAATGGTTAGCGTTAGCATAGCTAAGATTTTTGTTGATCAAATTAGGGGGACGTTTTGGTTAGCTGTGCCCAATGCTGCCACTAACTACTGCAGATTTTAGTACAAACATACTCCATTACAGCCATCGCAGTCATTTTTAAAACGTTAGTAGTTAGCATTAGCTTCTGCTAACATTTTTATTTGTTCAACTGTTTAGCATTAGCATAGCTAAGATTCTTGTTGTCCATATAAACAGTGGCTCCAAATATTACATCTTATTGATTTTAAATTTGTGAACCACTAAGCTAACATTTTCTCATTATTTCAACACTTCTGCTGAAAATCAGATTCTGTAAACACATTCAGTCATTTACAATCAGTTTCAGTTGAAGTCAGCAGTGGCAGCTAGTGAAGGAGAAATCGCATTTTATTAGTAATTATTTAGGGTTTAACTGTTTAGATTAAAGAAATGTGACTTTTGCTGCAGTTTTGTACGCTTAGTTTGCTGATTAAGACAGATGCTACAAAGACATTAGACCTCCCTGAAAAGCTTATTAATGTCTAATAAACAGAAAGCAGAGTCTCCATGTGCGCCGCTCTGTAAATAATAAGCAACATCTGTCCTGTTGGGAATGAAAGGTGAACAACTGTCATCAGGTTTGCTTGTTTGTCCTATTATGTTGTGATTCTGGTTCAACTTCTGCATTAACTATTGTGTGAATACTTCAGCATCTGTGATTATAATCAGCATATTGTTCAGAAATAAGTTAGAACTGACAGCTGCTCCAATGCTTAATTAATTTAGCGGATCTGTCATTTTAATCAGGCCTTTTGTTTGCTTTCAAAATGTCTCTGAAAGCCAAAAGCTACGAAATAAAGATTTGAACAGAGGATGCTTTAGACATCAGAGTTATGCTATTAAACGAGCCGACAGAAAGTCATCAGTGGGTTTTTCTGTCATCTCTCTTTGCCTTGTTAATTACACTACATATGAGCATGTTTATCATATAGCGTGCTTTTCATATTTAAATATGAAAAGCTACTTTTGTATTTACAGAGCAAACATGTTGAAGTGAAGCAGGAAACCTGATCTGGTTAGATGTCTAATAGCAAGTTGCTCCTCAACCACAAGCTTTATGTTTTTAGCCGTTAGTGAGTTTTTGCTGTCATTCTGGCTAATATTGGGTTGGACTCTTCATGTCGGAACTGGGACAGTTCAGTTCATTTCCAACAGGATTAAGGTTGGAACGTACAGAAGCTAAATTATACTTTATTTATTCTAAAATATAATTATGAAACTTTAGCTGCAAATTCCTCTATAGAAATAAAATTTTTATCCAAAAGCTAATAAAATTAAAAAGCATTCAAGCTAAAAAATTACAAGGGTGACCAACTGCAATCCTTTAGAGTCCTGCATGTCTCAGCTTTATCCAACACTGGCAATCCAAATACTGAATTTCTTCTTTAACGTATCTGCAAGTTATCCATTGATCTGATTGATCAGATCAGATTTACCAGGTGATCTATTTATCTGATCACCTGGTAAAAACATCTAAAACATGTAGGACCCAGACTCTTCAGGCCTGAAGTTGTCCACCACTGATGTATCCGAGGAAAACTCATGAATGATGAGAACTCCACAAAAACAGACAAATATGAAACAAATGCAACACAAAAACACTGCAAACAAAGAAAATGCTGCAGTTTATTCATTTATTGCTGATTATTTTGTGGAAGCTAATGCTAAACGCTACACCAAGATATCATGTAGTGGAAACACTGAAGCGCTACAACAACATAGTATTTAGCAGAAACTAACTCTAAAGTGTTATACCAATATAGTGTTTAGCAAAAGCTAATGCTAAAGTGTTACAGCAACATTTTATTTAATTGAATACTAATGTTGCTGTAGCACATAGTATACAAAATGTTGGTACACCAACATTGTGTTTAGCGGATGATAACACTGAACCGCTACAGCAACATTGTATGCATGGGAGGCTAATGCTAAATGGTACACCAACATAGGATTTAGTGGAGGCTAATGCTATAGCGTTGAATACGACCTCATCAATGACACATGTGTTGTAACGTAGTACATCGTTCTCAACTGGGTCAAATTTGTTAGTTCGTACCTACCTGAACGGTTGGGCTTGACCTTTCACCCCTGGTTTCAGTTTTATATTTATTGATTATCGCTAACTTTGTTGCAGATTTTGCCTAACTGACCACAGTAGGGTTTCGGTCAGAAACATTTAAATCTCTTTACTATAGATCTACAGCAGTGCATTAACCTTTTATGGAGAGGAAATGGAACGCCAAAATAAGAGCATGAACATAAACGTCTAATCAGTTGAAGAATTCTTAACCCGATTCGGGCTACCAGATCGCCGGCGATCTGAGATGCATACATATTTTTCAAATGCCGGTAGAATTCGAACCACGTAAGGTAGAGCAATTTTTTTTTTTGCATATTAAACTGTAAGAATTGCGCTTCCTTTTCCGACCCTAAACATCCCCCCCGAGTTGCTGTGCGCGCGCAGACGAGTTCACAGATTTATAGTAAAAAGGATGGGTCCACAAACATGATGTGGCATCCATCCCTATATTTGTAGATCAGCTCGGGTCTGGCCAATCACTTCCTGTGTTGTTCTGACGTTGACAGAATGAAATACTACGAGATTTCATGAAATGTCACATGACTTCAGGTGAGATTTCATAAAAGTCATTTCCGTTTCCTGCACGTGCTATTTGGCTCTGCTCTTGCAAGGCAAACACCCAAAAAAAAAAAATTATGGAAAGACACGGAGTAAGAAGATTTTACTCTGCGTCCGAAGTCTTGGAGCTCGTCCAATGTGCAATGTATCTTCTGCACTTCTTTTTTCTGATTGCACTGATAAAAGCATTTTTTTTATTTTCCCTCGTTTTATTGTTTTTAGAAAATTGGCTGTAACTTTGAAACGAAGCTTTGAAAAAACTCCAAATAAATTGTGTTTGGTTTAGAAGGCTTGTGTGCAACTTTTTTGTATTGGGAACTTTGGTAAATAAAGTTAGGAAACTCTTCATATTTACAAAAATATGTCAAAAAAATTATAAACGGATGGAGTTCTTGTTATTGTTTTGCAAATTTTCTATTTTTAATCAGTTATTATTGATAAATGGCATACAAACTTGGAAAGGAGGACTTATAAGGATTTTATAGATGTAAAGAACATTGGAGTGCTCCTAATAATGACTCTGCAGCATCCAAAAATGTAAAAAGATGCTCATGCGGACTTTTATAATGGTAGTCCTAAAAGGGTTAACCAAAACTTCAACACATATGTTGAACTTTATTTAACTGAAAGTTTACTAAATACCAAAGTAAATTATTGTGTTAGAATTTATCTGGAAAACATGAATCTGGGGGAAGCTACGAAAGTTAGCAAAGATGCTACCACGCTAAGAGAAACATTAGCTCTGCTGCTAGTTTATTAGTAGCTCCACAGCAGAACCGTATGTGTGTGTGTGTGTGTGTGTGTCGTCCTGCAGGGTCTGGTGGTGATGTCAGCAGAGCTGGAGGAAGTCGTGAACAGCATCTTGAAAGGTAAAATTCCCGGCATGTGGATGAACAAGTCGTACCCCAGCCTGAAGCCACTAGGCGGCTACGTCAACGACTTCCTCCAGAGACTCAAGTTCTTACAGGTGCCTGAAAGCTCAACAACTATTTCTGTTAACAGGAGGAATGTTTTTTATAGAGTTGTGATATCAGCATAAACAGATGACCCCGGGGCATCAGCAGAGGCAAAACATTTTCTCTGTGTTAATAATGAATGAGGAACAGCAGTGTGAGGCGTTTGTACTCGACTCTGGGAATAATGTTGTTTCATATTTACTGTAGAGCTTCTTCTGATGCATGATAATGAAATTTTTCACATGCAGATACAAGAACATACCTTGGTTCAGATGTTCACCAAAACAAAAAGAAAATATTAGCCACTGAAAAATTCAAGATGGCTGCCATTTTTCAAGATGGACGTCAAGGAAGATTTATTTTTACGCCAAATTTGTCCATTTTTATCACACATGAATACTTTTAAAGTCAAACCATGCATGACTGGACAAATAGAAATCATATTTACTGGTGATGTTGGGGGTTTTTAAGATGGCCGCCATGGTTGTAATGAAGACTCTATGGTTGCATCCAGTGGTGGACACCACTAGCCAAAATGTTCCACTAATTTTGTAAACAAGAATCTTAGCTCTGCTAATGCTAAACCGCTAACCGTATAAAAAAAAGTTTCTTCAGACGACTGTCACTCATTCTGTCACACATCTTCATCTGAATCCAGTTATCGACTGGTGTGAGATTCAAAAACAGATTTTACTACATCTTGTTACTTTAAAAACGAAGATCATAGTTGAAAACATACAATGTGACATAAAGTTCAAAAAAGTCATGAAAACAGGGAACATTTTGTTGCAATAACTGATTTAAAAGGGTCAAAAAACGGCCATCATACTTAAATTCATAATGGGAATAATGAAAAAAAATGTTGTGTTTGTATCCAGACGGGAAATTATTTTTACAGTAAAATGCTGCACTAAGCTGAACCTGCTTAAGGATGCAACACATGAGCCGTTATGAAAGAGGGGAATGTACCATTCAGGAAGCCACATGACCGGGAATGAGCCGGTTCATCGCTTCATTCCCACAGCAGAAATCCTCCCTGCTTCCATCTGGGATCGTTACGCTGAAAGGATTCCTGTGTGTGTTAGCTAACAGGAATGTCTGCGTGACTCCTGACCCGCTGAACTGCAGAGTCACGAGTTCCTTACCTCAAACAGAACCGCCGCTGCTGCTGCCGCCGGCGGGACAATGAGGGAGATCAGGATCTGATGCCTCAGCTGAGCGGGGTCAGAAGTTTACATACGCCTTGGCTTGGGTGAAAGGCTGGACAAATGTGTCCGAAGATCAAGATAAACTTACTGATTATTTACAGAACAGCTGAATAAAATTGATTTAGAGATGCAAATATTGCCTGACCATTTGAGGAACAAAAAACATCTTATATTTTTTTATAAATATCTACTACAGAAAATCTGTTTTTAAATAATTATTATTTTATTTCTATTTTTAGGCTTTAAAGTAAAGAAGAAAAAATGTTTTCACAAAGATGTTATTTACAGTTTCCAGTTTAGTGACAAAAAAATAAAAGTACTTTTAGTGTAATTTCATTGTGGAGTTAAATGTGATTTAATTTAAATTAATTTTTATATCTAGTTTTAAAACTTTGTTTCTTTATTGCTTTTAATCAAAGCTATTAAGTTTCTTTGTGGAGGGTAAAGGTCAATATACATCTGAATAGATGCCTGGTCAGTACATCTGATAGAATATTCAATATTTGAAATATTCACTGAAGTCCGATCCAGAACCGAACAGCATTCTGGGATATGTAGGCAGAAGAAAGACGTTAGATGGTCACAGCTAGCTTAGAAAAGTTGGTGGAATCAACTAACTCTTTCTCCCTCTAAGTTTGGTTGCCTGGCAACAAGCTGTTGAGTAACTGGCGCAGCAGCAGTTTCAAGTTTCCTCACAGAACCTCATAACGGCTTAAAAATGAAAAACGCTGTGAAGAGAAAACTGGAGAAAGCAGTAAAGGTTACGCCAACAGTTTCAGTATTTAAAAAAGTTTTTTAAAATTGAATCAATAATAATCGATATCAACTGATATGAAACGCTTAAACCGTCATGCCTTCTGCCTACTGCAGACTCAAGTTTTATGCTTAAATCATTTTATCAGTTAAACCAAATTACATTATTGAGAACAGATTTTGAGTATTTAATCTTAAATACAAATCTAATGCAGAGAAAGCTTTAATCTCTTAGCAGTTTGTTAATAAGTATTTTTAATTAAACATTCTGCCACAGCCTTTGATCTCGATGCGGCCTGAAATGAAAATGATTTTCGTCGCCCCTGAACTGGGCGGTTAAACCCTGAGCAGTGCTGATCGGTGAGTCCATCCAGCGTGAAACTGCGTTTCCTCTCCTTGTTTCTCAGGACTGGTATGACCATGGTACGCCTCCTGTTTTCTGGATCTCTGGGTTCTACTTCACCCAGGCCTTCCTCACCGGCAGCCAGCAGAACTATGCCAGGAAACACACGATTCCCATCGACCTGCTGGGCTTCGACTTTCAGGTCCTGGACGACGGTCAATACACCAACCCCCCAGAGGACGGTAGGACGGCTAGACGCAGGCTGAAGGCCTCCGCAAAGCTGCAACTTTTACAAAACATATTCTTAAACTGCCACCGTGTAATGAGACAGGTCACCCGTGAAAAGATTTTGCTCCTCTGTCTTCTCCCAGTGCTCCCAAAGCTAACTAGAAACAACCAATCAGAACCAGGAGGCGGGCCTTAGAGCTGTCAATCACCCTCCTGTAGCACTGCTAGGACAGCCTGTGATGAATGCTCAGTCTAGTTATCATGGCCACCAATGATGACAGATGATTATTGTCCATCAATAATTAGATTTTTTTCAGAATTGATCTTTTTAGACTGGCGTGAAAAAGTCACACCTGGGTAAACAATGTGGATTTAGGTCACATTTTCCTGCTGTGTGAACGTAGAATCTGATCTGATCTGATCTGATCTGATGTCAGGTGTTTACGTCCACGGTCTGTTCCTCGACGGCGCTCGCTGGAACAGGGACACCAACCTTTTGGCAGAGTCCTTCCCCAAAGTGCTGCACGACTCCATGCCAGTGGTGAGGAGCTCACACACACACACGCACACACACACACACACACCTGAATCCGAGTTAAGGTTGCTGAGGTTCTGCAGATCAACAAACTTCTGAATTTATCACACCGGTTTGCAAAGAATGCTCTTAACAATTGTCATCTTGTGTTGTCGCCGCGTTGTGGTCGTGTTGTTAGCAGCGTGTTTTCACCGGGTGGCGGTCAGGCCCTCCAGGTTCACGTGATTCTACAACCTCAGACGTTCACAGAAAATCAACATTACCTCACATTTTTTCCTGCTAATTCATGTTTGAGTTTATTGCATATTTTCCAGGTTTAGGTGATGCTCAATCAGTTTTAACTTTGACATTAAAATTATTTTCTGTATTTTTGTTTGTCTAAAAAGCCACATTTTGTTGATCATGATGAAGTTGGAAATGGAGTTTGTTGTAAGATTGGTACTGGAGTTGGTAGTGGGAAATATAACTGGGGTTGGTGATACGGTTTGTTTAGGGTTAATTCTTGTAAGGTATTTGAATTTTACTGTGGAAAAAGTATTCACACCCCAGGTGTTTCAGCGTTACTGAAAAGAAACGCTGCAACAAAAGCAGTTCAGCTTGACGCTGCATGAAGCTGCAGGATGGAGGTCTATTTTCTGCTGTTCTTAGTGTCCCTGGGTTCGGCGCCGAGTCTGGACCTGCAGTGCTGCGTCTCCTGATTCTCTACAGTTTGTCTCCCAGCCTGCGGGAAGCCGGCCATCCCTTCGCGGTTCAGCCCGACATGGATCATCAGAGCGGAAAGACGAAGCTTAACTTCTTGTTTCCTCTCTCTCCTTTCTCTGAATATGAATAATGCACCAGCCTCCCTTGTTAAATATTCAGGCATTTCAGGGCGTCTTATTAACAAGAACAGAACTTCATTAAAATGTGTTTATTATTTGTGCGGGTGAAAAAAAAAAAAGAGGAACAGCGACTTTGAAATGTAAATGTGCGCCGAGGCCCCCGCTCTGCACTGCTCAACAAACCGCTTTTGTTTTACTCTTTTTAAGATGTTTTTTTTCTTCACTGGCCCAGTTTATCTCTTTTGCATAAGCAGAACTTCATAATAACTCCAGGGGGTTTGTGCTTTTATGAGTTCACGTCCCCAAAGTTTCAATTTGTTTGTGTTTGGATAACAAAGAGATTCAGGTTAGTCCCTGCTGCTCCGTCCAGACCCCGAGGTTCACTGAATTACCCCACCAGGCAAATACGACTGGAAAGAAACCCCACATGGGGCACAAATTGCAGCGTGGTGTCACACTGAAATCAATTTCATCTGAAAGCACTGCAGTCTTAGATTTGTTACTCAAGTTTTGGCCGAATGTTCTTTGTAATTTAAGAACAAAATTCATGAATCTGTTTAGTTCAACGGCGTAAATTTTTGACTTTGCAGGCTCAGAAATTTCCACTTTTTTCTTGAAAATGTCTTAAATTAATCTCAAAATTTCAGTTTTTTGGCATAAATTTCTTAATTTTTTTTCTGCCTGCGATGGCGTCACAGTCATAGTGAGAACAAACTCTGTTAGCACCATTATGCTAACTCTATTCAACTCAACTTAAAGTGAAACATGTTGAGCTGTTACAAACTATAACTTGTAAACAGTTTAATTACCCCTTTTTCTCCATTATGTATGGTAGCATTTCTGTCACCAGATTTCAAGGCCAGCCGGTCCCCGCCCCCTTTGGCCACGCCCCTCGTTAGCGCACTCCTCACCTCTTCGTCTTCTGCTCTGTAGATGTGGCTGAAGCCCATGAAGCGAGTGGAGATTCCTGAGAGGATGTGCTACCTGTCTCCTGTCTACAAGACGAGCGAGCGGCGCGGCACTCTGTCCACCACCGGACACTCCACCAACTACGTCATCGCCATGACGCTGAACACCGACGTCCCCGCAGAGCACTGGATCAGACGAGGCGTCGCTCTGCTCTGCCAGCTCAACGCGTAGCTGCAGCTTTGTTTCAGTTCCAATGTGTAAATAAAAGTTGAATAAATCCAGTTAATCAGATCCATCTGGTCTTTGTCTTTATTGAAGACGGGATTCACGGTATCGACCCTTTGCAACTGTTAGTCACATTGAGGCGCCATGATGTCGGAAGTGAAGGACGGGAGTATTGCGATTATTTCCCCAAGTTGTTTTTGTCAATATATCCATGAAGTCAAGCTAATTTTTGTGAGAAAGTAGCAAACCTAGTTGGAAATGGCTAGCTTAGAAACAAACCCAGACCGTCTCCCCATGGATGTGTTCAGTGTTCCCCTCACACCAGAGCAGACTTAAAAACGTATAAAAGTTAAGGAGTTGCTATGGCAACAATAAACAAGCTTAGCACTAGCTCGCCTCATTCCTATCTAACTTGTAAACAATATGAGTACAATTATTACTTGATTATTTTTGAGTTCTCTACTGACCTCTGTGTAAAACTAAGATAAATATCTTGGATATTTACTGTAGTACTTCCTGCCAAACTAGCTTAGCATATGTAGCTTTTATCTACTGGCTAAGACGGAGAGGTGGGGTCACCCTAGACAGGTCGCCAGTCCATCACAGGGCAACTCTCACCTAAGGAGAGTTTATACAGACCAATTAACCTGACAGTCATGTTTTTGGCCTGGCAGGAAGCCGGAGAGAAACCATCAAGCACAGGGAGAACATGCAAACTCCAAACAGAAAGACGGCGGGCCGGGAATCGAAACCAGGACCTTCTTGCTGCAAGGCAACAGTGGGCTGCACCAATGTGCAACCCAGTAACAAAATCAAGCAAAAGAAATATGTAAAAGTATGGCATGCTTTTTTATTTGGCTTCTTTTATTCTGATATCACCAAATTAAATATTTAATGCTGTCAGAAGTCAACAGTTGGCAGAGAACAAAGGCATTCATGAAGACCAGACCTTGTACAAACTTATGAAATAACTCCGCTGTCGTTTTAAAAAATAATATCATACATACAGGATTGTTTTCAGAAACGTTTTCGTCCACATGAAGCAAATCTGGCCCTCAGTGTTACTATAAATATGCCAAACCCACAGGGTAAGTTTGTACAAGGTCTGGTCTTCATGAATGCCTTTGTTCTCTGTCAATTGGTGACTTCTGTCAGCATTAAATATTTAATTTAGTGATATCAGAATAAAAAAGCATGCCATACTTTTCAGATCTTTATTTTCTTTTTAAATTCACAATTTTCCTTTCAATTCTGTTTGTCGGTCATCAAATCCCCGTAAAATAAAGTCAGTGGTTGGAATGTGAGAAAAAGTTGAAGGGTTGTGAATATTTTAGGAGGCGTATCTTTCAAAAACACTGATTTATATTTAACGTCATAAAACAGAACCTGCGTAATTCAGCATCTTCCCTTCTCTTTATTCTTCTTTAGGAAAATGCACCAACAGACTAACAGCGACATGTTACATTTTATACCTTACAAAAACAAAAATACACATAATAAAAATAATAATAATGATCAAAGCGTTTTCTTCTTACGGCCAATCAGCAGCGAGGGATCCCTGGAGCGGAGTCCATGTTTGTCCAACAGAATGAGACGAAATGAATCGATTCCAGATTACAGTAAAACATTCAGGTTCTGCTGGAACGGATCCGGGTCGGTTCACTAATTCACACCGTCACTTCAGTCGCTCCTTACCTCCATTTTGGACCCAAGTATTTAACCCATACTGCGGCTGTTTACCTATTTTAATGTATTTCTTATGGAAGGCCATTTCTGTCATGAATGACAAAATAAAAGCCCAACAGGAGCTCATAAGTTTGATATAAAAATTCAGAATTTCGGGGCGTGCCGTGGTGGCGCAGCGGTTAGCGCGACCCATATTTGGAGGCCCTGAGTCCTCAACGCGGCCGTCGCGGGTTCGACTCCCGGACCCAACGATATTTGCCCCGTTTCCTGTCAGCCTACTGTCATATAAGGGACACTAGAGCCCACAAAAGCCCCCCTGGAGGGGTAAAAAAAAAATAATTCAGAATTTCAACAGTCAAAGTCATAATTTTTGAGATTTAAAGCCAGTTTGGGGAGAAAAAGTCATAATTTTGACTTTGAAAGTCAATTTTGAAATTTTAAGTCAGTTTCAACTTTAAAAGTCATACTTTCGACTTTCTGAAACAATTTTGAAATAAAGCCATAATTTTGACTTATTCTTGTATCTATGACTTTAAAACTCATTATTGGGCATTTATGTTTTTCATGGCAGCAATTGGCTTCCATAAAGCAAAGTCTGTTACATATTTTCATTCAGTTTTACAGTGGCTTTCAAATGTTTACACACCCTTTTTTATTTTAATTTTACACTTTGATGTAAAAATGAGAATTCACAGAATTCACATTCTCTTTTTGTCTTGGTCAAATTGACCTAAAATTTTCAACATTTTTGAGTTTTCATCCAGAACCATCTTGAAAAAATAAATTTTCCTCTTTTTAAATCCACATTTTGTTTATCAGTAGGAATCTGAGAAACAAACTCCCTCTGGGTTTTAATTTCCAGCTCCATCTGTAGAAAAGCAACAACACAGCATGATGCTGCCACCACCGTGTTCACTTGTGTGCATGATGTTTTTCTGTTTTTTAATTGAATTGTGCAGATTAGTCATAAAAATCATTAATCTGATATTTTAAATTAGTTGTGTTGATTTGAGAGCCACTGTAAATTTATAATTTAAAAAAAAAAAAAACTGATGAAAGGATGAAAAGGCCGTTGCTGAAACTACATGAACGTTTGATGAAATTATTAAAAAATGCCTTCACATGACGAGTCCAGTCGGACCTCGTTAGCGTCTCACGCTCCATGATTCAAACAGCATGAGGATGATTCGCCGCCGGGTGGGACCAGACAGTGATGTCACACAGTGACAGGATACGGTCATGAACGCCGCGTTAGCTTATGCGCTAGTGGAATGTGATGAAGATGGCGGCGCCGGCCGGCGAAGCTCTCCAACAGAAGAGCCTGGAATGAACAAAACGTTTCTTGGCGGCTTCAGCGTCCAACAGAAATGCAAAAAATCTGCATAGATCAGAACCGCAGCAGAGACAAGTTCACAGCTTCAGGTTGGTTCTCTATGGAGATAAATTGGTGCCACAAAATTTGACCAAAATTGTTTTATTTTAGCTGAAAAACAAAAGAATAATCAAACAGTTTAATCTGAGAAGTATACCTTCATTTTCCAATTTCAAATTTGTTCTTTAGTTTGAATTATTTTTCAGTTCCAAAATAATTTTTAGTTTAAATTCTTTTCAATTTTGATTTTTTTTAGCTTCTCTTCTTTGTTCCGTTTCAAAATACATTTTTTAGTTTTAAATCTATTTTTAGTTTTAATTTTTTTCATTCAAATTTTTTTTGTATCAAAATGTATTTTTGATTTCAAATAAATTTTTGGTTTTATTGGTTTAATTTTTCAATTTTCAATATTTTTTTTTCTGGCTTCAATTTTTTTATTTGTACTTTTTTGGTGCAAACTTTATGGCTCTTATGTATCTCCGTAGGTCTCATTAAAACATGAATGTCTGACGTGGAAATCATTGCAGTTTGGCTCCAGATCATTGAATCCTTTCAGAAACATGGCGGACAGCTGGACATGCTAAAGCTAACAGGCTCTGGCAGCAGGGCTGGGCGACACAAAGCCAAAATAAAAGTGATTATTTCTTCATACCAGATCCAAGTTTAACAGATTTTTTTGCTCCCTTTTTTTTCTGAAGGACAGAAGAAAATAATTTCAAAAAGTTAATTTTTTCTGTGAGAGCCGGGCTTTGAGAATAAAGTCATAATAGCAGATAAAGACGCAATTTTACCAGAAAAACTTGTTAAAATTTCAAGGAAAAAGGTTTTAACATGATCAAGTTCAGTTTATTTTGTCCTTTATTTGAAATAAACTCAGTTGCACAATTGTTTCAAAGTCCTGCTACTGATAATAATTTGATGCTGATGAGTTAAAAAATGTTTCTTTTACCGATACAAAAGTATAACTTCACAAGATACTCAGCAAATATTATGTTTGTTTATTCCTCAAATTGGAGTTCTCATAAAATTACGACTTTATTTTCCTAATATCACAAACATATTCTGGTAATTTTACAACTTTATTCTTGCGTCTTTAATGTATTATTTAACTATTGTTGTACATATTTATTCTCATAATTTAAAACTAAAATCAAGTATAGTCCAGAAAAACAGAAGCTGTAAAAAATGATTTCGAAACAAAATGTCCGCTGAACTCTGGAAGCAAAGGATGTATTGGTGGAAAAAAATCCAGATTTTACAAAAAATACTCTTCATAAACCAAGAAACCGACTCAGGGGTGAATTGAATTTATCGCCCAGCCCTGTTTGGCGGCTACTCTACCGATCCAGGTTCCCTACAAACCCAGACGACGTAAAAACACGACATATTGTGCGGAGGAATGTTTCTGTTCCCGTCAGGACGCAGCGTGATGACATCAGCAGGTGGGACTTGACGAAGGACAAGACGACGACACAGATGGGCGTTGTGCTTCGTAAACATCGCTAGCAGCACGACGCGACACGCAGATGAACGGAGCGCATGCAGGATGGACGCAGGCTCGTCCGGCCGCTAGAAGCCGAAGTCGAACACGATGCGGTCCTCAAAGATGGCGATTAGCAGCATGATGGCGAAGCCGGTCAGCATGCCGACGTTCTGCAGGACGAAGTGGCCCAGGTGGCAGCGCTTGTGCTCCTCGCTGTCGCCGTGCAGCATCTCCGGCAGCTGGGGACGACACCAACCGTCAGAATGATGGCATCCATTTTATACATCATGTAGTAACACGTAGCAGCATGTAACGTTGTGTAGCAACACGTAGCATCATGTAGCAACACGTAGCATCGTGTAGCAGCATGTAAGATCATATTGCAGCATATAGCATCATGTAACAGCATGTAGCATCATGTAGCAACACGTAGCATCGTGTAGCATCATGTAGCATCACATTGCAGCATATAGCATCATGTAACAGCATGTAGCTACATTCTGCTACTCTAATCAACCAATCAGATACTCTCAGTAACTCAGCATCTGATTGGCTGATGAGTTCGGCATGACGGCTCCTCTCCAGGATTATTATAGCTAACTAATGAAATAATGAAATCAGTTTTATTAACTGAAATAAATAAAACTATAACTAACTGGAACTATATTGTGCCTTTATCAAACTAAAAACATACTAAAATTATAGATATAACATCCTTCATATTTGTGTTTATGAATCTATTATTTACAATATTTAACTAAACTAAAAAACTAAACTGAAACTAAGTAATACTTAACTAATAACTAAATCGTAACTAAGCAACAACTAATAAAAACTAGAAAACACACTCAAAACATTTATAAAAACAAACAAAATTAGACAATCAAAATGTCACAAATAAATAAAACTAAACTCTAATGAAAAACCCTGAACTATAATAACCCCGGTTTGAGGTCAGAGTGACCTTACCATGTCCACCAGCGCCACATAGAGGAACATGCCGGCGGTGACGGCGAAGATCCAGTTGGTGACGCTGTGCGTGTACTGGCCCACGGCGGTGCCGATCACCATGCCGACGTACGCCATGAGGGCGGACAGCAGGTTGTAGACGATGGCCTGTTTCACCGACATGCCGGCCTTCAGCAGGACCGCAAAGTCCCCTGGAACCACAAATAACCAGCAAAATACCAGATAAACTACCAGATAAACTACTAGATAAACTACCAGTCACAGCTGAAAATATGTCACTTTCTGTGAACATTTATACACGGTTGAAACCAGATATTTATATAGACCAAATAAAAACATAAACACATTTTTTCCTCGCTGTCTGAAGCTAAATCAGACTAAACATTTCAGACATTCTGAGAAAATGTCTGAATTCGGAGACTGAAGTCCAAATAAATTTTTTTTTCTTTCAGTGGCCCTGATCTTCTTTTGTCCTGGGTGATATTAGATCAGCTTAGACTAGATCAGATTTGTGGAAAAGTTGCACTGACTTGTGAAAATTGCAAGTCCATGGAAAGTTAGCAAATGATGAGTGAAGTAGCACCAATAGTTGCGATTGCAACGCGGCAACTTCCTTATGGGATTTACTTATACTGCGAAAACAGTTCATGCTAACTTAGTGCTGGGCAATAAATCAATAAAAATATCTATCGTGATCAATAGTTGATCAATATCAATAGATAATACGTGTGATAACATATTCAGCCGTTTCAAAGAGTTCAGATCCAGAACCGCAAGGCATTCTGGGAGATGTGGGCAGAGGAAGCTCAACCGATCAGCGGCTGGCTAAGCTAAGTGGGTGGAATCAACTCAGTCTCTGGTTGCCTAGCAACGACCTGCTGGGTAATAAGCAGTTTCAAGTTCCCCCTAACTTTGGTTACCTAGCAACGACCTGCTGGGTAACTTGGCAAAGTTTCCCCATTGCGCCTTATGACGGCTTAAAAATAAAAAACAGCTTAGTGGCGTAAAAACTGGATAAAAATGTTTTCAGCTTGGCAGAATTTCAGATCTTCAAAACAAAAAATAATCAATAATTATTAATACCAGCTAATATGAAACGTTTATATTGCTATAAGTTTTTCAGCCATCTTGTTCAGCCCTATGCTAACATGAATGACCAACATGGAGTTAATCTTTGGCACTTAATATCTCCTCAGGATCTGATTTGTTGTAAGTAATGGCAGCTATATCAAGAAGCTACTTAGAAAATATTATTTCCCCTTTAAATATGAATTATGTTAAAATCCTATATTTTTGGGAAGGTTATATGCAACAATTTCAACTTCTTTAAAGCAAAAATAAAACTTTAAAAGGTGATTTTAGGCAGAAAAATCACTAAAACCCGGGAAGGTTCTGGTATTTCTGATATTTGGATCTGTCTGGAGTTTTTCTCTGTGATTCTGTGATTCTGTGATTCTTTGATTGCGCGCCGCCGCAGCGTCTAGCCTCTTCAATCATCGCCGGGCCAAACGCGAGGAGCGGCCGAGTTTCCGTGGAAACGCCCTGGATTTGGAGGTGGGGGGTTGGCCTACATTTCCTGTAACAGCGTCCTCTTTTCCTCGCTAATTACCGTGATGAATACATTATCGCTCTGCTCTCATTCATCAATCAGGAGGAAGAGCGCCGGCTTCCACTTCCTCCTGCCTCAGACACGCCGCCGCCGCCGCATCGTCTACCGCAATTAACACACCCGTCACCGCCAAATTAGCTTCTCCGTGTGCGGCTGAAGAGCCCTCAGCGCCGTGATGGCGTCTTCCCGCCCAGACGCGTGAAGACGAGCCGCTCTCGCAGCGACGCGTCTGATGAGCCTCTACAGGAAACCGAAGAGCGAAATCTGGACGTCTGGAAGCTCAACACGTTTCTACGGCGTCCAGATCATATTTACTGACTAAAAGCAGATAAAGGCGATGAGAAACACACATCAGCTCCTCTAAAGTTTCTATTTGTTGCTTTCTTTTCTAAAACAGGAATTACACTCGACAGAAAATATTGTAAACATTTTTTTAATGGTTCCTATTCTGAGTTATGCGACCAGAGTACCAGAATAACGACGTAATTTTACCAGGAAAAAAAACAACATTTTAAAGTTACAAGAAAAAAAGCAAAGGAAAGATTCACAAAACACTCAACATTTCTTGTTTTTAATTTTATTTTTTGTGTTGAAGTTATCATAAATTAATTACTTTTTTCTAATATTATGAGTTTATTCTCATATCATTACAACTTTGTTCTTATATTATGACTTTTTATCTTACAACTTTATTCTTGCATTATATCAACTTACTATTGTACAACTTATTATTCTCATCATATGACAATTTTTATATAATTTTTTTGTTGCAATATTATGATTTCTTGTATTATTCTGACTTATTTCTTGTATTATAACAATTTTATTCTTATATTTTGACTTTGTTAAACAACTTTATTCTCACATTATTTCAAATTACTGCTCTACCACTTATTCTCATAATATTATATTTCCTGTATGACCTTTTGTTTCAATTTTACCACTTTTTTCTCATAATTTTATGTCTTTAGTAGAAGCTGTAAAACAAGATGAACCCAATCAGTTCTTGGTGGGACTAAATCCAGATTTTCCAAAAAATAAATCTTCAACAACCAAAAATTTGATTAGTGGATGAAATCGATTGATCTCCCAGCAGGAATATCTAATCGATCATTTCTGATTATTTTGAACTCACCGAGTTCATGAGGTAGTTCATGGCAGAAGACGGCCACAGACGTGCTGATGCCTCCCGTTATGTTGGAGCTGAACGCCGCGCCTGCACCGCAAAACACAAGTTTCAGTCAAACTTCACGTAAAGAAAAAATAAAAATCACCAAAACCAACAAAAAAATTACAATTTTCATCATTTCATTCAATCTACTGAGTCAATAATCTGTTATTTCCATTTAAACTTGCTGCTATTTAAAGTGCTTTAAAAACAAGCCGCTGTCGGCACCGCAATACGAGAAAAGTCGCAATAATACGTGAAAAAAGTCAGAAAATTGTATTATAAGAATAAAAGTCATAATATTGTGACAACATAACAGTACAAAAAGTAAGTGACGAGAAGACAAAAAAAGTCTTAATGATATGTGAAAAAAAATAGTAGTATGACGTTATAAAAGGACAATAAAGTCTTGGTGTTAAAAGAATAAAGTCAAAAGATTTTAAATAAACCTAAAGCAAGAATAAAGTTAAAATAATATGTGGAAAAAGTCTAATATTACAAGAATAAAGTCATAATAATACAAAAATAAAGTTGTAATAGTATGAGGATGATGTGTTAAAATGTTGGCGCTGCCAGCTGTGCGTTTGTTTGTTTGTTTTGATGGCGTCTCTGCGTCTCCCACCGATCGCCAGGCCGTCGCTGAAGTTGTGCATCCCGTCTCCCATGATGACCATCCAGGCGATGCTGGCGATGCCGGCGTCCTTCATCTCCTGGTCCGAGTGGCAGTTCCCTCCGTGGGAGTGTCCGTGTCCGTGTCCGTGTTTGCGGGCCTTGCGGCCTCCGTCCGTGCCGGGCGCCGGCCGGTCCTGCCTGGCGCCCGCGGGCGCCAGCGGCGTTTTGGTGGTGGGGGAGTCGGGCGGCTGCAGCTCGCTGAGCTGCGTGTCGTTGTGCGCGTTGTCGCAGGAAACGACGGAGCTCTCCGGGTCTGAACGACAGAGGAGGAAACGTTACAACCAGGAAGCAGAAACACGGACCTGAGCGTCTAAACCTGGGGCGCGTGGGCCATATGTGGCACCTTGTTTAGTTTTAAATCACTTAATCAGACAACCATTCAAAACACATTAAAATTTTAGCTATAACACGATTTACTACGACGGAGAATTAAGCTACGCTAATAAAAAATAAACTGAATTACATGTATAAAGTTCAACTATGAGACATAATGTCATAATACAACGAGAATAAAGTCGTAAAAGTATGAAAATAAAGTTGAAATAATATGTAAACAAAGTTTTATTATTCCGACTTTACTCTCATATTATTACATCTCATAATTTCCTTGTTTTTATTTGCTTAGTAATTACATTACTTTTACGCTGAAGTAATCCTGACTCCTCATTTTGGCCACTGTGATAAAGTTTGTACACCCCGTTCTCGCCTTTTGGCTGCTGTGATAAAGTTTGTACACCCCGTTCTCGCCTTTTGTCCGCCGTGATAAAGTTTGTACACCCCGTTCTCACCTTCTGCCAGAGGCTTCAGGTTCAGCCATTCTGCGTCGGAGCGGCGGCTCAGCTGATGGTCCGACAGCTTCCTGCCGATGTTCCTCTCCTGGTGCTGCCTCCTCAGCTCCTGCGGGGAAACGACAGCGGGTATGAGACGGTTCTGATGGGCGGTTCTGATCGTCGGTTCTGATTGGCCGACCCATCTCACCCTCTTGTCTCTGTGATGCTTGAACATCCCGATGCAATGCTCAATGATGAAGAGGAGGTAGATGCCGGCCAGCGCAGTCAGGCCCTTCCACACGCCGTCGAAGGCCGTGAGCAGATCGGTATCGGCGCCGGCGCCGTGCTGGCTGTGGTCGTGCTGGCTGTGGTCGTGGTCGTGATGGCCCTGAGACTGCAGAGAGAAGACCAGATGGATCACACGGCGTTGGCGTTATTTTTCTATTTTTAGATGAAAAAAATGACTAAAAAAGTTCCAGAAAATAAACTTTTAAATATTCTGCAGGTTGTTCCAGAGTTTGGTCCAAATGATACCAATGTTTTCTATGCAGAATTTACTCTGTCAACAGTTATGAGGTCACAATAACAGTAAAGCCCATTTCAAGCAGAAAAGAAAAGTTAAAAAAACGCCAAAGGAAGTCATAATTATGAGCTTTAAAGTGATAATCATAATAATTAAAGTTTTAAATAAAAAATTTAAATGTTTTAATTAAAATTTTAAAGTAATAATTATGAAAATAAGTCTGAATTATGGGTTTTAAATTCATTCTTAGGCATTTTAAAGTAGAATTATGAGAATAAAAGTCATAATCACAAGGTTACTAACCCTATCTAACATTTAGCGTTAGCTATTATTTAGCAACTAACATTTTGCTAAATATTAGTTGGTAAAAGCGCTAAGTCAAAAATTAGCTCCACTATTAGCAGATTATCTAAAAGCTCTGAGCCTTTTAATTTTATTCAGCTGCTGTTTGGATCCAGTCTTTCTGACCCAGAAGGTTTTCATTCCAGCCGGATGTTGTGAGTTTTCGGGTCGGGCTGAACTCACGTGAGGCAGCAGATGAAGGAGAGCGTCTCCGCTGAGCGTTCCCACCGCTAGCGCCACCAGGAAGGTGAGCAGGAACTTGAAGCAGGACTGCTTGAGGATGGGGACGAGAACGACCCCCAGAAGGGACAGCAGGCTGATGATGGTGATGGAGACGAAGCCCCAGATCCACACCCACACTGCACAGACCACCAATCAGAAAAGACCGTCTGTAAACATTCACATATTATCAATACATCAACAAAATAAGCAACATTTTCAACTCAGAAAACACTTTTTGCTGCTAAATTATCGGATAAATAGACACGTCAACTCAACAACAGAGATATTTATTGTTTTCAATGTTATTTAGGTCATTACATTATCAGATGATGCAATGTGAAACTCTACCAACTGCAGATAAACTGTAATATGTGCTCCAATAAAGCTAATTTATCAGATTAAAAGTGGGTTTTGAAAATTGACAAGCTTTAAGCAGGTATTTTGTGCGTCAGATTTACGTGTCTAAGAGCAACACAAAACGAAGGTTCTGGCTCCAGACTTTAGGATGTAAAAAAATAAATAAATAAATAAATAAAGTGCATTAAAATTTGTAACATGTTAAAGTGTATGTAATTAATTCATTATATATAATTTATTGGGTTCTACTTTTATGTTTTGATTAAATATGACTCTTTATGCCTTTGTATGAATTGAACATGATTTTCTGATTGGGGCAATGGTCCCCTCTGGCCCCCCTCTGGGGGGAGTCACTGCAGTGGCAGAAACAAAGAAACAAAAGACATACAGAAAGAAAGAGAGAAGCAAACAGAGACAAAGAAAGAAAGAGAAAAAAGGAGAAAAAAGACAAACAGAGACAAAGAAAGGGAGACAAGGAAAGAGAAAGATAGAAAGAAAAAGAAAACAGAGACAAACAAAGAAAGAAGGAAAGAAAGAAAGAGAGAAAAAAAGAAAGACAATATTATTTAAAGTGCTCCCCGCCTGTCGGCTGTTGCCATGCCGACCGAGTCGTGGGTGAGAAACGTTTGTGACCCTCTCCTCGGAGACGACCAAAAGTTTAATGTCGGATGAAATTGAAAGTCACGGCGAGTCTGTGCTGGTTGCCATAGCAACGCTCACATTCAACAGAGGAACTGGAATTAACTCGAATCTCAAATCCAAACCAGTTAAACCATTTAAACCAGTTACTGCAGCAGTTTTACTGGTTCACACTCGGTCCAACGTTTGTTCTGGATTCCCGTTACGTTCATCTGTACTGCAGTAAATGAGAGCGGCGCCGAGGACAGGTGAGTTCTGGAGGCGCGTGGAGTCCCAGGCGGCTCAGCTGAAGCTCATAAACCCGACGGAGCGCTGCGGCCGTAACTCCAGACGCAGCGTCGTAAAAACCAGCGCAGGAGTTCGTCCTTTAGAATCAGCTTTAACCAAAACTAAAACAGACTGCAGCTCCGTCTGCTTCAGCAAAGGATTATTCTCAGATTTAACTACAAACATTTTGTTGGTGAGTTAAACTTTACCTAGAGGCAAAGAAAACCTGAACCACAGCTTAAAACCGCACAGCGTTAGAAAATAATGCTTATTAAGTTTATATTTAATGTTGCATTTGATGGCTGAAAATACCAACAAAAACACTGGAGATAGTTTTTGTTTACATACCTGCTCTCCCTTTCTTATTAAAAACACTAGAAGAAATAATAGCACACATTTTTCTTAGCATTAAGTCAGCATCTGATTGGCTGATCAGTTCTGCGTGACGGCTCCTCCCCAGGGTTACAATAATTCTGGGTTTTTTATTATAGTTTAGTGTTGTTTTGTTCAATTAGTTTTAATTAGTTTTTTTTTTGTGTTTGCTACTATCAATTAGATATTATTAGTTAGATACTGTTTAGTTTCAGTTTAGTTTTTGTTAGTTATAGTAGTGTTTATCATACGTTGGTTAATTTTTATCAATTCCCACAAGTTTTTAAAGGGGCAATATTATGTATTTTCCAGTAACATAGTGGCATTTGATAGCACAATAAAGTAATTATGTTAACTTCAGTTGTGATGTGGCACAGATACAAAACACTGGAATGAAATGACTTAATGACCTCCTTCTTGTGTAGATAAGTTTTCCAGAGCCTAATGACCTAATTATTCTGTTCAGGTGGTGCAGCAGAGGCACATCTAAAAGTTGCAGGACTGGAGTTTGAGACCCCTGGTTTAGAGCCTGGCGGCAGGAAGAGAGCGAGAGAACAAACAAAGAAAGCTAAAGAAACAATAATAGAAAGCTAAAAGAAAGAAAGAATACGAGATAAAGAAAACAGACAAAAAGAACAAAACAAAAAAAAGGGGAAAAAGAAAAAGAAACATTGGAATAGAGAGAAAAAGAGGAAAAGACAGAAAAAAGAAAAATAAAAAGGGAAAAAGAAAAAAAATAAGCTAAAAAAAAGAAAATAAAAGAAAACAATCAGAAGAAACAAAAAACAAAGAAAGAAAGAAAAGAGACATAGTGCTGTCAGTCTAAGCTGCAGTTTTCAGGATGTAAATATCATGCAGACGAATCATTATGGAGGACAAACATCACAGATAACCTTCTCTCTCATGTTTTCCTGTTTTCCCGCGCCGTACAGGGAAACGGTTTCACAGCTCGCTGCGTTCCCATTTGTCGCTGTTGGAGCTTCGCCGCCCTGAGCGGCGGCTGTACATCAGCCAGGCGGTGCGTCGCCGCCGCTCCCTCACGCTCACGCAGCTCGTTACCTTAATGCAGGTGTGGCGCTGCGGTGCAGCAACAAAGGAGAGAAGACGAAGGCTTCTCTCCAATTACACATAGAAATGGCCGACGGCGTCCTAATTGGCTCGGCGAAGAGAAGGTGTGAGCGGCGGCGGCGGCGGGGGGGGAAGCTCCCCATGAAGGCCAGCAGGAGGTAGATGAGAGGCAGCGCCGCAGCGCTTCCTGATGTCTAGCGCCTCTAGTTTCCCTCTAATGAGGAGCCATCGCTGCCCTTTTGACTTGTTTTACCGTCATCATTTCCATTTTTATGACTATTGTGAGCGGCCGCGTGGGGCTCATGTGACGCAGGTTCCTGCATGTTTAATAATTGAACTTTATTCCATCCGGGAAGAAGAAAAACATCTTTAAAGTTAAATTATTGCAGCTGAAATGGAGGAAGCAGACCTTTTAAGCACTAATTCTCATTGAATTAGTCTGAGCGGGACATTTTATGACCCCTCCACTCACCAAGCTGCTCAGTGTTTACAGTGACGGTTTCACAACTTCCAGGATAATACCAGAAACATTTCATTTAACGCAACTGTAGGCTGCGTACGTTCTTAATAAATGGCTTAATCAGGTGATTACTGGTACTGGTCTTATCGGTATAAAATGTTTATGGTCTTATTTCTGGAACTTGTTACTCATTAACTGTGCAACGCTGAACTTTCCTGTTTTAAAGGCTAATAAATCCCCAAAGAAGGTCACCACTCCAAATCACTTTCCTTATATCTGCTCCTTCTGCCACAATGTAAACACAGAAACCGCCATTACAGCTAAACCTTTTAATAAAGGAGCAAGCCGTGAAACAAAACTTTCATTATGATCCAGAAGAATTTCTTCTGGATTTTTCAAATGTAATTTTATGCCTGATTATTTTTTTGCACATCGGACCATCCGATCAGCATTAATCAGAGCTCCTTTACTGTTCTCCTCAGAGGTCGGCTGTTGCCTCCTCAGTGGGCCGGGTCGATGTTCGGCTGCTTACCAGAACTGATGGACTCCAGGGCTTCCTGCTCCACCTCCATCTGATGGAAATGGCGGATGCAGAGGCGCCTGTCTATCTGGTAGAGCAGGGCGGGGCACAGGTAGGTGAACTCGCTGGGGGAGATGACCGAGTCGGGATGCAGGCCGTAGTCGGTGAGGAGCTGAGTCAGGTTCAAACACTGGGCAGGTGGAAAGAGTTAAAAAGGAAGAAAACTAATGACTACTTTAGTAATCTAATTAAATCGATTAATAGATTATTTTTAACAGAATTTGAACCAGGTGAAGTGTTCATCGTTTATCTTGCAAAATACCCTTAATAGAAATACTAAATATAGTTTTATTCATAACTGAAAAGCATAGATACATATGATACTATACTAATGAATTATACACCATTAAAATGTAGTTTTGGTGATGGTGAGTGACATCACTGGTAAGGAAATGCATCATGAAAGAAAACATAATAATATTCATAATCTAAATTACCAACTAACTGAGTAACCAATTAATACTCCAGTTAATTAATCGATTACTAAATGAGTTAATGATTATTTGAATAATTGATTAATCATGATCAATCATGATTAATCAATCACTGAAATAATCAACTAATTTTAGTAATGGATTAATCAAGTATTTCAGTGATTTGATTATTTTAATCATCAATTAATCATGATCAGTCATGATTAATCAGAATTTATCAAATTAATCATGATTAATCGAGTATTTAAATAATTTGCTGACTTAATTTGATTATTTTAATAATCGACCAATCATGATTAGTCATGATTAATTGTTTCAGCCCTAAATACCAGAATCATATCAGCTAACGTTTTAGGGAGTAGAAAGACAAAAACAGGGGCATCCAAAATGATTTCTGAATAATTAGTGATCAGTAAATCAATCAGGTGAGGTCCTACCTTCTCATGCTGGTGCGTCATTCCACCTGGATGTTCTGTAAGCACTGGTGAAGCTGGAACCACAGCAGCCACACCTGGAGCCTCTCTCTTGTCTTTATGAGCGTGGTCATGACCACCAGATTGAGGTGTTTCAGGTGTCGGTAACATGTTGGGCCTCCGCTGGCCTCTGACCTTTCCCGGCCTCCTGGTCCTCCTGGGTGGATTTTGCGTCGGACCGACCGGCGGCTCCAGCTGTCCGTCGGTGTGATTGTGTCGGTCATGGCTGTGGTTTCTGTGGTCACGGTGCACAGAGGTCAGATGTTTGCGGCTGGCCTGTACCTCTGTTTGCTGGTGTGGGTGGTCCTCATCCCGGTTGTAACCATGCCTATCATGATCAGACTGTTCCTGGTTCCCACTCGGCTCACCAGTAGGCGCACTGGAAGGAGTGGTGTGGCTGCATCGTGTGGGAACCTGTTCTGTTTGTGGAGGACGGGGCTTGTGGTCATGATGATCATGACTGTGATGATCATGACTGTGATGATCATGACTGTGATGATCATGATTGTGATGATCATGATTGTGATGGTCATGATTGTGATGGTCATGATTGTGGCCGTCGCTAGAGGATGAGTGTGAGTGAAGCCCTTCCTGAACGTCCAGCAGGTCAAGGTGGGTTACATGGTCATGACCCAGATCCTCATGATCCACACCTACCAACTTCACTTCACCTAAACCCAGACTCATCAGGAGACTCTGGAAGCCTTGGAAGTCCAAGCGGTCTTTCTGTCCGTAGTGACTGAACAGCTTCTGGATGTAGAAACGCTGCTCTTCCTCTAGAGGTCCCCCTTCTTGAGCGTCGGACTTGGTGGTGGCTCGGACATACGGAGCCTCGGAGATCTGCCGGTCGTTGTGCTGATGTCCGACGGCTGGGTGGTCATGTCCGTCCGCGTGGCAATGGTTGCAGTGATGGAAGATGAAGGTGAGAATGCACAGGAAGCAGAATTTGGTGTGTACGTGCACTCGCATTGTGTCCTCGTTATTGGTCCCCTGCAACAAAAACAGAGTCACTTAATAACCACAGAGGCGCCTAACGAGGCAAAACTGAAATTAAATTCAGAGGTAATAATTCACTAAAACACCAACAAGCTAAAACACTAAGTCACTGAAATGTTTATTCAGGGACAGACACGATGATGTAACGCTTCACACCAAAACAATGAACTGCAGAGCTACAGACTCACTGGAACACTGAAAACTGGTCCAGTGAGTCACTGCACTTTCACACCTGATCGTCAGGTAGACTCGGTTCAATTAGGGACCAAAGTTGCAACATTTGTTACATTTTCGGCTGCTTGGTTCTCTTTCACAATAAACTGAGTGTAACCAACAAAATATTTTGAAAAATCTGTTCCCCTCCTCACCTGTGGGGGCGCTGCACCAAGAACCACTGAAGGAAACGACAGTCTGAAGAAGACACTGAGTGAAACTTCCTTCATCACAAAATGTAATCAAAAATTAATTTGTAAGATTTTAGCAATCGTCTTTGGTAAAAAGTCACGAGCCAAGTCTTGAGCAAGCGCTCGACATGAGCATTTGTTTTGGTTGTATTTACCCAGAATGCCTTGAGCCAAAGTTCGCTTTCTACAACAGAGTATTAGCGCCATTGTAGATGGGGAAAAAAACTTCCACCAAAAAACTTTTTTTTTATATTATTCTGAGAAATTTTCAAGAAAAAAAGGAGAAATGTTCAAAGTTTTAAAAGCAAAACATGCAAAACTTTTAAAATAAACTCCAAATTTCCAAGCTTTGTCTAGAAAATGTCTGAGCTTACAAATTTCTGTGTTTATTCTAGCAAATTTTTTGACTTTACAAATTAAAATTTCCAAGATTAATCTCAAAATTTCTGAGTTCTTTTCCTAGCAAATTTCCAGCTTTTGGGGCTCAGAAATTTCAGATTTTTTTCCTGAAAATTTCTGAGTTTTTTTGGCAGAAATCTTCTACTCATTCTTTATTTTTCTATCCACTATGGCCCCAACATGCTGTCACAGATTTCTGCTTTTGGAGTGTTTACATACTCATTCAAACGGCACCAGAGTTCACTTCAACCAAACATCGACCAAGGCTTATAGGCGGACCAGAGTTCACTTATTTGGTCCCATTACGGGTTCACACCAGACTTTCTAGACCAGGAGTGTCAAACTCCAGTCCTCGAGGGCCGCTGTCCTGCAACTTTTAGACGTGCCTCTGCTGCACCACCTGAATAGAACAATTAGGTCATTAGCAAGGCTCTGGAAAACGTATCTACACAGGAGGAGGTAATTAAGCCATTTCATTCCAGTGGTTTGTACCTGTGGCACATCTAAAACCTGCAGGACAGCGGCCCTCGAGGCCTGGAGTTTGACACCTGTGTTCTAGACAAACAAACTGGCGTTGGATTAAAGCAGAGCAAACACAGCTGACTCACCAAACTATTACTCACTGATGTAGCTACTCAATGAATCGCTGACACGCTAACTCAGTAATAAACCGCCTCCCTGATAAAGTGACTCGCTGAAACACTGACACACTAATGCAGTGACACACTGATCCAGTGCTGCACTTAACCACCAACGCACTGCAGGATGACGAGTCTCCAAAGCAAAATTTCATGGATCCAGCAGGAGAATTAAGATAACAAGCTTGTAGACAAACAGTACTTTCAAAGCTGCAGCACCTCTCATGTTGGAATAACAGATCCAACGTTCTGCAGCCCAACAAACTCCACAGAGGGTTGAGAAACAAATTGCTTGTTTTCTCCCACTTTAAAAAGCCTGAAGCAGCAATATGATTCCAGTCAAATGATCCTCATAAGGTCTCTGCCGAGGCCCGTGGGTGGCATGGAGAGAGGGAAATAAAGGGAGGTTAGATGAAGAGGTGAGGCAGCACACACACACACACGCACACACACACACACACACACTCACACACTTTTAGGCCGCCAGCTTGTTAACTAAGTTTATCGCGGAGCTCTCCTGCCTCAGGACTGTTAAAAACAAAGAGGAAGATGTTTCATCCTCATCTCACAGTCAAGTTTCAACACCAACTAGACCATCAATATTTAGCAGCATCGATTTCTCACTCTACACATACTAACAAATAAATCTGAATCTGGACAAACATTCAGAAACCAAACACTAGGCAACGACTGCAACATCACAACCCATCATCACACGCAACAATGTTGTACCAAGTCTAGGAGTAGGGAGGTTAGGGCACTTCACCAGCGGCCATCTGTGTTCTTGTCTTAGAAAAATGTTGACATGAAATTTGAAAATATAAATTTTAAACTTTCTAAGACCTGTATCTCCACAGAAAAACATGAACTTCATCCATCCAACTGGCGATGAATTTCCACTTAACCATGACAGATGCAAAAAAGCTAGCTAGCTAGAAAAGGTATGTTAGCAATAAGTTAGCGGTAGCCTCAACCGTCTAAAGTCACAGAACGCAGTGAAGAAGTTTGAGTGCGACTTAAACTTTTGCCAGATAAACATTTTTTCCCACAAGGGAGAAAAACTGGCTATACCAGACCTGTGGTTATGCAATATGCAAAAAAAATGAATTGCAAAATAAATTAAATTGAGTTGAATCATTTCCATTTGCCTGATTTATTGTTTTTCTCCTTTCTCTGTTTCTACCAAAGACTGGACAATAAAAGTGTTCAGTCTGCTGCTTTGGTCTTTTTTTGAAGGACAATTTCATTTTCAGAGACTAAAAAACTTTTTTTCTGTTGTTTTGTTCATTTATTTTGGAAATTTAAATTGTCCTCCAGTTCCAGTGTTAAATGTTCACTAGAATTAAAAGTTTATTGATCTTTAAGTTTATTGGTTTACATTATTACATTATTACACAATTTGATAATATTTTCAGAACAATAATATTGTTTCTGGGACAATTTATCATCCAGCAAAGTTTGTTATTGTGACAGACCTAGATGTGAATATTTATATACATAACTTACATTTTTAAATAACTTTTCATGTCCTAAAGTGTGTTTTCACATTGTACCACATATGTGCTCAAATTGGTCTAATAAAAGTTTCTGATGTGAATACTTTCTGGTGTTGCTGCAAAATTCACTCAGTGCAGAAGAACAGCTAACATCAGCCAGCGAATAAACATAAGATGGAAACTGGCGTTTCATTCCCATCAACAGGGTAGGAAACGGCCACCTTGTTGACTGATCGATCATCGACCCGATTAAATCAGAGCTGATCAGATCATCCAGGACTTCCTTCCTCTCTACAGTTTGACTTCTTTAAAACAATTTTCACATTAAATAGACAATTTCTGATAATTATTATCACATAATCTGGTTCAAAAGATTTGATCTGTTGCAAATATTTAAAAATAAAAACTTTAGTTATTAAAAACAAACCTAATTCTGATTAAAATAAAATGGGATGGACCTACCTGAACCCCAGGAATGAGTGAAACTCACTCCGACCAAAAACAAACCTCAGCTGCTGGAACACAGGAGCTTCTTCACCACTGCAGACTGTTCTGTGTTTATAGACCAGGCGGCACTGACCTTTGAACCCAACCAGGGCCTATTTTTAAGAACACACCCTCTTAGCAGCACCCTGCAGCCACTTCCTGACACAACTCTTTGTTGTAGAGTTTGGTATTTAATGAACAAGAAAATCTTTATTCACTCCGAGTTCAACTGGTTTGACTGTAAAATATTATTCTGCAGCAGTTTTACAGCGTTTTAACTCGCTTTATGCTAATTGAGATGGAAGTTAAGAGATGCAATCACCACAACGACACTGAGGGCTGATTAAGACGAGACAATAATCCCGTCATCAGGCTGAAAACCACAAAAGACTTTCTATAAAGCTCTATTAATTAAATTAAAATGAGCTCAATCATATTTTTTTTAATTTTCCTTATGATTCCAGGTTTTATTCTATTTAATTTATTGCTTTCTTTGGTTGTTTTATTTTTTCTAGTTCAAACGTAAAGTGGTCTTTAGCAAATTCAAGTTTATTAATCTCAACATTAACAATATATTACTTTAAAATGATCTCAAAACAACAACAGTATTGTAATTTATTAATTAATATTACTGGAACAATATTAATTATTGGTCTGTCTGATTAGGTAATTTTTAAATACCAAATGATTGATAATTTGATCAGTATTTGATTAGACTTTTTACCAAATACGTTTTTTATTCATACTTGAGTCATTTCTTGGACTTGCTTTTTTATTTTACTTTACTTGAGTAAAATATGTCAACTCTTACTGAATAACACGGAAGACAGCAGTTAAAGATAAAAACATAATTTTATTCTAGAAACCCTCTTTAAACAGCTGCTGTTAAACGTAACAAAATTAATTACCACACTAATAAAGCTCAAATTCTGCTCATTTTGTTAGAGGAAAGTTTTTTTCAGCATTGTTTCTAGGTATTCGACATGAGAAAGAAGGCTGGCATTCCTTCGCAGAAGCAGAAAAACAACGGCTTTGACCTCTAAGCTGCTTCATATGATTCTCACACGGTAAAAACATCCCTCCCATCTCCGCAGCAGGCGGCTGTTTGCAGGGCGCGCGCTGAGGATCGAAGCCAAACTCTGAGGCAAACGCACAACTCAGGAAGCGCCGCTCACAAACACACCAGAAAAAACAAAAACAAAACAAAACCCGCACAACTCAGGAAGCGCCGCTCGCAAACACACCAAAAAAGAAAACAATATCCAATGAACTAAAGATATTTTCTGAAAGCGGAGGTGTCCGACTCGACTCGGGGCCCTGAGTGTTTTAGGTGTGCCCCTTTTTCTGAATTAGCCCGTCGGTTTGTGGAAACAGCAAGTCGTCCAGAAGAAGCGCTGAGCGGCATCGTGAGCGCTGACTCTTGACTCCGCCGCTCTGGAAGAAGTTATAAATTATCAGCCAAGGAAACTCGCATCACTTCCCCTCGGCGTAAATGTGAGGAGTCGTTCTTTCCTCATCTTCATCCTGCACCGACTCTTCATCACAAGTCAGGAGCTGAAACCTCAGCACAAGATTCATGTTTTACTAAAACATGAGAGGGAATTTTGATCATCAACTATTCTTTTATTTTTTGGATGATTTACATCGGCAGTGTTACGGCCACACTAAGAAAAAGATCAAATACAAAAAATTAAATACGAGAATAAAGATATAAGATTGCAGGAATAATATTATGAGAATAAACTAATATGAGAATAAAATCAAAATAATACAAGGATACAGTTGTAATATTGCGAGAATAAAATCATAATGCGACAATTTTATTCACATATTATTTAGACTTTATTCTCGAAACATTTACTTTATGCTCATTATATATATATTTTTTATTTTCCTATAAGGCCTCAAAACTCCGTTGCTCATTAGTACCGGCTGATATTAATTACTTTTTAGCCTTTGGATGTTAAAAAATAAAATATAATTAAGCTGTCTTGTCGAAATTCAAACAAAGTAAAGTAAAACCTTCTGTATTTTGATTTATATTAAAAAAGGAGTAAAAATTTGATGTTATTTCATTCTGTTAATAAAATAACTTTGGTTGTTTCAACAATTCAAGTTGGAATAAACAGAATAAACTATCTAAGATCAATAACAATTAAAGTTGGAGTTTGTGATCCACATAAACCCGACGCCTGCAACAGTTTGCATCTCTGAGAAAAGTGTCAGAGGAGTGTTTTTTCTTAGAAAGGGCCGAAGGGAGGGCAGATGCCGGCCGCCACATGGACCCAACTCCTAACAGATGGTCTAGAAATCTGCAAAGACTGCAATCTGCTGACGAAAGGCGAAGTTCAGGAGAGCAACAAGCAGGAGTCGTCTGACTCGAGTTCAACGATAATCACAACAAGTTGGAAAATTACATCTTTCTGAACAGACATGATGTTGCTGCATGTGATTATCCACAGATGATTGAAGGTTGGGCTGACTAGCTACTGCAAACACACAAAGTCAGCGGTGGTCCGTCACTTTGTCTGCTCAGAACAGCAATTAGTGGATCTCCAACAACTACTGATCTGCTTGAATCTGTTTTTACTTCAATAAAAACAGATTCACTGAAGAAGATGCAAGTTTTCAGGCAGGGTTAAAATGAGCTAAGCTCAGCTACAGGAAGGTTAGGGCACTTCATCAGCGGCCATGTTTTTGTCTTAACAAATGTTAAGAAACTTAAAAAATAACTCAGATGTAAGACTTTCTAACACCTGCATCTCCACAGAAATGTACAAACTTCGTCCATCCAATCGGCGATAAGTTTCCACTTACCAGGATAGACAAAGCTATCTAGTTGGCTAGCCCAAGGAAGTTAGCAATGAGTTAGCTATAGCCTCAAACGTCTCAAGTCACAGAAGGCAATGAAGAAGTTTGACAGACTCAGATTTTTGCCTGACAGAAATGTCCCACAAAAAGAAAACACTGAATATAAAACAAAATGTAGGACTTTGAGCAGGCCTTTGGCAGCAAGCAACAAATCATGTCATGGCAACATGGCAACCATCTGTATCCCAATGTGCAGCACAGACCTAAAGTACAGTGGACCCCCCAAAATATTTGCAAGTCGTTGGGTAGAAATTACAACTTTGAAGCTGGAACAGCAAGACACAATGATACGAGAAATGCTATTGGCTGGCATTCGCAAAGCAGCCAATTCAGAAGTGGCATTAATTTTCCTTGCCACTGATTGGCTGTAACCTACAAGTGTGTAAATAGGGAAGAACATCAATGTTAGCTTCAGTGATGCTGCTAAGACGGTTTCCATTGTGCATAGTAATGATTATTAAGCTATATTTTGTGTTTGAACTGTCAGAATAGACGGTTTTTAATGTTTTTAGATGGAGTTACAAACATTCACAGATTCCAGCTATTCGTGGGCAAATACCGTTAAAGGTTTTCTTTTTGTCATGACCTGGCCAAGATCAGTCCCAATGCCACAGGAGAGATCTCAAGTACGCAAATGTTAGCACATAATGTGTTGACATCCAATTCTTTGACTTGGTACCAAAGATCTATATCTGTGGACAGCCAGGCTAGAGGCAGACGTCCAACTGGTGAATCGCAACTACAACAAACACAGGACACATCTATCTATTGAAGACTCAACACGTTCCTCTGGCTTTTATTCAAGTACCAATGATTAGACTTCTCTATAACATCAAATGCCACACCAGGTCCAGGGTTCCTGCTCTGACTTTAAAGGTTCTCAGCCCTCAGACAGAGAGATCTGCGGTGTGACATGTTGTTAGACGGCTGTGTGAAGTCCCAGCTGCAGGCCTGATGCTCTGTGGCCTGGAAACACGTCCATGGCAGCACACAACAGCTTAAGATCACAGGACACGACAACCACAAGAGTTACCTTGAGCAGATCCAACGTAGACGCAAACTTCTAACACGCTGGAGCAGAGCGAATGTGATGCTTACCTCTAATCAGGAAAAAGAAGAAGTGAAGCTAAACCTGAGTGAGCGATCAGGGCAGACTAACAGGTTGGATGTCTGGAGGGTGAACTCATCTGCAGAGGGAGGCGGGCTGAGCAGAAACCACCTGACCAGACTCATCAGGCTCAAGCAGTTTCAGCGTTTACTGCGCATTATTGTGTTTTACCCAAATGTTAACAATGTGGGAACGTTTCAACCAACTTATTCACAAGAACAGACTTTCCTGGAGACCACTTTCAACTTGTTTTCTTTCCACACCTCTTACTATCAGACTATATTGAGCTTAAAAATTTAGGAATAGTCAAACACAGTTTACTGAAATATATGGATGAGCCTGAAGATCAAACTTTAGCTCTTAGCACTAAGCGCTAACAAAGCAATATTTCAGCAACAACTCAGTTCAAAGTGCTGATGAAAACATAAAAGAGTACATCGTAGAGGTTAATAAAGAAAAGGAAAGTTTGACTACAGACTGAAATTATTGATGTTACTGTTATTAATAATCTAACGCTAAAGGATTTCAGTGTTTCAGCTGCTTTGCAGTTTTCTGAAAGTTTGTTCCTGGTTTGTGGTGCATAGAAGCTGAGTGCTGCTTCTCCATGTTTGGTTCTGGTTCTGATGCAGACCAGAACCAGAAGATCTGGAAGGTTGAAACAACAACAGCAGATCTTCAATGTATTTTACCGCTAAGCCATTCAGTGATTTATAAAACTAACAAAAGTATTTTAAAGTCTATTCTCCAATCTGTAGAGAGACTGTTGCGATAAATAAATAACTTGTCACCCCTACTCTTGATTGTTCCTCTTTATGTCTAAAAATAATTACTTCAATTTGCTTTTGTTCAGCTGAAGAAAGTAATGGCACCTCCACGCACTGATTGGCTTTAACATTGTCACCAGGTGACATTGTAATGTAAAGTTGTCCATCATCTGCATAACTATGGTAGCTTATCTCATCATCTGTTACAATCTGAACTGATAGCACTATGTAAATAGAAGTGGCCCCAATAAGGGGCCTTGTGGAACTCCAAATGTGATTTTTGCCAACTTCAATGCAGACACAAACGCCCAATAAAGACCAGAACAAACATTCACTTAATAATGTTTGTGTATTTTTCAGATATCAGAATATAAAGGCTGTTTCTAAATAAAAACAGAAGTTGAGATCACTGGCTGCGGCAGTGATCTCAACTTTAGCTCAAAGTGAAACAGGTTGACTCACCTGAAGCTGCTTCTGCTGCAGGCAGCCATCTAAAACCGAATCAGTGGCTTTGACCTGACCATTTGGAGTATTACCCCATAAAGCCTTGCAGATATAAATATCACACTGCCTCACTGTGCAGCTGCATAAATGACTGTCTCATAAGCAGCATTAGTGTGGGATGGTGTTACATGGAGAGCAGATTGGGACCATTAGCAGCAGAACAACAAATATACCAAACAGCTCTGTTAGCGGTGAGCTCATTAGGAACCAGCTGCTGTCACCAACACTGATTTTAAACTGGGTTTGACTCATTAAAATACAGGTTTTAACTAGATACTAAGACAACAGTATCTTTAATTTATCAAAGTTTTGTTTTCCTCTTCAAACACAGTGACAATTTGAGTATTTTTGTTAATATGTGGGATCATAATCTCTTATTTTCGGGAAACAGGGGAGAGTTTTGATCAAACAAGGACCCAAAATCAATAGATCATCTATAGTTTGATTGGTTAATCAGGTTTTTAAAAGCTCTGGTTTAAAAACCTTCACACTACTTTAGCTTTTTTAAACTGGACACCCTCTTTCACCTGCAGCTACTCACTGCTAGTCAGCTGGCTGAAAGCTGCTGACTAGCTACACTTTTATCTTGCTCTCTGAATGAGAAAACCCATAAAACAAATAGACTGTCAGGATGTGAAATCTAAAAGAGCGCCACCTATCCCTCTGATGAAGATATTACTACTTCAACACTGCATCAGAAAATCAAGAATTTTATTTCCTGATCAAATTTGAGTATGAAAATCAAGAAACAATAAATAAATGCTAAAAACAAAATAAGCAGAAGTAGAAATTTGTGTTACTTTTCTTTTAAATGACAAAAATGATATTTTTGCTGAAGATCATTATAACAGTCCTGGCTCAATTCTGATAAATTCTCCAATATTAGATCATATTGCTGCAATCAATAAACAAAAAGCACCATAAAACCATCTGGGAAGCTGTTCTATACCCACATATCTATTCTTAATCATCTTACCGTGAGCCAAATGTGGCGCTATAGCAAACAGGAGTGTGAGACAGATGAACTCATGGGGTCCCATCTGTGTTTGCTGAACCCAGATGCTGGTTCCCAGCGCTTCCAGTCACAGCGTCGTACTTGTTAAGATTTATGTCTTTAAACTGAGGTATTTTCCTGCTTTACAAAGGAATCGCTACTTCATTCAGTCCTATAGGTTTATAGCTGAGGCAGTAAATACCGTCTGATGATGAGGATTTACGGTTATTTCATGGAAAAGCAAACTTCCAACTGTTTCATCCTGTAACAAAACGCTTTGTTTTAATAAAT
Organism: Xiphophorus maculatus; assembly: GCF_002775205.1. Classification (NCBI taxonomy): domain Eukaryota; kingdom Metazoa; phylum Chordata; class Actinopteri; order Cyprinodontiformes; family Poeciliidae; genus Xiphophorus; species Xiphophorus maculatus. Next base: position 29,046,766 of record NC_036449.1, read on the forward strand.
CAAAATATCAATTTCTATTGGGATTTATAGGAATTTCTCAAATCAAAGGAAATAATGCCGACTATTCTTCTGTTTGTTGTTTGACAGTTCATTAGGGCCAGTAAATTTCCGCTAAAATACTCAGAAATTTTTAGATTAATCTAGAAAATTTTCTATTTCTGAGTTTCTAAGGTTGAAAATTTTCTACTTTTGGAAACCTTGTTTTCAAAAGTCAAAATAAAAATGTTATTTCAAGTAATTAATCTCAAGTTTTTTCTTGAAAATTTCTGACTTTTGGAAATCAGAAATTTCCATGTTTTTTTCCTAGAAAATGTCTGAACTTAATGTAAAAATTAGCTCATGTTTTCTAGCTGCACTGGTCTTGATATCCAGTTGTACTGTTTTTCTACCCTTAAATTAACACAAACTTTGTGCTACCCCCCGGGGAACACGCCTCCAAAGTGCAACAAATAAACTCTTGAAAGCAAAAGTGTGTTAAGGTTCGAATCTGAATTGATAAACTACAAAATTGTGTATTTCTACATCAATTTTACTCTGTGTTCTTGCAGGAATGTCTATTTTTGTTGATAATCATTTACCTTCTTCCTACATAAGGATCCCAGTCTTCAGTTTTCTGTCGTCCTCTTTAATTATTGTAATATTAATTGAACATTAGAGAAAAAACTGCAAATTAATCTAAAAAAAACCATTGTAAACCACAGAAAAAGAAAGTAAAAGTTATAAAAATGCTAATTTATATTGCTATTTTGCAATGCAATTTTTTAGCTTAAATTTGTTCACCAAATGTTATATTCGCTTCATTTTAAGACAGATATGAAGATGTTTTTCTTTGCTTTATAATGATGTGAAACCTCAGAATTTAAATGAAATATTAGTGTGTATATTTTATTAATAGAGAGCAGTCTGCCCTTGTAACGTTTACAGCTGTGGAGATTCCTGCCAAGGCAGTAATAACATCTGCAGTCCGAGGTGAATGTGACACAGAGTGTAAAAATGCTTTTAGTGGTCGGTATAACTGGAGAAAAACTAAATAAATTCAGTTAACGGAGGAATTTAATGTTGTTTTCTAGAGTCCACGAAGAGAAACTGTCCTCTGATCTGGGGTGAGGTTGGCGAATGTGGACAGTTTCTCCTGCTTTTTCCATCCAAAATGGTCAATAGTTTTTTGGGGGGGGGGGTTTATATGAAAAATGTTAAGATATTTTAATGAAGTAGTTACAATTTTGCTAGTAAAGCCTCCCAAGACCCTGTTCTAAAATCTTCAGAACCACTTAACAGATTCAGATTATTATTAATTATTAATATTAATATCCTTCTTTTATCCTTATTAATATTCATTTCAATCCATATGTATCATTTTAACCATCTATAGATCATAAACTAGCTCCTATTTCTTGTTTTTAAAAACATTTACAGTTCTGTGTTTTATAATCACTTCTTTCTGGAAACAGAAAGGTTTAAATAAATCATAAAAAGATAAAAATTTATGACATGAGATTATAGGATTTCCATTATATTCTCTTTAGAAAAGGTAATAGTAATAACTGTAAGCCATTTTAAATAAAATATGTCATGTCTTCCATCAATCATAATGGGCAAGCATCATATCCCCTACTCCAACATCTCTAACCGTACAGCCAGAAGGAGAATCAAAAAGGAGTGGAAAAAGCAAAAGAAGTGGATTAGCAGTGCTTGCCAACAACCAATTGTGTCAAAGATGAAGAAGACAGGAAGTAGTAAGAGTGTGGTGGCATGATTTTAATCTGATTTTAATTGTTTCTTATTTAATGGAAACACTGCAATTGCGAAATTGTCTTTTTTTTTTTTTACAACGTTTTGCTCATGTTTGCAATGAAAGCACAATAAATCAGAAGCCTCAGTCAGATTGACTGCAACCAGAGATCTGTCCCATCAACGGCAACTCTGAAGATACATGGATGATATAAGTTATGACAATATTGGTAGTCCGGTAGACTCGTTTCGATTAGGGCCCGAAGTTGCACCATTTGTTACATTTTCAGCTGCTGTGGTTCTGTTTCTCACTGCACTTTGTCAAATGAACCAAAGCCATTTCTCCCGCCAGTGCTAGGCTAGCACATTTGTTTTGGTTGTATTCACCCAGAATGCCCTGCACTGTCCACTTCCTGCTTTTGGAGCGGCCTCTGGTCCACTTGGCATTCACATATACATTCGAACTGCACCAGAGTTCACTTCAACTGAACCAAACCGAGGTTTGTAGACAAACGAGAGTTCACTTTTTTTGGTTCGATTACGTATTCACGCCTCCCCAACTGAACCAGACTTTCTAGACACATGGACTGGAGTTGGATTAAAGCAGACTAAACAGAGCTGGTGTGAATACACCATAAATTTCTCTGTATGATAACAATTACCAAAAGCAATAATGCGAACTGTAGCATAAATCTACAGGAACTGAAATCGATGTTAAAGTGAGATATGGGAGTTTTCCTTTCACAGAGTCTCATTTACACAAGATGTTTTATTTTTAAATATGAATCCACTCCTCCTCAAACAACACAGATCTATTATTCAAAGCTTGGTGGCATTTCAGAACAAGAAACAGGCTTTACTCATGTAAGAAGAGCTGTCAGTAAGCAGGCACTGACACAAGTTTGGTGTTGGAGGTTTGTAATGTGTAAAACTCCGGGTTCGGTTGCCTTGTCAGTCGACTTAGCAGGAAGTGAGCAAGAACTGAAGCAAACCTTCAGCTCATCCATTTTACATCAGTGAAAAGCTGCAAGCAGAGCCCAACTCCTGCAAGTTCACAGGAAACTCAGCAAAGCAGGATGTGAGGAAAGATTTGAATTATTCACCGTCCCGACGCTGGTTACAGCTGAGATTATGGCTCAAACGATTAATCACAATTAATCGATTATTGAAATAATTGTCAACTTCCCCCAAATTAACCGAACTTTCAAGGCGAACAAAAGTAACTTTGGGGAGGAAAAAATTACTTTTTGAAAATATTTTCTTTTCAGAAAACAAGAGCAAAAATAATTATTAAAATCTTGAATGAAAAGAATCAGAGCCCTTTCATTAAGTTTTGTCACATTTTCTAAAATCAATCTTAATAGTGAGTAGTTCTCTTTTAAAACGATCTACACCGTCGCCCATATTTACCAAGTGAACAACTTTAGGCTGGATTGATTAATCACCAATTAATCGTTAACTGGAGTGAATTAAAAAAACAATTTGGTGAAAAACAACATATTCAGAGAAGCAATTAAGCCAATAATGTACAAAAATTATATAAATTTTGTATTCAAGATTGAAAAACACCATCTGTAAACACTCCTTTAGATTTGCTAAAGGAATGCTATGTTATTGTATTGGAGGCAATGAAAAACTTTTCTTATTTCAAAACATAATTCATTTGTTTATTTGTATCTTAATGTATTTTTAATGTTATATAAAAAGGCTTAAGTGGTTAAATGAACAATCTGTAGAATCAGCCTATTTTTTATCCAATCAATCGATTACTTGTCAGAGTATTCTGTTACTAATCCTGTCACATTATTATTCTTATAATTATTCAAATCACATAATAAAGTAAATTGAGCTCAATTTCTATTTTGATTATTAATATTTTTTAAAGGTAAATTTGTTTACAGAAACTTCAGAATCCATTTCATTTATGGTTTTGGTTGTAAGTGCGTTTTTTTTCCTCACGTTATGTAAAATATCTTCCAGTTCCAGAATTAGAGTTTATTGGTCTTTAGAAAGGGTGAACTTATATTGTATTGCTATTATCAATATATTACTTGAAAATGGTCTCAAAAGAACAATATTATCGTTTATCGCAACAATTACTGGGACAATTTATTGTCTGGCAAAATTTTGTTATTGTTGCGGTTGAGATTATTGGATTGAATTCAAACTTTTTCTTGGGGACCGCTCAACAAGATGAAAGGAGAAACTACAAAGAGAAACATCAGATCTATTGTTGTATTTTCTTTCCATACGCCTCTCTGTATATATTCTCCCAGCAGCTGTTCATGCGTGTGTGCAGCTGTTGCTCTGCACGCTCAGTGATTTCCCACCTGCACACACTCCTTTGAAATTCCTACCTCCAAGCAGAAACGTCCGGAACGGTTCCGACTGGCAAGAACGCTGCAGTAAGAAAAACACGGGTGTTCATGTAGATCTGAACCAACCCAGATCTCACACCATGAAACTGCGTAGCATCAAATGAAACCCTTTATGGAGCTAGCTAGCTGTGCTTCAGGGTGTGATTTATGCCAGAACCACAGGAGGAGAACCAGCAGAAATCACACCTTCACTGAAGGTCCGCAGAACATTAGAACGATTTAGGCCAGACTCTTACTTACTGATGAACCATAAACTCTGACCTTAACTGAAAGGCTAGTTATGATTCACCAAAAGAAAAGCAATTACTTCTTTTTTACAATATTATTTGTGTAATGTTGCATATATTTACAGAAACAAAAATCATTTTGATCTTAATTTTATATTTTTTGTGCAGTCCCGGCTTAAGTGCTGCTCTCAGGGTGTTATTCTTTCAGCAAATGGCATTAGTCAGTATTTTTCAGCTTATATATATATATATATATATATATTGTATATAAGGTTGAAATTAGTTATATATGTATAAAGAAAAAATATATATAACCTATCTTTCTCACACATACATACACACACATTTATATCTATATATATATACAAATATATACGCAAATAGATAAAAATGTATCTATATGCAATAGATATACATAAATAAATTTATTTTTTTAAATATATGGTTTTAATGTGTGTTTATTTGTATACATATTGTACAATCTCAGTTATAGTCGACTCACGGACATGTTTTTTTTTTATTATTCACTTAAATATTTATTATTACTCTTATGTCGGGATATTGAGCTTTAACAGCCTGTGGATAATTGAACTCCTCCACAGGCGCCGCCTCTGCACGGTGACGGTGTTTGTATCAGGAGGTGGAGCTCCATCGGTTCAATGAACACAAACCAGTTCGGATGGTTTGTTGTCCCAGTGAAACATGACAGAGAAATCACAGTAAACCAACTGCAGGCATTCCCTCCAATCAACTCAGCCAATCAATGATCAATGGACCAACAGAGGAGCGACACGTGGTGCGCATAACTGAGCAAATCTCTTCCGCTTCAAACTAAAAAAAAAAATAAAACTCCCACACATCCCAGCAGATAAAACACAAAATTACAGGCGGACGCAGAGTAACATAAACACAGATAAATAGTCATATTTGACCTCATCTTCATCGCCGTTTAGTTTCTCAGCTTCCTATGAACCAAAGGAAGCAGCAAACCTCATGGCTCGCCTCATGCTAACGCTAACCTTCACCAACAACAGCTAAACCAGCTAACGCTAGCTAGCATACGACCGCCGGGGAATCAACCCGGTGTCCGCGGGGAATGGCGAGTCATTTACGGCCCTCTGTTTCGCTCCAAATGTGCTTAACAGAGCTCCGTGACTCCGGCTACCAGAGTCCATGTTGGGGGAGTGAATGAAAACAAACGCTTTACCTCACTCGAGTGCCGTGTGCATCTCCTCTCCGCTCGGTACCAAAAAAATCCTGCGCAGGGTTTACGTTCGGGAACTACAGCTCAGCCCATTCACGAACCGCACTTACGCTGTTTCCGAGAAAGATGGCGGGAGTGCGCCGTTAGCCTGCGCAGTCTTCGCAGAAGTAGAAACTCTCTTCCGCCTGACTGTCTGAGACGTCACGTGATTGAAATGAGGAAGTAGTGTTGAAACCGCAGCAGCGTTACAGGAGAAAAAAAAGTACATTTAAAATGGACGTGTCGTTTCACTACGACGGCGTGTTAAGGACATTGTACATAGAAATTTTCTTTAAAACATCTTGGAAATTTATGAGTTTCAAAAGTAGAAAATTTTCGAATTTTTCCCAGAAAATTTCTGAGATTAATCTCCAAAAGTTTTTTGGAAGAAATGTACTCCCTTTTATTATGATAGCCTACCTTAATATGTCATCATCATATTTATAATGTAATTTGCCAAAACTTTGTTTTAGTTTTGTGTTTGTAATCTTTATTTTGCCTGCCTTAATCCTCAGCACACAATCATATGTTCATCTTTGTAATTTGTTGTAGATATTTTGTATAAATAAATAAATAACAAATACAGAAATTCTGAGCACAGCAAAACAAACATATAAATTGGTTTTATTGAAAATATAGTTATTTACACTGGTGATACATTTTTGTTCAACTACTCAGACATTTCAGCTTGACTCTATAATAACCTTTCTGTATGCTTACATAAATTAATCAGAAATATATATATATAACTTGATTTAGGTTAATTGTACAATAATAGTTAAGAGTAATTCTTGTTCAAATTTGTTTTTTAGTTCAGGTATTTCATGTTTCAAATTCAAAATTACTTTACTGATCGCAAAGGACAATTTAAATTTTGTTGTGCCTCAAATTATTCAAGATTCTCCTGTAGCAGTCTGTGTTACAGCAAAAGTGGATAAGCCTCTGACTGAAAACACTGTTTTTCATAAAGAGCACACTCGGGGCTGTTCATAATCTTTTTGATTTTATGTAAAATACTTTGTTCTCCATCTTCTCCAATTGAATTTGCAATAAATTACCCTTAGCAAGCCTGTGGTGACAGTGGAGAGGAAAAACTATGTTTTAACAGGAAGAAACAAGCACTATAAGGTGCTGTATATGCTGAAACTGAAGAGGAAAAAACATGTTGTTGTGGCTAAGGTGTGTCAAGTGTTGAGTAAAGGCGTTTAAAGCCTCTAAAACCTGCTACCAAATCTTTAAATATGTGTTACATTTAGATAATAACAGTAGGACGTGAGTAATACCAGCCACTGAAAACAAACAGGTGACAAATCAAACTGTGGAAAGACAAATAGCATCATGTTGTGGGGATGTGTTCATTACAAACAGGAAACAGAGTTTGATTTTGTGTCATAAATGGTTGGTGTGAACGCACCATTAGGATGTTTTCACACCTGATAGTCTGGTAGATTTGGTTCAATTTGGGGCAAAAATTGCAACATTTGTTCCATTTCCAGCTGGTGTGGTTCTCGTTCTCACTGCACTGAGTCAAACGATCCAAACCATTTGAGCAACCCGTTTCCCTCCTCACCTGTGGGGGCGCTACACCACGAACCACTAAGGGAAACAACATGAAAACCTCTTAAGATCTTCTTCACAAAATGTAAACAAAAATGGAGTGGATCAGATTTCAGTGGTGAAGGATGTTAGCTTTGGTTGTATTTACCCAGAATGCATTGTAGTCAGCTTCCTGGTTTTAGAGTGTCTCCAGTCTGTTTGTCAGTTCACTTCAACTGAGAACGAGGTGTGTTGGCCGACCACAGTTCACTTTTCAGTCAGAAAAGTTTGATTACTCATTCGCACTTCCACCAATGAACTGGACTTTCTAGACAAATGGACTGGAGTTGGTGGGAATGAGCTGGAAGCAGACTGCAGCACAGGGCATTCTGGGTAAATACAACCAAAACAGATGCAATAGCTTGGTGCTAGCATTAGAAATGGCTTGTGGTCTTTTACTAAAGACCAAAGAGAAATCCTACAACCGCTAAAAGCTGACGCTAATCCATTTTTGTTCAAATTTTGTGAAGAAGGAAGTGTCTTCTGCAGTGGATCTTGTTGCAGCGCCCCCACAGGCGAGCAGAGGAACAAGTTGCTCAAAGGATTTGGTTGATTTGACTCAGTGCAGCTGAAAATGTAAAAATTAAATGTTGCAGTTTTGGTCCCAAATCAAACCACATCTACTGGACTATTATGTGTAAAATCAGCCTTAAGCGCCTTCTGAAGTGTAAAAAAAATAAGGAAAATATTCCTACTTGTAACTGTCACTGCTTTTATAATACATCTCCTGTTTCTTCTTCACATTTTCCATAATTGTTCTTTCAGTGGGCGTCTGAACTTTTAGCAGAGTGTCAGAGCAATCAGTAATTTCATCCACAATGCTCCCAGGGATCCATCGAGACGATCTGCTCTGAAACTTTGTGTCTGAATGAATTATGTGTTATGGTTCAGACTGCAGTGAGAGGAGCTGACCTTCACCGTGTGTGTATGTGTGTGTGTGCGTGTGTGTGTGTGTGTGTGAAGCAGTGGGACACCAGGAGACCGAACACCAAGCTAATTTCTGTCCAGCTGGGCCTCCTTCCTGCTTCCTCCTGACACATTTCTCCTGATCTCAGGGAGATTAATACCAAGTGATTGGCAGCCATGTTCTCACTCAGCGCTCCAGTCATGATGCCCCAGGGTTCCTGCCAGCCGTAAAGCAATGCTGAAAGTGCCACTGTGGCTTTTACTGTCATTTAGGCGGTACCCTGCCTCAGCAGACAGACGATGAATAGCGCCAATGACCACTTTGAGTTATGAGCCACACTCAGGCCTGACCATATACACAGGGAGCCATTTCCTGCTAGAGTGGCTCTTGTAGAGATTACGGATGTAATATTTCCTACTCTGCAACCAAAGCGGTTATGGTCTGGTGAGGCTTTCACCAATGGATCTCTGACTACCGTATTGATTCCTGCCTTTTTAAAATCACACAGTTTGTAATTAAGCGCAAATTTTTAACAAGAATAACAATTGGAAGTATTCATTTAGTGCAGGAGATGTGGACACAAGAACCAAACATGGGTTTTTCAAGATGGACTCCATGGTTGTCCTGGAATTAGATGAATGTGTGTGGTGTCAAATCATGCATATTTATTTATTTTTTGAGCCAAACACTGAAACAGGTGATCTAACTTAAAAAAATCATTCATTAATTTATTAGAACTAATGAAGTAAAAATATTAAGTTGTCATGTTAAATAAAGTTTGGCAAACTTATCTGGTGACCATTTTCAAAATGGCCGTCATGGTTGTAATGGAGAAAACATATTTGTACTAAGAAGTGATGGGCACAGCCAGCCGGCAAGAATCTTAGCTCTGCTAACGCTAAACTTCTAAACACATAAAAAAGTAGAAGAAGCTAACGCTAATCAGTACAATGGCTGTTGCTCATTCTGTAAAATGCTACATATTATTGCTTTAAAGTTGTATAAATATGATTACCAAAGTCAAATAAATATGATGTGACATAAAGTTAATCCAAACTGTGAAAATAAGTAAAATTTTATGCCAATAATTGCTTTAAAATTAGCAGAAGCTAACGCTAATCATGAAGACAACTGATGCTCCACCTGTTACATATCATTACTTTAAAGTTGAATAAAAATGGTAACCACCGTTAAAAACATATAGTGTGGCATAAAGTTAACCCAAGTTGTGAAAATTATTCACAATTTATGTCAATAATTGCTTTAAAAAGCTCACAAACAGCAGCCATTTTGTAAACTGGTTGTCATCCTGAAAATTAAGTGGCTAAAGGGAAATATGAGGAGTGACCATGATAACTTTTATGCTTGTTTTCACATTTGACAGATTTTAACAGTACTTTGCTGCATTGACGGCAACCTAATGTTTTATGATCTTTCAATGGTTGGAGACACGAGAGGAAACAGTTTTATTTCACTCTCCTTCTTAATTAGGAAGCCACATTACTCGAGTCAGAGTTGCTCATCCATCCTGAATGGGTGCTTTTGCCGGAGGAAATGTGCATCAGGGACTTGTAATGTGGAACTTGTGTGTCGTTGTTCATGTTCCTGGCGCACAGTTTGCTGAGACACAGCAGTTCTGGCACAACACTGGCACCGTGGCCTGGAGGGCGGCCAAAGACAGACAGAAGAAAAGGGACAAAAGGAGGACAGGGAGAAATCCAGCATGCAAGACGTTTTAAATATCGCCTCATTAGCCACCTGTAGACCTCTGTAATGAGCGCTCATGGATTTTTCATTCACTGCAATCAGGTGGAGCTTGATATATAAAAAAAAGAAGAAAAGAAAAACCGAGTGTAACTGCTTGTTTTCACCTCAGGTCTGTTGTACCTGCCAAAGCAGTAGTGCACACACACACACACACACACACACACACACACACACACACCCACCAGCCAACACCGGGTGTTGAGTTTCAGCTCACACACCCTGGATCGATGTGACCAGCAGGGAGCGTCCAGGCGCTATAAAGTGTTTCTGTGTGGAAATGAACAGTGCAAAACTTTTACTACAGCATTAGCTGAGGTGAAATACATAGTTCCCACAAATCTGAACCAGAAGTGATTCGCGCCACTGAGCCGCCATCTTGGTAGGCAAGATGAACCATGGCAAAATTAAAATATATTGACACGCTTCACCGATGAGGTAGTGAAAGACATATCAACAAAACCCAAATGAGACAGAAAATGTGGCTTGTTTATTGTTGTCATAGCAACTCCGTGTCAACTGTCATGATGGTTAGCTACGGATACCTACCAAGATGGCTGCCAGCTGCAAAGTTCCCAGAAGAGAGAAGTCACACAAGAACTAACAAAAAATTACAGAATTCCACAAATTCTAAGAATTTTCGTAAGATGTCATCACTAGGTGATACTTTGACTGTTTTCAAATTCAAAAATACTTTATTGATGCCAAAAGGAAATTAAATGTTGTTCTAGATTTTATGAAGAATCCTTCTTTGCCTCTTCGTCTCCTGAGGTTCCAAAGTTGTGATGTGATGTGATGCTAAAAGACAAAATACTCAGATTATGTTGGGTATTTTTATAGAAAGCAGGAAATAGACAAATTCTTAAGTCAGAGGAACATTTCAATCCTGCTGCTTTGCAGTAATTGATTATTTTATTTATTTATTCACTCAATCAGTCACCAAATTACATAACCTGACTGGAAAGGAGCAAACTAATATTTATGTCTAATCTACTCTTCAAAGTAAACTAAATGATCCCCTCACAAATCTTTACAAAATGGAAAAAAGGCCAAAATACATCAGTTGTTATATATAAATCACTAAACAGAAACATAGAATTAAAGAAATCCAAAAGAGAAACAACACAGTTTGAAGTTATTTAACCATCAAATAAAATTCAGTATATTGACTTTAATCTCAGAATTCTGATTTAAAAAGTCTGACATTTGGGATTAATTTCAAATTTGTGCTTATAAGAAGTCAGAAATGTGGGATTAAAGTAAAAAGTCACATTAGGAAAAGTCAGAATTCTGAAATTAAAGTCAGAAAAGTTGGATTAAACCAAAATTTCTGATAATAAAATGTCAGAATTCTGAAAAACGTAAATTATTTCTTTCAGTGGCCCAAATCTTTTTCCTAGTTACCAGATTTATTTTATTTTTTTTTTAAAAGTAAAAGATGAAAATCCCTGGACCTCTTTTACAATCTGCTGTGCTGCAGTGAGTTTTCCTCCGCTCATTAAATAATCTGAGCCAGGAAGCGTCCTGAACACGTTTCTGACACCTGGCTGGTTTTTTTCTGCTGATGCAGCAGAATTTGGACGCCTTGCTCTTCGGCAGAGATCAGAGAGAAACATTAACGAGATTCTCCTCAGATTCAGGATTCTTTGCCTCTTATTCTTTTAACTTTTTTTTTATTTGCTCAGCCAAACGTGAGATTATGATCTCGACTCCTTTTCTATCAGCGATTCACAGAAACTGTGGAAAATCTTAATTTGAAAAACTTTTCCTGCCTTTCATATCTCTGTCAGTGAAAAAGGACAGATGGTGTTTTACAAGCCATAACAGAAAATAAAGCTGACAGGCTGATTTCACACGCTGCAGATATCCGCGTCCTTTATTCTGCTGTAGAAAAGCGAAGCAACGCTCTCGCCTTTCTCTCCAATTCCTCTGTGTTTTCCAGACAGCCTGCAGCTCAGCTTCACTTTCACACATATACAGATTTTATTACGCTTCCCAATCATTATCATAATTTTATGAGTTTTCTGTCACATCCGTTCTGGAAAGCGGTCGTCTGATGACCGAACAGCGGCTCCACGCTGACAACACAAATCTGTTTTTTTTTTTCTAACGCTGTCACCATCCTTCAGTTTAATTTGAGAGATCACCAGCATACTTAGCCACAAGCATCGCTGCAATTATTCAATAAGGCGGCCATGTTTGGTCCTTCAGATGTCACGCAGCAGAGCAAGACGAAAACATCTTCTCTTCCAACCCAAAACTCAGCTGCTAAACGCAGCCGTCCGGCACCGGAACCCACTAACACGACGGAGAAGAAAAAATAATTTGGACTTTTTCCTCTTCTGGTGTTAATCTTCAGAATTCTGCAAAAAAATTCTGAGAAAAACTGCGGAAAAGTCAGGATTGCAAAAATTTAGAGAAAGTTGATTGACACCAATCTGGTCTGATTTTGTGAACTAAATTGACCTCTGGAAACATTTATCAAAACCTTTTAAAGGGGCAGGATCAGGTAATATTTACTTTTTTGAGCTTTCCATCATGTTATGATGATATTCTCATCAAAAAACATTTCTGATGTGTTGCCTTCATATTCTTGATTTACCTATTAATCTCGATAGCAACTATTCAGCTGTGCAAAACGCCTGGTTGGATGAAGCTCCGCCTTCAAAATGCAGCTCCTCCCCCACTCAGCTCCTTCAGACTAGCCAGCAGCAATTAGCATCTGCTGAGCTTATCATAGGAACTACTTCCCAGTGAGAAACTTTGCTGGTGGAAACTTTGCTAAAAGGTTAACAGAGGTGATGACTTCCTGGAGGCAGAGCTTCAGAAAGAGCAGGAGTTCTTAAAGAGACAGAGACCCAATTTCAACTCGTTAAATCAGGAAGTAAAATTCATATTTGATATATGTAGCATTTTTTATAACAACTGAAGATAACAGTTGCTTGATTGTGCTATAAAATGGCTTTATGTAAAATATAAAATACTGTCCCTATAAATGATTAAATGACCAGTACAGATGGAGGACTGCACAGAGGTTGTTTGTACTGCAGTTTGGTTGCTTCACTCCTCAAGCAGACAGAGAATATCCCCCAAAGTAAAATCTTCTCCGAACAGAGGAAGAACAAAACTGCAGAAAAGGACACAGAAGTTGTTTTAAACTCCTCCAGAGTGGAATAGCTTCTCCAGTATTTCTCCAGGCTTGATGACATTTAGATAAGAGGCAAAGGGCTCTCTGTTCGAGTACATAATAAAGTCTGAAACTCAAAGTGAAGGCAGATAAGTTGAAGTTATCTCCTGGAAAAGGTCAAGAGAAGCTCATGCAATTACCAAGTGGATGGAAAAATCTAAAATGCACCAGAATCAAGTCAAGAAAAAAGCTTTCCTACATGCTGGAAGGCAGAAAAACGACTGTAAGAAGTGTACTTGGAACAGAAAGTAGTAAATTATAGATAAAGTGCAACAAAATGCTGCTCATAAATCCTTGTGATTCTTCAACATCATGAAAACACAGCTACTTAAAAATTCATAGTGACATTTATACTCCATACATGAATATTTTCCAGAATATACGACACAGATGAGAAGTGTCCAAATGTTTTAATGACTTCTGGGGCAAAATTGTCAAGTTAAAATTAATCGAGGGCAACAAAATTCTTAGTTTTTAATTAGAAATGTGGTTTTATTGAGTTTGGCTTGGCTAAAAACACTAGACATGCTATGTTTTCATGAAATAAAGAAAGTATTCATCATAATCACATTGATCTGAAAATTAAGGACAAATGCCTCATCAAAAGTTCCTAATATTTTTATGGTTTCATTTTATTTTATTTGACTTTTATCCAATTAGTTGAGCAACAGAAACTGCAAATGAGTCTCATTCATCATAATTTTCTGAATAATTGTGCAAAAATCTTTGCAAATTTCACATTTTGAAAGTTTTTGTACTTTGATGTTGGTTCAGCTGCTTCTAAAAACAACAAAAGCGCTTGAAACAAACCATCCAATTGTTTTTTTGATAATAAGTTGATGTTTTTTGATGTTTCTGGAAAATAAGCTGTTTGAAAAACCTCTGGATTGTTAAGTAACATTCCATCGTTACCTAGCAACCTCCAGCCCGTTACCTAGCAACCTGCAGTGTATTTGGTCAGCTAGTTTTCCCGCTGTATGCTGCTGGTAAAGATAAGAGTTTTGTTGTTGACTTACCATCCAGAAACCACTTGCTGGATTCTTGTTGGTTGTGCAGGAGGCTCCACTTCTGCTTTTTAAAGATGAATGGTTGTTTAATTGCGCGTCTGTTTGCAGCCATTTTTTAAACGCCAAGTAGAGAGACGTGGCCAGCAGAAGGTTATGTGGATTTAAAGTGACAAGAGGTTCTAAAACAGTGAAAATCTGATTATCTAAGAAACATTTTGTGGGAAAATGTAACAAACATGTTTTGTATCGATCCTGATCTGTTCAAGGAAGCTTAACAGGTCACCTTTAAAGTCACTGAATGTTTCTGGTCCTATTTATTGTAAAATTAAACCAAAGAAATATAAGTGTGTAAATGGTTGGTATGAATTTAAAGAAGCGGCCATCTTGAATCGTGCTTTGGGGGCTGCATGACATCATTCCAGGGACAGTAAACGGCCCCCCGCCCACAGCAGACATCCTGACTGCGACGGAAACAGAAGCGGGTTTTTTACAGTCTCTGGGTCAGATGATTTCCCTTCACACCAGGGCGCTGATATTTACAGAGAACACTTGAATGCCTCACTTGCGTCTGAATGTCTGAATCTGAAAGACTGAGGGTCTGTCTGCTGAAAATGTAGATTTATAATATTAGATGTTTCTGAAAAAGTAATTTAAATATGTACATGTGACTGTGACTTCACAACATTTGTCATCTCAAGGCATTTATAAAAGAAAATAATTTTCTTTTGTAACTTTATTGTGTTAAAGCAGGATTGCTGCAACGTAATAAATATTTATTATTCCTAATGGCTTGATTACTTTTGTATCTTTGTAACCGAAATAAAGGTTATTTTAAATCGTATAAAAGTTATTGAAATTGGGGATTTTTTTATTGGTGTTTTGACAGACATTTCAAAATATGAAACTTTTAAGTAAATAGTTATTTAAGTCAATTAATTGACTTAAATAAGTCGGTTATTTGACATACTTAATAATAATTTCTTAAGTGAAATAAATAAATGACTTATTTTTTATTTGAGACTTACATAAATCATTTAAGTCAATACTTATTGACTTTAATTATTGACTTAAAATACTAGTTGATTTTTTTCTTTAAAACAAAAAAAGGTCATAAGTGAAATAAACTGCCAGTGGGACTAATATTTTTTAACAATATTAAAGAATAACTGACATTAAAAAAAGCTCCTATGCACCTTTTTGAAAATTTCTTGTAAGTTAGTTTTGTTTCATGTCAAAATAAGAAATAGAAATTGGACAGTTTAATTAAAATTTTTGTGTTTTTACCTAACATGTACGTTAACCAGAGCACATATTGCTGAGTAAACTGTAATCTCTGATATTTTCCATGCTTATGAATGGTTTTGGGCGGGAACCAGTTCCAGAAGTGAACCCAGAGAGCAGAAACCTCCTGTAACCCTCAGCGCGGCGTGTTTGGGCCGTTAGGGATGCATTTCTCCTCTGTGCATATTGTGGAAGCGTTTTAGGCCAACATGAATAAGTAATGAAACACCAAGTAACAGCAAGAGCAAGCTTTTAAATATTTCATCCCTCCAGTCCTGCGCTGCGACCCAAAATCTCCAGTCTAGCAGCAGCAGTGGCTCCAACATAACAATGCAATAAATAAACTTGTTTCCACTTTAACGATTTAACTCCAGACGTTGTTTGTGCTCAGTTTGACTCTTTAAAGTTGCAACAAAAATTGTACAATCTTCAGCTGAGAAGTAATTTTTTTATTTATTTTTGTTACCCAAAATGCACAAACAGGAAAACAAGTTTAAATGCTTCAACACGAGTAACAGAAGTGATTCCTCTAAATTCAACATGTTTTCAGTGACAACTGTAGTTTGAAAATTACGGTAAGCATCTATAGTTCTCAGTATAACACAGTTTAGTTGTGTTTCCATTGACAATAATGGAACACAAATTAATTACTTAATTTAATTTAATTAATTAAAAATTAATTAATTAAATTAATTTTTAATTAATTTGGAATTAAAAAATAATGGAAACACGACAATAAAAAAACTGTGATTTTTCTAAAACAGGATGTTACTCCTGTCAGAAATGACAAAGAAGACGACAGGAAGTGGTAGGAAGGTGATGGTGTGGCATGTTTTTTTTTTACTTATCGTGTTAAACTTGTTAATGTGTGATTTTATTTGCATGTCTTTAATGTAAACACTACAATTATGAAAATGTGAGGGTTTTTTGACAGAATAATACTGACAAAGTTTTGTGCACATTTGTGGTGGAAACTCAGATAATGACCACAAAATTTCACAAACTGGAATTACAGAAATAAATTTGCTTAAAGAAAACACAAATTTTGGGTGGGAAAAAGAAAAGAGTTTTGAGCTCGGATGAGGTGATTTTTCAGCCATTTCTAAAATTATTTATTTCATAAAAATGGAATGGAAACACTTTTTTTCACATCACGAGTCACATGATCAACAACAGGACGTTTACTACTGGCGGAAATGATGAAGAAGACTTTACTGTCATAATATTATGACTTTATTTTGAAAATATTGTGATTATTCTAGCAATATTTTTACTTTATTCTCATAATATTAGGAATTTATTCTGATATATCTATTTTTATAATATCATTTATTGTTGTAATATATTGTGTAGAAAAGTGAAGTTGTTTGGAAAGTTTTTTTTTTAAGTACAGGAGTCACCATAATCTGTATATTTGGTAATAATACAGTTCACAGGATATACATGTTATGTAACAGTATAAATCTTTGCCTTTGTTAGTGACTCAGTATTTGTGAGGCCTTTTTCCAGGTCATGTCATCTCCAATCAAATTTTCCTGTGGGAAAACCTGTTGCCTTCCTGGAGGCTGTGATGCTGCAGACGGGCTGTTGTTCACAGGTCTGGCTGCCAAACATGAGCTATGTGCAGCACAAAGAGGAGGGCTCCATTCGCGACCCTCATTAATAGTCGAAAGCGGTGGCACCATCTAATTATGAAGCTCATCCATCAAGCGTAACAAGGACCGTCGTTGGTATTTAGTTGGGCATAAAAGCCGTTGCGTTCTGCTTTATATGCTAAGCGAAATGCCACAAAGAGTTTGCAAGTTCCCAATCTCTCCTCTAATGGCTTTTCCATAATTTAATGAATGATGTATTACACGGAGTTGGGAACCTTGGAGAGAAAGGGGACGAGCGGGGAGAGACGAACAGAAGTAATTTACTGCGGGAACTGTTGACCTGCGTGACGGACAGAGGACAAGAGGACAACCATGAGGTCCATCTTGAAAGATTGTCTCCCAGCAAAAATAAGTTTGAAATAAAAAAATTATCCATAAATATGACTTTGTATGGGTCCAATTATGCATGATTTGAGTGATAAAAAAAAAGGCGGTTTTAGTGCAAAAATAAATTTTCCTTTACAAAAATGGCAGCCATCTTGAATTTTTTAGTACAAATTTAGGTTCTTGTATCTAAATACTGTAAAAATCTTTTAAATGTAGAAACAAGCATTAAAGTTTCCATGCTCACCACTCATGTATGTTCTTCATATTTCCCTTTTGCCACTTAAATTTCAGCATGACAATCATATTTCAAAATGGCTGCCATTTTCAAGCATTTTAAGATAATTATTAGCATAAAATGTCATTAATTTTCACTGCTTGGAGGAATTTTGTCACACCATAACTTTAAAGTGACAATATGTAGCATTTTACAGGCTGAGCAACAGTTGTCTTCATTGTTAGCGTTAGCTTCTGCTAATTTTAAAGGATTTATTGGCATAAAATGTCACTCATTTTCACAGTTTGGATGAACTTTATGTCACATCATATGTTTTTAACTTTGGTCATTGTATTTATAAAACTTTGAAGTGATAATGTAGCATTTTACAAGCTGAGCAACAATCGTCTTCATAGTTTGCATTAACTTCTGCTAGTTGTTTTTATGTATTTAGCAGTTTAGCATTAGCAGAGCTAAGATTCTTGTTGGTTAGCTTTGCCCACCAATAGTAACATCAACTGCCATTACAACCATGGCGGCCATTTTGATTTATGGCTACCAAATAAAGAAAACAAGATTTCTATGGTTCAAAACCTTTATAAATATGCATGGTTTGACAACAAACACATTACATTCCAGCACAAGCATGGCGTCCATCTTGAAAAATTGTCTGCCAGCAAAACTAAGTTCAAGATCAAAACATTATTGATAAATATGATTGTGTATGGGTCCAGTTTTTTATGATTTAACACCAAAAGTATTCATTTGTGATTGATATTGGCAGTTTCAGTGAATAAATAAAATTTCCTTTACGACCTTGGTGGCCATCTTGAATTTTGTAATGGGTTTACTTTTCAAAAGAGTGAACATTCTTGTATCCACATGTGAAAGATTTTGCTGAAACATTCAATTATCTGCTGCACTAATGGTGATCCCAACAGATCCTAATGCGCTTTTTGTGATTGGCTGTCTTCTGAAAGCAAAGGCCGACTCTTCTCCTGCTAATTAACACGTCTTAATGCTAACGACCAAGCTGGTGGTCCATGCAGAGCGGGAAGATGGCTGCCAGCTGAGGCCATCACCTGGCCGCCGCTCCCAGGAGGAATGCGATTGTTTTAACACTTTTCCCACTGGGATGACTAAACATATTAAATCTCACTCAACACATGATCTGGCACACGCTCAAGTCTTCAAACTCATTTTTTCCTATGGCAGGCCAAAAGTGCCACTTTTAAAAAGGTAAGTAAAAAAAAAACATTGCAAAAATCCATTCTAAAGACTTTTTTTTTTCTACACAATTTTACAAACATCTTCTGAAATGTGAAAAAAAATGCTTTTGCTCAGGCTAGTTATTCAAAAACAATTGAATTTTTGGTTTTGAAAATGGCATCTTCTGCTGAGTATTCATTACCCAATCAATTTATACATAATCACAGTATGATACTTTATCCTTTTTTGAATTCTGCACTTAGAAATTTACCACGTATGAAAAAATAAAAACAAATTAAAAACTAAACAATATTTAACTAATAATAACTCATAAAACTAGCAAACATACTCTAAAAACTATTTTCACCCCGTAACATTTCGAAGGTTCAAGTTGTGTGGTCTATGAATCCTTTTCCGTTAATGCTTTTATATTTTTTAGCTAAATATTTCATAGTTTTAGAGTCAAAGTAATTTTTCTCCCACACTTTTCGCAGGCTTGCTACTCCATCAGCGGTTCTTCTACAGCCACGCACAACAGCTGCATCTGTAATGAGCATCGTGAGCAAATACCCTGATGCAATTTTCTCCGAAGATGAACCAGATTATCGGGTAAAGTCACTTCAAAATAATTACAGCATCCAGAAATGAATGAGTGAGAGTTTGGGCCGCCGCGTGCAGCAGCAGCTGCTCCTGAACGCCGCTCGCAGCTGCAGAAACTCACGCGCGGCTCGTCATTAACTACTACTAAGATTTGTGTTTGTCGGCGCCGTTCTCCTGGGTGCCGGATCATTTCGCACCACCAACACGTGCATTGAAATTCTGTTACGCGGCCGCAATTTCTCCCTCTAATGAAGCCATTACTTTGCTTGTATCAGGTTTGGTAGTGTGAGGTTAATGGCTTCATTAGGCAACAAATCGCCACCCAGGGCTTGTGGAACGCACTTTGCCTTGACGCCTCTGCTATATTTCACCGCCTGGCATCTCGGAAAGTATTAAATTATAAGGAAAACAGATTAGAGCGGGCTAACAATGTGGAATGCTTTTATTTCCAAATGGATAGAGGGAGACGATTTGCCGTACAATGATATTGATGATTCAGAAATATATAGAATAGGGTGTCCAAGGAGTTACAGAATTAGTTTCATAGATTTATTTTGTGCTACTTTTAGAAGATTTACAGTGAGATGTTTCTCTCAGTGTCTTAAAAATGAAAAGATGGCTTCATTTTGCTGGATAATCCATGAATTCAAGGGAAACCTGTTATGGAAAATTCACTTTCTGCATATTTGTTAACGTCAATTTTTGTCTCAACAGTCTATGTATTAAAAAAACAATAAGTTAAGGTTTTTTACTGTCTGGAAAATGAGCCATTTGAAAAACATCACAATTGTTGACTCACATTCCATGAGGCGTTACCTAGCAACACCAGAAGCCCAGCCTGTTACCTAGCAACCCAAGAGGAACTGGAGCACGTTTGGTCAGCTGGTTTTACAGCTGTATGCACTGTTGGAAAAAACAAGTGTTTTGCTCTTGACTTACCATCCAGAAACCACTTAATGCATTCTTGTGGGTCGTGAAGGAGGCTCCACTTCTGCTTTTCAAAAATGTATGGTTGAGTAATTGCACATCTATTTGCCTATTTGTAGATTTTTTCATAGAACTCTGCTAAATTATTCTAAATAAAGTGCAGTTTGAGAAGCTGAAATACTAAGGAACAATTCTGCTTATATCCCTGCAGACTAGTGGCAGCAGCAGTTAGCAAACACCTGGAGGAACTGCATGTCTGCTGACTTCCAAAGAACGGTTGTAAATAGCATCACGGAGGAACACTGTTGTGATGATATCATGAAGGGAGAGTGTCAGTTCTTAAAGAGACAAAGACCAATTTCAAGGCCTCAGATAACGCTATGAAGTAAAGCCATGTTTATTTTAATCTGTTTTTGATCTGTACATCGTTTTCATAACAATTAAATGCAACATTGTTACTTGATTGTGCTATAAAATGACACTATGTGTCTGGAACATACATCATACTGTCCCTTTAACTCTATTGGTTGGTGTTTGGAAATTAATCTTCCTTTCTGATGATTGAGTGAGATAATTTACTCTAGATGTTAGCTTCTGTAGTGGTGCTAAGTTGGTTTCTACTGTGCATACTAATGCATATAAAAGTATATTTTGAGTTTGAACTATCAAAATAGACACAAATAAAAGATACATAGATAGAACCCAGATCAAAAGCAGAGGAGAATTAATAAGTCTTTAAAGATTTACAAGATGCTGCTCTGATATGCACTGGCAGACTGTTGCAGAATGCAGGGGGAGCCGCCCTGAAGGCTCTTCAGCCAAAGAGCCGTGTCTGGGACGGAGGCTGGAAGACGCTGCATCTGGGTCTGGATCCAGACCAACAAACGGCCGAGAAGTGGAGCAACTCAATAATTCACAATGACAACAGTTGTGGATAACAAACTTTCTTTACAACTCCAAGCTGATCACAAATATAAAAGTCAACAACTCTCTCTGACCGCTAGCAGAAGTAAAGATGGCGGATTTGAGGAATCGGTTAGGCAGAAGTTTATGACATGTTTAGCAGTAAATTCTGTGACACAATAGTTCAGAAAACATAACAGGAATTAGAGAAGACCTGAAAAAAACGGCGCTAACAGAATACAAAAATGTGTTTGCAGCACTGGGAGAGACTAAATAAACCTTTTCTGCAGTCTAAGAGTCTTAAGTTCAGACTGTACCGCTCCAGGATAATGAAGAGGATTTTTAAACAAATGGAGGCTGAAATGAAGAGAAGTAAGCAAACCTGTGAATTTCTCTACTGTTGTGGGTTTTATTATTTATCTTTTTCAACTCTTGGTTATTTTTGCTGATTATTCACATCCCTGTTAATATGCATATTTGCATACATTATGTTCTCCGTTTGCCCCTGGGTGTTATTTTTGTTCTTTCATAACTTTCATAAATTTCGGATTATTTTTACTCGGCTCTTTGTCATTTCATTTTCCGTCTCTCCCTTTTTCTGCAGAGAGATAAAGTTTATTTTCCAACTGCTCCTTCCTGCATTTTATTCTGAATTTGGTTCCTCTAGCTGGATATAAAAACATCATGGCTTCCTTTATCGATGTAGTACTGATAAAACAATCAGTACTAATGCCAAGGAGAACCCTGAATGGTGACTGATGATGTTTTCTTGAACAGGTTGGTTTGTGGTCGACACAAACCACATTCAAACTTATTTTTGGTAATGAGATTGTACCTGTTTCAGGGTGTTTTGTCGCTTTAAATCCAAAAACTCCCCAACTCAACATTTACACATGAAAATGGCTGCAAACAAGTGCGCAATTATGCAACCGTACATCTTTGAAAAGCAGAAGTGGAGCCTCCTGCACAACCAAGCAGAAAGTGGTTTCTGGATGGAAAGTCAACAACAAAACATTTGTCTTTTCCAGCCAAATGGGCTGGAACTCCGCTGGAGTTGCTAGGTAATGGGTTGAGTTCCGCTGGGGTTGCTATAGTAACAGCAGAATGTGACTCAACAATTGAAAAGCTTTTGAAACGGCTCATTTTCCAGACACTAAAACACATTAACTTAAACCTGGTTGCCACATGTCTGAAGCGGAAGGGATCCGCGTCACTGAACCGCCATCTTGGTAGGAAACGCAGCGCAAAGCGTAGATGAATCATGGCTTCCAGGCCAACAAAAAGAAACAAAAACAGTTTAAGACTTGTGTTTAAATGTTTTGTTTTTCAGATTTTAGATTTATTTATTACTATTTGTGTTATTGTTGTGTATTTTATGTTTTGCAAGGAAATGAAATGCTACATCTCAAAGGGTTATCCTCAAAACAGGTGGAATGGACTTACATTGTTTGTAAGTTAGAGAGCTTGTTCTAAACTTGTAGCTTGTTTGTTGTTGTCAAAGCAACTGCCTTGATAGTTAGGGATACCTACCAACATGGATGCCAGTTAAGTGTGACATCACATGAGAACTAAGCATCACCAAAAAACAACGGCTGTTTTTTAGCTGTTTTTAGAAGATGTAGAAACCCAAATAAACGTTTAAAAGCAAGTAAAAGGTGAATTTTTCATAACAGGTCCCATTTGATGCATGTCGCAAAAGCATTCACTGAGCAATACTTTAATATTTATGACATATAAATATCAAACACCACTATAAAGTTCAAAAGCCTACTCATGCAATTTAAAATGCTGGTAATGAAGGACACACATGCGTTCCTCCTTTCTGCTCTGGAGTGCAGAGATTTCCTATAAAACAAGCTTTTCTCATCTGCGCTCGTTTTTCTGGAGCCGTTGGACGTGAGATAAATGGAGCGTAGAGCCATAAAAACCGTCAGTTTCAAACGCAGCTCGTTCATTCATGCAGTGAGAACACGGCTAAACAGACAGCGACTCATGACGGACTCCGGGTTGGAAAGACGGAGGATTCCTCTGGCAATAAAAATGATAATAAACCAGCAGAAAGAGGCGACACTCTGTAAATAACTAGTTTCAGGGAGACGAGATTTGAACTAATCAGAAAATAAAAGACGCAATAAAGTCAAAATATCTCCTGAACTAATCCTGAATTTTGTTTAATCATATTTGTGATTGGGGAATAAATCTGAAACTTTGGATTGATATGCAGCCAGAAGGAGCAGCTCCATAAATACAACTACTCAAAAAAAACATAATCAAAATTTTATGAAACTAAATTAAATTTTCTTTTTTATGTGTTTTAAATTGGTATGGAAAGATAAAACTTTCCCCCGCATTTAATTAACAAGTCCACAGCACATTTTAAATGATTTTCTCTGAAAACTCTCACAAGAAGCAGCCAGAGAAACAAGAGGACAATCTGTTCGGCTTAATCTTCATGTGAGATTGGAGGCAAAGATATTTTTGCCATTTTCATCAGTCGGATGAAACTTGGCGCCGATTCTTACAGTTGGTTTTACTGTAAAACCGAAGCTTCTTCCTGTTCTTAGAGCTTTAATTAACCTTTCTTACAAAAATGTTTAACCTTTTTTAGTGATGTTGTCAATGAAAGGAAAATTAGCTTTTTGTTATGAAAGCTTTGAAAAGTTCATTATCGCATGTCTTGAAAATGAAGTTAAATTATAACACAGCATGAACATTTAGTTTAATAAACTGAAAAAGGCAGCAGATTATTATTATCATAACACAAACATTACAATGTGAAGGTAATGACATCAGATGGGTGAATAGTAAAGGTTTGCTTTTCATTATTTACTGCTTTCCTGACTCACATATAAAGTGCAATTTCATCAAAACTGCTGTAACTCGTACAAATTTAAATAAAGAAAAGATTTCTGGAAGAAATGTCATCTATAGTAGCTCTTAATCACTTCCCACTACACCCAGTTTGCAAAGTAATCAGTATAAAGTGATCTGCTTAATGGCTGCTCTGTTGCAACACAAACCAATACAATAAATCAAAAATTATTGGAGTTTGTTTGAAGTTAGCTAGTTATGGCAGCTAGCTGTGATGCAGTGCTATTGCTAAAAATAAAATATAAGTTCAAATTGGTTTAAAGGTTATTTCTGATGTTGATTTTCTGATTGGCTGCCAGTAAAATTCATCTACTTTACTCCTGAAGCTAGCATAGCGAGCTAGCATTTGGTAGCACATGAAGCATTGCTATCAGAGCTTTGCTGCCATTTGCTACCATTTCGATCACTTCTTTGCTATGCTAGCATTTGCCTCCTATGCTAATGCTTATTTATTTACATTATCATTTGCTTGGAAAAAACCACAAGAATTGTGGGAACAAAATCAAATTTAAAGTGATAAAAATAAAATATTATTTTCTTGTAATCAAAATAGCCGATTGTGATGAAAAATGTTATTATCTAGTAAAGTCAAAACTTTCTGCCACAGAAATCGTGGAGATCTAAAATTGGATGGTATGAGACAAAATTCATGGTATATGAATGGAATAATTATTAAGTAATAAATAAAAACGCTTTTTTTAATGTATTTTGTGGCATTAACGCTCAGAAGAAGTTGCTTGCTGTCCAAACTGAATTATTCCCGCAGTCGTCTGCATGTCAGTGATTGGTGAGCAGCTTGCTGCCGAGTCCCTCGTGTTTTATTCTTACAGCTCCCGTCCCCTCACACGAAAACAATCAGGCCATGACGGATCCACAGATGACATATTACTGGGAAAAAGCTCCAATCATTGGATAATGAAAACCAATCAATCACTTGTAGGTAAGCTGGGCATGTGTGGCAACAATAAGCGCTCTTCTGGTTTCTGGCAAGTCTTTGATTAATGCCTGGCCTCGCCTCGCCCGGTGTCCGGGGCTCCCATAAAACGTTACGGCCGACTATCTGGAGACCTCATTTTCCTCCGTTTCAGTCCTCCACGCCGTCTCTGTTCGCCGGATGATGCCTCCCAGCTGACCCGGGCTGTAATGCCACTATTAATAGTGTTGCCACAGTGATTAATCACAAACCCAAAGCTCACGCCGTTGTGTGGAACAATAGAGCTTCTTTTTGAAAAAGCCCCTTTTGTTGCCCTTGATTTGACTCACGTTGGCGACGCTACGCCTCGCATTAAAAGCAATCATTGTTTCAGATCGTGAAAAACTGATGGATTTCTCTTTAGAGAAAGCAAATTGAAGTGGTATTGTGCTTATGTTGCATATCATTGCACAGCCAGAGGTGACACGTGGGTTTAACAAATGAGATGAGGTGTGACAGAACAGATATTATGAAAGTTAATTTGGGCCCTGGGGGGAAGTGGATCACTGTAGCAACAGTGTCAGTGAAATAATTCAGCAGGAAACTACAAAGAAAAGGAAAATCCAAGTTTATTGGCTCCCTATCTGTTAATAATTCATACAACCCACTTCCACCAACAGGACAAACTTCTGGTAAGACATCAGGCAGAAGAATTTCAACAGTTTTGCGTACATTTGTAATGAAAACACAGGTTGAAACTCTGACTGGTGAAACGTTTTATTTTCGTGGATTCTTGTTGCTTTCAGTGCAGTGGAGGTATCGCGTGAATATGTGTTTAATCAGATATAGATGAAGAGCTGAGCAGAATAATGTTAACCTTTTTCAGTGTTGAGGTTTGTAAAAATATTAAATATTTGCCTCATCTTATTACAAATTAAATGAGCCATGGAGTGTTGTAGGCTCTATCTTCAAGCATCATTGCGTTCAAGTTAATCCATTTTGTTCAAGAAAAAGTAAGATTTGCTTAGATCTGATGCACACTGCTGTATACTGCCTCTCTGATGTCATTCTTTATAAACTCCAGCAGGAACGAGCTGGAAGATCTGATGGGAATCCTCCTTAAAACTGTGGGTGGGTGTCGGTCAGATGTTCGTCTCTGCAGGGGCTTGTAGGTTCAAATGCTGTTTAACTTCACGTAGCATCTGGTCGGTGCTATAAATGGGATTAATGAGGTACTTAAAGATCCTAATGTCATTTACTCATCTAGACTGATGATGAACTGGGTTAAATATATGCATGTAAACTGTATTTTAATTAAGCTCTGAATATTTTGTGTCTTATTGTCTTTTGTCGGGACCCAGGTCTCCTAAATCAAGTTTTAGCTGACTGAGTGAATTTCAGCAAAGAAAAGAAGAAACAAAGTGTTGTGAAGAAGCAGATTGAGATAAGCTTGATCATAAGCAATGGCGTAAATTTTAAAGGTGTAACAACTTTCAGAATGACACATCCATCCATCTGAAATTGGGTTGCCGGGAGAAGGCAACCCCAGACTCTCTCGCTGCTCTTTTGTGCATTTCTGCTGTGATATACTGTAGGCCGTATATTTTTATTCATAGTTATCTTAAAAAGTCTTTTAAAAAGTCCTAAATCTGAGTTGGTGAATCCTCCAGAAACCCTGTGAGCTGATTTACACGTGCTAGCTAGCAAAGCTAAAGCTAGCTAGCTTTTTTATGTTCATCATGAGTAAACTCAAATGTATCGCTAGTTGGCTGGATGATAATGTTCCTAGCCATTGACTCATGTCTGCTACCAAACCACATGATTTATTTATTTCTGATTTTCTTAAGTATGTTTCTGTTGTGATACAGGTCTTAAAATTCATTCATAGTGGTCTTAAAAAGTCTTAAATTTGAGTGTCTGTTGCCAAGCCATACAACTTATTTCCGTTGTGATACAGGTCTTACATTTCATTTACAAATTTCTTAAAAATCTTACATCAGAGATTTTTAACTCTAATCTTCCTCTGCACTTAAAACACTCAATGTTTTGAGTGAAACACTGTAGAAACCATGTGAGCTAATATACCTTTGGTAACTATCAAGCATAAAACTAACTAGCTCTATGATTTATTTACAAGGTTTAGTGCATTTCTGTCATGATACAGGTCTGACATTTAATTCAAAATGGCCTTAAAAATATCTTTAAAAAACCTTAAATTTCAGTTGGTAAAACCTGCAGCTAGCTAGCAAGCTTTAAAAATGTGTGAACAAGCCAGCTAGCTTTGCCTTTCTTCTTTAGTACATTTCTGATGTGATACAGGTTTTAAATTTAATTTATAATGCTCTTAAAAGGTCTTGACTTTGTATCAATGCTCACGTTTGACACACAGCCACAAACACGTGGAAATTAAAACTTAATCAGAGATACGTGAAATCAATGCTGGCAGCACTCAGTGCCAAACGTTCCAGACTCATTTAGAGGTTGCAGAGAAATTTTTTTGGTGTCTTTTCAGAAAAATTGCATTTTATCCCTGAGCACTTAGAATGGACAAATATAAAATAATTGAAATTGTGAGCATAGATCTCTGAGATGGCTCTTTATTGCGTTCTCTCTGCTCTACAGAGGCCACAAAAAGCACACACAAGCAAAGCCTGGATTAGTTGGTAATGGCTGGCATCAATATGGCTCTAATGTCGTTTCATGATGCATCCTGATCGTTTCTGGCCAGGCAAAGAGCGCTCCCCAGCTCGCTTTAATGACTCGCATGTCAGGAAAACAAATGTTATTACTCAGTGTTATTAAATATTGCTTTTATTCCTGTGACAGCAGAGAGTCGGGCGCAGTCAGCTGGTTTCTAATGTATCTCTTCGCACCAAATCAAAACAGGCTGATTTTTATTTCCGGCAATAAAAATACACAACAGCTTAAAAGTATATGAATATTATAGATTTATTTGTTTTAATTAGTGGCGGGGAGGCACTTACCATAAAATGCAGCAAAAATAATAACTCAGCTTTGCGAAACTTGGTCATTAGTGAGATATTTTTTACAAAATGTAGTTATTCTCTCTGTGGCAGATCAGACTGATTTTATTCTATCACATAAAAACAACACAATGAGGATTAAAATAAAAATAAATGAGTAAGCCAGCAGTAAAACCCTCAGAACACAGTCACCACTATAACTTTGTGTTTGGGTCATTCTAGCAAAAAATAATAAAAACATCATAAAAAGTCCAGGGAGTTTTTGAGTAAAGCAGCCGTAGTTTAAGGTAGCTGCTTTTCCAACCTGATGCTAGCAGAGCTAACGCTAGAAAGATGTTTTCATCTTAAATGTCAAATATATAGTTGTGCAGTTTTAATTACTAATCAGAATATGTTGTTTTTAAGTCTGTATACCTCAGTCAACAACAAAATCAGCTGATGACTATTTCAGTAATCGATTAATTGTGATTAATTGTTTCAGCCCTACAAGATATATGAGGTTGTTTTAAGTCAATAATTTCTTAAAGCTGCAGTATCCAACTTTTATATATATATATATATACGTAGAGTATATATATATATATATATATATAACAATATATTTTTTTACAAATTTGTTTAAACTCATTATGCTGTGATTGTATGGAATGAGACATACAGTATAATCAGGAAAAAAAAAGATTGTCTGCCAACTGGACCAGCTCTACACCCTCGGCAGGGTCCTGGAGGGTGCATGGGAGTTCGCCCAACCAGTCTACATGTGTTTTGTGGACTTGGAGAAGGCGTTCGACCGTGTCCCTCGGGGAGCCCTGTGGGGGGTTCTCCGGGAGTATGGGGTACCGGGCCCTTTGATACGGGCTGTCAGGTCCCTGTATGACCGGTGTCAGAGTCTGGTCCGCATTGCCGGCAGTAAGTCGGGCTCGTTTCCGGTGAGAGTTGGACTCCGCCAGGGCTGCCCTTTGTCACCGATTCTGTTCATCACTTTCATGGACAGAATTTCTAGGCGCAGCCAAGGTGTTGAGGGGGTCCGATTTGGTGGCCTTAGGATCTCATCTCTGCTTTTCGCAGACGATGTGGTCCTTTTGGCTTCATCAGATCGTGATCTGCAGCTCTCGCTGGAGCGGTTCGCAGCCGAGTGTGAAGCGGCCGGGATGGGGATCAGTGCCTCCAAATCCGAGGCCATGGTCTTGAGCCGGAAAAGGGTAGAGTGCCTTCTCCGGGTCAGGGGGGGTGTCCTGCCCCAAGTGGAGGAGTTTAAGTATCTCGGGATCTTGTTCACGAATGGGGGAAGAAGGGAGCGGGAGATCGACAGGCGGATTGGCGCAGCGTCTGCTGTCAAGCGGGCGCTGTACCGGTCCGTCGTGGTGAAGAGAGAGCTGAGCCAAAAAGCGAAGCTCTCGATTTACCGGTCGATCTACGTTCCCACCCTCATCTATGGTCATGAGCTTTGGGTCATGACCGAAAGAACGAGATCGCGGATACAAGCGGCCGAAATGGGTTTTCTCCGTAGGGTGGCTGGGCTCTCCCTTAGAGATAGGGTGAGAAGCTCAGTCATCCGGGAGGGACTCAGAGTAGAGCCGCTGCTCCTTCACATCGAGAGGAGCCAGTTGAGGTGGCTCGGGCATCTGGTCAGGATGCCTCCTGGACGCCTCCCTGGTGAGGTGTTCCGGGCACGTCCCACCGGGAGGAGGCCCCGGGGAAGACCCAGGACACGCTGGAGGGACTATGTCTCTCGGCTGGCCTGGGAACGCCTCGGGATTCCCCCGGAGGAGCTAGAAGAAGTGGCTGGGGAGAGGGAAGTCTGGGCCTCCCTTCTGAAGCTGCTACCCCCGCGACCCGACCTCGGATAAGCGGAAGAAGATGGATGGATGGATGGATGTCTGCCATCTCCTAATGCTCGAAGTGCTAACTAGAGACAACCAATCAGAGCCAGGAGACAGGGCTTAGCGCTGCCAATCACCCTCCATATAGCACGCTGTAAATGCTAAGGTTAGTTAGCATAGCTGCCAACAGTGGCGGATAAACTGTTTTCCTTTAACTGTAAATTGTTTCTCAGTCATTAGCACATTTAGCAATGTGCATTTAGCAATGTGTTCATGAGGATGATTGACAGCGCTACGTCCCTCCTCCTGGCTCTGATTGGTTGTTTTTTGTTGGGACCAGTGCAGATTTTATTTTAATTATAAAAGTTACATACTGCAGCTTTAATATTGATAAAGAAGAACTCCAATGGTAGACAACATCACCATGGGGAAAATTGGGAAATTTTTCTAGTGGTGCTTTTACTGACCTAGTTTTACATCATCAATGAAAAATAATTGAAAAAACTCCTAAATTTAGGAAAACAATAATACGCAATAAGAATCAGACTCTAATCTTCCTCTGTAGCCTCATTTAAACTTTATTCAGTAGAAAATATTAGCAACATAAGAATAAATCATGTTGTCATTATAAAAGTGGACAATAGGAAGGTAAATTTGCTCTAATTGCTGCTCACTTTTTCTCGGCGCTCGCAGCAGTCAGAAGGTCACAGCTGTCATTCGTTACAGCAGATGCATTAAAAGCCTTTGGAAACTTGTCTGACAACCAGTTATTAAAATGGACGCGGTTCCTCTGAGACCAGCCGAGGATTTTGGGTAATGAGGGAAATGGCCCCGCAGTGTCCTCCAGCTCAGCTCATCCTCCGCCGGAGATGGATGGCTGTCTGCGTAACGAGTCGTTGAGGAGCAACGTCTCAGTCTGCCCTTCGCTCTACCGTACGACACGTCCTGGAGAAACGGCACATGCAAAGATCCTGGAGGCGTAATTATCATTATTTATGCCCCATTCAAATGCCCATGTTGAGTTTTCATGTTTCTGTGTCTTCATGCCAAAAGAAAAGAGACGGATTCCTTCGTAGATCTGAACAAGAAAAAGATAAAACCTTAAAGATTCTCTTTGAGCTCCGAGTCGCTGAAATATTTCTCTGCCATGGAAACTGGGGCAGAAGCACATCAGTGGGGAAAGTTTTGCTCCAACTATTTCTTTAAAGCCATCGTTCTGCTTTGATTCTGGCATGATGCCACACAGAAAGGAGAAGAAGGAAATGTGTCATTTCAGAAGGTCAAAGGGCAGCGTCACCCATTCCTACCACTACCAGAGTAATTGTACTAAAAACAATTAGTTACATTAACTCAATTACATTTCCTTTAGTAACTTTTTTAAAGTACTTTGGAGTATCTTATTTTTACTTTTACTTGAGTAATTTTATTATGAAGTATTTCTACTTTTATTTAAGTAAAACTTCTGGGTTTTTTACCCACTGAATGAAAAACATGTTTTAACCAAAAATTCTGACGAAATATCTTTCGTCAGAAAACATGACTTTGGACCACTCAGCAGCAGTCCAGCTCTTTTTTTTCTTAGCCCAGGTGAGACGCGTTTCGTGCTGTTTCTTGGTCAACAGTGGCTTGACACGAGGTATGCGGCAGTTGAAACCCATGTCTTTCAAGCGTCTCTTGGTGGTGGATCTTGAAGCACTGACTCCAGCAGCTGTCCACTCCTTGTGAATCTCCCCCACATTTTTGAATGGGTTTTTTTTCACAATCTTGACTAGGGCGCGGTGATCCCTATCGCTTGTACACTTTTTCTGACCACAGTTTTTCCTTCCCTTTGCCTCTCTATTAATGTGTTTGGACACAGAGCTCTGAGAACAGCCAGCCTCTTCAGCAATAACCTTTTGTGTCTTTCCCTCCTTGTGCAATGTGTCGATGGTCGCCTTTTGGACAGCTGTCAAATCTGAAGTCTTCCCCATGTTTGTGTAGGGTTCAGAACTGGACTGAGAGACCATTTAAAGCCCTTTGCAGGTGTTTTGAGTTAATCAGCTGATTAGTTTGTGGCACCAGGTGTCTTCAAAATTTAACCCTTACACAATATTCTAATTTTGTGACACACGGAATTTTGGATTTTCATTTGTTGCCACTTCAAATCATCAAAATTAAATGAAATAAACATTTGAATGCATCAGTCTGTGTGCAATGAATAAATATGATGTACAAGTTACACCTTTTGAATGCAATTACTGAAATAAATCAAGTTTTTCAAAATATTCTAATTTACTGGCTTTTACCTGTATACTGAAAAACCCAAAACTATTATAGTCCTGGTAAACAGTCTTCGCCCCCTTCAAAGTAAGAGCATGAATGTAAACGGATAAATAATTGAAATTTATTAAACTGAAAGTTTACAAAACAGCCACGTAAAATATCTCTTTAGACTTTCTCTGAAAAAAAAGTCATTTAGGGGAAGCTGAGTGCGCCAAGCGTTTTTAAAATTAGCAAAAGCGATAAATTAGCTCTGCTATTAGCGGGCTAGCAGCATTTAAGCTCCTACAGTTGTTTATTATTTGTTGCCTGATTCTTCAGTTTCATTCCCTAAACTAAAACCAAACATGAGGTAAATGTCCACACCTCACATTGTTTAGTTGTTAATAAACAAATGCTTAAATATTTCTGGTTATATTGTGTTTATCAAATAAAGTCTCTGCAGGCCTGGTTATCAAAAATGTGTTGAATTGCGCATTTATTTTTATTATTGAGCTACAAGGGGTAAAAAATATCCTGCCAAACAGTTTTTATTTTTGAACACAAGCAGCAGCACCATTTTTTCCAGCATAGCTGTTATATTGCAGTTCCAGCTGATTAGCTTCTTCTGGCAGCGCTAACTGCAGCATCCGTCATGCTGCGGGCTGAAACTGGGTTAAGTCAAACCATAAAAAAAACAAAACATTTTCTTTAACGAACCTCACACCTCTTATTAATGTACTTCCCAATTTACATATAGGAATCATTCCTCATTCATCATAGTGAAACGCTGATATTCCCAGCAGTTTAGCTTTTCTCCATCCTCATTTGTTTCCTGCTGCTTAATAAAGAATCTCAGTGCTGTCTTTTTGACATTTTTAAAACACTTAAGAACTCAAAAACGTTTCCTAAACCCAAAGGAATGTTTTTAACCTACAAACTTCCAGAATTTCATGTGAAAGCCGCAAAAGGAGGACGAGTTAAACTAAATGGATTCATAATTTTTTTTTTCCAGCTTTTTACAGATTCTCAGCTCAAAACTATTTTTTTTAGAGGCATGCTACAAGCTAATTGCTACAAGACTTTACATTGTTTTTGCTACTTTTATCCAATAAAAACACAAAACCTAAAAAATACACCTGCATTTCTCTGGTTAATCAAGAAATTTCAGTTTAAAATGTGACATTTCTCATTTCAACTGAGATTTATTTTAAGAGAGGCAAAGATTCACAGTCATAGATCAAGAAAATTAAAGAATATTTGGAAGCAAACTGACAAAATATCATTCAAATACTAATAAAAGTGTGTTTTTCATGCGTTAATCTTTAAGAACTGTGAGGTACACGCCATTCTATTAACAAAGTGGGCGGAACTCTGCTGAGGTTGCTAGGTGATAGCCTCAGCTGGGCTTGGGTTGCTAGGTGATGGGCTGGGTGGGGTTTCGGTTGCTAGGTAACAGGGCACTGCCTGCCAAATGCTACATCAATATTAGAAGGTTTTTGAACATTAACTTATTGCCAGGAAATAGCTGAATGAATTTTTTTGTAAAGCGGTTGGACTGTTTCTGGAAGCAGTAGAGAAACAAACACAAATACATAAACGTCTAAAAAGTGAATTTTGCATAAACACTGGATGGGTTCTTTTGGGCAATAAAACTTTATCGTTTTATCTGTACTACTATTGTGATCATGTTAAAAAAGAAAACAAAAAAAATATTACTTATTATTTAGGTAACTTTATGGCTGTGACATAAATATTGCATTGAAAAACATTATCATTTTTATTTTTAAAAAAGTGTGTTATGTCACTAAACTAAACAAAGTAACTGCATTTAATCACATTTTCTAATTTACTGATTTATTTCAACAAACACATTTGATTACTCTCATATTGTTGATGTAAAAACAGCATAAACATTTTGTTTTCCACAGTATTTTTCTGTTGTGATTTTAGTTTTTATGTAAATTTCACAATCATTTTTAGTGTAAGAAGGAACATTATAACTAAATTGACATTAATAGTAATATAGTGGATGTAAGTATACGTTACTACTGATCTTCTTTTGTATACATTACACATGTATACATTTTCTTTGTTTTCTTTTATTACACTATGTTCAATAAAGTCAAACTCAACATATTGACATCTTTATTTCTTTCATTCGCTGTCAACATGGTGTCAGCCATTCCCGCTCCGTTAGCTGGTGGAACAATGTGGCGTTCGCAGGCTGTCGGCTGCATATGGACGTGTGAGCGTGATGAAGTGCGTGTTTATTAAAGTGCATATAAGATGAGGTACAGTAAATATGCCACAGACGGCGTGGGTGATGGAAGGCAGCGGTGAGCGGGGAGCGACGTTAATGCTGCTTTATGTGCTCGTTTGGTTCCAGTTTCATCAATCCTTACTGTCCTTCCAGAAGACTTACAGCGGTGTGAACATTTCAATGCTTCATTCATATTCAGAGGATTTGCTGCCAGCTGGAAACTGACCATATTTAATGTGAATTATTTGAATTCTGATTCAATAAACAGAGCAAAAACTAAATATATGAAAGGCTACAACACAACCTTCAGTGATAAAGACTATATTTCATAAAATAAATTACAAATTTAAGGAATAATTGACTTGAAACAGGTTCTTATATCTTGTAGGGCTGAAACAATTTAGATTAATCATGATTAATCAAAATAATGGTCAACTAATTTAGTCATTCATTAATTGTTAACTGGAGCATACAGACTCAAAAACAGGTGATTTGCTGAAAGAACAACACAGCCACAGCAGTAATTAAACCAAAACTGTACAACAACAAAAAAAAAAAGATTTTGTATTTAAAAGTAAAAAAATAAAACTTCTTTGTCTATAAATATGTTCCAAAATATGTCCAATTATTGAGCCGTCAATCCAAAAATAGCCAACAGATTAGCCCTGAATATTTAACATCCATGTTTTAATAGCAATGCAAATTTATAAATATCAAATAAACGCACAATTTAAAACACAGAAATCAAATATGCTGCCGAAAAAAGCCCAAAGCAACAATTTGTGATTTTAAACCCTTAAGAATAGAAAAAGGTCGTTATTTGGATGATTTCGGTGCAGTTTTCAGTATGAAACTACAAATGAGTTTGTCCAAAAAACTACAAATGAGTTTGTCCAAAAAACTACAAATGAGTTTGTCCAAAAAACTACAAATGAGTTTGTCCAAAATCAAACAAACCAAACAAAACCTTAATTCTTTCATCTGAATTGAGAGAGAACTTCTTAAGAGATATTTTCTTTCTGAATCCATCAGAATAATTTGAATTAATTTAGGCTAAAATTAATTACCCGGGTCTCTAATATCCCAATAAAACTGTTTAGCTTTCCCTAAAAGAAGTGAAAAGTAAATAACTACAGATATCTTTAAGCTACTTTCTACACAATAATATTTGTAACTATTCAAATACACAAAATTATCAGACATCTTAATTAAAAAGTCCTCTTGCCTTTCAGGGAATCCCACAAATCGGCAAGAAAAAAAAATGTATGTTTTTTTTTCTAGAATCTTTTTTCCTTATCTTTATCATTCTTTTATCTCAAATACGCAGTGGTCCATATAGTTACAGAATGAGGAATTACATATTTTAATTTTGTGTTAGTAAATAATCAGTCTGGTAAAAACGCTTTGCTTCGTACAGACAGTCTGTTAACGTTTAAAACTTTGCCTTACGTAGCGGCTGCGCTAGCTTGACGCTAATAAGCTTACCGGAAGTTGCCGTTGTTACCGGAAAAACCGTCCTCCACTGCGAAGAGAGAAGCGCCGAGCCGAACAAGGCGGCTGTTAATGTTGTAATTCAGTATTTAAAAGCGTTTAAAAACTCGGACTGAACGGCTTCGTTCACTTCCTCCGCTGGCAGTGTTAAAACTACAAGCAGACTACAAATCCAAAACAGCGCAGGAAATCGACGTCATCGTTCAGGACGTGTCATTCTCTTCGCTGATTGGCCGGGTAGAAATTCTACCGCGGAAATCCCAGCGGAAGCGCTGACGGTAGATTATTTCTGTTTTTTTGTTGTTTTTATAAGTTCCAAATAAATTAATATAAAAAAACAAATATTTTGTCGTTGTTATTAGTTTTGCTTTTTAGTGAAATTTAAATAATTAATGATCGTATTTATGGTCACATTATTTATAAATATGATTCAACTCCTGTGATGAATCTCAGAAAATGCTCTAAAGCGACTTTAAAGCTGGGGGAAAAAAGAAGCTTTGAACAAGTTTGGAAAGTGGATGTAGAAACTTCCGGAGCGGAGAGGGATTTCTGAGTGCTCTTCAAAAGGAACTATTATGCGGCGTGGAAACCGAATCAGAGTTTTGTTCCTGTCTGAAGTGTCAGAGTGGCTGATTTTAATATTTGGTTACCTGAGTTTGTTAGATATCAGACGCTGGCTGGAAAAAGCCTCCCTGTTCCCCCCCGCTGAGGCCTTTTCTCTTTGGTTTGGAGTGTTTGCTGCTGCCACTTCCGACTCCCTGAGGTTACCGCCTTTCCAGTCTCGGCGAACCCCGCTGGTATGTCGTGTAAAAACACAAACAATAAAACGCCACAGATCCTTCAGGGCTTCTGGAGACTGCGACACTCGCCTTTGTTGTGAATATAAAGCTACCTTTATGGCACAAAAAATAAAAAACATACTGCTAGCAGACTATCCAAAAACCTGAGGTTTTTCTCTTTTTGTCAGGGGAGGGAAAAAAGCAAAAGAAAGAGGATTTATGACACTGACATGAAAGAGAAGTTTTTGTTGCACGCTGACAAGCAAATGGTTTGTGAATAAACTGAGTGAAGAACGGAGACGGGAGACGGAGGACAAGCCGAGCTACGGCTCCGACTTCAGTACTGAAGTTTCTCACACAACAAAACCGAGACACTTTGGAGCTGCTCAGATGTTTAATATTTAACTTTATACTTTAACGGAGTAATAGGGTCATTGATTCTAGATAAAAGGAACAAATTTCTGCAAAAAACTGAGAAATTTGTAGTTTAATTTCAAGAAGAAATCAGAGGTTGGCAGAGTGTCCAAAACTTATACTCAAGTAAAAGTCGAAATACTTCAAGTATCCATCCAAGAAGTTACTCAGGTACAAAGTACCTTGTAACAAGTTTACTCAAGTACCGAGGAACTGATCATATAATCAATCAGTTATTATTTAAAAATTACATCATCAGATGGACCAAAATATAAAGCTAAGTGGAAACTTTAGTATTTTAAGGACCAAAATGACAATAATTCATATAAGTAGCAAGAAAAAGTTTTTTATTTCAATAGAAAACTGATGAAACTTTAACAGAAGCTGCAGGTGGATTTGTGGTTAAAACATGTTTGTTTTCCATTCAATGGGTAGAAAACCCAGAAATGTTCCTCAATTAAGAGTAGAAATACTTTGAAATAAAATTACTCAAGTAAAAGTAATTGAGTAAATGTCATTAGTTGTAAAGTTGGAAATTTGCAAGAAAATAAACAGTTATTCCGCCTTCCCTTCATTTTCTTTTAAATGTATAATTTTTTGTGGTTTATTTCTCGCTGCCTCTTGGCCAGGCCTCCTTTGCAAAAGATATTTTTAATCTCAGTGGGTTTTTATTGTGGTAAAAATAACAATTAAATAAAAAAATATCCAGATGTGCATCTCATAATTTAACCACATCAATCGAGAGGATTTCTGTTGCGTTTCTTACTAATTTCTGACTTTATTATTCCTAATAGCCTCTAGAAGGTCTTAAAAAGTTTTAAATCTGAAATGTAAAGAAACCTGACATAAACATCTGGTTTAGATCTGCGTATGGAAGCAGTTTGCGGTTAGTGGTAGCTTAAGGCTCCCGCTAACGAGCTGCTAACATACGTAGTTAGCAGGTACGTTAGCTAGTTATCAGCAGTTAGATGGACAATGTTTAAAGACCTTAAAAAGTTTTAAATTTGAGTTGGTGAATCCTAAAGAAACCCAACGTATGTATCCAGTTTAGGTTCGCACATGGAAGCAGTTAGCTGTTTGATGCTCCTGCTAACTAGCTGCTAACATACATAGTTAGCAGGTAGGTTAGCTAGTTATCAGCAGTTAAATGGACAAAGTTTGTACATTTCTGTAGAGATGAGGGTCTTAAATTTAATTCCTAATGGTGTTTAAAGACCTTAAAAAGTTTTAAATTTGAGTTGGTGAAACCTAAAAAAAATCCTACGTATGTATCCAGTTTAGGGTCGCATAGGGAAGGAGTTAGCAGTTTGAGGCTTCTGCTAATTAACTGCTAACATATTAATGCTAGCCAGAAAGCCAGCTAACCTTTCTGTGTCTATCATGGGTTATCATGGGTAATGTGTCAACAACTAAATGGAAAAAGTCCGTACATTTCTGTGGAAATACAGGCCTCAAATTTCACCTATTGTGGTGTTTAAAGGTCTTAAAAAGTCTTAAATTTGAGTTGGTGAAACTTAAAGAAACACAATGCACGTATCCGGTTTAGTTGTGCAGATGCAAGTGGCATAAACTGGATTTTTTGGGGGGTATAAAGATTGGAAATGGGCCGCTCAGACTGCAGTGAACCAGTTCATATGGATCGTAAATCAGAGTCAGTTTGCGTTTAGCTGCCGTGAATTTAGCTTCAGTTGGATCCAGAAAGTGAAAAAGCAGCAGCACATGAGGAGATGCCTTTGTGTTTTTAGAACCTTTTCATGGTTCAGGGGTAAAATCCAGGAAAACTCGTGTTGCGGCTGCACAGTTCACAGAATCTGAGCTGTCTGAGGTGAACAGAAACACCTGCGTCCTATTTGAACCGGACATGCACTCAGTCACATTGATATACGGAACAACATTAGCATTTTAAAGAAAACTCTCGCTTTCTGTCCTACTTTTACATCCACATACATTTGCTTTCTTGCTTCTTTTTAGATTATTTGAAAACAAACATCTGTTAGTTTATCAAAATGCATTCAAGAAACAGTTAAAAGCCAAACTGAAGATATTTTTCTGATTTTTTTTCCTCTTATTCTGTTGGAGCTTCATTCAGTCCAGGAGCAAAAATCATTCCCTCTCTCTCTCTTTGTGTGTTTTTGCTTCCTCTAATTTACAGACACTTTCTGTGCACATTTAGTCGTCAGTGAAAAGCCTCTCGTGGTGCATTCAGGTTCCCACTCATCAGGGTTTGCTCAGACGATAACCTTTATTGGATTTTTATGGCGCAGAGGTTTTAGTGTAAAGCTGCAGTGAAGGTTGTGTGAATGAAAGGGGAAGAAATGTGATTGACTACAGAGTATGGGAGAAAGACCCCCTCTGTGGAAGTGGATCCTCTGCATCTCTTTGAGTTAGTTTACTTCCTCTCACATGGAAGATCATCTTTAGTGTTGAAATGTGCAGATTTTTATTCAGCTGGAGGTTTTCTGTGAACATCAACACCATGGAGCCAAAACAGGGTCATAATTACGGCATTTTTCTAAAAAAACTATTTGAAACTGAATGTCAGATTTTGAACTCGAAATCTGAAAAACAAAAATGTGTTCAAGGTAAGAGTAATTTAAACATTTTTATTTATATTTTAACAGTTTTTTTTTAAATATTTTGAATCGTTTTTGTTAGTTTAAGTTTTTAGATTAAACTTAATTTTG
This sequence comes from Xiphophorus maculatus, assembly GCF_002775205.1. Lineage (NCBI taxonomy): Eukaryota > Metazoa > Chordata > Actinopteri > Cyprinodontiformes > Poeciliidae > Xiphophorus > Xiphophorus maculatus. Next base: position 29,086,382 of record NC_036449.1, read on the forward strand.
TCAAATTCGAATATTTAGTAAGCAGTAATTTGCATATTAGCTAAATATTTAAGCTAGTATGCAAATTACTGCTTACTAAATAGCTTGCTATTTATCAAGTGTGATGAAAAAATTACAATAAGGTCACATCTGCTAGTCATGTTATATGAAATGCTTGTGAACTTTCACCAAAAGAACTATTTGGGTTCCATGTAGAAGGTTGGAAGTTGTTTTCTGCAGCTGCATCAGAACCAAACTGTCTCTCCTTTGTTGTTAAATCTTTATCTTTGGTATAAAACTCATGTGTTTCTCTGCCTGGCAGTTTTTCACCCAGACCTGCTTCATTACTGATTGTCCTACAAGCTTCTCTGTATTGTGCTCAATATATGAATAAACCTGATTGAGTGATTTCACCTGAACAGTGATTGGAAATAGTATTTTTTCCACGACACAAGCTAATTAGTTTGCTATGTAGCTACTAAGCTAACTAAACAGTTTATTTAGCAAGCTAACTAAGTAGCTTACTAGTTAACAAACTAAATAGTAAGCTATGTAGCTACCAAACTAACTAAATTGTTTATTTATAAAGTTAACTAGATAGCTTGCTACTTAGCAAGATAATTAGTTTTCTATTTAATTAGTTTGAAACTGTGGCATTTATAAATTATTGAATAACATGGTGAAAATATGACTTTGAAAGATGAACCCTCATTTTCTCTTCTGAAATTAACAGCAATAATTTGAATAATTATTGCTGTTAATTTTTGACAGTGTGCCTTTACAAACAGAACGCCATAGGCTGCTGTCATTATTGTTTGGTATTAACTTTCTTTAAGCCCAAATTCATTTAAACACCTGGAAGTGCTGGGTTTAAAAAGATGTTCTCTGTTTTTCTCCTGATAGGAAATGAGACTTGTGTCTCTTTCAGGGATTTTAATGACAGTGTTTGCTGTGAAGCTGCTGTTCGCCACCACAGACGGGCATCTGTGCAGGTTTGGGAGCCAGTTTCTACACCTGGAGTTTATGTCTCAACAGAGCTGATGGAGAGAAAATGTTCCAGCAGTCCTTCCTAACAACATCAACAAAAACATTTAAGAGCTGCTGAAGGTGAATTTCTCTTTTAGAATCTGGGAGATAAAAACGCTTCTTCTCTCCACCTGCAGAGGGCGCCGTGGCTCTGCTGTTCAGCTCCGCCATTCCTACGAACATAATGATTTTAAGTGATTCACTGCGGCCCAAATTATCCTCCGTGTTCATGTCACAGAAATGAATGTTAATACTGTGAGACGACTGTGTTCCCATGACAATAAAAACAATATTTTCCCCCTTCAGCGTTTCTGCACATCCCTGCACTTCCACAGATCCGCTGCAGCCCATAAAGCATCTCATGTTCTGCAGTTGGATCCACTTAACTGCGTTTCTGATCATTAAATCATCACTTCTGTTCTCTCTGCTCTCCGGCGTGACGTCGAGCTAATCAGACTGGAGGGGAAAAATATTTCATCTGAAACCGAAAGCTCATGAAAAACGTGAGTTTTCTTCTTCACTTCCGTGGAAAGTTGTTTTAAAAAACCTCCTAAATGACACAGCAGTTGGTTCCCGCAGCAGGTCAAAAATATCCCTGCGGGCAGGAAGCATCTCCAGTAGCAGTCAGTCTTGCAGTGAATCTGAAGACGCCTCTGACTGAAGCTGTTGCTGTATGAGAGTCATGATATGCTAACAGCTACATATCATATGCTAATCCACCTCGATTGCTTCAGCAAACACCTTGTTGCCATGGTTACGATCAATCATTACAGCTAACGAAGAAGGGGGTTAATATGGCCAAATGCATTTAAATCTGGGCTTTTATTGTGAAATCTGGGCTCTTTAGAACATTAGTTAGAGAATCTTCAACACAATGAGAAATAAAAATAATAAACCACAGACATGGACAATATTGACGTCATCGTATTGCAATCTACAAAGTAAAATAAATAATTTTATACATAAATTGGTAAAACAATATTTACCTTTTGTTATATTTGGTTTCAATAAGAATGTCATTTTCTCATAAAAGTTACGTACTGTGTCTTTAATTATTTATTTTTTCATGAATTGGGAGAAAGGAAATTAACCAATCAAAATAATAATTAGTGAAAACTTCATATGTCAACTTGGAGTTGCCAGAAAACCACAAAATGCCAACTTTAAAAAAAAAACATATTTGTGAGCTTAGAGGAGAAACACTTCTCTCAACATGTAAAAAACAAATGAAAACAGTGTCGTTAATGTCCCAGGGTCTAACATGTTTCCACAAACACTGGATTTTCCTTTTCCAGCAGCCATTATGCAGCGGTAGCTTGCAATGAAGTGGGTGGAGCTTCACTTGGGTTGCCAGGTCAGGGGCTGGACTCGGGAACACCCAAACATGCACAACTTGAATTTTACATAATAGTGGAGCTTTTACTGAAATCCCAATAATTAGAAAACAATTGTTCAAAAATAAAAGGTCAAAACACGCGGTGGAGATTTTTCCTTATTCTGCAGAGCAGCAGGACTTTGTTCTCACACGGCTCAATAGCAAACTCAGCGTCTCTCTAATGCATTTCTGTTTGTGAGAGCAACAACACAAGGTGAGCAGAGAGCCTCCGGTCGGTCCTCCCTGCAGGACGGCCATATTCTTCCTTAAGGCTGAATTATATTCTCTTTCTGGCTGTTTTTTCCTGCACCGTCCCTTCGGAGCGTTCAGGATCAAACAAAGTGCCGCGGCGGCCCGCGCTGCGTCTCGAGTCGGGACCACATGCAGGGAAACATGCGATATTACAGACCCAAACTCAAGGCTCAAACAGGAAGAAGTTTAGAGAAAATCCAGCGACAGAAACCCAGTTCAGCACAAGACAAATGAAATTATTTGCAGGATTTATATTTTTTTTATTTTTATTTTTTACCAAAAACTAGATGACAAATGTTTTCAATCTGGTGATTTGGTCTGCAGGACAATTTTGTTTCCAGAGACTTCAGGATTCATTTTATTTGTTGTTTTTTTATTTATTTATTTTTAATATTTAAAATGTCTTCCAGTTCCAGTGTTACATGTTTGTGAGGATTTCAAGTTTATTGATCTTCCAGAATGTGTTCTTGCATTATTATGCCAATATTACCATCATATTACTGGAAAATGGTCTCAAAGCAACAATATTATTGTTTATCGCAGTAAACAATAGTTTCATAATTGGTGACTGTATGAAGTTTTTATGAAAAAGAGTAAAAGTAAAAGACTTTGAACTGCCGGGTTGCTGAAATGTGCTATATAAATAAAGTGATTGATTGATTGATTGATTGATTGATTGATTGATTGATTGATTGATTGAATAAGGTCTGGGACAATTTATCGTCCAGTAAAACTTGGATTAAAGTGGATTAAAGCTTAATCCACTTTAATCCCACTCCAGTCCATTTCAGTAGAAAGTCGGTTTTGTTAGTGCAAGTGTGAACGCTAATAGGACCAAAACACTAAATTCTGGTCCAACTAAAAACCTCACAGTGGATTCGGTTGAAGTGAACTCTGGTGCGGTTTGAATGTCTATGTGAACGCTCCAAAAGCAGGAAGTGGACTACAGCGCAGGGCATTCTGGGTAAATACAACCAAAACAAACATGGCAGCCTGACGCTAGCAGGAGAAATGACTTATGACAAAAGAGAAAATCTGACTCCACTCCATTTTTGTTTCCATTTCATAAAGAAGGATGTTGCTTTCGGTTTCTTCTTCAGAGGTTTTTGTGTCGTTTCTTTCAGTGGCTCTTGATGCGGCGCCCTTCTAACCAGCTCCATGTCAAACCAATTTCAATTCGTCTCAAAGACGTGCAGCTAAATGCAGCAGAAAAGAAGCAGGAAACAGGCGGCTGCCCCTGAACTACACACAATAGGCACAACTTAGGATCTACGTCACAACTGGACCGTCCACATGTTTATTTTAATACTTCAGTGCATTTTTCTTACTTAAAACACTTTTCTTTGCAGTGAAAAGCCCTGGCATTATTCTGAAAATACTGTGGTCCAAAACTCCAGCATGATTAAAATTCCAGGATTGATTGGAGTCGCCGTTTGATGCACTAATCCTCGTCCTTCAGACGACTTCCCTTAAATTGGAAAATACTCAAGCTAGCTCTGTTTTTACCTCGGCTCCACTGAATTATCTCCCAACAGCTGCTGCCTCTCTTCAGCTGTCCCATCATTTCATCCATCCTTGCTCTTTCCTTGGGCATACGAAGGTCAGGTGAAGGTAACGCTCGGGATTATGGGAGCTCAGTTACCGGCCGCTCTGCCCGGCGTGAAAGGGTGAAGTTAATGGCTCGGAGAGTGGAGGGAGGTCTCTAGTCTTCCTGCCGCAGGCTATGAAAAGAGACGCCTTTTATTGCAGATTGACCCTCACGAGCTGCCGTTGAGGCCTCTCTCCGGCGTCGCCTGGATTTACAGTTAATGTTCCAGCGATAATGAAGCTGCTACGGGCCACTGGCTGCCTCTTCCCAATGTCATGTAGAAGTGTCCATCCCCTTGTTTACCATTGCAGGTCCGCTCGGGTCATCAGGACTCGTAAACCCGCGACCTCGCGCGCCGTGGATCAGACCTCGCATGGCACTGGTTCTGATGGCCGACAGGAAGTGGAAAGATGGAGACGAGGAGAGTTGAGGATTCACAGCTGGAGCGGCTGCAAGTACGATAAGTGACAACAAAATACTCACCTGTTTAGAGATCAGGACACTTTTGGCTGACTCAGCTCTAGTCTAATCTGGGAAAACATAAATATTTTTATGCATTTTGACCTTTCATCCAAAGGTCAAAATGCATTGTAGGATGAAAAGTCTGCTTTAGACCACTAAACATTATTATTTATATAAAACAAAGTGGAGCTTTGCGAAAACCCTGTATTTGTATTTGCGTGTGAACGTGGGAAACCTGAGATTTGGGGTGTTTGGACCAAAATTACAGCATTTGTTACATTTTCAGACTCCATTTCTCACTGCACTGAGTCCAACCAACCAAAACCCTTTCAGCAGCCTGTTCCCCTCCAGACCTGGGGGGGCGCTGCGCCAAGAGTCACTACAGGAAACAACATGGAAACCTCCGGCGTGTTTTATTACATGTCTTTTATTGTTCAGTTTTAGGGTTTCCTTTAATGTCTGAAATTTTTTCCACAAAATTTTGGAAGAAACTGGCAATGTAATCTGATATAATCTGATGTAATCTGGTGTAATCTGGCAGGAAATAGGAAAAAATGTATTTTATTTGATCAATAAAATAATATTTAAGCACACTGTTATTTTGACGGTTTTATTTATGCTTCCCTCTAAAGTCTAGTGGGCCACATGATAAACTATTGTGGGCCAGATTTGGCCCCTGGGCCTCATGTTTGATACAACTGAATTGGGACAATCAATACATTTATTATCAAAATTTCTTTTCATGATAATTTTGATTTATCATTTCAATACGTTTTCATTAATTATGTTAAAAAACTAAATTTGACATTATTGGAAATTTTATTTTTACTATTTGTTCCAAAGCGGATCAATAAATGTAGTTGAATGTGGAAATATGATTCCACATATTAGTGAGTTTATGCAGTTTTGTGAAATAAATCCTGAAGAAGTCAAATTAAATGATCAGTGTTTGTGTTTGTGGCTCCATGAGTGCTGTGCAATCCGTTCACAACCATAAAAATCGCAATAAATTGTTTCGTATTATCATTTTTTATCATTATCACAAAAGTACCACAAAATATTTGATAAAATTCTAAGTCCAAATCGCCCAGCCCTACTTGTTAGTTTTAATATAATTGAGTTTTATAACAGTAAATTCATATCTAAATGGATTTCATCTCTAATGTTTTGGTAAAACAGAGACTTTTTGATGCTTTTTCAGATTAAACTGCAGTTTAAATAATGATTCTGACAGCGTAACACAACACAGTGACAGTAATCAGTTCACCAAGCGAAACGAGAACTAAACATGTAAACTGATGTCCCGACCAGAGGAGCTGCAGCATCCGACACGTGTTACAAGACGAGGATAAAAACCCAATCTCCGTGTGATTCCTGCCTGGTCCGGGTCTCGGGGGAACTGGAGCGGTTCCCAGCAGAACAACATCTGCATAACAAAGGAGGCAAAGTGAAATGTGACAACAGATTACTGCAGATTCCTCCACAGAGAAAATGACTGAAAGGCTGATTAAAGAAGAAAAAATCGATATTTCCACAGGAGCGTGAACGCGGCGAAGAGGCCGCGCCGTCTCTGGCTTCCAGGAAGTGATGGCGCTTTAATGCGGTGGGAGGTGAGGATGCCAGATATCCCAGCACCATTATTTAGCACTACATTACATCCCATCTCATCCCTATTAGCAGGTGCAGATGGTGCTCCTTGTGCCATTTAAAAGCGCTCACAGCTGGCGAACCTGAACCAGAACAAGCCTGGACCCCGGCCATCCGCAGAGCGGCAGATGGGGGAAGGTGAGTCCTTCAAGGAGCCTGAACATCTCCTGTTCAACACAGTCAGTGCTTTTATACTTTGTAGTACTTTAAAAGATCATGACCTTCATTCTTTTACTCTACAAGGATTTACTTACAAGTTAATCCAAAACAGAGTTTATATTACAAAAAAATCCACTAACATTTAAAGGGCAGTATTATGTATTTTCCAGGCACATATTATAATTTTATATTATAATGAAGTAACTACATTACCTTCAGTTGTTAAAAATTTGGTATGTATCAAACACAGGAAATAAATTTTTAAAAAATTATTTCCTGATTTTACATCTAGAAATTGAGCCTCTGTCTCTTTAAGGAACTCCTGCTCTTTTTGAAGCTCCGCCTCCAGGAAGTCATCCCAACATGGCTCCTTCGTTATCCCTTAAACAACATTTTTAACAGCACTGAAGTGAGAAGTAGCTCCTACAATGAGCTCAGCAGATGCTAAGTGCTGCTGGCTAGTCTGAAGGAGCAGAGTGTGAAGCTCAGAGGAGGAGCTGCGTCTGGAAGGCGGGGCTAAGTCCATCCAGGCGTTTTGCAAGGCTGAATGGTTACTATGGAGATTCTCAAACATGTATAAAATAATCAAGGCAACACTCCAGCTTTGTTTCTGATGAGGGAACATTATAACATGATGTAAAGCTAAAAAAGTCTATTTTACATGATACTGTGCGTTTAAGGTCTCAATATTCTCCATCCAAAGGGCCAAAATCATTTGTCATGACGCTTGACGAAAACTGCGTCATTTTGTTCACAGAGAGGCATCCGTCTGCCGGACTCGACACCAGGCCCGGGTCGAACTGTTTCCACAGAGCTCTGAGCGAAGTGTTGTCTGATTGGCCAGAAGTTTGTTGATTCGTGCAGAAAAGCGCTCAGACGGGAATGTTGATATTTCTCAACTCATCCACTTCGACTGTCCGGTTTTTGTATTCGGTATGCAAGCATCAGCAAACATCTGGTACAAAAACATCATGTTGTTTTCAGACAGGAACAGGATCAATGCAAATTTGTGACTTTTGTCAAAAACAGTTAAAACTGGAAAGTCTCTCAGCAACTAGAACAGGTGAGAGTAGGTGCAATTTGGAGGTGTGTGCACTTCTTTTCAGTCAGGACTCTCACTCCAGCAGACAGCTAAAAATATACATGTCAACATCGTTGTTCAGGCTGTCAGCAGAAAAGCGTAGCGCCAGCTCTGTGGTAGCTTCATAAGAGAAGAACAGAGGAAGCAGAGAGGAAGTGGGAACCACCGCAGGAAGTGGCGTGACGGGAAAGTGAGTATTTGAGCGTTGAGATGTTTGTGCTTGTCATTTTCCTTTTCCCGCAACAAATTCCTGCAAATGTGAAATCTGGGGAGGATCTTTTCTCAAGGGGAAGTTATTTGAAATTACCCAGCATGCTCTGACCCGATGTCAGTCACGGCTTGTGGCGCCATGTCCAGCCTGTCCCTCTGCAGCAGCCTGCCAACGCTCTGTCTCCAGGCAACGCTCCGCGGCCGCCTGTCATTTTGGATCAATGGGCCCACCTGCACACCCACCTGTCCTCAGGCTCGTCACACAGAGGAGGACGAGATGAAGAACTCATCTCAGGTGGCTGATGACCTGCTTCTGGATGAAAAGGCGCCTCTGAATGGCCTGAATTACCGCCATGAGATTGAAACTCACCAACCTGGGAGAGGCTTTGTATGAAGGGACACTCCAGGTAAAATGGCTGTTACTCCCTTTTATATGTTTGTGCACTGCGGTGACAAACACAGATCTTATTCTTATTTGTAGACTGAATCCAAACGTTATTATTGCTGTGAGAAAAGGAGCCGTCGCTTTCAGCTCCGCCACTCGCTGAGTTCTGATTAACTGCTCTCAGTAATGACTGGACACAGACAGCACATCTCATTTGTTCCATCTGGATTCATCCACTTTATGACAGATGATTGACACCCCAGGCTCATCTTAACAGAGTGGAAACACTTAATATCTCCTAACTGACAGCTAATGTGCGCATCAGTCCAGGAATCATATTCATGAATGCACCAATGACCTCCAAATAGACTCATTATGCTTTGTACTGTCGATCGACTCTGTTGGCTCAGAAAGCCAACACACCACTACTTAACTGTGATCAGACATGGGCTCAGTTTTTTTATTTCCATCACAAAATTCAGAGTTGCTTCATGATACCAACCAAAGCTGAGGTTTAGCCAATCAAGGTCTTTTATAAAAGTGCTTCACATCCTGTGGGGTGCCGTTTGTAAAAATACAGTGAAAAATTAGCAGCAATAATTTAGTTATGTAGACTTTCATAACAAAACAAAATTCACCCTGTAATAGTTTCAAAGCAAATATTTAATTATGTAAAGCTTTAGCTTTTGCTTGCTAATTAATTAAGCACTTTGGCTAAAACAAACTCTGGTCTGCCTACAAACCTCAGTCTCCGTTTGGTTGAAGTGAACTCTGGTGCAGTTTGACTGCATATGTGAACGCCAAGCAGACCATAGACCGCTCTAAAAGCAGGAAGTGGACTACAGCGCAAAGCATTCTGGGTAAATACAAACAAAACAAAAGTGCTAGTCTAGCACTAGACTAACACGTTTGTTTGCTGGTTGTAGAGAAATCCTACAATCACTAAAATTTGATGCCACTCAATTTTTGTTTACATTTTGTGAAGAAGAAAGCTGCTCTCTGTGTCTTCAGAGGTATTTGTGTCGTTTCCTTCAGTGGTTCTTGGTGCAGCGCCCCCCACAGGTGAGGAGGGCAGCAGGTTTTTCAAGCTTGTATTGGCAATAACTGAACACAGGAGTAAATGTTCTGGCTGCCCAGCAGCATTTTAGTCTGGATTAAAAAGTATTATGTATTTAAATGTATTTAAGTTCATTTCTGCTAACGCTACCATACATGAGGGATCCCAAAACTACAAAGGGTTGTTTTGTTCTGCTTAAGTCAACATAAAATATCTTGTCTCATGGACTTTCCCACTACAGGAATATACAGCCAGTCTGTGATTAGTGATGCATAATGTGGGTTGTCCTCTGGGAATTTCTAGTTTGTTCAGTCCAATTAGCAGGGTTAGCTATTCTGCCTGAGCGATGTATTGAGTCGTCGTCTCTTGTGCCATAATTGTATCTACAAGCTGCTGCTGGGGACAAATTGATGTGGTTCTATGCAATTTACTCATCATTACATCTTTACTTAAATTATTCTAATTTATTATTTTTTTAACTGTTGGAGTGAAGTCCCAGTTGGCTTCAATGAAAGACCAAATGAAAGCAAGTCAAAGTCAAAGAGCATGCAGAAGGATGAAAAGAGTGAAATATTCATAGGTCACATGTCGTTGCCACGCTTTTAAGTGTGTTTTCATGGCGGATCTGTTTAGAAATAGTTTCTGCAAGTGCCTCAGAACGGAATCTGAAAGGAAACCAGCCAACAGGGAAAATCCTTAATTAGCACACTTTGTCAGTGTCCAAGCTGTGCTCATACTGAATTCAGGCCAACGTCAGCGAACAGCACAGTACATATTGATTCAGTAGATCACAAAGACGGCGCTTGTGTGACCGTTTTATGAAATGCCGTGCCGCTCTCCAGCCCGACCCCACGCGCCCGCGCTCCCATCTTAATTTAGGTGCCTCCATGCTTCCCCTAATTTAAATATTTACCAGGCGCCCCACCAACATCCACACTCTTCCACCCTTCATTTGCATTCTGATGGGGAGGCCAGCAGGGCAGAGAGACTTCGGAATAAAGCGACGTGTCATCAGCGTTTGCTCACTCAGAGCTGAAATTAGCGGGGACCTTTTGGCTCCGGCTCGAGCGGCACAAGTGCCTCTCTTAAATTGGCCGTGAGGGATCGCGAGATCCCCGGGAATGGGCCGGCTCATGTTCTGAATGGGCAAAGGTACAAAATCCCTTCAGCGGCCAAAGTTAAGCAGCAAGACTTGGGATTGTTTGCTAAAAACATTCGACATGTTTGATCAGCAGGTTTTACTGCTGTACAATGGCTGCTGGAAAAGACAAAGGGTTTTGTTGTTGACTGTCCATCCAGAAACTACTTACTACATTCTTGTTGGTTGCGCAGAAGGCTCCACTTCTGCTTTTCAAAGAGTACGGTTTTGAAAGGAGCTCAAAATAGGCAGAATTGACCAGACTGAAATCTCATGTGAATCTTTGCATGTGAAGAAAATAATTAATTGTGTTGAAAATTTTCATGCGAAAAATGAATGCTTTATTTTAATAAACTAACAGAAACTGAAATTGACAAAATATTTTTGCTAATTTTCTGGATTTTATTCCATTTTTTAGAGTTGAATTTTAGGCTCTAAATCCAGATGCAGACAGCAGGATGAGTGAGACGCTGAACAGCACACAGGAAGTTTGAGTCGACGGGGTCAGCTTGGAGTCTCTGACACGTTCATATTGATGGATATTTTGTGGCCTGGAGGATTTCCAGCAGAGCGAGGCATCGGCCAGTCGGCCAAGCTGCTCGGATTACTTTAAGGCACTGACATAAACATTCTGCTGCGCTTCCCATGCAGTCGCCTTTGAGCCTGATGCAGAGAGACAGCGACACTGAGGATACCGCGGGAACCCGGGCAGAGGTCTGAATAAACAAACGGCTGCTTGGAGCTGTGAGCGCCGTGTCAGCAGACCAAACACGCGACTTCTTCACACCGAGACAAATGCCATGACTTCCCAATTCAGGGGACAAGCTAAGAGTTTATTCGCAGCTTCTTTGTTGTTCCTTATAATAAATAGACAGAATGCATAACTAAAGATCTGCTGGATAACAATAATAATAATAATAGAAAGAGAGTAATTTTCTTTCAGAGTGCCTGGATTTCTAACTGAAATGTCCTTGTTCGCGCTTAAGCTTAAAAATCACATTAAAGGGGAAAACCTTGGACACATAAATTTACATTTAAAGTTTGTTTACACTTTTAAAATCTGAACCCAACATGCAGTTTTCAATCGTTAACGGGGCTCATATTACGCAAAACTCATTTTCTCTCGTTTTTCTACTTTCGTTTGTATCTCAGCTGTTCATAAAAACAACCGAACACTAAAAAAAACCTCCAAGACAATTTTTGGTGTCTGGAAAACAAGCCGTTTTAAAGGTCTCCAGATTATTGAGTCATACTGCGTTGTTACCTAGCAACCCCAGTCGAGTTCCGCCCGTTACCTAGCAACAAAAGCTGAGCTCCAGCATGTTTGCTCAGCTGGTTTAACTGGCTGACCATGTTGTTGACACCATCCAGAAACCAGTTGCTGCAGTCTTGTTGGTTGTGCTAGATTAAATAGATTTGCAGCAACAATTTTTTTTAAAACAAATACAAGAGATTTTAAAGCCTTAAATTTAGATACATTCGTTTAAGACTTTAAGGATTCACAGACTCTCTATATCATTTTGTGGTAATTTAGTAATTCGTGGCAATAAATCAAATTTATTTGATTAGAACATTTCAGCTACAAGGCAGTTCAGTTTTTTACGTCATAAAAACAGACAAGCGAGTATTTTCATTCTTTAAATTAAACTATTAAGCTTTATTAACATTTTAAGTGCAAATATTAGTATTTATTTAATATGTAGTCAATATGTATGTATTAAGTAAAATGTTTAATATTTGCTTAATATTTTACCAAAATATCAAGTACATATTAAGTAAAATTCTCATTTATGTTCCTGTAAAAGAGAGAGAGAGAAAAAAACATCTTATAGACCAACAAAATAGAAAATAACTGTCCCAAAATGGTAAATGGTAAAAGTCATATTAATGTTGTCTGTTTTTATTAAAGTATTACTTGTTGTTTTTGTCCCTTAATGCAAAACGTTTGGTACGAACGTCCAGCAGCAGAAGGCAGATTTTATTTTCATATTTTATTTTCATATGTAACTGACAGAGACGCTGGTGTATAAATAGAAAGCAGCCGTCAAACTGCCAACCATTGAACGCCAATCAAGTTTTCCTCTTCCTGCTGCTTCCATCTGCTTCCTTAAGAGCACTTTAGAAAAGTTACATGTCCAACCTTAATAAAATCTGCTTTTTACACATAAACAGCTTCTGTTCTGTGTTTCTGCTGCTTCTGTCTAACGTCAGTCTGTGTTTGTTTACGGACGTCTTCATTTCCTTATTGATGTTTAGCATCATATTGACTGAATATGGCAGCGTTGGAGAGCGGGATGCGGTCCAGGCGATAGCCGGGCTTCACATCGATGGCGGAGACGATAAACAGACGACAAAAACAGAAAAACAACAACGCAGCTTCACGCTTCATAGGAAGAGGATAATCATAAACCTGATCATCGGGTTTATGTGGTTAGTTTATCATATCTGAAGCTGATTTAGTTTAAAAAGAAGATTTGGCAAAGAGAAAAGAAGTTATTCTGTGTTTGTGTCTCTTCTATGGAGGCTTATTAGAGCCACTGTAGAAAGAGAACAACTCAGTAGTAAATTTTCACCAAAAACTCAGAAATGTTGAGATTATTCTCAGAAATTTTCTAGAAAAACCTTGGAAATTTCAGAGATCACAAATTTACAAGAAAACACTCACATTTTGAGATTAATTTCAAAAGTTTTATAGAACTTTTTTTTTTATTTCTGAGTTCAAAAAGTTGGAAATTTGTGAGGGAAATTTTGAGCTTAATTTCAGAAATTGTTTCTCCTTTGGTTGTCCAAAACCTTGTATTCATGGAGAAGATAAAATATTCTTCAGTGTCCATATATTTATGCATTTAGGCAGCATTTACTCATGTACATATCAAAGTTATGACTGTGACAGTCAAATGGCAGAGATATTCTCTTATTTCCATGCTGGTTTTTACGCCAACCCACCAAACCAAAGTTTGACCTTCACAAACGTAACAAAGCCATGCAACCCGGAAATGAAAACGCCACATCCTGTGAACCGACGGGTGTTTTTCTATCACTTCTATTAACGATCATCTGCAGCTTCAGCTCCTCTTGAATTGTCAGGAAATAAACGATGATTTCTCTGGTGACAGACAAGAAATCATGTCTGCAGCTCCACGTTATCTCTGCACCGTTTCCATCCAGCAGGCTGTTTATTTTCCAGGTCAGACGTTTGGCTTTTGGTGCCGGTTTGTGTTGTGGTCAGAGGAGCGATAAGAAGAGAAAACGCAAATGCAAAACCAGCAAGATAAATCAGCAAAGACTAAACTTTAACAAACTAACTGATAAGACAAAACAAAGCGGGGAAAAAACTTTAAATCAGTGAATAATCACAACACAGGGATGGAACTGAGAGAAAACACAAAGATAACACGATAATTTAAATAAATATATGCCTGGAATGATGATAGTTAAGAACATAAAGTTAACAAGAAAGTAAATCAGATCTGATGAACAAGCATGAAAATCTGGAACCGAGTGTCGATGGAAAGGCAGGAAAAACTGGAAACAAATGAAGCATCTCTGGAAAATTAAACTGAAATAATGATGAAAATAAGATGCAAATTGTTACGGTGCAACAACAGCAAAGAATAAACAGCAAAATTCAAATCAAACTAAATGAGTAAAACAAAACAATGTGTAAAGGAGCAGTAAACAGAAAGCTTCATTAGACCAGACAAAATAGTCCGTTTGTGTTGATGTGTTTTCATCCTAAACGGATTATAAACTCAGTTAATATCAAGGCTAACAATAAGATACTTAGAGAGAATGCATATGAGAACGGAGACCGCTCCAAAAGCAGGAAGTGGACTACAGTGCAGGGTATTCTGGGTAAATACAACCAAGACAAACATGCTAGCTTAGCGCTAGCAGGATTAACAGCTCGTGGTTTTTTACCAAAGACAAAAGAGAAATCCTCCAACCCCTAAAATATAACTGCGCTTGTTTTTTGTTAGCAGGAGGAAGTTGTGCTCAGTCGTTTCCTTCAGTGGTTCTTGGTGCAGCGCCCCCACAGGTGAGGAGGGGAACAGGTTTGGTTGGTTTGACTCAGAGCAGAGAGAAAGAACCACAGCAGCTGAAAGTGGAGCAAATGTTGCAGTTTTGGTCCCAAATTGAACCGAATACAGTCTTAAGAAACTCATGCTGAGATTTTAAAGTTTTCTATTTCAGCTCAGACTGTTTGGCCAAGCTGCCAATCATAGACACTTGTTTGATTTCTAAGACCTGCTGAGTTTTTAAAAACCCTTCAATCCTGATTAGGACCTGTCAGTATGAACATCCGGAGCAACATGTGTTCAGTAAAGGCTGGTGAGCTCCAGTTCAGACGTGATGCCGCGCTGCGGCCGGACATGGCTGCTGTGAAGTCAGCCTTCTTTCCAGCTTTGTTGAGTTGAGTCGGTCTGAGTGGTTTGCACTTCGGTCTCCGTCTGAGGCGTCCGTCACGGCGGGACAGTAACGGCGTATCGCTGCAGATTCATGAGCGCAGCATGAAGCTTCTCAGGACTTTGTAAAAGTCAAGAGCAATAATTCATGTTTTCTTTATATTTAGTTTCCAGAAAATCAGAGCAAAGCCTGTTGCAATAAGTCAATTTATTGAGTGATAAATTAAAACAAGCTTCATTAAAACAACCCATTTGTATGAGTTTTTCTCTTTTGACTATTTCTAAGAAACAGGATGATAAAAGTCTTCAGTCTGCTGCTGTTTCAGTCACTGTTTGAAGGACAGTTTTGTTGACATGTCTTCTAGTTTCAGTGTTAAATGTTTTCTGCTGTACCGTTAAATTACTGCAAAATAGTCTCGAAACAACAATATTATCATTTATGGCTGTAACTTTAATGCAAAATTTATTACAGTGAGGGGAACGTTCTTTTATTAACATTTTACAACTTTTGTAAAGTTATTCAAAACAATTCTAGATATTTTCATGTAAAATTTATTTTTATTTAAGTTTTTTGTTGTGTTGTTGCAAATTAAGTTTCTTTTTGGCAATTTGAAAATGTATTCTTTTCCTTCATGTATCAATTTGAAGATGTTTTTATTCTAAAACCATAAAAATGTAAAAATAAAAACAAAAATGTGCGTAGTAGTTTTATGTAGTTTTGATAAACTACTGTAGTTTAGCTGGACCAAGTGGAAAAATTGAGTTTCCTGACTGATTCAGGTGATTTCTGAAGATTTCTGCTCTGCTTTTGTTCTGCATAGAAACGTGATCAGGACATAAAGTCGCCTAATCAGACGGATAAATCAGCCATGATGTGAGCGCGGCGCGTGAATGTTAATCCATTCAGTCAGAAGCATGAATGTTAATGTGGGCTGAGTGAAGCCGGCCACATCTGATTACATCTAATCACCTCTGATCTCGCAGGTCTCCATGCAAACACAAAGACCAGGATTAAACGCTCCCATTATTTACCATAAAACACGCCTCAACCCCCAGGACACCAATGTGGAAAATTGAGTCTGAAAATGATCATCAGAGACAAACTCAGCCTCTTCTTATCTTCCTTTAGGCTCCAAAATCAAGATTAATGATGTGCGTTATTTGGTGGAACAACGGTGGAGCTTCAGAAACACACCCTCCTTCCTCCACAGGAGCTTTACTAGCTAGATGCTATTCAAAGTGACACTCAATTAGCTGCGCGGCGGCCCGGGAGCTCTGAGTAATTGGCTGCTGTTGTGCCTTTGAGCATATATGTAAAAAGTAACTGCAGTGGAAATCTTTCTGTTGAGTTTGCAAACATTTAAGTTCCAATCAAAGAGGATCTATTGTTCAAAATTCAGATTTTTCATGTTTTGTTCTTCCTTATGGGTTTTTACTGTTTCTAAAAAAATAAAAAATAAAATAGACCAAGTGCTTTAAAAAAAGAATCCCACCAATCTGCTTTGGGTGTCTGGAAAATGAACCGTTTCAAAAACCTCCATAATGTCTCAAATCTGCAGGCACTGCCAGTTACCTAGCAACCCCAGCGGAGTTCTGCCTTGTTGCCTAGCACCCCAAGTGGAGCTCCAGAATGTTTGGTCAACTGGTTTAGTTAAATAAATGTAACTGAATAGAAAAATATATAAATAATAATATTAATAATTAGTATTTTATTTCCACACTCAAGAACTCAAGAATAAGATGATAAAAGAGTAAACATTCAATAAACAAACTTGAAATACCTTGTAAAAATAAGTTACCTAGCTAGCTTATTTTAGCTAGCTATATAAATATGTTAGCGGGCTAGCAACATATTTTAGCAACAAGGTTCTTCCAGGGGGATGGGTGGATGGATAATAAAAGTAAAAACATAAAAATAATATAACACATTTAGAAAACAAGGTTGAATTCTTGTTGGTTGAGCAGGAGGCTCCACTTCTGCTTTTCAAAGATGGACGGTTACATAATTGCATATCTGTTTGCAGCCATATTGAAAGGAGCTCAAAAAAGGCAGAAATGAGGAGACAAAAATCTCATCATCTAAGATTTTGTATAAAAACTTTGATGATCATGTTTTGAATAGGCCATCCTAATAGGTCACCTTTAAATGTATGAATATATTGAGAAGTGAAAAAATAAATAATTTCAGTGTTACATGGATTGATTTTATACTGTACATAATGCAATCCAAAGATTATTATTTAAAAACAAAACAAATAATGAAGTTACTGATCTTGAAATGTTTAAGTTGTCCAACATTTAATTGATTTAGTTTCCTTCTCTTTGTTTTCTGAATGTTTGTCTTGTCGGAGTGAAGCGGAGAGGTTTCCTCGTTGCTCCCAGTTTCATCATCCAGTTTTGCTGCCATGAACCTCGGTGATGATCTGTAACAGTGAGTCGTGTCAAGCATGTTTAACTGTTTGCTGCTTGTCACATGATGTGAAAGTCTCAGCTGGAATCCGTTGCCTAGACGACCGTCTCAATAAAAACAGAATCCATTTGGTTTTAGTGACATGTTCAGCTTGCTGATAAAATAAGAAGGCTACAGTCTGGAGAGTTTTATTCTGTATATTCTACACAATTAAAAAAACTTTGGAAATATTTTTAAAAAATAGAATTTTATAATATAACAACAATTACAACTATGTATTAGGGTCATTATGGATAACGATGGATTAAAAATAGGAATACATTTCTGCTAAAAAACTTAGAAATGTTTAGATTGAGCGCAGAAATCTTTCCAGAAAACGTTGCAATTTCTGAGTTTGAAATTTTTCTGCAGAAAACTCAGAAATTTGAGTTTGGGAATGTAAAAATTTACTAGAAAAAAACTGAAATTTTGAGATTAATCTACAAAATTTGCTAGAAACTCTTTTTCAATTTCAACCCCTCCCAGCCTCACTAGGGACAAAAAAAATGGATGGATGAAAAATCAAAAACTTTTGACTTTTCAAAAACGAAGTTGCTCACAGTAAGAGTAGTGATACTTCATAATAAAGTTACTCAAGCTCAGTAAAAATAATCCTAAAAGCAGAATATTTTTTCAAAAAGTTACTCAAGTAAGAGTAACGTGATGTAGACCTGTGGCATGGTATTTTTTATATCTGGAAATTTTGCGCATGCACACAACGCTGGAGGGAAAAAGGACGATTCTTTTACACACCATCCAAAATATGTTAAGTAAAAGAAACCTGGAGATGTAGGTATTATTAATTTAGTGCAGTGCGCCACAGCAAAGGGAACAATAACAGCGAAAAAACATCGAAGAACCAGTCAAACCACTGTTTTCTCGCTCTGTGTCGGCTGACAACAGCTCCACTAGTGTATCAGGACTCAACACCAAAAAACATTCTAACATTTACCACACAAGAACAGAACATTACAGTTTTATGTTTTCAGGCTTGATGTTTATTTTCTGTTTATTAATAAGTGCTTGATGAGGTAGATTAGCTACCGCTGCTATAAGCTAATCTAACACTGCAGAGGTAGATTAGCTACTTTCAACACCTTCTCTACTGATGATCCGTCAGAGTTGGTGTTTAGGTCGCCTTTTCCTTTATTTTTGAACTTAACTGAAACACACCAAATTCCACAACACATCTACATGTTAAGGTTGTCATAGTCAAGCTAGCGTAACTGAACTACTTCCCTCTTCTTTTCAGTTTGTTTTCTTAGTTGAAACTTATCTAGTTGTTACAGTGTAAACAAGAAGTACCAAAGCTCTGCGTCCCTTTTTCTTTTATATATCACGCATAAATTTAAGATTCATCTTGTTATATTAACAGCTTAACAGCTAATACCAATGCTAATCTTTGTCAGCTAACAGTTTTTTGCCCCCCAGCAGGAAGCTAAGGGGCGGGATCTTGATGATGTCATGTTGCAACATGTCTGTAGTCCAGATTTACTAATTAAATCCTGTGTTTGTGTTGCGTTTGTTAGCATTTAATGCGCCCAAACTGAATCTAAGACACATTGAATACAATATTAAATAGATAGTAAAACAATTCCATCCTGTTGAAGCTTTTTCAGATGATTCAAGTTTAAAATGTTCAGTTTCATTTGCTTTCCTTCAACAAAACCAAATCATAACATGTTGAAAGAAGCAGAATTAAACAAACGAGTTTTTTTTTTAATCCCATTTTTCTTCCTTTACGAGTTTCTGAAAACGTAATCAGCTTTAGACGGAGTTGAACCTTAAATCCCCCATGAGAGTGATGGCTCGTCTTTTCGCTGAACGCCTTTTTTTTAGAGCCCGCTGTGAATTACGGTCCCTTCAGATTTGTTTTTCCCAGATTCTGAAGGATTAATTTGCTCAGTTGGCGGCCGAAGCCTCCAGAGAAAAACGTAGAACGGTCACCGATTCCTTTCATGTTGTTCAAACAAACACCCTCTTTTGTCTTAATCGCTAATTTAAATTACAAAACTCAACCAACCAACACCTCACATGTCCCCTGTGAAAGAATGTTATTAATATAGGAAGCTCAGCGTCAAATATATGTTTTACTTCATGATTAAGTCGAGAAAGTCTAATCAAATGAATGTGTAAATTATTTAATAAAATATTAAAATCTGTAAATTTCAAGTCCTAAACTGAAAAGTTTGTTGAGAAAATAGCAAAGGTGCTCTCAAAATTTATAAAATGTACAAAAGTCTGTATTTAAATCCATAGAATCGAAAACATCTTTGGCCTTTTCCCCGTAATGAAACGGGGAAAAGTTTGAACAATTATAAGAGTTAAAAGTCAATGTTCTGAAATAAATGAAAAAGGTTTTGTTAAAATAAATAAATAATCCAGCTGGTGCGATTGTTAAGTATTTGCAGTGAAATAAGCTGTTTTAGTGGTTGGTATAATTGACCCTCATAGTTACAGTTCAGTTTTTGTGGATTTTTCTCAAGTTTGTAACTTAAAATTAATTGTGGAAAACTGGAAATTTGTTGATTTTTTGTAAACAAATGTAAAATGTTCTAAAAGAAAAAGCAGTTTGGGATTAAGGTATATTAAGGTATAGTTAGTGTCTGAACTATTAAAATAGGCAGTTTTAGATCTGAAGAAACAATTTCTGTTATTCACCAGCAGCTGTGAGCATCTGAACAAAAAATGTGGAAGAAAAATCATTTTTACAATGCCAGGGTCGTTGCTGATGCCTTTTCCAACTACAAAAATGTTTTTATGTCAGTCGTCGCACTGATGGCGACCGTTTTATTTCAGTACCTTTGAGTAGGAGTTCCTCATTTCACACTGCAAAACCATAATGTCTTACCAAGTACTTTTGCTCTAGTTTCTGATGGAAATATCATAGTGCACTTGAAATAAGACAAAACCAACTTAGACGTAACTTTTCAGCACGATGTATGATCTTGTCTTAAGTCAATAATTCCTTGATATGGTTGAAAAATGTGATTATTTCATCTCGAACTTGGGAAAATGTTTGTTTTTTGTCTTATTTCTAGGATAGTGGGATATTTTCTCTGGAAACTAGACAAAAATATTTGGTAAAAGAAAGTTTGTGTTTTTGCAGTAAACAAATCTGTAATGACCTTGAACTAGAGTTGGGGGCCGCAAAAAAATCAACCCAAGGACAACAAATGGCCCCCGCGCCACCTTTTGACACCTGCAGTTTAAGACATTTTCCTGCTGACAGATGTCGTTTGGCTCGTCTCTTCTCAGTGGAGGACGGTTGTTTACAACAAACGCTTCATAAGATCAAACTGGCGAATCAAATGCGTAACGTTAGCAATTTGGTAAAATCAGATTAAATCATCCCAGAATGAATCACATTCATTGCTCTTTAATGAATCATAAACAATTAATGAAACATGCACTTATAATTAGGCATAATTAGTGAACAGATTCTGGGATAAATGGTTTATTTATTCTTTTTGGACATAAAAGAAGAAGATGAGGTCAAAGGAGCGAAATATGCAGCTAAATATTCTTACTGTGTCATAAAACCATTAATTCTGCTTTGTCCAAAAACAATATGCAGACATAAATAAGCTGATTACAATCATCAACTGGAGTAAAAAATGTCAAAGAGATTTAAAAACAAAAGAGGCACTTTTATCTAAAATAAGTGACACTGTGATGAGATGAAACGCAGCAGCCTGAGGACACCTGTGAGACAGTTAACTGGATTTCAGCAGGATTCATTAATGGCTGACAGTTTGTCAACCTCATTACGTCAATTTGCAGGTTTCTCCTCCAACCTGCATGCGGTGGAGTGACCAGGTGCCGCGCTGCTGCTGCTGCTCACCTGCTACACGGCGTTCCTGTAAAGGCTGTCATTAAGGAGCCCATTACTTCTGATTAGCTCTGTTCTGCATAATTAATGAACTGGCAGTTATGTCCAGATGGCTATTTTGTCACAAAGACATTACTCAACCTTGTTGAGCCACAGAAACACTTAGCTGGACTTTTCTAACTGCAGAGATTCAAAGTTTGTTTCTGGATAAACTTAAATCTAATGGAAATAATGGGAGATTATTTCTGTTTTAGTTTCTAATTGTCTATGTAACAATTAATTTATCTATAGATTTTCCTGACGATTAATCAATTAATCCGACAAAATATTTATTAATTCTGCAAATTTTTCATTTACACCTTTTCATACAATGTTAGAAATAAACAAGTAATTGAATTAATTTTTAAAGGAGAAAACTATTACTTTGGTAATTGATTATTTGATTGATTATTCTGACGATTAATTGATTAATCAGATAAAAACATTGACATTATTTAAGCCTTTTTTATACAATAATAGAAAAAAAACAAATAAGTCAGTTATTTGAATAATCAATCTTTGCAACCCTCCGTTTACCTTTGTAATCTGTTGATATTAAGATTCTTAACTTTGAAGGTTTATTCTCTTAAATGCAAAATGTACATTTTATTTGTACAGTTTTGACTTATTCACTGCTCTGCGCTTGGTTTTCTTTCAGCAAATTGTAAACAATTAATCCAGTTAATGATTACTCGGTTACCAAATTTGTTTTGACAATCACCTTAGTAATCACTAAATCCCGATTAATCGGCATTATCTGCAATTATTCTGGATTATTTGTAATCAATCCAATTAATTGTTTCATCCCTTTACGTTTTTTCTACAGTTTAAACTGCACATATTGTTCTTCCAGCAAACTTTTAATTAGTTAGTTATGGCAATTATTTTAATAATCAATTAATCACAATTAATTGCGATTAATCGTATTAATAGTTGCAGTCCTAATGTTGAATGTTTTTCTGCTGTCCAAAGTTTCCCTGACCTCAGCTGAGCTCGGTGTCAGTTCCTGCTTTATCACCTGCAGAAGGGAGCAAGTTTTCCTCCAATTCATGCTAAAACTAATTAAAGTTCAGGCTGAGGAGGAGGAGGGCGGCAGAGACAACGAGGCTGAGTGAGTGATGTTGGGACGGCAGAGATTAACGAGCAAAGGCAGAGCTCTGTCTCTCAGCCGCTAATCCCTAATGTCACAGATACGCGGTACGCAGGGGTTTTTGTCGGTTAAAGACTACCTTCAGATCTACCCCGCTCCTTCGTCTGCTCCCCCCCTCGTACCCTGCTGTACCCTGACTCTCCTCGCTCCCTGAATCAGGGATAAACATGGGGGGGAAACTCAATTTTGCAGGCAAGATGAAAGGCGGTGGAGGGTTGAAAGCAGCAGAGATGGCTGCTGAATAAAAGCGAAGGCAGCGCGGCAGCCGCACGGAGAGCTGCTATTTTTGACGCTCTTTAAATGTCACGAAGGGCCTTCCACAAAATTTGTTTTGCACCTTGTTAAAAAGTTACACTCTGAGAAGTTGGAAAATTCAAATCACTTATTCAAAGAGCGGATATTTCTGTTCATGGTCACACTTTTTTTTCAGCTTGTTTACGAAGCTTATTCATTTCTGTCAAAAAAGGGAAAAAAGTCTTTAAAATAGGGTTTAATTTAGTTTTTATTTCCATTTTTCGTTCCAAGTGATAATAAGCTGCCTAACTGATGTCTACAGGATTGTTCACACCTTTCAGAGCAGATAATCAGAGCTGCAGTTTGTAACTTCTACAAAAACATTTTTTTTTCATATTTATTAAAACTGTCACCATGTCATGACAGTACAACACCAGACAGATAATCTGGGACAAAAGCTACTGCTAAACTGCACCGCTTCTGGTCAAAATCAACCAATCAGAGCCAGGAGGCGGGTCTTACCGCTGTCAGTCAACCTCATGTACGCGCTGCTAAATGTGCTAATAGCAGAAAATCAACTTACAGTTACAGCAGAACAGTTAATCCGGTGGCTATGCTAACTAGCATTAGCTTTTGTGGCAAGCTGTAGTGTGATGGAGGCAGCATGAGAGTGATTGACAGCGCTAAGACCCGCCTCCTGGTTCTGATTGGTTGTTTCTAACTCAGAAATTTTTTGATTGATCTCAGAAACTTTCAAGAAAAAAATAACAAAATATCTCAGTTTGAAAAGTAAACTTTTATCTTGAATCTTGGAAAATTTTCAGCCAAATAGCATTTTTTCTAGCAAGGTTTAAACCTTTGAAACTCCTTTTTCTTTTTTTTTTGTGCTTTTCTCAAAAATGTAATTTTTTTCTAACAAATGTTTGAATTTTTAAACTCAGATATTCCTGATTTTTGCTCCTGCCCCCCCAGCTGCGCCCTGACACTAACCGCGTTAGTCTGTCGGAGGTTTGTTCCGCTCGGGTCACGTTTCTTCGTGGGCGCAGCCATCTTGTCTCCTGTGGGAGAAGCTAAGCTAACTGGTTGAAGCTTCAGCTGGAGCGATTCTGGGACGTTTCTGTTCTTCTCCTGTTAAAACGAGAGGAGAGGTTTTCAGGACTGACAGTGACCGGCCAGTTATTTCCATCCAGGCTGAATTTATTCCAGGAAGCTTCATGCAGCCTGCCAGCTTCCTGCTCAGATCCTGTCAAAGTTTGAATTGGTTTTGTTGAGTCGTATCAGGATGACGCGTCTTTCTGGTGACACAGGATTTTCTCATTGGAGTGGAAACGTCTGCAGGCTGAGCCGGATCAGGAACCGACGGCATCTTTTCAACTTTACTGGGTTTTACTTTTAATTTATGTTTCACGTCTTGTCAGGAATCTATGCTACATGTCTGTAGCTAAAGGGCGGCTACCTCTTCAATCTCCCATGGCAACCAATCAGAGGAGCCGTAACGATTTCTTTTGCGATTCTGCAAAGATGTGAAACTTTCAAAACTCACAAATTTCCAAGATTTCTCTATAACATTTCTGAGATTAGTCAAAAATTTCCACGGTTTTTGGCAAAAATGTGGAAATTCTCTTTTTCTGTACCTATAATAGACCTAATATGCTGGCGTAGTTGTTTTAATGTCTGCTTATTTAGCAGTAAAATTTTAACATGTGTCAGTTTAATATGATCAACGTTTCAAAATCAAAACTTTCCAAATTTATTCTAGAAAATTTGTGAGATGAATCTAAAAATGGCTGTTTTTTGTGAAAGTTTTGACTTTTGGAGCTCAGAGCTTTTTTAGAAAATTTCTGAGTTTATTAGTGAAAAGTCTTTCATAACCTAAATACGCTGTTGCGGTCGTTTCATGCTTGCGGTAAAATTTTTGTGTTTTTGAGTTGAATATTTTTAACTTTTGAAACTCACAAATTTCCAAGTTTTTCTACCATATTTCTGAGATTAATCTAAAAAAAATTCAGGGTTAATTTTTCTGGAAATTTTCAACTTTTGGAGCTCAGCAATTTTATAGTTTTCTTTATACAAAGATTTCTGAGATTAATCTAAAAATTTCTGAGTCTTTTTCTTGGAATTGGATCTCATAAAGTTTTTAGTCTTTTCTAGAAAATTTCTAAGAATAAACTCAAAATTTATGAGTTTTTTTAGCAGGGATTTCTCCCTCCTCTTTCTTTTTTTCTGTCTACTATGGCCCCAATAATGGCCCAATTAATTTCCAAAATTGATTGGGAACAATCATTTTGTAGCTTTAAACAAAACTAATTGCATTTTTAAGTTAACCAAATCTTTTAGTTTCGATATATTTATATTAAATTCTCAGCTTTCTTTCACGTTGTCCCATTATCTCTATATAAGTCAAATACGAAACAACAAATGATTAATATATCTTGTTTAGAAGTTCAGTACTTTTTGTTTTGTGTATTTTATGCAACATGAATGAATTCTGAGAAATAGTTCAGGTTTTAGATTTAAAAACTGTAAAAATGTTAAGAGAGCAGCTGTGGGATTAAATGTTAGCTGAACGGATAACGAGCTGTCAGAGCCGACGCTCGTCTCAGCAGACGGCTGAGAAAACCAACAATCCTGCTCAGAAATGACTGGAGAACGCCTTAATTAAAAACTAAAAACGCCGAGCCTGTCCGGCTGTGAGGCGGAGATGTGACAAACACTCGCTCCGTTGGTCACAAAGTAACAGACAGGCAGGTCTGCTATGAAGTTATTTAATTAGTGAAAGTATTTATCAGAGGCAGGAGTGAGAAACATTTATATTTAAAGACGCCGATATTTAATGATCCATCTGCTTGGTTTTGATAAATCTAAAATCCTGATCTGGATTATTCTGCAGGGAAAGAAGGTTTGTTGTTATCGTTTAAAGTGACGCCTTGTGACTGAGGCAACTGAGCTTCTGCATTCAACTGACTTTAAACTGATAGTTGGGAATGCAGGTTTTTGTTTTAAATTGTATTTTAGTTTTAGCCACAAACATTTCTTGTCAGACCTAAAAGGTCAGTATTCTGTCTTTTCCAGACACATTTCAGCTCCGAGCAACATTTAAATCAATCAGCCTGCAGATGTTAGCAAAACTGGTCAAAGAGTTTCTAAGATCTTCTGATTTCAAAATGCATGAAGCCTTTTTGCCTCTGATCCATATTCACTGGTAATTTGATGTTAACAGATTTTCTTCTTAATTTACATTAAATCAAGCAACAGAAAACTCAGGAGAGTCACACTACACTGCAAACATGTAAAATCTTACCAAGCATTTTTGTCTTGTTACAAAAATGCTGAGAAAATTAATAACTCACCAATAATTCTTCAGCAAGATTCAGCAGATTGTTTTCAGTCAATAATTCAGTGATATTGATGAAAATGTGCTATTTCCACTGACAGATAATTTAACTTATAACTTCGGAAAATGTCTTGCTACAAGTGAAAAAGAATCTCAAGGGGAAACCAGAACTTTTTCATCAACATTAAAGAATTATTGACATGAAACAAACTGCTGTGTTTTACTGAAAAGCTACTTGTAAGTCAGTTTCCTCTTATTTCAGATGTCCTTAGATATTTACACTAAGATCTGGACAAAAATACTTGGCAAGACTTTGTGTTTTTGCAGTGTATGCAGTTGATGAGGCGACTCCACTGCGAATTTAAAATTCAAAACTAGAAACTGCTCCTGGTTTTCCACTTGGGAAACAAATGTACAGTAAGGTGAAGTTTTGCATCTTTGTGAATCTTTTTTCTATGAATTCCCATTTCCAGATGGAAGGTGGGAACATTTTCCAGCTGGGTAAAAACATTGCTCTGCACTGAATGGTGCAGATGGAAGAACTCCGTCAGGTTCTGGTGAAACTACAGAACCTGAAACTGTCTGGAGCAGATGTAAACATCCCTAATAGTGAGGTCAAACTGAAACACGTCGTCCTGCTCAGGGCGCTGCAAAAGGTCAAGAGGTCTCCAAAGCTGCAGTTTTATTCACAAACATCGATATATTTAAATCTGGAGCGGTTTCAGTTGCAACCAGCAGGCGGACATGGCCGTCCCCGGAGCATTAAAGTAAAACTGTGTTTAAAAATCAGGAAGGAAATTGCCGTCAGCATCTTCAGGGCTACAAGATGTCAAACTCTGGAGATGGAGGAAGTTTTCTCAGGAACATTTTAAAAACACACAAGAGAAGTGAAGACAAATATCAGGTACCACAGAGATTTATTTTATCCACAACTGCAGGTTGATGAAAATGTTTTACATGAAATATTACAGAAAAACACTTGGATTTCCACCGGAGCACCTCATTTTATGGGTTACACAAAACATGTTCATTATAGTTTCTGAACAAAGTCGTTCATTTTATTCATGGCTGTAAACAGTTACGCATTTATGCACCGTACATCTTTGAAAAGCAGAAGTGGAGCCTCCTGCACAACCAACAATAATGCAGCAAGTGGTTTCTGTACTTTAAATCAAGAACAAAAGACTTACAGCACATACAGTGTTTTTTATGTTTGTTTTAAAAAAATATATTTTTTAAAATATTTTTTATTTTATTTTTGTGTTCTATGATGGGACAAACAAATTTCCAAAGTACCTTGTTGCTAAAAGCAAGCTCACTAGCTAACTAATATATCTTAGCAACAAGGTACCAGTTAATTTCAAAAATTTTCAAGAACAAACTTGGAAATTTGTTTCCAAGGTAGCAACGAGCTACTTGACATTTTAGCTAGCTAAAATAATCTAGCTAGCTAAATTATTTTAGCAACAAGGTACTTCAAGGCTATTTTCTATTCAAATGTAACTTTTTTTATCATCTTATTTTATTGAAATTTATCTTTAAAAGACAATTCCTGAGTGTGGAAATAAAATGTGAATAATAATAACTACTTATTATTTATTTATATTTTTATTCAGTCTGGTTTATTTAGCTAAACCAGTTGACCAGGCGCCCCGGAGGTCCACTTGGGTTGCTAGGTAACGGGGCAGAACTCCGCTGAGGTTGCTAGGTAGCAGACTGGGCTTTGCTGGGGTTGCCAGGAAACGGTGGAATGTGACGTTACATTCTGGAGGTTTTTGAAATGGCTACAAACATTAACTTATTGTCAAACTTATTGGTGAGTTTTTTTCAGCGCTTGGCTGTTTTTAGAAGCAGTAAAAACAAATAAATGGAAGCACAAAAACGGACAAAATGTAAAACTTGAACAATAAATCCCCTTTGAAACCACAACCAAACACGGCTGTGGGATTCAGCTGGCGGCAGAGCGGGAACCGTCAAAGAGTGGAGCTTCATCATGTAATCTGTACACTAAATAGGAATCAGTCACAGAGAATGCCAGAGACGACACTGCGAATGTTCCTCCGGCCGCCGCTTTCTCGCTTAAAGCAGAATGTCACTTGCAGCCCTGAGGCTGAGGTGGCATTTTAAACCATGACCTTCTCCAATCTGCCGGTCAAGTGGCCAGAATCCGTCACTCTCTTTGAGCCGCCCGCCTGGCAGGAGGCGCCAGGCCGCGAAACAGGAAGGTCAGCGTGAAAAGCTCAGGCAAGAGAAAGGAAAACGGCTAAATGCAAATCCAAATGTCAGAACTTTTTCTCAACATTTAACTATTTTATGTTTCAGTTAAAAATGAAAACTTCTCCATGTAAACATGGTATAAAGTAGGGCTGCTAACGATTATTCTGGAGATTAATCCAATCAATTAATCAGATGATATTTAAGCTTTTTTTTATTACATTATTAAAAATACATTAAAAGTCTCTGATTTTAAGTCTGAATAGATGAACTGATTGGATCATTTTAATGTTAAACACTTTATTTGAAGTTTTAAGACTGGAACATGAAGGCGTCTTCATAAATGTTTAGTACTGTTAAATAATAACTTTTAATGGACTTTTAATTTAAGTCTTAATGAAATTTTGTATAAAAGTGTCATTATTTACCAAATGACACTTTGTGACAGTAATAAACATTCATGAAGACTCGTTCATGTTACTGACGGCGTCATGCCAGTCATATGCTCACCTCTTCAACCACAGAGTTACCAAAATGTTTAGGATAAACTGAAATGTTTGAAAGAAAACAAATCTCTATTGCTGTTTCTCAACATCAGATTAGTAGTTTTAATGACCGCGGTACGAAATTTGATGAAAACTTAGCGATCTGCGATTGGTGGATTCATAGAGCGGGAGGTTTCCACAAACAGACTGAGAGGAAACAAATTCAATTGCTTCTGTTTCCCACGAACCCTCTGCTGCTCTGCGAGCCTCGGATCAAATCCAAAGATAAACACAACAACACTTATTAGATTCCTCTTTCATTTCATGACACTCGTAGAAACCCCTGGGGGTTTTTACTCTGATCTCTCCGGTTGTATGACAGCAGGGATTAGAGTCAGAGCAGCCAGAACCGACCTGCTGCACCGTCTGCCAGGGTTGGTGCCAACGGTGATGAACATTCACTTCCAATACATTTTGTTTAAACCATTCAAACCAAACTGATCCACTTCACATGCAGAAATGTCTACAATTCAGTCAAATCATACCTAAAGAATTTCAGTTTCAAAAGTCAAAAATGATCAACTTCTGGAAATTTCCAGAGTTTGAAAAGTTCACATATTTAAAATTTCAAACTCAGATTTCTGATTTCTAAAATTCCAGATATAAATCTCAAAATTTCTGATTTATTTTGAGCAAGTTTGTGACTTGCTTCTGAAATTTCTGTTTGTATTTTCTAGAATATTTCAGAAATATTTTGGCTCCTCCGTTTCATATTTCTTTCTATCTACTATGGCCCTCGTCGTAAGAAGCAGAATATTTGTTGCTGTTTACATTTTTTTCTTTGCTGTCTTAAAGAAATGTAGTTTTATTAGTTGTAGAATAACTAGATGTTGTCTTCGCTTCTCTTTTAGTGTTTGCATATTATTCTGAAGGGTGGATGTTTTCACAACCCATGCATATTAAGATTTGTTCCTAATAATGAAACCAGACAAACAAGCTTACAGTGTCAAAAACACAATAGGAGACGATCGCAGGCAGATTCCTGTGTTTTTATTTAAAGCGACTCCAAACGGCGTGAGTAAAAAAACAAAGAGTTCGGTCCAGTATTTGAGAATTCAAAGCTTGTTTCTGTGTATTCCCTGTTGGCTACTTGTTAACAAAAACACGGCAGACAGAATCAGTTCAGACAATCTGAAACTGAAGCATTTTTCTTCCCAAGACAACTGATCCATTAGGACTTTCGTGAGCCGCCTGCCAGTGCAGATGTTGAACGCTCTGCATTCGGCGGCCGCTCCGGGGTCGACAGGTAGCTCACCAGCACTATCAACATTTACGGTGATTAACGGCTGTAATTCCTCATTAGGGCTACGCAGGTTTAGACTGACAGCCTAATTGACAGTCTCTCTTGATACCAGCAGCCCTATAAACGGCTGCTGGTATCAATTACCCGAGAGTTGTGGACGTGACCTCAAAGGGCTGCCAAGCAGGCAGAAAAACGTCAGAGTCAGCGTTTTTACGGAGGAGAAAAGTTGATGTGAGAATAAGTCAGAAGTAGCTGCATCTCTGATGGAAACTGTGTCAAAAGAAAACTTCAAACTGTTTTCCTTAAGGCCATAATTAACAGCTAGACAGGTTAAAACAGTTCAGATCTTTTAGAAGAAACTGTCTGTCGAAATAAAATATGATTTAAAAAGTTGTTATAATTCACTTTTTTTCATTTACTGTCACTTTTGACTTCCACTGTCAGGAATTGTTATTTTAAGAGACATTTCAATAAAACAAGATGATAAAAAGATAACTTTCAATAAAAAAATGCCTTTAAGTACCTTGTTACTAAAATAAATTAGCTAGCTAGCTTATATTAAGCCACCTGAATCTGTTAGCTAGCTAACATATTTTAGCACCAAGACTAGAAATATGTTTTGTTGGGTGGATGGAATTTAATAAATAAATAAATTAAATATAAGACTTTCTATTTAAAGATTTTTTTTAACAAAAAGCCAAATCAAAAATTAAACTAATTTTGTTTTAAAAGCAAAATTCAACATCACTCCTAGCTGCAATGGCTGCAGATGTTGCCATAGAAATGAATATAACATATTTTAAAAGATTTTGACACAGTTTGACAATGTTTAAATTAGCCCCCTAAATTTAGCTGAATCTTTCAACTGACATTTTGTTGTTTAGCTAAGCTAACATTAGCTGGCTAGCATTAGCAGGCTAGCTGCTTTCAATCAGCTGTTTAACAGATGTAACTTACTGAGTTTTAAGTTTTAACACTTAAAACTGATGGGGGCGCTCTTTTATTCAGCCAAATGTATCTTTTTTGTAAGTGAAGGAAATGTGGACAGCAACAGGTGGGGGAGGTGCGGTGCGAGGTTATTATATTCTCTATACGAAAAAATAAACTTTTAGTGGTTTTCAGTTCATGTCCACCTTAATACTGGTAAGCAGTCCTCCTGTTGAGTGGGTTTAGGAGCTTCAACCTTAGTTATTTATTGGTTTTCTTGGCCTTTGTAGGTCTGGATTGTTGTTTTCTGTTCCTTGTTGGCCTTTTGTTTGCTCTCTTTTGAGTCAAGTAGCATTTAGGCTAGGTATTTTAGCACATATTTTGATGTGCTCTTTGAAATTTTCCACAAACAACCTAGTGTCAGAAACATTATATATGATTATTTAAGGAAAACTGTCATGAATATAAATATGTCTTTTTCCCCGACGTTCTGCCATAGAAACAAATCTACTATAATAATAAACAGTGGGATGTCAGGATCCTTTAGTTATTCTGTGTTTTGAGGATATGTTAAAGTTCAACATGACAACCGTCTAATAATCAGTGGCTCTGAGTGACAGATCGTCTCTGTCGGGATGGTAAAAACCTACAGAAGCTCCTTCACTAATGAGAGATTGCTCTTTTTAAATATTGATCATTTCCTAAACATCTGCAAACTGTGACTGTACGTGCAAAACGTAAAGTCTGAAGTAAACCTGGTCTGAGTGCAGCTGCACAGGTGGCAGAGGAGGATTTTTCTTTCCCTGCAGCTTTAACAGCTTTCACAGATGATCTTTTATAGCTGCTTCACTGTTTATGCTGTCAACGTAGCTGTCATGTTTGAGGGAAGCAGCTGCTGGCACTTCCTCCACTGTGGGGATAATGGCTGGAAGTTGAGATGACAGTAGAAAAGTTTCACTCTATATCTTTCCTCTCACTTCCTTCTTTTTCTTTTGTTATTTGGTGCCTTTGACATTTAAGTCAACTGCTTTTAATTTGAGGTTAAATCAGATCTAATCTGTAATCATTCATATTCCTGCACAGCTTATTACATTTATAACTAGTGATGAGAAAAAACACTTTGTCTGTTCCGATTTTTAAGCTCCAGTTTGTTACGATTAAAGGTCACCTATTATGTACAAAACACGTTCATTCCTTTTTGTAGCACAAAATAACTGTTAAATATTAATTCCTTAGCTGTTTTATGACCTTGTCCCTTTAAATCCACCTAAGGTGCTGCTGGCCACGCCCCCCATCTCAACATTTACACTCGAACATGAAACTTAATACAAACTCGTTCGCATTTATTTAACGGTTCATCTTTGAAAAGCAGCAGTGGAGCCTCCTGCGCAACCAACAAGGAAGCAGCAAGTGGTCCTGGATGGTAAGTCAACAACAAAACACTTCCAGCAGCCATTGTACAAAGCATACAGCGGTAAAACCAGCTGGTCGAACATGCTGGAACTCAGCCTGCATTGCTAGGTAACGGGCAGGGCTCCACTGGGGTTGCTAGGTAACAGTGGAATGTGACAATAAATTTCAAACGTTTTTGAAGCAGCTCATTTTCCACACAACAAAAGGTTTTTTATCCTATTACCAAAAATCAGCTGGGTGGTTTTTTAAGTGGTTGAATTGATTTTTAAAAGCAGTAGAAACACAGATGTAAGTATAAAAACCCACAAAACGTGAAATGTGCACAACAGGTCCTTTAATAATCAGAGGAAAGATCCTGTAGTTCTCAAGGCAGTGAGAGAGAACTACACTGTTCATCTACATGTCCATAGTCATCAATCCAATCAGTCAGCAAAAACAATGGGATAAAAATAGAAACTGTTTTTACAAAACACTCAGAAAAAGCTGAAAAACATTTTTTACACATATTTTCATCTTACAGTGGATAACTGACTAAATCAGTGAAGTGTTTGTGAACTGAGGAGCTAAATTAAGGTCACTGACATCATGGGACTCTGGTGCATTTTAATGTTATGTGACTCTGTCCAAATGCATAACTAATAAATGTCAAAACCTCTCTTGAAAGTCCAATTAGTGTTAGAGTGTTTCTGCAAATATCAGGTCGCTGCAATTAAAGGGTAAGTTGCCACAGGGTTTTTTACAGCATGACAAA
Source organism: Xiphophorus maculatus (assembly GCF_002775205.1). Lineage (NCBI taxonomy): Eukaryota > Metazoa > Chordata > Actinopteri > Cyprinodontiformes > Poeciliidae > Xiphophorus > Xiphophorus maculatus. The sequence continues at coordinate 29,119,278 of NC_036449.1, forward strand.
AGTTCATAGCATTAAAATACAACTAAAGCAAAAAAGTAATAATTATCTGAGAACTGTTTATGGACCATTTAGCCGTCCATAAACGGTCTGTGCAAATGTTCACTGATAGTTTAACTTTCCAAAATATTACACTAAACAAAAACAAACATGTAGGCTTGGTTACTATTCTTCAAAGTTAAGCTTTAATAATAGCTATTATGGATATGTATGAAGTGATGCTTCCTATCCCTAAATAAATCACGACAGTACTGGATTGGGTAAAGCATAATTTGTCTCTCACTCAGAGAGAGAAAAAAGGCTTCAGTTAAACATAAAGTTGGAATGCAGTTACTGCCACTAATCTTCTTTAGTAAACAGGAAGACATTTCCTAATTTGAGATTCCACGTAGTGAGAAGTTATCTTATTCTCTAACTACCTCAGAAACGGAGTTACAAAGTGAGCAGCAGCAGCAGTGATGTTGGCTCCACTGCAATAACTAATCTAGATAATTTACAGACCACGTAAAAATGTCTGTTCTGAACAGACGGTTCTGCCTTCTGAAAAAGACACTGGACATTTGGTCCGAACTCTGCATTAAACAGAGACACTGCAGGGTTTCTTTACAGCATCAGCATCAAGTTCATTCAGGATCTTCTGAACCAGGAAACAAAAGGTTGTCAGGCCTCCTATGGACAGTTGGTCTGCTGAGAAAATCTAACCTGGTTTCTGTTGTTTTGGGAACCAACGTTGCAACATTGGTTTCATTTCCAGCTGCTGTGGTTTACTGAGTCAAACCAGTCAAACCCTTTGAGAAACCTGTTCCCCTTCTGGCCTGTAGGGGCGCTGCACCAAGAACCACTGAAGGAAACGACAAAAACTCTGAAACAGACTCTGAGCGCAACTTCCTTCTTTACAATATGGCAACAAAAATAGAGGGATCCGATTTTAGTGGTTGTAGGATTTATTTTTTATCTTTAGCTAAAGACCACGAGTCATTTCTAACACTAGCACTAGGCTAGCACATTTGTTTTGGTTGTATTTACCCAGAATGCCTTCCTCTGTAGTCCACTACCTGCTTTTGGAGCGGCCTCTGGTCCGCTTTTTGTACAGTACTAATATATTTGCACTAGAAACTGGACCAAAAACACTTGGTAAGATTTTGTTTTTGTTTTTACCAAAGCAAAACGAATCTAGCAGAATGACGCCCTCATGTGTTGGGTAAAAGAACTAATAACAACCCAAACCAGAACAGATAACCAAATTCAACATTTTACTACTTCCTCTTAGGTTTGTGCAAAACAACAACAGCCGCCAATCAGAGGAGCCTCAACACTTTTTCTCCATGTCAACACGTCTCTCCTCCTGTTCTGCAGACTCTGACACCGGCAAAGCCCTGGGTATCCGGGTTTCTGCCAAGCATGCAACATGACTGTCACTTTCACAATGCAGCTTGACACGGCAGTCCCACCGCCGCGCTGCAATTTGTGTGATAAAAGCTGCCGGCTCAGACAGGAGAAGGGCCACACAAGCAGCAGAATAAATGATGTTTATTCCGCTTTTATTTCCTGCTCATAACTTTGGAAAATGTGGCTTATAGCAGCTGATAAAGTGGGAGACTGTTTCCAGCTTCCTGTTCCGAAATGAAGGAGAATTTTTGGACCCAATGGACCACGGTTTCAGTCCGACTCCAGCTGGGGTATTTAAAGGATGTTTTGAGTTTTAGTTCTATCTCATTAATCAGATTAATCAGTAAAAATCAACTTGGTATCAATATTTCTACTGCTTGCTTTCTGCATAGAGGCGTTGCAACGTGACATCACACACGCTAGAGGCTAAAGAACTACTTACCGACGATGACCAGCATTGGTTTTAGCTGTCAACGTAAAGCGCTACATCTTAAATGTAAGCGTGATATATGAAAGAAAAAAGCGACGCATCGCTTTGCTACATGGTCAAAAGGTTTACATTTCACAGATTAGTGAAAAGTTTTAATAAAAAATTGTGAGAGAAAGGGAAGTAGGTCTGTTATGCTAGCTTGACTGTGAAAACTTTACTATGTAAAACACACCTAATTCTGTGCTGCAGAATTAGGTGTGTTTCAGTTCAGTAAACATAAAAAACTGCGACCCACACACCAACTCTCTGACAGATCATCAGAAGAGTTTAAATTAACTGAATTAGCTAATCAACCACTGCTGTGTTCAGAAGATTATTAATAATCACAAACTAAACATCAAGTCTGAAAACATAAAACTGTAACTGAATGCTCTGTTCTTTGTGTGGGAAAGTTTTGAGTAGTTTTTGGTGTCGAATCCTGATACACTAGTGGCGCTGTTGTCTGTCAGTTGCTATGGCAACTGGTCTGTTTGTAGCGTAGCCGACACAGAGCATGAAAAACGAAGAATACAAAAGGTTCTTTAACAGTTTTTCTGCGTTATTTTTCCATCCCCTGTGGCGCACTGCGCTAAATTAATAATATCAACATCTCCAGGTTTCATTTAGCTAATGGATGGCAAGCAAGAGAATAGTCTTTTTGCCCTCCAGCAAAATTTCCAGATGTGAACAATACTATACAACGTGTCAGTGTCATTGCAGGGACAAACATGTTAACCATGAGGGATGAAACAACAAATAAATTTACGATCCATTGGTAAATATGCGAACATGAGCCGTCTCCTGACAGAAGTTCTGTCAACATGCAATTCAAGACTTTATCTCTGAAGCCATCACTCACAGGAGAGTCACCTTCAGTCGGTTTCTCCTACACACACACACACACACACAGGCTGACATATATTTGATAAGATCTGATTAGCTTAAAAGAGCCACCTCTTTGCCTGTAATTAATTCATCAGAGAGGAGAGGAGGTTTTCACTTTAAAGCCACATCTTCTGCCCCATTTAACCGGATAATAGCAGAGATTTTATGATGTTTTCATTAAAGGGCGACCTTGCCTTTCAAGGTGTTGGCAGCTTTTTCACAGAGACAGCCACTGAGCAAATGAAGGGTGGTGTCAACTTTATTTTGATGGAGCTGCTGGCTCAGAAAATTTAGTGTCGCCTCAGTTCATGAAACCAAAGTTGGAGCAAAAACTGAATACAACGTCTTCCAGGTATGTCAGCACAAGTCACCAACATACCAGAGGAAAAATGCAAAATGTGGCTCAGCAATCATAGGAAGGAGTCGATTGCTGTAATCTTCATGTAAGGGTGAGGAGCAGGACCCAAATGCAGGTGGAAATAAACAGTTTTACTTAAAAAATCATCACTGCAGCAGGATAAATCCAAAATAAAACATAAAAGAGCCAAAAGGGTGAATAACAGCAGGATCTGACCAACTAATACTTATAAACAGGATTGATAAGTACACATGGAACCAGAATATGAAACCATATGAAATATCAAAATAAAGCTGCACACAAAAACAAAATCCCAATGATTACCACAGTAATACCGAGACAAATCCATCCACTGATAGATAAGAATAGAATAAACAATGTTAAAACTTGATGCAGAATTCGTTGAAATGTCAACGTCTACAACGAGAAGAAAAACTTGTTAAAATTTGAACGTTTCTTATTAATACGAGATGCAAAACTCATTAAAACTTAATTTTTTAAAAACCAGAAGTTTTAACAAAAAACTTTCTTGTTATAGCGAGATACAAATGAGAAAGTTTTTTATTTATCCCTACTAAACAAAAAGCATGATCTCACGCAGGTAACATTAACTGCCTTTAACTACAAAAAAAAAATCCTGAAATATCCTATTAGATATTTAGAGCATCTTCAGTCAGAGGCTTCTTCAGATTCAGTGCAGTACAGACTGCTACAGAAGGTCTTTCCTCACAATCTTCTTCAAAAACTCTGAAGAATCTAAATTAATGAGTTACAGCAACATTTAATTTCCCTTTGGGATAAAAAAAAGTCTTTTTCAATTGCAGCTATGGATTTTAAAGTGACTGCACTTTGTTTGTACCATTTTTAACACTTGACAAAAACAGTAAGCAGCTTGTTGGTGTGAAATGATCTGATCCTCTGCAGCTTGGTTTGGCTCCTCCGCCTCATGAAGTTAGCAGAACAGACAGCATCTTTCCACTTGACTGGAATGTGGCCAGTTGGAGAAGGCCAAGTCATCCATGGTGAGAAAAGTCATAAGCTGACTTCAGAGCTGCCAAGTAGGTCTGTGGCTCCGGCTCCCAGCATCTCTGCGACCGTTTCTGCTGCTTTGACAGCGCCGGGAAGGGCCGTCCGTGGAAATGCGAGCGAGTCGAGCAGAACCTCTTGAGGAAACAGATGCTCAGAGTCGCGGCTAAGCTAAGTTGTTACAAAAAGCCTAAGTGGAATTAACAGCTAATTTTTTATTTATTTTTACACAAGCTGCTGCCGCGAACGCCCGACTCCTTCCTGTCATTTTATTATATGTATAATAAAAATATGTATTTAGTGCTCAACTTCCCTGAGCCAACACATTAAACTGTCCTCCTTTTAAAACAGATCACCATTTAATGCATTAAAAATTTTGTTACCATCCTTATTTTAATCACGCTTGAATAGCTGTAAATTTAAAAGTAACTTTATACATAAGTTTCATAATTACATTTTATTCTTTAAAGTTTTTAAAACAAATGCTTACTTCAACCGTTGGCTCCTGAGGAGATGCGACCTGCTAGTGCTAGCGAGCTGGTTTCCATGGTAACCGCTGGTGGAGCGCCGGCTAGCCCCGAGCTGGTCTCCACAGCAACCGTAACCGTCGCGGAAGGCGAGTAAAGTTGAGGAGGATTATTGCAAAATATGGCCGAAAAAGAAAGAAAACTTCCGATTTTCACGGTGAATGGAAAGATTTCCACTCGTTCTTTACCATCGTGAAAGACTCCTACCTGCTTCTCATTTGTGAGGGAGAGAGAAGTCTGAACAGAGCCTAAGTCTGAACACGAGGAGAAGTTTTGAGTAAAAGCATTACAAGTTTTGAGAAGAAAGACGTGAAGTCCTGCTTTCAAAATAAAAATGTGCGCTCTCGGATTATGGCAGAAAAATTCCTCCATAACGCTGTTGTAAAAATGGTGCAACGTAGAGCACCATCTGTTAAAAATTGTTATAGTGGAAATGTTGAGATTGATATAAAGTGCTGCATATCAACATTTATCTATTTCCTACTTCTTAAATCAATAAATTATTATTTGTTATTATAAACCTGCTAGGTCTTTGCATTAATCGGTACCCAGGAAGTACTCTGTGCTGACTCCTGATCCGTCCACCTCCATCAGCCACGTGTCTCCCAACGTGTCTCCAGTTACTCTGTCAGGCTGTTTGTCCCAGTCGTCCACCTGAATGTCACCTGGAGATCGATTGACGAACACGCTGGGCTGTGTCGTGCGCGCTAACAGGAATATAGTCTAATGCTGGACTGTATATCCCAAAGACCTGTCACCATGTTGTCTGTCCACCCCGTTTGGAAAAAATGGCTGACTTTGCTGCAGAGTGAGATGTGACAGGTTGAAAAACTATTATATCTCCAGTGCAGTTCTAAGATATTTTGTAAAGTTATTAATATAACTTTATACCACAAGAGTTGACAATAAAAAGGGTTAAGAAATCATTCTGTCAGGAAATTGCAACCCATACATCAGGAATCAGTTAGTAAGCCTTTTCTGGGTTTAACTGAGTTTAAGGTAATGCTAACATTTGTAGTCTGTACATAAAGGCATTTTTTAGGCAATTCTTCCTTTTTGTGAATAAGTAGTTTGACAGCGTTTCTGTGCGTCAGTTGTGTACTAAATAACTGTGATTCTTTCTCCCATATTTTAAGAGTGTAACAGAAACACTTTATCAAGCAGTTATGTGTGTATTTATACAGATGTATGCAATGATTTACAGCCTGAAATGACATTTGAATTTAAAAAATGGAATCATTCAGGGATGCATAAAAAGAACACATCCTAAATGCAGCGAGGAAATAAATTATGCATCTATGCAAAACACTAAACATCTTAAAGAATAAACTGCAATAAAAGACAGGGCTTAGACTCTAAGAGACTCTTACTGGAATCCTCAGCCTCAGATGTATTAAAAGAGAAAAAAATCTGTTTTGTATTTGACACATCTCCAATAGCACACTGAGAAATGCCAAGTGCCAGAGGCAGTGGAAACTTTACCGACAAACTTTCTCCAAGTAGCAATCTCTGTCTGTTTCGACCCATTGTGTCCTCAGGGACTCGACTCCGTCTCCTGCTGTTCCTGCTCGGCCTTTCAGCTCGCAAGAATAAGCAGGCCACTGCGCTGCTGCTGCCACTTAGATCAATGCCGCCTTTGCAAGATGCTCCGCCACAGAGATCACCAAAGACCACTGGTGTTGTGACACAATCCGCACTCTGCAGGAAAGTGGGCCGTTTTCTGCAGATCCATCACATGTAGAGCTCAATTGGTGCTTTTGTGTCCAGTTTGCCGTTCTGACTGAAAAGCCTGAGTTATTTAAATCCAGACACTTAATCTGTTGATCCTCATTTTGATGTTATTTGCGCTCCTATTGACCGTAAAACTGCACCAATTACGAAAATAAATTACTTTAATTAACATATTCCAGTTTTAAAAAATATTTTTGTGACAGGATGATATGGTTTTTCAACCGTATGAAAATTGGTGTATTTCACAAACCACAGCAGTTTGTAAGTAGCAAAAATGCGCCATCGGTACTGACCTCCTCATATGATGTGCAACTGGATCTCATTGCACAATTCATCAAGAGTTGAGTTTGTTGGAAATCTGTAAAATCTCCCACTACAGTTTCCCCATAACGCTGCATATAAACACAGCTGCTCCCAAATATAAGACTCTGACAACAACAACTCAATAAGATGCCAGCATCTCCTCTGACTGGCTGAATAATTAATATATCTCATGTAACTTTACATCCGTCTCTGCTGTGACTTTTGATGACTTATTTAATGGACAAACAGCATTTGCCAAATAGTTTTTTGTTTCTGATAAAATGTGCATGACGATGAAACTCCCATTCCAAAGATGGCACCAGACTCAACAAACAAAATAAACATTAGTTTTGCTAACACTAAAGCGCTAATGCCAACCATGGAGGAAACTGAACTTCTGTGTAGCTAAACGGACTTCACCCCCTTCAAAATAAGAGCATGAATATAAAGGTCAAGCTATGTGAATAATTCTTAAGTCGAAAAATCTAAACTTGAACACAGATGTCGAACTTTATTCAACTGAAAGTTTGCAAAACAGCCAAGCAAATAAGCATTTTAGAATTTATCCAGAAAAATTTTATGTAGGGGAAGCTAGCCGTGCTAAATGTTTTCAAGCTTAGCTAAATAACGCTAAACAAAACATTAGTTCCGGTATAAGCGGATTAGCAGAAGTGTGTCCATCACTGGAGAATTTGCAAATCATCAGAAATGAACTTTTATGAAATGAACTTCTCATGTGACGTCACATCCAGGAAATTTGTAACCGACAGCCATCTTGGTAGGTGTCCATAACTGTCATGACAATTTCTTTGGAGTTGCCATGACAACAATCACACGTGTCAATGCCAACAGAGGTGATTTTGGTGATGTGTATTTCTCTTTTGCTTTGGTCAGGAGTGTAAACATACTTTGATTTTGTTGGTCTGGAGGCCATGGTTCATCGATGCTTTGTGTTGTGCTTGCCTACCAAGATGGCGGGTTCAAACTTGTGGAAACAGAGTATTTCTGAGAAAATTCATGAAAGAAGTTGCAATAAACTAACTTGAAGTGATTTTCTTTGCGTTGTAAGTTATTTCTGAGCAGATCTTTTTCAAAGTTTACCTGAAGTGTGATTCAGCTTGAAACTCGCTGAAGTATTTCATTTTCTCTCCAGCAGTTTGTTTCACTCAGATCTGTGAATCTTCTGCCTACCAGGTCATTTATCAAAGGTCAAATAGTTTTCAGACTGGAACTCTCTTGAACAATTATCTCCTCGGATTGGAGCACTCGTCCGCCTTGACATGTCGGTTTTGAGACGCAAGCGGCCGTGAAGGACATCAATTTTCCAAGATGGCTTCTGGAAGGTGAGATATGCCAGATTATGTGGAGAACGATTGATTTTCTGGACAGCCGCCCAGGTGCAAATCTTTCCAGGAGACTAAGACAGTCGTGAAGTGACAGAGTGAAGTAAAAATACACGCGAACGGGGAAGTTTTAAGGTGAAGCAACACTGACTTTACACAAAGAAACTCCTTCTGCGGATCATTGATTAAGAAAAAGGTTGGCGATACAAAAATAGACAGAGGAAATATGAGAGAATATACAAACAACAAGCAATAAGTTGGGACAGATACCACACAGAAGGAAGAAAAGAGACAATAGAAAGTGTGAAAGTAGCAGAGAGGTTCTGCTGGAGCAGCTCGTTACTGCTGAGCCAACTCTTGCTCTCTTGTCATCTCCGAGAGCTAATTGGCACCTCCAGTGTGAAAACTCAAGCCTGTGTACTCATCGTCACAGTCATCCTGCAGAAAAACACACACACACACACACACACACACGCCTTCATACACACATAGGAAACTTTAAATGGGGAGAAAAACTGTCTTAACACTTTATAGGAACCCTTAACAAAACAAACTTTAGCTAGCTGTGATGCCGTAAAGACGACTGCTGACACGGCGGTTGCTGCAGGATAATGCAGAACTGCTTTAATTGTCTCAGCATTAAATGGCCACAAATACTGAACTACAGGAGGAATGACTTTTTACATTTAACAGTTTTGTTTACACTCTGCTTTTAAGCAAATTTTCCAACTGTTTTTCATCCTTCTCATTCATAAAATCAGGTTCCTTTGATCTCTCAATAAACTAGAAGAGGATCTGATCAAAAATGTTGATAATATTGATACCAAGTTGGTTTCCCTCTAGAAATCCCCAAATAAATTTACAGTTAACTAAATTAATGGGAAACAGACTCTCCTGGTGTTTTTTATTCCAGTTGAAAGACATTGTCTCCATTTATTCCTACAAATAAAGGGAATCAATCATATATTTTAATACAGGTATTAAGAGGTGAGCAGATTGATCCAAATTATTAACATTATTGATACTAATACTATCAATCTGGAACCCATAGATTGACGTTTTAAGTTTCAGATTCACTCTTAAATTTTATTTTTGTATTGTAGTTACTGAACTTTACTGCCAAAGGATTTGGCTTTGATTTTTGATTTGCTCTCAGATTATATATTTTTTTACTTTAGAAAACAACAAACATTTGTTTTTGTTTATCATGCAGGTTTTTAAGGTATTTAACAGACACCAATAAACTTTATCTTACAACAGTGTTAGTGCCACACTAAAAAATAAAACAATACAATTATAAAAAGAAAGTCATAAAGTTACAAGAATAAAGTTGAAATAATATGAGAATATTTGTTTTACAAAAATAGAGTCAATATTTAGATAATAGTCATAATATTACAAGAAAAAAATTATATTAAGATTTTGTTCTTGTAATTTTATTTATTTTTTTGTATTTTCTTATTGTGGCCCTAAAACTCATTAAATAAATTCGGTCCTCAGTTTAACATGAATAAGAAGCTAAATTCATGTAAAATGTGAAATAACAGCAGCAGAAAAACAGACTCTTCACCGGTTGCAAATATTCACCGCTGAAGGCTCAGCTTTGGATGTTCAGAATCATCTTGAAACGGCTGCTTCCCCGCTGAGGCCATTTCTGGGGATGAAATGTTCCGATGAAGATCTGCTTCAGCCCTTCGGTCGGCGAAAAGGAGGAGAAAAAAACGTCCAGAAGAAAATGGATCCCAGCATTTTAGGAACCGGGAGTTTTGTTCTTTTAACAGCTGCACTTACTGGTAGTGTCACCATGGATTTACCTGAAGCAAAGTCTGACTGAAAAACGAGTGCCAGCACACACACACACACACACACACACGCACACACACACACACACCCACACACGCACACACACACAGAGCTGAGTTCAACATCTATCTTATAAAATGTGGCTGTCAGCGCTGAAGCTGCAGCGCTGCCTCTGTCATGTTCCCTTACTGTCACCATTGGGCCTCCAACGCTCTCTCTGCTCTCCTGGTACAGAAATGTATACATTTGTGAAAACAGCTTATTAGTGCGATCTGTGTCTGCAGGAAAAACTTTAGAAAACACAAAGTATTCATGCTGTTTTTAAGCATTTGTTAATTTATTTTTATAACACCATTCCCCAACAACTTCCCAACCATGAGAGGCGTAAATTTATTTTATATCCAGGGATAAATTTACTTACTTTAACTTTTCAGCAATCCTTTCTATTCGGCAAGCATGTGGTGACAGTGGACAGGAAGAACTCCCCTTTAACAGGAAGAAAGCTCCACCAGAACTAGAAAATATTATGTAAAATCTATGTTTTTAGCTTTACATCATGTTATAATGCTATACCCCCATCTAAACCACCTGGAGTGTTGCCTTTGAGAAATCCTTTAATCTCCATGACAACCATTCAGCTGTGAAAAATGCCTTGCTGCACCATATTGAAGTCATGTTTTAAAGACATGTAGGCAAGGCGTTAAATCGGAAAGTAAAATTTCTTTTAAGTCATATTTGATATATGTAGCATTTTTATAACTACTCTAGGTAACAGTTACTTGATTGTGCTATAAAATGGTTCTATAAGCCAGGAAAGTACATAATACTGCCATTTTACAGGAGGGTAAAGCAGACACAAACAAAACACAAAACAAACTGCTTAGAACCTTGGTGGCATTTTGACCACGATGTGGTTATAAAACTCCTACATTAAAAAGCTTTCCGGGGCTTTTTTCATAGCCAAGGTCTTGCAAAAACATTTTATCCCAGAGTGATGCACAAACACGAGTCCATGCATTTGTTACTGGACTTTAGTGATTCTTACCTATCAAGAAGTTCAAAAAAGTCAGTTAAAAGCTGTAAGTCAGGGGTCTCAAACTCCAGTCCTGCAGGGCCGCTGTCCTGCAACTTTTAGATGTGCCTCTGCTGCACCACACCTGAACAGAATAATTAGGTCATTAAGGCTCCTGAGAACTGATCTACACCAGGAGGAGGAAATTAAACCATTTCATTCCAGTGTTTTGTACCTGTGGCTCATCTAAAACCTGCAGGACAGCGACAGGAGGACTGGAGTTTGACACCAGTGTTGTAAATGTTAAAAAAAAAGCTGCCGTTCTAATGAGACTTTCAAGGAGAGATCATATGAAGCTGTTAAAAGGCGTCTATCATCAGCGCTTTAACGGCTTTAATCCAACTCCAGTCCGTTTGTCTAGAAAGTCTGGTTCATTGGCGGAGCTGTGAATGCTAACAGGACCAAAGCAATCAAACTCTGGTCCTACAAACCTCGGTCTCGGTTCGGTTAAAGTGAACTCTGGTTCTGTTCGAAAGCATGAGTGGACGTCAAGAGGACCGGAAACCGCTCCAAAAGCAGGAAGCGGACTACAGTGCAAGGCATTCTGGGTAAATACAAGCAAAACAAACATGCTAGCCTAGCGCTAGCAGGAGAAATTGCTCATTGTCTTTTACTAAAAAGAAAAGAGAAATCCTCCAACCACTAAAATCTGAGGGTACTACATTTTTGTTTACGTTTCACGAAGGAAATTGCCCTCATGAGAGGTTTTCATGTCATTTCCTTAAATATTTCTTGGTGCGGCGCCCCCACAGGTGAGGAGGGGAACAGGTTGCTCAAAGGGTTTGGTTGGTTTGACTCAGAACGGAGAGAAAATGCAACAAATGTTGCAGTTTTGGTCCCAGATCTAACAGAGTCTACTGTACTGTCGAGTGTAAAACACCCTGAATCTTTTAAAGTGTTTTATAGCCAGGATTGAGATGTTATAATTGCAAAAGAATGCCTTTAGGCATATCAATACTATCTATTTTTTAATCTATCCGCCCACCTCTGAACATTAATACTGGTCTTAAAAGACGCATATATAATTTTGTTTTTCTCCTTTTATTGGCAATAAGCAAAGAAAATGGTTATATGAATATTTTTCAACTGGAATAAATTTACAAGGAGAATGTGTTTGTTTATTTAACTGAAATACAAAAAGAATAATTTGAGAAAAGCATTTGTTATTACTGAGTTTTAATGGAGCTGCACTCTTCCCTGTAAATCTGGGATCCTGACGTGAAACAGCCAAAGAAAAAAAATGAAAGTATCTCTTTCTATGTTTGTATTTTTGAGGATTTTCTATTGAGGAGTATTTCAGACACCTGTTTATTTGCTGTCAATCATAGAAGAGAAAATAGTAATAATACGTCTCCCTTAAAGCACGCATAAATTGAACCTTTTTTTTGTTTCGTTTCCGTCGGGTGTTTTGCTTTCAATTGTTTTTTAGAAGAAGTGCATGTATTGGAATATTAGTCTCTGGGGTATAAATGAAAATAGCTAAATAAACACCACAGATAGTTTGACTTCTTGCTTTTTATAACCTTCTGTTTAGTTTTATTCGAGACAAACTAATCCTATCAGTCATTTTGTAATCAGGTGAGCAATTAATCACATTTCCTTTGAGGAGAATTTTTAAGGATAGTAACATTTTCGTTCAAATTCTCCCTGTTTTGTGAGTTTAAAGTGTCTCTTGGCAGAAATTTTTTTTATTTCTAACTCATCTATATTTTATTTTTCTCTTTTATTTTTTTGCCTGTTTCTCACAGAGTCCTTTCTCCAACTGGATTTTCGACCTTTTCATGCCGAGGACTTCCAGGTTGGAGTCTTGCCTTGTTACATCGGCTGGAGTGAGATTTCCATTACCAACCGCGGCGCCACCTGCTGCTCCCACAATCTCTGTAATCCAAAGATGCCAGATGCTGACGCCTCAATCACATTCACTGGCTGCCTCAGAAAATTTACCCACCATCCAACCACTGCACTGCTCAAAGACCCACATTACCCCGAAGTGGTGAGGTGGACCGTTTGCTCACAGCGACGGTGACATGGATGAGAAAAAATACATCATGTGGTTCAGGATGGATGGATGTAATGCCTGTACTGGAGGTTTCGAGGGAGTAAAGAGCTAAAGGTGAACTATTATGCTTCCGTGAGCATTAGGGTCTATGGGTGATACAAAACATGTTTGTTACATTTTATTACATAAAATCATTCTTAGATAAGGTAGATTAGGTCTTGTCACTTTAAACCCAAATAAACTGCTGCTGGCCACGCCCCCCAACGCAACTTTTACACTCGGATGTGAAAATGACTACAAGCAGATGCACAAATAAACAACCGTACATCTTTGAAAGCACAAGTTGAGCCTCCTGCGCAGCCAACAGGAACGCAGCAGCTGGTTCCTGGATGGTAAAGACAACAATTAAACACCTGCCTTTTTCAGCAGCCATTGTACAGCGCATACAACGATAAAACCAATTGACCAAACGTTCTGGAGATCGGCTTGGGTTGCTAGGTAACGGGGTAGAACTCTGGTGGGGTTGCTAGGCAACGGCAGCTCAAATGTGACTTACCAACCGGGAAGTTTTTGAAACGGCTCATTTTCCAGACACCAAATGACGACTTGGTAAGTTTAAAAAAAAAAAAAAAAACACTTTTTAGAAGCAGTTGAAACCCAAATGGAAGCATAAAAATGTCCATAACGTGAATTTTGCTTAATAGTTCCCCTTTAATACATCATGATGGTAGAAGACATAATCTATAACAAGTATCTATATATTATAAGTAATAAAGCTTTAAATAAAGGTTCTGTATTTTTCGAAAATATTTTGTATATTCATTCATTACGTATCATCTCAATTTAATTCATAATGTTTCAAACAACATCCAGTCGCAAGTGAAACATTACAGTGGAGCTCCGACTATTCGCATTTCAGCATTTATAGATTTTTCTGCACATCTAAAATATTTTAAATGAAGTGCAGCTTATAAGCTGAAAACAACTAGCTAGCTTAAATGCTATTTGACACAACATTGGCAAAGCAGCCAATCCAGGACCACTAATCATTTTCCTTGCTGCTGATTGGCTGAACCATTAAGAGTGAAGATCAGGAAGATTATCTATGATCTTCCTGATCTTCCTAACATAGAAGCGCTAACACGCTTCTATGTTAGCACTGAGACGGTTTCTACATATTAATGCATATTAAAGTATATTTGATGTTTGGACTATTAAAATATGCAGTTATCATTTTTTAAGAGTAGGTCTCACATAGTTACGGATAAATTTCCCAGAAACTGAACAGCGAACAGATGGAGGGTGCTGGCAAAAAAGAGCATGACAACATGTATTAATTTAACCAACTACTTTCTGCAGTTCTTATCCAGATCTTGTATTAAAAGCAGTTTAGTTGCTTAATAACTGCTGCAGTAAAAACACACGTTTGCTTTAAGCTCCACTAATATTTAATGAGTTCTCCTAAAGGTGTGAAATCTGCACCGCTGCATTATCTTTATAATGATCTGAATGTTTCACAGCTCTGAACTCCGGTCAGACACTGAGAAATGAATCGTCACTGATATTACATGTTCCTTTAGGAAACGTATTCTCAGGATCTTAATTATTCAACACCTCTAATGTAAATGGCTGATAAATTATACCATGACTCATTTATTATTATTGTACTATTAGAGTGAAATTAAATACGTGTGTTTAATTTCCAAAGCAGGTTCTATTTTAAGTCTGAGCTCTAAAAAAAAGTGAAATTTCACCATAAAACATGTTGAGAGGAAATGAAATGTCTTATTTTTTTTAGCCCACATGGCCATAAAAGCAGGCAGAAAAAGGATCAATGATTCTAAATTTGACACATTGCACTTTCAAAGCACCCTTGTTTACTTTGAAGCCAACTCCTTTCGTTTAACCCTCCTGTCAGTCACATTTTCACTCCTGGACCGGCACAAAACGAAAAGAAAACCGACTCTCCCACAGGAATGAGGCCTGTAATAGCATATTGATCAAAAATGAATCCATTGCACAAATGAGAACATGGCAAAGCACAAATATTACAAACTACCTGGGCCTGGCTAAACGGAGGCTGGGTCGATGCAGGATTAATTGTGTTCGTCTCAGATCACAGCTGAATAACAGCGGCCCCTGTGTTTGTGTTACAGCAGAACGAATCTGCTGGAGAATATGATTTATTTCACTCTCAGTGAGAAAAATAATGTTGTCTTTGGAAACTTTAAATGTTGAAAAAGTTTCGTTTGGACCTAAGGACAATCTAGAGCAGTGGTTCCCAAACTGTGGGGCGCGCCCCCTAGAGGGCGCAGTGCCATTGCATGGGGGGCATGAAAAGAAAAGAAAAAACTTAAGTGTTTGACTGTAAAGATGGTTTGTAGTTTGTTTTGTTGCAACTTGAAGTGTGAAATAAACTTCAGTGGAGTTTGAAAACAAAGTATGTGTTTAGGTTTATGTCTGGTTGAGCGATGTGTGAGCCCAGTTCATACTTTTTTCTTTTTTGGGGGGGATTTTATTGTAATCCATAGGGGGGCCCAGAAAATTGTTGGGAACCACTGACCTAGAGTCAGTTATTACAGCTGGAAACTAGAGAGCAGGTTGGAAATCTGGGAATAGTGATGAACTCTGACCTGAACCTTCAGAAACACATAAAGACGGTTACAAAGTCGGCCTTTTATCGCCTGAAGAACATTTTTCCACGCGTTTATCTTTAGTCACACTGATTACTGCAACAGTGCCAGTAACTCCAGAACCAGAACCAAACATGGAGAAGCAGCATTCAGCTTCTATACACCACAGATCTGAGAAAAATTTCTAGAAAACTGCAAAACACTGAGTTACCTGCCTGGTTAGAGTTGCTTTTGAACCATAACAAATGGAACATTAATCAATATATTTGATCATTTTGATGATGGGACTTGACAAAATGTAATGTTTGTTACATTTTGTCTCAATTGGTGATTGTATGATGTTTTCATGACTTTATTTTTGTGTTTTTATGATGTAAAACACTTTGATCTGCTGCTGAAACGTGTCATAAAATAGTTAATTAATTGATTGATTGCTAATCGTTGGCAGCTCTAAACATGTGGGTCCCAGAAAACCTCAGAACAGTCGAAACACTGAGTTACGCACTTTATTAGATCTACTTTTGAACCATAATTAAAGGAACATTAACCAATGTATTTAATATATTTTGATGATTACATTGAAAAAAAAAATTTTTGGTTTTGGTTTTCACAACTTACACCATTTATTATGACAATTGTATTTTTTTCAAAGCATTTGTTTTTAAAAAATACTAACTTGGCCCCCACTGAATATACAGTAAGTAGACAAATAAATGGCTGGTGTTTGCAAAGGTTTACTGTTTCCATCATAAACAGTAAATCTAGATGGTGCTGCAAGCTGCTGAACATAATTATTATAATAAAACTATAATCTAAACATTTATAATGTAAAGTACGAGTCGGCAATTGGACTTAAAATATTACAGCAGTTTGTAGTAAAATTGTGATAATGTTAAAAGTGACGTTTCAGTTCACACAGTACTTCTTTTGTGCTGGTGTTCCTTCATCTTTATCTGTGTCATGGAGAAACTGACTTATGTGGCAAAAGTAGTAATTATTGTAATGCACCTTTTCTTCTGATATAGTTTTTAAAAAGTTACTATTTGTATTTTTATTTATAACATATTTTTTTATGGAACTGTGTCACCAATAATAGTCCCACAAAAACAAATATTGCTGTCAGTAAGTGTATTTAATCATATTTTCTAATTTACTGATATCTACTGACAGTGGATAAAATAGTTAAACTAACTACATTAATCAATCCAATAGTCAATCCGATAAGCAATGTTTTACTATTCAACACTGTCCGTTTCATTTTACAGTCGCTGGTTTTGAGGATAAAATGGCTTTAAAAAGGAAAAACTTGTTTAAACATCTCTGTTTTTCCAGGACTTTGTCCAAATTCTGTAAAACTGAAGATACATTACAAGCCTTTTGCAAAGCTTTATTTTAGAACGTTTTAATCTGTTTGAGTCTCAGGGGAAATTAAGCTCTCATCCGTCTCCGTCCTTCATCGTCAGAGTGATGTTTTTGTTCAGAGTGACTGGATTTTCTCACTCTTCTCCCTTTGGTGTGAGCTCCATGAAACAACGGTCTGTTTTTGATTGATCACTTTTTTAAAATGATCCAACGCTCAATGTTACAGACCTGCTAGTTTGATCATCTGCTACAGCGGAAACATCTTGAGGCACAGAATAACAATAATCATGGCTGGGACTTTGTCTCAAACCACATTACAGAGACGGGATGTTCAATCACAGCTATGTAAACGCACAGCAGCAAACATTCAGGCTATTTTCACATCTCATAGTCCAGTAGACTCAGTTTTATTGGACACCAAAATTGCAACATTTGCTAAATTTTCTCACTGCACTGACTCAAACCAACCAAACCCTTTGAGGAACCTGTTCCCCTCGTGGCCAGTGGGGGCGCTGCACCAGAAAACGGTGAAGGAAACAACACAAAAACCTCTGAAGAAGACACTGAGCGCAACTTCCTTTTTCACAAATGTAAACAAAACTGAGTGGCATCAGAATTTAGTGGTTGTAGGATTTCTCTTTTGTCTTTGGCTAAAAGACCAGGAGCCATTTCTCCTGCTAACGCTAGCTAGCAAGTTGGTTTTTTTGTATTTACCCAGAATGCCCTGTGCTTTAGACCACTTCCTGCTTTTGGAGTGGTCTCCGGTCTGCTTGCCGTTCGCATACGGCTGGACAATAAATCACTAACAATATGCATCATGACAGATAGGTGATCAATATCAATAGATATAAACCTCCCACAGCAAGCTAAGCTAGGTTGGTAGCTTCAACTAACTCTCCCACTTTTTGGTTACCTAGCAACAACCTGTTGAGTAACTTGCGCAAGAGCATTTTCAGGTTTTGCCTCATAACGGCTTATACATAAAAAAAATGCTTGTTTGAAAACTGGATAAAACAGGGAAGGTCACATTAATAGTTTAGCTTTATTTCAGGTACTTGAAACCAAAAACTAATCAATAATTATCCATTTTGACTGACATGAAACGCTTAAAATATGATACGTTTTTCAGCCATATTGTCCAGTATTATGTTCTCACTTAGTGACTGTATGGTGGTTTTTATGGCTTGGCTTTAAACCACTTAAAGCACTTTGAACTGCCTTGTCGACCAGATCTACGTTTGAAGGTGGACCAGAGTTTGTTTTTCTGGTCCGATTACGCGATCGCATCTCTCCAAATGAATAAAACTTTCTAGTCAAACAACTGCAGTTTGATTAAACCGGACTGGTGTGTGAACGATGCATCCTCAGAGTTGCTAATTATCATGCATTTATTTCAAAAGTGGAATAAAACCTGAAGCTAAATCACGTTTGCATGAATAGAACATGCAGACTTCATACTTGGCTAAAGCTTGAACCATTTGCCCTTTTAGCTTCCAGCAGCCGCTAACCAAACAGAAGGTAGGAGTGAAGTAAACAGAAACAACATGACAACAGAAAGACCAAACCAGACCTGGAGACACAAACAGAATGTGTCAGCCATACAAATACCCCCGAAGGCAAACATTTCCCCCCAAACCACGACATGCTTACATTGGCATGGCAATTATTTAGGTGTGAGGCCAAGGAGTGATTGAGGTGAATGTAAAGACGGTTGAGTGTGTTTGTTTTCGCTACCCAGAGGCCCGTGTGCAGTCATGAGTGGCACAGATGGTTGTTTTAGCAGCAGGTGAGGGAACTTCAAACAAAGCGGGGTGAGAGCAGCTTTGGGTGTAGATGTTTAAAACATCAGCTCCTGCCAGGAGGCAACAAGGTCATTTCACATGCATTCATTATTGATTCTCTTTGCCGGCAACTTTTAAGGAGAGCGGGATCCAGAAGCGCTCAGGTCCGCGCAGCGTCTCCGAGACGACACGACTTAAACGCTTTTATTAATGTTTAACCAAAAAAAGAAGCTCTGCTGCTTCCCTAGATGAACCGCTCCATGTCTGGTTCTGGTTCTGCTCTACATCAGAAGCAGAACCAGAACCAGAAGACCGGAGAGGTCTGGAAGGCTGATACAATTTTATTTTTACTTGTCAAATAAACAAACTAAACACACAATACTTTAATAAAATAAGCAAATCATATTTCTGTAGACGAGCAACACATAAATTATAGATTAGAAACAAAAAAAGTCTTGTAGGTTTACGAGATTTTTAAAAGAAGAGCAAAAACAATCCTAAAATTTTAAGATTTAGTTTTCCTGCCTTGAACACGATTCTGTTTATTTTGACAAGTTTTTTTGAAGTCTGCATTTCAATTTAAAGCCAATGTTTTTGGTTCATATTACTAAAAACTCTCGTTAATTATTTTCTGTTGCACCTTACGTTTTCAATTGTAAGATTTTAATTGTTTGCATCTTTTGAAAGGGGAAATTGCCTCCTATCGTTGTTTTTTGGTTTAGACGTTTGTTGTTGCCGAACCATCAAAACCGTTGCAGGAATACAGAACAGAGTTGTTTAATCTGCTGACATGAATTATGATATTATTGATAAAACACAACACAGACAGGAAGAAAATCTCAAAATGACTTTTTGAAAATCTGAGAAGAAACATTATTAAAACATTAGTCACCTTAAATGGCTGTCAGGACTTTCTTCCTGACTTGAAAGGAGACTTTGGGAAAAGGATGGCAGAGCCGCCAGATAAATTGGGGTAAAGGTGAGAGCCTTGGGGGTCACAGAGGGCTAAAAAATGAAACGAACCGCAGCAGAATGACAATCAGTCTGTGGGAAGGAAAACGGTTCTGCACCACATTACTGCTCACCGTCTGACAAACTAACAGCTATTTAAGATGGAAAACAGATTAAATCATTAAAAGTATATATATATATATATATATATATATATATATATATATATATATATATATATATATATATATATATATATATATATATATATAATCTGTTTAATGTCAGATGAAGCTGTTACGTAATAAAGTCAATCACGTAATAATACAACCATTTCCAGAGCTCCTTTTATGTAGAGCTAAGCTACTTGCAAGAAACTAGCGTCTTGTACGGGATGCCCGGAATGTCAAAACATGACCCAATAAAATGTGGATATATCTTTAAACAAAACTTAAACAGACTTCTCAGTGTTGCCAGATTGGATGTGTTTGCTTCCAGTTGTGCTTCTTCTGAACCTGAAACGAATTTGGACTTAAAGTTTTATCACAATATATTTTGCTATTATTGGGTTAACAATAAAAGTGACAATGGGAATTATTTATTCCTTTTTACAACATTTCGCAAGTTTTTAGAATGTATTCTTAGGAAATTCTATCAAAATAGTTGTAAACAACATGAACATTTCTTTTACTAAAATGCAGTGACCTTATTTATTGTATTAGTGCATTTATTTTGAAATATGTAGAATCTGTCAAACATGACAATTAATAGTTGCTAGCTAATCAACCATTTTGAAATAGTATTGGTCAACGTCAATAGTAAAAATATTTTCGTCATGTTTAGTTGTACTTTACTATAGACATACTGTATAATGGTATTACATGAATTACTGTAATCGCTTACAATATGTAATTTATTCAACGGTAGACCTGAAATTTATTGATTTAGGATTTTTCTTGTCTCTTGTAAAACTGTTACTCCTACTTTTGTGTTTGTTTTCTTGTAAAATGTGCACAATAAATGTTCTTATAGATATGCCATAGAATGGTATATTACGTGTATTACGGTACTCATTTATAGTATAATTTGATCAAAAATAGGGCTTAAAATTACTGTTAATTTTTTCTAAGTGTTTTCATTCAGATTTCGACTCTTGTTGACATTATTTTAATCGTTCAGATCTTCATTAACCAGCTATCTACTCTTAATGAATTATCCCCAATAATATTGAATGAAATTATAATATGTCCCTCCTGTTATAGAGGAAATATCCTCCATCTTGACCCGGTATCAGTCACTGTGATTAATTCCCTCATCACTTCATTAGAGAGAACTGCCACTCTAAGGAATCGGGAGGAAGTGGGTTGATTGACCGATTCTCAGGGGAAATAATACAGAATCAGCCCAAAGCTGCAGGTACAAACTGTTTTACATAAAAACCTGGCAGGAATTAGACCAAAATAAAGTTTTCAAAGGTTGGAGCTGGAGTTAGAATATCTGGCAGTAATATTTCAGGCGTCAACATGAATATAACACTGGGAAGGCAGAAACACAAAGCAGAATTCATAGATTATTTGACTTGATGTTGCATCAAGCAGCAGAGGGACATCAAACGCTGGCAGGGAGAATCACTGAGGTTCAAAGTCAGCAAGTCACATAAACTCGGCTTCATCCGTTCAACACGTCAGGAATGTTGGTTTATTTTTTTAAAGGAATGTTTTCCACCCCATCAGTTCAAGCCCAACATGCTTGAGCTTTGGTCTGTTCATTTCACCAGAAAATGGTTTAATAACTGTTATTAAAACCAAGTTTTGATGTATGAAGAACGCCCAGACAATTATTCTCCTGTAAAGTTTCTGTCTGACCAACTGAATTAGAACAAATTCATGGAGTCATTCTACATACTTCACCCAACTCTGTTATTTTTTACCTTTAACAAAGATTTTTGCCGCCTACAAACCTCAGTCTGGGTTTGGGTCTGAAAGCAGGAAGTAGACTGTGTCCTACGCTTTTATCAGGTCGACACTTTAAATATAATTTATTTATGTCTGTATTAGTTTTTTCTTGTTTTTCATTCCTTTGCTTTATTTGTTTTCTTAGCTTGTTTTGTACCGAAGCAGAGAAAATATACTGTTTCACAATGGTTTTCCCAAAATAACGAGTTAACTTCCCGATAGTTTTTTCAGTTAACTTTCTGATTGTTTTCTTGAGTTTAAGGTAATTTCGAGACAATAAACTCGTCCGCCCTCGGCTTCTGTAGTTTTTTTTTTTTTCCAGCATTGGGTTTTGGTTTGTTTCTTGACTTTTGTATGGAAAGGTTAAAAATAGCCATAATAAATCAGCAACAAACGATCCACTGTGTGTTTGGGAACCCAGATAAAAGTCTCTTCAGCGTCCCTCAACAGGAACAAAGCCTCATGATAAATCAGATCCAGGGTTTGGGTCCAAGCTCTTTCCTTTTGATAAGATCTGAACCGTTAGCAGGACAGAGGGAGCTGAACGTGAGACAGGAAGGTGACTCCAGGCATGAAGGTCTGTGGTTAATGAGGTGAAAGAACCTGTCAGGCTCGTCCATTTCTCTGTCTGCTCTACAGGACGGCTCCGCGCTTCGCCATCATCCGCGCATCGACACATCCAGGGAGGCGGAGGCAGGAACCCGACAGGCCGAGGAGTCCCGCCGTTTTAATGGCCATCACCTGTTCAGAGATGACATGTCGCACCTTCCATCCTGGAATCGTCACCAGAACCGGAGGCCCAGGCGCTTTATTTGTTTTGATAGACGGATATTTTTTTGTTGTCTTGTGCAATTTATGATGTAGTTCCAAATGTGTTGCTGGAAATCTCCAAAAAGATTGTGAATGTGAGTTTTAAATGACGGACAGTTAGATTTAGTCATATAACAGACACTGAACACGAACACTATAACAGCCCAACTAAACGATGGGCATCTTACTGACTATGTCCTGCATGTGCCAATGAAATTAGCATTACGTTTATACAGAAAAACGGCAGGAAAAGCTCCAATTTGTTTGGTTTTTGACAAACATTAGAACAACCTTGGTCAAAGCCACTGCTCTGACGTAACACTGCAGTTTCCTGAGAAACTAAAAGTGAACTTTCATTACCTATGATCCATAGTCATCAGAATTAACAGAAAGATATGCTTAAAAACATCAGTCTGGGTCCATTGTATCCTTATAATGTTTTTCACTTTAATTTGATTACTGAAATCAATCAACTGATACTTTCAGAATGTTTTTATCTGCAGATACTGAGTTTTAAATTCAGTTTTTAAATTTCAGGTGACATAAACAGTACATCGTTTAAATCCAGCCTGTCGATCTTGGTTTAGCCAGGCTAATTGACAACATCAGAGGCTACTTCATTTGAATTAGGGAGCAAATTTTGGGTTGATTGCTCTCTCAAGTGAGCGGCGCAGACGGTGGCTGAAACCTGCGGTAGGTCAAGGGGAGGACATGTTTCTGAAAGAAAATAGAAAAACTTATTCAGCTGATAACGCAAGCCAAATTTCAATTTTCAAAAGCCAACACGGGCCCCCCGTAAAGTCAATAACTTATGTCTGGCTGTTTTACATAACTAATCGAGGAGAGTTGAAGGGAGTCATTGGATGCTGAAACCTCATTATCCTGCCTGGCGACCTTGGCACCTGAGCTGAATGAGGAAGAATTGTCTCCTAAAGTCTCCTGGAGACTCAACACATGTAGACGATGTTCAGAGGCTGTCAGAACGCCGCGCCCGCTGCGACCCGGCCCGACACGTCGCAGGCGGGATGCGACCAGGCCCAACGCATCGCAGGCGGGATGCGACCCGGCCGTGCTGCCCGTCTTTATCTTTGAGGGGAAACGAAGCAGCTGCGTGTTTCATAAAAAGCGTCTAGATGACGACAATCATAAAACAAAAAGTTCTGCTACAAACATTTCCTACAATTTTAAGGTTAGTGCTTTTTACCTATTAAAATATTCATTGCTGATGAAAACAAAGACAAGCATGCCAACATTAAACTAAATTTCCTGGGTGATAAATCGCCCAAGTAATTATCATGATAATTGACAATATTGTTGTTTTTGAGACCATTTACAATAATATACAGATAATAGTGCAATGTGGCTCGCTCAAAAACCAATAAACTTTAATTTGTTTTCCCAACAAAATTTAGAAAAAATGTTCTTAGTTATTTTTCCAAGAAATAAAAACTTCTGTGTTCGCAAATGTATAAAAATACCCCAAAGAATATTTGAGGTCTAATGTATGTTAGATTGCAATCTAATCAATATTTATTAAAACTGGAGTCACAAACTCAACTGAGGGTTTTTCTGTAGAGGCATTCAGGTGTCGTTAGCTGTTAGCTAAACTGTAAGTGTGGATTAAATAAACCTGATACATTTTTTTGGTGTTTTTTCATGTTGTCTAACATGGCCCTCCTTGATTTCCACTTGGTTTGCTGTTAACATCTCAGAGACATGATGGCACATAACTCAGCAGCGATATGATCTGGTGTTGGCTGCTGTGAAGAGCAGATATGCTAATATATTGCATGATTTATTGTAGTAAAGCCGAGTTCAGACATAAAAAGGTGAGATTAGTTTTGTACTCAGCACAGTGTTACCGTCACGCTTCTTGTTTTTACGTCGCATGCTCAAAGGTTTGCTACATTTCCAGCCATCATTCATTTGAATTGATTTCTGGATCCTTCCTGAAGTCTAAATGACAAAGTGTCTGTTTTAGATGAAGAATTGGTGACTAGCATGACCTAAATAAGTATGAAATAAACTCTGTTCTGGTCTTTTCAGCTGTTTGTCACCGACTTCATGAAACTAATTAGGAAAGGTAAAAACTGAGAGGAGGGGCGTGCTGTGGTGGCGCAGGGGTTAGCACGCCCCTCGTTTGGAGGCCTTAGTCCTCAACGCGGACGTCGCGGGTTCGGCTCCCGGTCCCGGCGACCTTTGCCGCATGTCTTCCCCCTCCCCTCCCCGCCCTTTTTCCTGTCTGCCTACTGTCACAAAAAAAACGAGCCACTAGCGCCGCAAAAACTCTTCAAAAAAAAAAACGGAGAGGGATTTTAAAATACTGCAATATAGAAACAAAATAATATTTTAAAAGATTTTAACATTAATGTCTCACCAAAACAACAAAAAATCTCACAATACAATCCAACTTTTATCTCTTTCCTTTGATTCCATTTATTATGTGTCAATATTAGTGGGGCATGATAGTAAGACGGCAGAGGCAAGCCATAAACCTGAAACCACAAAGAAGACGACCACAGGAAGTGGTAGGAGGATGATGTTTATAATGACTTACTGCATGAACAAACTTACTCATGTTTGATTTTAATTGGATTTCTCATTTAATGGAAACACACCAATTGCGTGATAGTGTTTTTTTGACATTAGAAAGCACATTTGTAGCTGGTGTGAAGGTAAACCCGGCCCAGCAGACTTGCTCTCAGCAGATCTGCCATTAAATGTCAAATGTAAACAAAGTGCGGCTCTCTGTCAGCCAGCTAGTCCGACTCGGGGGACGTGACTCCATGTCCCTGCAGAGACTCGTTTGAGGCTCTTTCATCAAGACATCATGGAGGTTTGGATTGTAAAAAGATGAATGTGTATTTATGAAAACATTCCCTTTCAGGTCAGCAAATTAGCCGGCGCCGCTTTTGGCTTTTCAGCTCAAAGAGAATGTGTCAGTGTGCTATGGAAACGGTTCACGGTTCCCTGGCAGAGAGCAGCAGCGGGGCGCTCTGCCCATACTGCCCATGCTTTTGACTCTGATCGGCGCCAGGGCAGATAGCGCTGCCGAGCCCACAGGATTTGCTCTGTGTGGTTAAACCGCCAACATCCACACAGATAATTCCCAGTGACCATTCTGACATGGACGCTCCCCACAGCCCAGCATGCAGCAGCATTCTCATCAACAGAGTGGCGTCCCGCTGCACCAACTCAGCCATTATCTCATGGGCAAATCATTAGAAATACCTTCCTGAAGGAGCAGAAAATTATTTCCTTAACAATACTGAAGAGATAAGAGCATGGAGGGAGAAAACGCAGCCAGTAGCCCGAGCTCTCCACTGGAAGATAATGACTGAGAAGCTCATCAGTTCTGCTACATCCATATCTGTCCTGCCAGACTGCCAGATAACTGTTTCTTAACAAATCCCCCGTGCCATGTGTTGCACTCTAAACCCTCCCTTTGCGCTGTTCAGTTTGCTCCTGCCTTGGCCAAATTTAATTCTCATGCTGGAGTTTTGACCGGGCGACTTCTGGTCCGCTCTGGCTTCATGTCGCAGCTCAGACTGTGTGACCTGGAAATTAATCAAAAATAAATAAACTAAATAACTGCAGTTCACCAAGCCTATAACCTGTTCATTTATCCAGCCACTGGGGGCACTGTTATAAAACTGATTTGTATTTTTAGGTCTCAATACTTGATATGAAGCAGTGAGTTGTTAATTTTTCTGCTATAAACTTTTTTTTAGGTCTCATAGTTTTTAGGTCTCAAAGCTACATAGTGAGGTTTTGCGGTTTAGATCAAGTTATTGTTTTGGTTGCTCATTCAACAGAAGCTCTGAATGAATCTAAAGCAGGTTTACCCCACATCATCAGTGAAACACTTTTGACTGGGACATCAACAGTACCAGCAAAAACCCCAAGATACTGGCAACAAAGCTTGTTGACCGTTTCCTAGTCTGATGTATCTTCCTGCCATTTGAAAAAATAATTAATTTGGTTTTAGAAATAATTAAAACCATTTTTAAGTCTATAAGATGCTGTTCCACATTATTAAAAGTGATCTGCAGATCCTCTGCAAAGGTGGAGCCGCAACAGTAAATGATTGCATCATCAGCATAGAGATTAAATTTAGCATCAGGTTCTACCAAGTGTATCCACATAAATACTGAACTAAATGGGGCCCAAAACTGAGCCCTGATGGACGCCAGAAGACGTATTTACCATTGTAGAAAATCTACCATCGAAACTGCATTCTTTGAGACATAATTAGTAAACCAGTCAACTTCGTGGTTTGATAAAAAACATTCAACGCAGAATGATCCACAGTATCAAAGCCATGAAACGTGTAAATGGAAATAATACATTTGTCTCAACCAACATCTGTCATAATCTTGAATACCAAATCACAACAAAACAAGCAGTAATCCTCTATTTATACATATCAGAGTGTTTAAAAGCAACACTTGCATGTCCAGTTGCTTCTCTTTAGCCATAAATTAGTAGTTTATGATGTAAATTTGTAATAAATGTGATTTATGCTTGTGGGGCTCGGCAGTATGGACGTAAAGTTTACCACAATGTTGTACGAAAACAACAAAAGAGACGAGGAACTACTTATTACTTCTTTTTGAGGTAACTGCATGACAAAGCAATTATAGCCCCACAAAACAAATAATGCTGTTGAGAAACATTCATATTAGTTTTGCTCTACTTTATGACCCCAGCCACATGAAGAAGGGTGAATTTTACCTATCATATTTACAAAACTTATTGAAAATTATTGAACAAATGGCAGAGAAAATGGTGAAAATAATCTCTTAAAATTCCTATTATAATTTATCACAATAAATAAGAAAACACTAATTACCCACCACTAAATGCTACTTATTTGTATGGCTTGATATTTATGTAATATCTACCATTGTAAATTATTTAGTGTATTGTGTATTACATCCAGCAGCAGGTGGTGTGGAGGAAAACCCACTCTGTGTCATCTTCAACATTTCTCACTCAGATCTCTGCTGCTCATAAGGTTGCTTCAGAGCACTAAAAGATTGTCAATTCAAAGTCTGAAAGTGCAGAAAAACCCGACTTTCCTTTTGAAAGAATGAAGCAGCAGCTTGTTGAAGTCGTGCTGCTGATCAAAGACTTGCAGGTGAGACAAATCGGAAAAAGTGTCTGGACTCTGGATGCTGTGAAGTGACGTTTCCTTTCCGTTTGGGCTGCATCTCTTTGTTGCCAGTGACTCCGAGTTCATCTCTGTAGGGCTGAATTTGTCAGGCAGTGACCGCCGTCACCCCGGTTTGTGCGGCTCTTAGTGCCTCGGCGCTGTCGGGTCAGCCGAGCCAGGAGCTCTCACAGAATCACAAACTAATTGCTTTATCTCAGCCTTTTGTCTAAAGGGTCAGAAATTGAGTTTGCTCGTTGGGCCGAGAGAGGGAATTATAAATCGAAAGGGATAGGGGAAGAAAAATTCAATTTGCGCACAAGCCTTGTCAGAAGCGCTTACTTGGGTGGCTGTTAGGTGTCCAGATTAGAGAGGGAGAGAAAGGGAGATAACGGCATTACAACGCGAACAAACACGCTGTTGTCCAAAGGGCTATAGGCGACGAGACTAATCTAATGCTTGACACAGACGAGTCCCAGACAGAAATTGATGTTAACAGCAGTCTATTCACCTGCCACCAAGTCACCGACTCGCCCCAGCCTGCGCGCACGACCTAAAACCTACGACCTAATGAGACAAAAAACCACTTTAATCTGGATCTGTCAGCAGCAAACACATCCAAACAGCTTCATGAATGACACAACTTTTTAGAATTTGGATCCGTTATGCAAAATTCCCATTTTGCACATTTTTGTAATTCTCTGCTGCTTCTAAAAACAGAAAAAGTGCTAAAAACAAATTTAAAAAATAAACCAGCCAGCTGTGTTTTTGGCAATAAGTTAATGATTTTTGGTGTCTGGAAAATGAGTTTCAAAAACCTCCTGAATGTAAAATCTAGGCCTGTTGCAATAAATCAATAAATCAAATGATAAATTAGAACAAGCTCAGTAATTTCCATTTGCATTATTTATCACTTTTCTCTCTTTCTACCAAAAATGCTAAAAGTCTGCAGTCTGGTGTTTTGGTCTCAACTATTCCTTTTTTTAAGGGCAATTTTGTCTTCATAATCTGTTTTATTTGTTCTTTCTGTTTGTTTATTTATTTTGGATATTTAAAATGCCATTCAGTTCCAGCGTTAAATGTTCATTAGAATTTAAAATGTATTGATCTTTAAGAATGTGTTCTTGCATTATTACCATTATATTATTTGAAAAAGGTCTCAAAACAACAATATTATCACTTATCACTACAATTTCTGGAACAATTTATCACAAATCAGCAGGAAGGCAAAGTTCTGCCCGTTACCTAGCAACCCCAGTGGAGCTCTGGCCGTTACTTAGCAACCTATGCAGATTTCCAGCACATTTATCAGCTGGTTTTAGCTGACAAAACCTGCTAAAACCAGCTGGTTTTGTAAAGTTGTACAGCTTCATGTGCTGTACAACTTATTGATTGTGCAAGAGGCTCCACTTCTGCTTTTCAAAAATCTACAGTTGTATAATTGCTCATCTGCTTGCAGCCATTTTAACATGCTAAATGCAAAAGACAAAGAGTTGCGGGGCATGGCCAGCAGCATTGTATTTGGATTTAAAGTGACAAGAGGCTTTAAAACAGCTCATTGTGAAAGAAAGTCTCAGGATTTTTTGCAGAAGAATGTCATGAACATGTTTTGTTTAACTTGCCGACCTTTTCTAACCTGTTCAAGGACGCATACTGTAATAGATCACCTTTAAAAATCCACACATACGAAGTCCCAGGAGGCTGGGTGGATAGAAAATGCAAGTTGTCCCCTAGTTTGTAGCAATTTTTCACATTTGAGCCAAAGACATCAGACATGCTGCCTACTGGATAATTAATAAACCCCACAGACTGTTCTTGGATGATGAAGTAGCGTAACCACGCCGTGTTCCCGCTGGATTCTTGTTAGGGAACAATGACATGAAACTGTGACTTCACACATGCTTATTTCACCAGAAACACACAGTTATTCAGGAAACAGGAAAATCTCAGCCAAGAAATGAAGCAGAGGAAAAAGAGAGGAGGAACCAGGAAATACAGAAAATATTCAGGAGTAGAGAAGTAGTTTAAATCAGGTGAGCTTTTCTGGGAATGATAGATTCGGCACCTTACCCACTAGTGGGCAAAAAGTGTAGCTAATTTCTGTGAAACAAAGTAAACTGAAGCATTGTGTTAATTTTTACTTCACTTTTTTTAGAAACCTTGAATTAATAATTCATAACTTGTTTAATATATCACACAAAGATCCATCTTTGTGTTTATCTTCCTACGTATCCAGTGAGGAGGATTGTAACAGAGGTAAAACAATACAAACAATAAAGTAATAAATGATTTTAAAATCCCCTCAAAAAAATGTTCTTCCAAGTCCAGGAATATCAATTCTGCTGGTAATCTGCAGGATGAGCATCTAGAGCACGATTCAGCAACTCCAGCGCCACTTTCCTCAACTGTACATACGAAGTTCCTACAAATCTGAACCGGACGTGATCCGCGCCATCTTGGCAGGCAAGCGCAAATCATAGATGACCCCTGGCATCCAGACCAACAAAAAGAAACTACGTAGACCCTCTTGACCAATGTCTTAGAGGAAGATACATGAACAAAATGGCTGCCGTCAGACTACTATGACATAATTAACTACTTAGTGAACATGAAGAGTGCATACAAATCCAGGACGTGTAAAATGACTGTTTAACGGCTTTGTAAAGGACGTACAAACTGTGTGAATATCACGTACAAACCGTACGTGATTGGCAAAGACTGGTGACTGGCCAAGTAAATAAATGTAGCAACAAACACTTAGGCTACATGTCAGTCTTAGCTAACAAATAAAAGCAACATTAGCTAAGATAATATTGCTAAATCAGCAGTAAGTACTGCAGTAAATATCACTGATATATATCAGAGGTGGGAAGAAAACTCGTAGCTGAAATGTACTTGTATCGTTTATAAGTTAGATAGGAACGATGTGAGAGCTAGTTCTAAACTTGTGGCTTGTTTATTGTTGTCATAGCAACTGTCATGACAATTAGTTATGGTACCTACCAAGATGGCTGTTCCCAGTATTGGATGCACATGTGCTTATTAAATGTATACACCCAATAAATCTAAACTGTTTGCTGCTTCACTCGATGTTTGGACATGTAAGGATGATTTAGAGTCAAGCAGCGGCACCTTTTCCTCGCAGTGGCGTGTTTATTTAGAGGCCGAGACGGCGGACAGGTCAACGGCTTTCAGCTTCCACAGCTTGTCCAAAAACCTGCTATTTCTGTTGAAATTACCACATCAAAGACCAGAGCAGCCCCAGGATTTCTGAAAATGAAAGAACTTTGGAACCACAGGCAGATTTTCTCAACTAGCTGCCGACCAAACTGAATTAGATTTGGGGTTTCTTTGTGGCCCTGGCTGAGCCGTACAGAAAGAAATCTTCAGTGTTGTGGTCTTCCGATCAGACCGTTGTGGTATAAAGGTCATTTCTCTTTAATAAGCACATAACTGTTTGCTGGAGATTGGCCAAAAGGCCCCCAACCATCTCAGGAAATGAGAAAAAAATCCTCTGATCTTATGGCCTGATTGAATCATTTGAGTAGACTTCTCAACAGTATGAGTGGAAAACAGGGGAAATCCTTCTGTCATAATTCAATAGACTCAACATTGCTACCTTGGATAAAGACGGATGCAGAAAAATATTCTCTGAAACAAAAATTTATCAAGCTTAGCTGCAGGGATGGGAGTATTATTCCATCCTGGGAAGAGTTGAGGTGATTAAAATCAGGGATTATCATTAAATCTGAATTATTTTATAAAATGTTAAATACTGGCTGGTGATATTTCTGCTAATATTTAAGATGTGTAGTTTTAGGACACTATATATATTGTTTTGATGATAGTGGTTTAGAAATACAACACCTCTGCAGACTCTATCCTACCTGGTAAACATGTAAAAAGCCTTAAAGGGATCCATGATTAGCAACAACAGAAATACTAAGAAACATTAATTTCAGATGTAAAAACAACAGTAAAAATATTGTAGACTAGTTTAATAAGTTTAATTAAAATATTGTTGCACGGACGTTGCCATGTTGTTTACGTTTCAATGCATTTTGGGTAGATGACTTATGCTAGGTGCTGTGGCGCCGTCTTCATCCAATCACAACAGTAATTCTTGAATATTGAGCAACTTTCATGACTTTCAATTTGAACTGGAGAGAGTTGAAATCAAAGACAAAACGGAAATGACGAGGGGAAATTAAACTGGGATCAATAAATGGAAGAAGAGGAGAGAGAACAAGCTGCTGTTTCTGCTGCTGCTGGAAGATGCTAACCCTGGAGGAGAGCGTACGCTGCAAAGAGCTGCAGCTCCTAACTCAA
This sequence comes from Xiphophorus maculatus, assembly GCF_002775205.1. Classification (NCBI taxonomy): domain Eukaryota; kingdom Metazoa; phylum Chordata; class Actinopteri; order Cyprinodontiformes; family Poeciliidae; genus Xiphophorus; species Xiphophorus maculatus. The sequence continues at coordinate 29,151,153 of NC_036449.1, forward strand.
GCTGCTTACGGTTAGCATCAACACCAAAACATTTTCTAAAATAAATAAGGATGGTTTGTTACAAAGACTTAAACATGTTTCATGTCACTTTGAACACCCATTCATTACTTTCTGAATTGTTTTGATTTCACATTGACTCCCATTTATGCTGGTAGCTCCACTAACGGTTAGTTTTATTTAATGCTGTTAGCTTTGCTAACTGTGCTAGCTGTAGCTAATGCAGTTAGCTCCTTGTAATTGTGTTATCACCAGACAATATTGTTAGCTCAAGCAAATCGTGTTAGTTCTAGCCAATGCTGACAGGCGCTGCTCATGGTGTTAGCGCTAGGCTAATAGTAAAGACATCTTGTATTTAACGGTGCTTGAAAACTTTGGAGCAGTCTGCCTCAGCCCAAATGTTTTCTCAGCCTCCATGACTTGGGGTCATGACCTTGACCCCAAGATGTCAAGGTCTTGGGGTCCTAAATAATATGACAACAATATTAAATATTGTTACAATATTTATAACATTGTATACAATATACAAATACAATATTAAATACTATTGTTTAGCGTCCTTGTGCTACATTTTCGATCAATATAAAGTTAATTTTTCAGTTTTATGTCATTCTTACTTCTTTCCTTTCCTCTTGCAGTTCCCTTATTTGCAATCTACAAAGTTAAAATACATTTACAAATAAATATACTTCAAATTAAATGCCAAAAGGAGAATGACTGCATATTTTTACTCGTGTACCACAAAAATCTGTCTGGTCCTCTTTAGCCAAGTTACCAGACATAACTTTTTTCTCTGCCTGATGAATATTTAAAATAAGAATTACTGTGGATCATGTTGATATGCCCGTACCATGAATAATGAAACAGTTTATTCCAGCAGCATTTCATCTGACACATATTAGTTTTGCTGGCGTCCTTTGGAATTATGGTATTTCATTCAAACTTACCAGAAGGATGAAACTGCCGTGTTAAAGGGTAGAAACGGATGCTCACTTTACCCTGAGGTAAAAACACAATACAATGATGTAAGCTCCTTATATCAAATTGATGTTTGATTAAAAAATGTTTACATGTATAAAATAGGGCCAATGTAAATACAGTGATGCTACAGTATTTACAGGAGCTCATGAAAAACTAAAATATGCATTTGAGACCTCCTCTAGAAAATATAGTATATATTAATGAAAAGAGGTACCAGTTTGATACACACTTCTGAAATAAATTTACTCAATTTACCTTTATTCATAGTACTGATAATTAATTATATCCATCTACGTAAAAACACAGCATGTTAATTATTCATCACAATAAATAATCAATTATTTTTATAATAAGGTAGGAAACAGAGAAAAATCAATATGCAACAATATTTTTGTTATCAATCTCTGCAAGTGTTTACATTTGTAAATGATCACCTTTACAAGCTAACGATTTTTAACAGATTGTTCACAACGTTGCACCATGATGTATGTTACAATAATGTAACATGCAGAAATCAACTTACATATTTTTACTAAACTCGCAAAGACAGACTGTTGTTTGCCTTTAACTCCAGGGTTTTTCCGCTCGCGCTGCCTGCTGGGTAGTTAGCATTAGCATGGTAGCCTAGCCTGCGAGTCTCTCCACGTTGCGTCCTTTGCTGTCGCCACATTCGTCCCCGCAAATAACACGCAGAAATCTTTCACAATGGTATAATAAAAAAGAAGGGTCGGCGGACTCTTACGTCCCATTCACCATGAAGCTAACAGGCTTTCTTTACGTTCTCTGCCAGGTTTTCCAGGCCAAATAATCTCATCAGCTTCGCTCTAGCTTCGCGCCAACTGGCTTCTACAACTTTAGTTGCCTTGGATACCAGTTAACTAGCCCCCCTCCCCCGCACCCACAAACGGTTACCGTGGAAACCAGAAAGCGCTATCCGGTCTTCGAGGCAACCATTGGTAGAGGCCAGCGTTTATTTATTTATTTATTTCCTTTAAAAAATTTACTTAATAAAATTTACACTGATACTACACAATCAATTTCAAATGCCACTTATTGAAGTGTAATTAACAAAAATAATAATAATTAAAAAAAAGAGTACGTTTCTGCCAAAAAGCTCAAATTTTGAGATAAATCTCAGGAAATTCCTTGGTTTTTCAAGAAAATTTCTGGATTTTAAATGTTGAAAAGTTGCAAGAAAAAAAAATCAAATGTTGAGATCAATCTCAGAAATCTTTGAGAAAAAGCTGCCACATTTCCAAGATTTTTTAAGAGTTTTTTTGTGTTTTCTAGCAAATTTGCAGCTTTTTCTAGAAAATTTCTGAGATTAATCTACAAATTCCTAATTCTTTTTTTGACAATCAGCACCAAATGTTCCATGTCAAACAAACACAATTTCATAGTTGTAGTTTTTCCATTAAATAAGACACAATTAAAATCACATGAGTAAGTTTGTTCACATGATAAGTCATTAAAAACACGCCACGCCATCACCCTCTAACTACTTCCTGTTGTCTCCTTCTTCATGGTTTCCGCCAGTAATAACATCCAGTTGTTGATCACGTGACTCGTGTGATGAGAAAAAGTGTTTCCGTTGTAGTTTTGCGAAATAAACCAAAAAAAATCCTAATAATAAAAATCCACCACATCAGTGTTTCCATTAAGCAAAATTATTTTTGAGACGTCAAATTGGGCAATTATATGATCAATGGAAACAAAGCTTATGAAAGTCTAAGTAAGCCAAAATACTGCTGTCTGTTTTTGACTGTGTCCCTTTAAGGAGTCTGGTTATTAAAATGATTTCTGCTCCCTTCTTGTCAGAATCAGTTGATTTCTATGAGAGCAGGACTGTTGGCAAGAGAGGAAGAAAAAAGGCAATTACCATCTGAGTCAAGGGAGGATGATGCTCATGGCAGTGATGATCTATGGCAGCTAGAAAAAGCAGGGCAGAAGGCAGGAGCAGTGATTGGAGAGATGAATATACTACGGGAGGAGGAGAGGCGAAGGGACAGAGCTTAAGATGAGCCGCCTGATACAAGTCAAAGGCAGAAAAAGAGACCAAATGTCTGCAGAGCCGAGGAGAAAATGGAAACTGAGAGTCTGTTTACCTGATCGGAGGGGAATGTTGGGCATTTTTACACAATTCATGTTTGTAAACGTGAAATATTAAATCATTTATTTAATGTCAGTCAGTCATTTTCTAAGTTTAGAGCAGAATGTCACATCTAGGTAATTATAATTTACGGAGCCTGCAGCGGCCAGAAGGTGGCAGTGTGTGAGGTGGTTAAAAACCATAACGTGTAAAATGGTTATTAAAACTCATTTTATATACATTTATAACTCAGAGTGAAATATATTAATATTAAAGGCAATATGGTTGAAACACAGAAGGATTTGTATGATTCAACACCTTGTTCTCATTTTACTCTAGAACCGCGCTGTTATTGGCTCATTTGGGTTTTTTTCTAGACTTTTATTCATAACTTTTACTTTTGGATAATTATTCCCTCTGGTTTTAGATGATATGCTGCTGGAGTAATTTATGCTCTATTTTTTTTTTTACGTTTTGGCAGCTATAACCTATAAACATGTCAACAATGTGGTTTATTTTAAGTACGGTAATACCTGAACTTTGACCCCAAATTTCAGAAGAGTTTGAAAAAAAGAGGCTTCATGGATGCAGAGCCGAAAGAGAAGAAGAAAGTTTGAATCATCTCTTCCATCCGTCGTATGACGGGCAAAAAGAGACGTTAGGAAAACAAAATGGATCAACTTCAACCCTGAAAAGAGAAACAGTAAGATTATTACATTCATCAGGGCGTTTAATAGAACAACCTCTCCCCTACTCCAACATCTCTCTGCCTGACTTTAGCCAAACGCCCAGACAGAGATTTAAAGACGAGCGGCAAAAGCAAATGAGGTGGATTAGCAGAGCTTGCTAACAGACTGTGTCGTCCAGGACTTGTTTGTTTAACTAAATCTGCTGCTCAGATATTGAGCTGCTAGCATGTTGATGTTACCGGCCCAGACCTAGGGGGGAATCTGGGCCGGCACAAGCGATGCACAGGCAGGATGCGCTGTGGATCTGTGAATGATGAGGAACAGACACGTTAATACGTTGTGCCTTGCTCTGCTGGCAGCGGTTTATTCTTAACTGCAACAGTCTTAAACATTCAGTCATTCCATTTAAACACAAATATCAAACTATCCTTGCTTTGACAATATCACAAAGCATCATAACATTGGGATAGTATTCATGTCAAAATACACTGTCATCGTCTTTCACTTCAAAACAGCTCAAATACAATTGACCTCTTGGTTTGCAATATTGTTAATAACCTGAGTAATACAAACAAACACTCTTTTGTAAAATAAAATAAAGTGCAACATAATAACCCATTACGTGTGTCTGTCTCTGAGTGTATATGTCGTTCATTGCAAAATAAACTTAATGTTCATCAAAATAATAACTTCCCATCACCAAAGACAGTAATAACTCTAATGCCCATTCATACCTTCAGCCATTGGCCCAGATACAAAAAAAGTAAACGTAAACGAATACGATGTTCTCTTTCACACGCACATCTGTACATCCCATGTGTTCTCTGTAATCAAGCCGTTAAAGAACTACTAACGGTAGCCACTATTCGACTCGACAAAACAAAACAAATACTTATCAGAACCCGGATCAAGTTCTCTCAAAATGTTACTATAATGTCACAGACAGTTCACATTACTTTCAACATCTTTAAGAATGTTTAAGAATAGTTATAAATAGTACCTGTGAATGATGAGGAACAGACACGTTAATACGTTGTGCCTTGCTCTGCTGGCAGCGGTTTATTCTTAACTGCGCATGCGCGGGCAGAGACTATAGAAGTTTCCTCGTTTGTTCATTCACTCACAGTAGCGCCCTCTACTGACTAGGTAGTCATTGACATGAGTCAGCTAATGTTAGACAGTTGTTCTAATCATCTTAGAATAATGAATGGGGGTGTCTGTTTTAGTAACACATTAATTTCTAGATCCACTACACTCACCCCCACTTCAAGAGATGTCTCCGGACATCCAGAACTACACCAACAAGAAATAACCTAGACAGGTAATAGTCTAGGAGAAGTCATCTGTCTAATGAGTCCACACAGTTGGAGTAGGGTAGTAGTCTGTTCCGAGTAAGACGGGGTACGGAGTCATGGGGTAAGGAACAAAGGAGAACATAGCATTCACTCCGTGTCGCCAGGGCTGGTATGACGGCTGCCCAAATTGGTCATAAGTGAATCTCTCTCTGGGTTGTACCCTGCGAGTGGACCTCCTTAGGAGCTCTCCACCTTGTGACTCTCTATCAGGCTCAACCATCCTCTCTGACATTCCTTGACCTGGATCATCTGCTCGATCAACTGTTCCAGTTTGTTCATGGACATTCTCAGCTGACGGTGTGTCATCCTGTAGTTGTGCTGGTGCTGATGCTGGTACGACAATGGGAGCAGACTCCATTTGCCGGTACTCAGCACCTGAAGCTGATGCACGTCTTTGAGGTTGGAATTCTTGTGCCCCTACTCTGAGCTTGCTGAGTGTATCAGATGGAGGCTTCTGATGTCTGATTGTTCTCCTTGTATACACAGGCAGCCGTCGGGGATTGTACACATATCCCTCCTCTTCAACAGGACCATCAGAATCTTGCTCATCTACTTCCCTGTTGCTCATCTGTTTGTGTGTCTGCTTTATTTGTTGCCGTTGTGCATGACAAGATTGCTCATCTTGTTCGAATGGCAAGTCATTAACAGATAAGAGAAGGTTACGATGGAGTACACGGATAGTTTTGTCTCCCTTTTCAGCTTGAACTTTGTACACAGGGCTGTCCCCCATCCTTTCAATAACTCTGTGCACTGTCTTCTCCCAATAAGCACGGAGTTTGCCAGGGCCACCTCTCTCTGAGAGGTTCCTGATAAGCACGCGGTCTCCTGGCTGAAGTGCAATTCCTTTAACACCACGGTCGTAGTATTTTTTTCCTTTAACTGAGCTGTTACGACTATTCTCTGAGGCTATCCTATAAGCCTCTTGCATTCGAGTAGCCCATTTCTGTGCATATTCCTCGCGACTTGGCACTTCTTCCTCTGTCCCCAGGTCAAAGACTAAGTCGATGGGCAGGCGTGGGGCTCTTCCATAGAGGAGAAAGAATGGCGAATAGCCGGTGGCTTCATGTTTCGTACAATTGTACGCATGGACTATATGGGGCAAATAATCTTTCCACTCAGTTTTCCTTTCCTCTTGGAGAGTGCGCAGCATCTGTAACAGCGTTCTATTCAGCCGTTCGACCGGATTCCCCTGCGGGTGGTATGGGGTAGTACGAGAGTGAGCAATGCCAGACAGCTGTTGGAGCCGCTGGAATAGATTATTCTCAAACTCCCGTCCCTGGTCATGGTGCAAAATCTGAGGGTAAGAGAAACGGGGAATAAAATCACTGAAGATTTTCTCAGCTGCCGTCTTGCCTGACTTGTTCTTAGTTGGGTACGCTTGCGCGAAGCGTGTAAAATGATCGACCAAGACTAATACATACTCAAATCCTCCCTTACTTGGCTCCAGATGCAGGTAGTCAATAGAAACGAGCTCAAACGGAGCACTAGTTGTTAGTGACCCCATAGGCGCTTTTTCTGGGACAGTGGGTTTTTTCTGCTTAATACAGGAGCACCGGCGGATGACATGATCTTCTATTTCCCGCTGCATGAATGGCCAATAGAACCTTTGCCTTGCTAGGTGGATGACTTTGTCAGCTCCGACATGTCCCATGTCATCATGCAGATGTTTGAGCACGGTCGCCTTTAGCTTACTTGGAAGAACGAGCTGTTTCCATTTTCCTGTATGTCTGTACAGAATTCCTTTGTCCAGTTTGAGTTTGGTCCATTCATGTACAAGTCTCCTTGTCTCTTGTCCCATCCGTCTTTTATCTTTACCATTGGGGTTCCATCCACTCCTCTTCAGTGTCATCACCTCATTGATCGCTTCATCCTCCATTTGAGCAACTCGGATGTCTTCTGGGGTGATGATGGGGACCGTCACAGAGGAGTCGTCTTCATCACCAGAATGGAGATGTAGTGCAGCCATCCATGGCACATCCTTCTCAGCTACAGCCTTGCTCCCCTGCCATATAGTGGAAACAACTTCAGGGGGCAGGGTTTCAGTGTACTCTGATACATGACCCTTCAGCTGTACTGGATAACGTGACAGGGTGTCGGCGTCAGCGTTCACCTTGCCTGGCCTGTATTTTATGGTGAAGTGAAAATCTGCCAACTCACCCACCCAGCGATGTCCAACCGCATTGAGCTTGGCTGTACTTATGACGTAAGTAAGGGGGTTATTATCTGTATACACGGTGAATGTAGGTGCATAATAGAGATAATCCCGAAACCTGTCACAGATTGCCCACTTCAAGGCCAAAAACTCCAGCTTACCAGAATGGAGATGGTAATTTTTTTCAGCTGGTGTAAGTGTTCTCGATCCGTAAGCAATCACACGAAGTTTGCCTCCCTGCTGCTGATAAAGCACAGCCCCCAGCCCTTCATTGGATGCGTCGGTGTTCAGTACAAAGGGCAAATTATAGTCGGGGTAGGCCAAAACAGGTGGATTGGTTAGCATGTCCACCAGGCGAGTGACAACAGCAGTGTGTCCAGAAGTCCACTGGACAGGTGTATTGGAGAGAAGCGGCCCAGACTTCAACACCTTTTGTTTGGCTGGGGTGCTTTTACCTGTGACAGGTTTCTGGCTTTGCTGCCTGGCACCCTCTATGAGTTGAAACAGAGGTCGTGCAATTCTTGAGAAGTCTTGTATGAACGATCTATAATAGCTAAGGAAGCCTAACAGACCCCTGACTTCCCCCACATTCTTCGGCTCTCTCTCTTTAAGTTGCAACACTGCTTCCAGGTCTTTAGGATCTATCTGGATACCTTCACTTGTCACTAGGCGCCCAATGTATCGCACTTGTCGTCTGAAAAGTTCGCATTTCTTTGGGCGTAGCTTAATGCCATGTTCCCGTAGCCGACGGAGCACCCGCCTCAAGTCCTCCACGTGGTCATTGAATGATTTGGAAAAACAAAGTACATCATCCAGATACGGGGAGCAGCATTCGTCCCTCATACCATCAAGTATGCCCTCCATACATCTTTGAAAAGCCGCCGGGGCGTTGGTAAGGCCAAAAGGGAGGCGAAGCCACTCATATAATCCCCAAGGGGTACTGAAGGCGGTCAGGTGCCTGGAACTCTCATCGACAAAACCCTGGTGGTAAGCACTGCCCTGGTCGAGTATGGAGAACCAGGAGTAGCCCCCCAGGTTGTCCAGCAGGTCCTGAATGCGCGGCAGCGGATGACGGTCTGGGACAGTTTTATGATTTAACGCCCTATAGTCGACACACAGACGTAGGCTCTTATCTTTTTTTCGTACGCAGACCACGGGAGATGAGTACGGTGAGGTGGACTTTCTTATCCAGCCATGGTCAAGTAATTTCCGCACATATTCTTTTACTTCTCCGTACAGGGGTTTGGGGATCGCATTATAGCGCTTTTGAACAGGGGTCTCATCATTAAGCTGGATTTTGAGTTTCAAACTTGGGATGCAACCGATGTCAGCATCATCCTTGGCAAAGACATCTGATTCCTCATATAACATCTCTCTGGCAATGTTTTGTTCATCCTCTTCGAGGTGTGACAATTCAATAGGTGGATGCCATTTTTCTCTAATCAGAGCAGAGCAGGTTTGAACAGTGAAACTGTTTGTCTGCTTCGGATTGCTGGGAGAATGGGTAATAGGTTTTACCTCACTAATTCCCTCAATTGTGCCCAATATGGTTCTCTGTGGCAGATAGATGTCATGTTTGGTGAAATTCTGAAGGGGGATTTTTGCAGTTTTTGATGCGCCTGAGGGGACGTTGACTAAAGTAGGAAGGGGGTCTAAACCCTCAGGACAGTTGTTCTCTAGGCTGGGCTCAAATAGCATTGTTCCACCCTGTGGCCATGCTCTGACTCTGCACCTCACCTCACAGATTTGACCAGCAGGGATTGTTAGTCCTTTCTTTCCGACTCGCACAGGGCAAGGGGAGGGTGTTTCATCAGGGGACAATATCTGGAGGATGGAGATCAGAGTTTCCACTGTTTGTTCACTGAGACTCATGGCTTCCTTCAGTATGGCAGCAATATCTACCTGTTCTTTGTTTTCTTCGATCATCTCTGCAATGACATTGCTACCTAAAAGGGGACCATTAACACAACTCTGACTTATTAATATGGGTACTTGAATGTCAACGTGTCCATGGCTCTTACTGCGTATCTGTAAGTCAACATAAGCCCATCCATCGAACGGAACCGTGGTGCCATTAGCTGCAGATACTTCAAGCGGTTGGTCTGGGAATAAGGATGAGAGTGGCTGTATATCAACAGTGGGTAGCGCTTCATCTACCCATGCTCTCCCCACCATGGTCACCTGAGCCCCTGAGTCAAGCAGCATTTGAAGTGGGACTCCATTCACTGCGCATGAGACCATACATCGCTTGCCAATTAATTGTGCTACACGATTTCTAGATGTGGGCTGGGACAGCAGTGTAGTTGAGTCTACTGGGTTTGCGGTTTCAACTGAGTTAACCTGTGCTGGAGGCTTGTTACTGGCGACGGTCACAGGCAGCCTCATTCCTGTGACCTCCTCTCGTTTACCGACACCTTTCTTTGCAGACATCCAACTGCTCTATGACCTTCTTGGCCACAAACAAAACAGTGTGGGCAGCTCCTAATGTTCTTTTGCACACACTCCTGACATCTGCCTCTGTTCTCAGCTGATATCTGGGATCGATTTGAGGGCCGGGTGAAGGGGGAACAAGGACTCCCATTGGTAACAGGCTCTATAGGTTTGACAACGCGGGCAACTTGTTGAGCGATCGAGTTCACCTGTGCAGTCAGTTCTAGAATAGCAACACGGTTAGCCTGTAATTCAGCATCAACAGCGGTCGGTTTAGTCTGGTCAGTTTGAGCCACATTTACAGACACTGGTCGGGTTTTAGTCACTGTACCAAGGCGTTTCAACCTATCCGTCTCCTCACCAGTGGACTTAGTGATCTGTTCTAAGAGAAGGTCATCAGTAACCTGTAAGTTTGTGAGAAAAGGTTTCAGGTCACATCTTACATGGCTATTTTTCTCATTTAACCCTTGGTAAAGAGTGTGAAGAAATGTACCTTGGACGAGTTTTTTATCATAACAAAAATCTGCACCTGGCTGTTGTGACTCAAAAATAATCCTCTGTTTTAGACCCATGATACGATAAAAGAATTGCTGTGGGGCCTCTTTGTCTTGCTGTCTAGCAGTACTAAGCTCCTGAAAAAGTTCGGTCCCGTTTTTGTCTCTAATATGAGAGCGGAGAAACCTTTTTAACTCACTCATAGTAAGATCATCTTTGCTAGTCAACATCTCCCTGAACGTACCAGGTTTAGTTATCTTAAACACAGTGCGAATAACTTCAGTCTCACTAAACCCTTCCAGTAAACCTTGATCCATCTGTTTACAGAGGCTGCTGTAGGACACTTCAGACCCGGTGTCAGAAATCTGACCACCATAAATCTTAAACTCTCTACGTGGAAACAGAGCAGCTACATCAGTGAGTTTTACAACCTGCTCACCAACACTGGAAGACAGGCTGGCACGGCCAGAAAGGGCGGCGCCTGCGCTGTTGGCGGTGGACTCAACTGGCGATGTGGTGGAAAGGTTCCTGGGGGGTCCATTATCGTCTCTGGCTGTGGTCGGTTGAGGGCTGGGAAAGTCTCTTTCTCCAGGTGATGGTAGCAGGTGGTAGCCCATGGATACAGTAGTCGGACTGATCCGTCGACGAATGTCTGTATCCTCCCCCTGGGAGGGTGCAGCCTCACTGACTTCTCTCGCTCCCCCCACCGTATCTTCTTCATTCGTGTCTTGTAACAGGTGACCGAGCATGTCGTCAAGGTGAAGAATCTGAGACATGCCTTCATCTTCCATGCCGCTTAGCTTCTCGCTTCTTAAGAAATCGTCAATCAGATCAAACAGTTCTGGTTCACTCAGTGCCATAAGGCCCTCAGCGTCCGGCCCCGATCCGTCATCAATTGCACTGGCGATGACCTGTAGTTGACTGATACTCAATGCAAGCAGTCTCTTTCGGATTTTGAAAACCAGCATCCTTCGCGGGGTTGTGGTAGCCATCTTTAACCTCTGTAACCTCTACTCTCTGGATGACGCACAGCACTGCAGCCTTCCTTGAAGCTTTGGACACAGGTTTTCTCTGTAGCAGTTCCCACTCTCCCCACTAGGTCGCACTGGTGATCCCGGACGAGCCCCCAATTGTTACCGGCCCCAGACCTAGGGGGGAATCTGGGCCGGCACAAGCGATGCACAGGCAGGATGCGCTGTGGATCTGTGAATGATGAGGAACAGACACGTTAATACGTTGTGCCTTGCTCTGCTGGCAGCGGTTTATTCTTAACTGCAACAGTCTTAAACATTCAGTCATTCCATTTAAACACAAATATCAAACTATCCTTGCTTTGACAATATCACAAAGCATCATAACATTGGGATAGTATTCATGTCAAAATACACTGTCATCGTCTTTCACTTCAAAACAGCTCAAATACAATTGACCTCTTGGTTTGCAATATTGTTAATAACCTGAGTAATACAAACAAACACTCTTTTGTAAAATAAAATAAAGTGCAACATAATAACCCATTACGTGTGTCTGTCTCTGAGTGTATATGTCGTTCATTGCAAAATAAACTTAATGTTCATCAAAATAATAACTTCCCATCACCAAAGACAGTAATAACTCTAATGCCCATTCATACCTTCAGCCATTGGCCCAGATACAAAAAAAGTAAACGTAAACGAATACGATGTTCTCTTTCACACGCACATCTGTACATCCCATGTGTTCTCTGTAATCAAGCCGTTAAAGAACTACTAACGGTAGCCACTATTCGACTCGACAAAACAAAACAAATACTTATCAGAACCCGGATCAAGTTCTCTCAAAATGTTACTATAATGTCACAGACAGTTCACATTACTTTCAACATCTTTAAGAATGTTTAAGAATAGTTATAAATAGTACCTGTGAATGATGAGGAACAGACACGTTAATACGTTGTGCCTTGCTCTGCTGGCAGCGGTTTATTCTTAACTGCGCATGCGCGGGCAGAGACTATAGAAGTTTCCTCGTTTGTTCATTCACTCACAGTAGCGCCCTCTACTGACTAGGTAGTCATTGACATGAGTCAGCTAATGTTAGACAGTTGTTCTAATCATCTTAGAATAATGAATGGGGGTGTCTGTTTTAGTAACACATTAATTTCTAGATCCACTACATTGACAGTCAGTTTCTTTAGTCAGAGACACAGAGTTGGTGTAACACTGACTGCTACTGGGTTGGGATTAATCAGGTGAATTAAATCGAAGTGAATCGAATTTTATGTCATTTACCAAATATGTTTATGTTTGACCAAGAGCATAAGGGGATCTACCTACGTACCCGATTTCAGTTTCCATGGAGACCAAATGTTTCTGTTTAACCAAGATGTTACCATAAATGCCAAATGTTTGTTTCACCAAGACGTTACCATGGATACCGAATATGTTTATGTTTAACTGAGGGGAGGGACAGTAGAGAAACTGAATGGGGTTTAACCTCAGCAAACCAGTTCACAGAATGAGATCTAATTCAAGCTTTAATGTTTGGAAATGTAAGAGAAAGCCTGTGGAAGTGGCAGAATGGTGGCGTTTCTAAAGCGTTTTGTAATTTCAACAGAAACACGGGGATCAGAGCTGCTCAGCGGGGGAATTAGCAGCAGAGCAGTCGGAGAACAAGTGTAATTAAAACTTTGCTTTGTTTTGTTTGGTAATCTTTATGTCCACCATCCATCTGAGCTGCACACACAGCAGATCTGCTCACTGCAAATCCTCACTCTGCATATTAGTTTGTGGGATTGTTCTGCATTGTGTTTCAGGTCCGGTCCAAACTGTGCCGCTGAAGCTAACGTCTGCTTCACAGCGACTTGTTCCAGAGGTTAACGCTCCTGTGAATTTCCACCAGTTAATCATCACTGCAGGGCTCCTTCTTCTGCTTTTCTTTCAAATTCAATTCTAATCTTCTTCAAAAAATCACCTCCAACCCTGACTTACATGAAAATATTCACTTTGTACTGAATGCTTTGTTTAACGCCGGGATTTTTACACTCCTGAAGGGAGACGGGGAAATTACGATAGCTGCAGTTTATCTGAGGGGAAATAATTAAATGCCAGATATCAACGAATGGCTAAAGTCTATGAATTTCCACTTGTGGAGTAATATGTTTACAGTTATATGTTATTAATTATAAGTGAGCATCCATTTCACATCCTGCTGTGTTTGGGACTTCCTGCTGCGTTTAAATGGAAATAGTTCTCTGAGCTAACATTAAGAAGCATAACCTTTAGAAAAAATGTGTTTTTCACTGAATAAGGAATTATCATACATAAACTGAATGAATCTCTTCGCATTTCCTTTTCATCCAGACTGACGTCCATTTCTATGGAAGCATTTAACTGCCAAACGTTCTAGTTCTAAGATTTTAAAAACGTGTTGCAACAACATTTATCTGTCATTCAAACCAAAGTATTTTCTGTTTTTAGTAAAACAGCAACACAAAATGGGATTTTTCGATCACAGCGAGTCGCTTTACTCCTTCTTAACAAATCGTAATTTTTCAAAGAAACATATTTTTACATCTTATCAAAATGAGAAACTTTCTTGCTATAACAAGATATAAAACTTGTTGCTATAATGAGAAAGTTTCTCATATCAAGGTAGTTTCTCATACGTTGTATTAAAGTAGTTAATACAAGGTTTTCTCATTATAGTGAGAAACTTTCACTTTAACCAGAAACTTTTTATTTTAATGACAAACTCTCATTTTACCAACAAACTTATTGTTGTCGTGAGAAACGCTCACTTTAATGAGAAACTCATTTTACCAAAATGTTGTCATTTTGGTTAATTTTAACATTTTAACGACATGCGTCTCATTTTAAGGGGAAACTCTGATTTTATAGTGAAAACGTCCTCATTTTAGTGAGATGCACCTGAATTTGGTTGTTGGCAGCTAAATGCTTCCATACATTTCACATCTATAATGAAACCACTTTGCACCCAGGCACCACTGTTTCAGTTTATTTCTCATGTTAATTCAGTATTTATTAGGATTATTATTGTGGTTCTGTGTCAAATCAAAGTAACTCGGTTGACTCGTCTGCCTCAGCCTGAGATCAACACAACATCACATTCATTAAAAACACGCACAAAAATAAAGAATAAATAAATCACTCCAACACGGCTTTAAAGCTCTTTAAGTTTGTAGGAATTTATTTCAACTTTTATGCTTCATTTAGCAAACAGAGCTTGCTTTGCTGTTGTTATTTACAATATTAAGTACTGTTATTCTTTTTTAATATGACTGATAATTGATGCATTATGTAGATTAGAATGAAATGCCTGCAAATAACTAACTGATGCAAGCACTCATTAAGCACTGAGGCATGCAAATAAGCAATTTAAATGCCCAGTAAAAAACCGTCTCAGTGTGTAGAATGAGAGGAAAGCAGATAAAACTCACTTCAACAGCAAGCTGTCATCTGCAGTTTGGAGAAAACATTAAAATTATAATCATGTTTGTCGTCGGAGTAAAACGCCCTCACAGAACCGAAGCTAAGATTTTCTGATCTTTTCAAACTTGTAAATTGTTCCGTCTTGAAAGAAAACGAAACTCAATTATCAAGATTACGGTTTAAATTTTCATCTCATCTGCTTTTCGCTAAATGAATTATACGTAATGACAGCAGTAATGTGAATATTTTACTGAGTTTGTTCTGCATCAGATTTGATCTAAATTCGGTTTATAAATGAAAACAGTGCTGTAAGGAGAACAATAACTTTATATATTAACATTAATTTGTATTTCCCTCTGCATACTGCACTGGAACTTGTCATATTTTTACATTAATTGAATTTGTAAAATTTTTTAGTGCTTGAAGCCTCCATAGTTATTGAGGTAATTTATCAAGAGAGACTTTCTGTTTTCTTCAAATTCTTAATAATTTGGTTTATGACATAAATCCAAGCAGTGGAGTCTGTTCTGATTTTACAGTGTTCAATATTCATGATTTACACGACCTTTCCTTCTTACAAACCTCGTTTCCTTTTCTCAAAAGTAATAACCGTCAACTTGTTACCTTTTTGACTTTACCATTCTTCACTTAGACGAAGACAACCAACCAGGATAAATCAATTGTTTTTAAAGCTTCACTGCATTTAGCTGCATATTAAATGCTCTGATTTGAACTAACTAATGATCAAACATGCAATTATTAGACTTTAACATGGCTTTGTTCCAACTTTAACCTCTGAATTCCCACACTTCATGACAAAGAATAGTTTCTCTCCCTTTAGCTTCGGCTAGACTCACTCTACTCAGGATCCATGCTACTTTATGAGTCGCAAAATATCATGCACAGAATTTTATTCAAACAAAAGAGAAATAAAAGCCCTGGAACCAGAGTTAGTCAAATATTAAGGTAAAGCCTCCCAAACACAGGTTCAGCTTCGCCACTGCTGCTCCCATGTTAACCCCAGGAGAGCATGAAATGCAGGTAGATTAACATCCAGAAATGCAAACAAAATGTATTTCAAATTTTGAACAACCAAACTAAAGTAGTGACATTCATAAGCCATCTGATTGGACACTGGAGAAGACTAACGTTATGTTGAAGTTGTGCTAACAGCAGTTAGCCTAATGCTAAACATGTAGCAGCTAGCTAGTCCCATGAATGACCAGGAGTTCCTGAAACTGAACGACCTTTAGGTCAAATAAAATCAATAACAGATTTATAAATAATGAATATGTTTGTGGTGGCGCTCGTGTGTCTGCCTTTTCAAAAATGGTTTTTGAATAAAAAATGTTGCTTATAGTTTTCTACTAAAATATGATTAATTACAGAACGTGAAATTAACTGGATTAGATTTTAATCCCAGCAGCAGTTTCTATATGAAATGTGGACAGATGATGTGACTTTGTTGCTTTGCTACATTTTTTTATTTCTTTCATCAGTTATTAATGAGCCTTACTCAAACAGATGTTCATTTGAGATATGGTCTGTTAATATATTTTGGCAAATGTTGGACTAGTAATTTCTCATTTCAAAATGTTATATATTTTAAACTGTTTTTGGTTTTGTTTAGAGCGTTGATGTCACGACTTTTCTTATTTTCAGGGTTTTTTATTGGTTATTATCGGCCTTTGGAAAGAGAAAACTATTATCGGTTTAAGAAACTTAATTATGGTGCATCTCTAAAAATAACCACACAGATGCGTTTAAATAATCTGTTGTCTCGTTTCCATTGAGCTTTTCTGTCAGTGAGATAATTTAGAGGAAAAAGTTCAACTTAACTGCGGTGAGGATCCAACAATGATGCTTCACAGACAATCCAACGCAACGTCATTTATTGACAAAGACGGAAAGAAAAGAGAGAAGAAAATCTTCTCTGGGTGATTTACTTTGCAAAATAAACTGAAAATGAACTGAGGCTCCATCCACCTGCTCATCTTGGATGGAAAAGGCTGCCATGCTTGTCTTTGATGAAATACCAATTATGTCCCAGCCTACAGTTTAATTACAAATCACAGCTTGCACAGTGCTGTCACTTAAATTAGATTTGCGCTAGCAGGGCAATGGAAATGCAGATCTCATTTTATCAGGATCTCGTCAAATCTCCAGAGGTAAATATCACACCTGAAAGTGTGTTTGGCAGTTTTTGTGCTCCGATTGTGCGAGACTCTTTGCAGTGAAACACGGAAGATTTCATCCCGGAAGAAACAAGAAACAGGAGAAAGGGACTCGAGAATCCAGGTGAAACTTTTAAAATGAGTTTAGATATACTGTATGTTGCACTTGGAGAAAGCAGAAAACGTTCAATTTATTTCACCTAACAGTGAAATAAATGGCTGTGATTGATTGCACAATTTGCAATCCATCTTAAATTATTAATCAATTTTAGGCCTGCACCAAAAAAAGATCATTTGCTGAAAGAACGAGCAACAATTAATCCAAAACTGTAAAACTATATAAATATTTTCCATTGAAGATAAAAGTGGCAGCTTTAGCTTCACCTCCATTCTTCGTTAAAAATGATTAAACATTCACTAAAATGTTATATTGTTGAATTTTAGGCAACACAACGTTTATTTTCTTATTTTTTAAATTATGTGTTTGCATTTTTAATGTATTTCTTATTTTGTATATAAAAAGCTGACATGAAAAATCTGCAGAATGTGCCAATTTCTTAACCGATTAATCGCCAGAATAATTGATTAATCGTTAGCTGCAGCTCAAAGATTTGAGCTGCAGCTAACAAATGAAGAGCTCTGAGTCTGTTCGGTTGGAAAGCCTCTTTGTCATCACCCTAATGTTTTCACTTCTCCATATTTTCTCTTTTAGATCCAATAAATGAGTCGTGACTTTTGTACCTATGAGGTTATAAAAGGAACCACTTTCTAAGCACCTGTTGGTTTTATGTTAGCTTAGCTTCCCTCGTTGTTGTTCCTTCTTTGCAACATGTAAAATAAATGTACACAGATCTGACTGACTGTGAGAATGAAGAGATCCCGAGTCCTCCTTGACTGAACTGTAAAAAATGAGACTTGTACACAGGAAGGAAGTAGAAGCCGAGTACGTCGCTGTGGGTTTCCAGTATATTTCTGTTTTCTGCATGTTCTCATGTGGGTTCGCTCGCTCCTCCAGATCGCCGTGTTCCAGGCGTTACGGTTTCTACTTCTATCAAAGTTCACATTTTAATGCAGTTCAGGGAAAATCGAGGGAATAAATCCTGAACAGAAGAAGGTGTTTCAGAAGAACTGAGTGTCTTATATTAGGGCTGCAACTCATCATTACTTTAATAAGCAATTATTCCGATGATTAATTGATCATTCTGATGATTAATTGATTATCCTGATGAAACAATTGGTTTGATTTTTCATTTAATCACTTGAGCCTTTTTATACAATAGTATAAATATATTAAAAGATGCAAATTAATTAATCAATTCCTTTATTAAATTAGAAATAAACATTTTAATCGTAATAACTGCCTCCTTTAGTGAATTTGAACCATCTGAGCCTAAAATTATGAAATATATTATATCTGAAATGCAAAATGTATGAATGTTTTGAACAGTTTGGGCTTAATTGCTGCTTTGAATATGTTGCTGTTTTCAGCAAATGGTCTTTTTTGAGTTTGTGTTCTCCAGTTAACGATTACTAAAATAATGATCGATTATTTCAATAATCAATATTAATCCGATTAATCGTTTCAGATTCTAGTTTAATCTTGTTCAGAAGAAAGTATTTATCGGACAGCATCTAATTCTGTTATGGTGGTAATGATTAGTTTAATAATCTGACAGTCGATTTTTCACTTAAACCTTTTTTATACAATATTTGAAATTAAAAGAAGCAAATAAACAAAAAAAATTAATTCCTTTTCTAAATAAAAAATAAACATTTTATTGCCTAAACCAGCTAGTACTGGCCTATTTGAGGAGTGCTGGTTTAAACATGTTTTAACCAGGTGTTTTCATGTTTTATGCAAAATGTAAATTTCAGCAAATGGCCATTTTGACTCCGTACGCTCCAGTTAACGATTAATCGATTCTGAAATTAGTTGACTAGTTTTTCAACATTTGATTCAATCCGATTAATCGTTTCAGACGTAGATGTGTTGTATTAGTTTCTGTAATTCCATAACAGCGTTTAATATGTTGACAGTTTTACAGAATCTGCAGAGAAATTCAGACCATAAATTTGGAGTTCTTGTCATGATCAAGGTTGCCACGTCCTCGATTTGAGTCTATAATTCACCTGATATAAAATCATTTTGACTGGGCTTCAGCTCCACCTGACTGCTTTTATTACAGGACTTTCAGGAGTTTTACTCATTTTATTGACCTTCACATTTGCTCAGTTTAGCTACGTACACGTAGCAGCCATGAAAAGCCTCTTAATGCATGAACTTAGCGGAATGGAAAATGAGGCCGGCGCTGCTGCTTCCCCAGCGCTGGTCAGTCGCTTTGACCCGTCTGGCCAATTAATCTGGATCAGGACAGAAACCCGAGGCGCCGTGGCTGCAGGGAAGACGTCCTCTCTCTTCCTCCAGCTGGCTCACGCTGTCTGCTCGTCCGTTGTCCAAGCCGGTCAATCTGCCTGCGAGCAACCCAGCTTTCCTCCCTGTTTGGTTTGGACCAAAAGAAGAAGAATTTTACCTGCTGAATGTTTGTAGCCGGGTTGGCAGGTTCTTCTGTTCTGCTGGCAGCGGCGAGGCGCAGGAACCGCTGGACAGATTGCTTTAAATTTTTGATCCATGGTTCCAGGCGTGTAGGAAGACGCTGTTCCCTGCGGACAGAAGTTGGTCCATGAAGTAAATGTTCACAGCAGGCACTTCCTGTAGACAAGCCAACAGAAAGTTACTTTCTACTCTGTTCTGCACCAATTTATGGTGGAAACAAAACGGAGCGGTTCTGCTGATCTAGTTCTGATTTCGCCTCTTTTTTTAGCAAAGGGCCCCAGGACAACATTTGTTGTGAATTAGCGCGATATAAATAAACTGAATTGTTTCTAACTTCCTCCTTGAATGCCTTTGCTGCAGTGCAAATACATGTTTACACATGAACACCAAAACATTTTAAGTTTAGTCGGAGATTTTTCATGTGTCTCCTGCTAATATTAACTATTTGCTAGGAAAATTACAAATATGTGGCTTCTTCTTCACTAACACCACAAAAAAGAAAAATTTAAAATCATGAACTAATAGTACGTTAAAAAAACACTTTTTAGTCAAATTAATTAAGAGTTTTTGGTTCTTATAATAATAGGAATCAAAATGATCTTATTCTAAAGACGTTTGAGGTCAACTTGTCAACTTTTCTCTACCAAACTTTTATTTAACAAATTCCATATATTAATTTGTAAAGCTGTAAAGTTTTTTTCTTTACAGCTAAATAAGTTTATTATTTAGCTGAATACTTTCTCTGAATTATGCCTCAGCTTTATGAATTTGCTTCAGGGAGAAATTCACCCAACAATTACTAGGAAATCTCCCGAAGTCGCGCTGATTCCTGCTCTGCATTTGAAGTTCTGACACTAAGAGAACAAAAAGGTCTGCAATCAATAATCAATGGCTGCTACACTAAATAACTCATGAGTCTTCAGCTCCACGCTGAGAGCCGTGTTCTCACTCAGAATAAATCATGTCCTGATGACAGAGAAGGAGACAAAGTCTTTTCGCCACCAGAGGTTTTAATCTTTTTTCCGTTCTGGTGGTTCAGGACAGACTCACTTCCTGTCTCCGCCGTTTAAAGACACACAAACGTTTTTAATGTCTCGACCTTTGTAACTAATGACGACACCAAACGTCTCAGTATTTGATGGCTGTGGAAGAAATGGAGTCTGCAAAGTAAATTTGTTGGTCTATTTTTCTCTCTTCAGTATTTTCCTTCATTCTACTAATAATTCACAGTCGTGAAGCTGCGTACGGAGAAACCGCCGCAGGATGAAACTTTCTTCAACATCTTCTCTTTCTCTCTCACCACCAAATGAATGTTAGCGATTTCTCCCACAGGCAGTTTCACTCCACACAGAGTGAAAGTGTAAATATGTTATATTTCACGTGAAACCGACGGAGCTTCCATGGTTTCACCAACACATAACAGGCTTACTTTGGTTTCCAATTTGGATAAAAACAAACCGTGATCTGACTGAGGAGGAATCTGCTTCCTTTCAGTCTTAAATCTTAAATAGGTGCAACTTATTAATGCAGCTCAGTTCATGTACGGAGCTCCAATTCCCAACATGTCGTAAAAAACGTCAGAGATCCAACCGTGTGGTCAAACAGCCGCCGCGTTTCCATTTCAAATGTTCATAATCTTTGTTGATGTTCTGCTGCTTCCACTAAATTATCGCTATTTGCAACCCAATCTGATTAATGATTAGAATAATCAATAGAATAATTTATAGTGCGGCCCTATTCAATCAATTGATTAATCATTAGAATAATCAATAGCTAAAACAATCCTCAACCGATTAATTGATTAATCGACAGAATAACCATTAGAATAATCGATAGTTGCATCCCTATTCAATCAATTAATTGTTAGAATAATCAATAACTAAAATAACTGCTATTTGCAACTTCATCCAATTAATTTATTAATTGTTCCAAAAAATCAACAGAAAAATCTGAACTAAAATAATTATCAGTTGCAGCCCTACTGTATGTGATTAATCATCAAAATAAACTTAGGATAGTTGATAGGGTGATCAGTTTCATCCCTGATGAATCAATCGATTAATCGTCAGAATAATCTATAAAATAATCGTTGCCGCCTGGTTGAAGCTTCCAGAAACAGAGTTCAGATCTTTTTCCTTTAAGTCTTGGACACACTGCTGTCCCTCCTCACACACACATCTCAGTTCAGCTTTTTGTTTTTCTATTTCAAATCCTCCTGTTCCAACCTGTAAACAAAGGAAGCATCAGTTCTGTTGGTGCTGCGGTGGGTCTTTTATTTCAGGAACCCGGTGTCGGTGTCTCTGCGGAACCTTGTAGCCAGTGAGTAATGAGAACAAGGTGAGGGGGCTCTGGAGTGTAATTATTTTCATTTGGGAGACGGTGGGGGTCTGCTCTACATTTGTCTCAGCCGTTCGTGACAGTTCACTATCTCCCAGTTACGGTAATGAGCACCAGGCCCTCATTATGTATTGGGAATGGCACCTCTGCAAAAAGAAGGCTAAAAATAAGTGTTAACTTTCAAGGTCCACACAGGATGAAAGGCAGGAAGGGAAGCAGCGGCTGAGCGGCGCTGGGGGAGGGCCTGTTGTTTTTGAAAAGTGTGGAGCGGTCAGGAGGAAGCTGAAGTTTCTGCAGCTGTCAGGAGGAATTTAATGATACATAAACCAACACATCTCAGACAGCAGCCAGCTTTTATCCAAAGCATATGAATATATATGAAACATATACCTGCCAACACAACAACCACAAGTAAAGCGGAGTGGCTTTTTACAAGGTGAAGCCTTTGGGCTGTTTTGTCCTCTTGTCACTTCGCATATTTTCAGAGCAGCAAGCTTCATTGCACCGACCTAAAATTGTAATATGCTACATAGCTCAAAATGAAAGAACTTCAGGGGGTTCTGACCTGGAAAGACGTTTTCTGTCATCTGTCAGTGGACTGACCTTGGTTAACAGCAACTTACTGCCGCCGACATGTTCCTCAGTAAAACCAGGAGATATTTCTCCTCTCAACATTTAGAGTCGCAAAACTTTATTCTGTTTGGGATTGTAGTTCATAATAATAACATCCGTCTCTGTGTCTGAGGAATATATATAACGTTACCTATGATAAAGAGTTAAAACAGCTTCATCACATTTTTTTGCACAGAAATCCTTCAGAGATGATGAGATTTCCTTTCAGCCTTTGAGCTTTAAATCCAAATGAGCTGCTGCCACCTCAACGTTTACAATCCCACCTGAGAATGGCTGCAAACAGAGGAGCAATTATACGTACGTATGGCTTTACATCTTTGAAAAACAGAAGTGGAGCCTCCTGCACAACCAACGAGAATGCAGCCAGTGGTTTCTGGACGGTAAGTCAACAACAAAACACTTGTCTTTTTCAGGAACCCGGAACCAGGTGACCAAACGAGTTGGAACTCTCCCGGGGTTGCTAGGTAACGGGCAGAACTCTCCCGGGGTTGCTAGGTAACGGGCGGAATGTGACTCAACATTTGGGAGGTTTTTGAAAAGGCTCATTTTCCAAACACCAATAAATATGAACTTATTGCCAAAAATATTTCTGGACTGTTTTTCCCAGCAGAAGAAACACAAATGGAAGAACAAAAAAAACAGCACTTTCACCAAAACAACGGCAAAATCCTGAACAAACTGATCAACGTTAAAAAGATATTCAGAATTATTTCATATTAAGAAGAACTCATCGAATGCATGGACAGATGTTTATTAATATTTTAACAGTTTGTCAATATGCTTTATCAATACACTCTGGCAAATACAAATGTGTTTGCTGAATGAATGGAGAAGTTTTCCCATCTTACAGTGGACACACACGCACACACACACACACACACACACGCCCACACACACACACACGCCCACACACACACACAGGCAGCATTCAGGCAAACAGCAGCAGCAGAGTTAAGACATTTGGAGCTGCAGCCGTCCAGAGAGGAAGGGAGGGTCTGTCTGATGTGTGATGTGGAGGGTGAGGAGCATCAGATGAAGCAGCAGCACAACAAGTTGACTGCCTGAGCCAGCTCATGTGAAAAACAGGCTCCACATGCTCTCCAGCTAAATATTTCACATGTTTCCAGATTCAGATTTTAACATTTTCCCCAAAGCTGAGATGGTTTTCAGTGTTTCACTGATTTCTCACAGCCGGAATAATAAAGTTAGAGCATCCTGTGTGCAAAAACCCAACAAACACAAAGGCAGTTTTTAGGTCTTTTCTTTTGCAGACAGAGAAAAAAAAGAAGAAAATTTCAGCCAAAAACTGACTTTAATTTCAGACATTTTCTAGAATAAACAAGGAAATTTCTGAGCTTGAAAAGTCAAAACTTTGCAAGAAAAACTTCAGAAATTCAGAAAAAAAAGGTTTAACATGTTTTACTTTTGGAACTCAGAAATTTCCAAGTTTATTTCTAGAGATTAATCTGAAATTTTCTGACTTTTTTCTTGCTAATTTTCAACTTTTGGAGTTCAGAAAATTTCCTATTTTTTATAAAATATTTCTGAGGTTAATTTCAAATTTTCTGACTTTTTTCTTACTAAATGTGACTCTATTACATTTCTGTTTACATTTCATGAAGAAGGAAGTTGTGCTCAGTGTCTTCAGAGGTGTTTGTGTTGTTTCCTTCAGTGTTTCTTGGCGCAGCGCCCCCACAGGCCAGGAGGGGAACAGGTTGCTCAAAGGGTTTGGTTGGTTTGAAAATTACAGCAACTGGAAATGAAATAAATGTTGCAACTTTGATTCCAAATCAAAATGACTTCAAAGATTACAAGACATTGTTCCCATGTTAAAATTGTTTAAGATCAATATTAATTAGTTATTGATCTAAAACAAGCTTCCATTTCTTGCTGAAAAGTTACTTGTAAGTTAGTTTTGTCCTATTTTAAGCTCATGTCCACTAGAAACTGGACCAACTCTTGGTAATATTTTGCGTTTTGCAGTGACTATTGAATTTTTTACAAGTTGATTCTGTTTGCTTGCAGTTAAAACCAGTTCCTGCTCCATGACAATGTGATTGTTTGGCTCTTTACATAAATTAGTCTGTTAAATTAATTTACTTCTGCTGTGCCAGCATATTTATCTGTAATATGTTTGTAGTCATGCCTGGCAGCCAACTAAGTTTACCTTTTAGCAAATGACCATATTTGGCAGAATTGGAAACATTTAGAATTTTTTTCTCCCCCTTTAGTTGATTATTATTTTTTTATTTTTTAAGATTCGCTTTCAGCATAAAAATTTAATGACCGTTTTGTGCGCCGTCGGATTGAAACATGAGCTCTGGCCGACCGCTAATGGCGGCGGGCCGCCAGCGTCCACCAGGCCCGGGGCGGCGTTAAAAAACCCATTATGCTAATGCTAATTCTGCGGCGCGGGGCGGGAAGCGTCGGCCTGACACTTCTCATCTCTGTCATTAGTGGCAGCTGCAGTGAAGCTCTTTGCTGAAAGCTGAGCCTTTCTGCCGGGTTTCAGATGGGATCTGAGGGCGGAGTGGGATCCTAATGGGAGCTCGTTTCCACCGCAACCCGGAGACTGGATGACGAAACTCTGCGCTCGTTTCAGAAAAGCTGTTTAGTTTCAGAGGAACGTTTGACAGACGGGTTCACATGACTTTGTTTTAAAGAATCATTTTAAATGAGTTTTTACAAAAAGAAGAAGACAGAATGAAAGTGGACTTTGGGTAAATTTTGAGTCAAAATAATTTAGAAAAGAAGCAGGTTGAGATCAGGTGTTTTCAATTTAGCTTAGATTTATTTCATTGTGACTTTTTGTCTAATTCAGTCAGTTTTATTTAGTTTTAGAGTGTCTACTAGTTTTTATTACTTATTATTGGTTAAATATTGGTTTGTTTTAGCCTAGTTTTTACTACTAGTAATTCTAGTTTTTACATACCCAAGTCTTTAGATGCAGAATTCAAAAAGGTCAAAGTATTGTGATTATACACTTAAATTATTTTTATTATTATTCTTGAACAACCAACTGGCTAGCATTTTCTCCCAACTTTTGCTGTTGACATTTTGTGGACCAGCATAATTTGCCCACATCTGACGTAAACTGCTTGTGTTGTGGAGGAAAATCAATAAAAACGTGAATAAATAGATTCATAAACACAAAAACAAAAGAGAAGTTGCAATGGATCTGTCTATAATTTATGTATGTTTTAATTAGTGTTATGAATACACAATATAGTTATATATCCAGTGAATTATACTTTTTCCCCATAAATTACCGTTTTTATTTATTTCAGTTAATGAACAAGTTTTTTCTGTTTCAGTTTTTGTTATTTGATTAGTTTCAGTTAACTATAATACCTTTGGTCGTGATGTGTGATTTTTGATTGTGGAAATTTAATCAGTATATTTGAAGAAAAAACACATTTATACACAGTGATCATGCTAACTCCACTTCAGTTTTTATCCTATGTCTCTGTAGTAGAATAAACAATGCACAAACATAAAGGGCTTCATAAATAAGTAAATAAGTTTTGATTAGGGCTGGAAGTTTAACGCATTAACTAACACATTGACATCTCTGTTGATTAATTAGTAACTGAGATTTTAATGTGTTGAAATGTTTTAACTCTCTGTTTTCCTGGCTGGAACCATTGCAGTCACACGTTTCCGATACACCCGTAAATCTGACGCACAAGCTACATTCACTAATAGCAAAAAGCTTTTTTTTGGCTCTCTGTGGTTAATTTTTCCGTCAAAAAAACGATCTGGTGCAACACTGAAAAAAACTATTGCTGCGTTCAAGTTGTGCTAAAAGGAGTTAGCCTAGCAGCTAAGCCGTTCAAGGCTAAAATAGCATCTCAATGCTAAACATGTAGCAGCTAGCTAATTCCATGAATGATCAGGTTCCTGAAACACGTGGAATCTGAACAGGCACCAAACTGATGGTTTAATAACCCAAATAATCATTTAAAAACAGTAAATATCTGAGCTCATCTGGTTGTTCAATAATTTAGCAGTAAAAAGGATTTTTAATTAGAAAATGTTGCTCATTTTGTCGAAATATAGTTTGACGAACATGCAATGAATTACAGACCCTCCAATTAACAAGATTACACATTTTAATCAAGTCCCTCCACTTTTTATTCATTTTTTAATCAAGATCCAGAAAATTCAATTAAATTTGAGACGTTGACGAGGCGTTAGCATGGAGGAAAAGAGACTAAGATAAAAAATGTCAGAACTTTTTCAGATTGTGAAATCATCCATTGTTCATAACATCGCATCACATTCAGGTCAAAGGTCAACTTTTCTGCAGGTGCCAACCTTCTCATTCAGTAATGATAACAATTAAAATCCAATTTAATCTCCAGCTGATTTTACTAAAAGGTTCAGCTTGTGGTTTTGTGACATTTTAACCAGGAAGTTTTTTCTGTTGCTGCTGTTGGAACAAGTTTCTGTCTTAAACCTGATCATCTGTTGAGACAGAAACTCAACAGATGATCAACCAGAACTTCCTGCAGCAGCTTCCTCCTGCAGCAGCTTCCTCCTGCAGCCTCCTGCAGCTTCCTGCAGCTTCCTGCAGCTTCCTGCAGCCTCCTGCAGCTTCCTGCAGCCTCCTGCCTCCATGACGCTTTTCTGCCTGGACTTTTCCTCCGTTCTGGAGCAGCATCCATTTTCTCTGTTTTCCCCATCTGGTCTGAAAGAATTAGTCAAATTAATCTAATGATAAAATAATCATAAACTAATTTAGTTTATTTAATCTTAAATGGAAAATAAAGAAACAATTAGCTGAAAGAACAATTAATTAAGTCAAAACAAAAACCTTCAAAGTTCTAAATATTGATATAAACAGAATTAAAAGGATTTATTTCTGTTTAATTGCTACAGTAGGGCTGAAGCAATTAATCAGATTAATCATAGTTAATCAAAATTAATCCGATTAATTGTGATTAATTGATTATTTAGATGATCATCAACTAATTCAGCATTTGATCAATTGTTAACTGGAGTATACAGACTTTAAAAAAACATTTACTGAAAGAATAACAAACTCAGCAGTAACTAAGCCAAAACTGTACAAACGTGTACATTTCAAATTTAAGATAAAAAATATTTAAAAAAAATAGAGTATTTCTATGTAGAAATACTCTAGTGCCAGTTTTAGCTTCACCTGGTTCAAAATTGTAAAAAAAAGAAATATATACATACATATATATATATGTTTAATTTATTAAAAAAGGAACTGAATTATTAAATGTTTTTGCATCATTTAATATATATTAGATGTGTAAAAACAATCTTGTGGTTTAAAGAAAAATCTGAAAAAATAACTGATTCTCAGTTTTAAGATGCACCGCTGAGATTCAGTGGATCTGTCTGCCTGCTATGAAACATGCTGTGTTTTTATGCCGTTTTTCTTTTTTAAATGTCAGATAAACAGGCCTTAAATTTGCCCCTAAAAGCATTCAGAAAAACATGTGCAGAATCTCTAATGCTGGCTGCAGAAAGTAAAGTGAAATTTCTGCCAACAGACTCTAAAATATTCAGCATCCCGGCGCTCGCTTTCCAAATGAAACGCATCCCTGAGCAGCAGAGTTCAGATCTGTTACTGGGTGAGCTCCAGCTCAGCATCAAATAAAAGATACACCAATTCAGGGTGTCAGAAGTAATTCGGATCGGATGGCTGCTGGAACAAGACTTGCTCATTTTACCATTATTCCAAGCTGTGAGCACGAAACCAACACACAGAAAAACTCCATGCAGAAGTTAGAAGGCGGCCAGCGAGGGAACATTTAATCACCAATCTCACAGGTTTGGATGTACAATTAATCCACTGGTTGCCATGGTGATGTCAAAACTTCAGGAGCACCAACATCTAATTTCAATAACCGTATCGTGATTTGCTTGGGGAAACAATCAGCCGACTGCACAATGTTTCCCAAAAACTGTCAATAATACCTTTTTGCTTTCGAAAGCTTAAAAGGTGAAATATTATGCGACATTTTGTTTTTCCTGTTGTGTCTAAAAACCACCTAAGCACATAAAAAAACCACTAAACCATTTTCTGGCAACAAGTCACAGTTTTTTGGTGTCTAGAAAATTTGCCGTTTTAAAATCATCCTGATTTTTAAGTCATATTTCATGGGCACTCTGCCCGTTACCTAGCAACCCCAGCAGAGTTCTGCCCGTTACCTAGCAACCCCAGCAGAGTTCTGCCCGTTACCTAGCAACCCAAGCTGAGCTCCAGCTGGTTTTACAGCAGTATGCGAAGTACAATGGCTGCTGGAAAAGTATTTTGTTGTTGACTTACTGTTCAGAAATCAGTTGCTCCATTCTTGTTGGTTGTGCAGGAGGCTCAACGTCTGCTTTTCAAAGATGTATGGTTGTATAATTGTGCATCTGTTTGCAGCCATTTTCACATGTGAGTGTAAACGTTGAGTTGGGGGCTGGCTGCTGGATTTCAGTACAACTAGTACATGCAGTCGTAGCATTAGCAACACTAAGCAGCTCAGTTCTATAACGATGACCAGCTACGGTGGCTCATGAAGTCCAAACAGACGTTTCCTGCAGAGAGGACCTCAAACATTGGGTCTGGTCGTTTGATCCTCGCCAGGATTCACTTGAGTGTTTCGACACCAGGAGAAGAGGTCTGGGTCAACGGAGGAAAGAAATTCTGGTCGGTTTGAAGAGGAGCAAATGTCAGCCTTTCGTTTTGAAGCCTCCATTTCCGCTTTGACCAGCTAAAGCTGAAATGGATGACCTACCATGAATCAGTAATATGGATGACCTAAAGGTGACCTAATATGGTTCCTTGAACAGGTTAGGATGTATCTTTGAGTTATACAAAACATGTTCATCACATTTTTTGATCAGAACAATCTTAGATAATTTGATTTTAGCTGTTTAAGGGCCTCCTGTCATTTCAAATTCAAATAAGCTGCTACTGGCCACACCCCCTCTACATTTAACCTCTCATGTGAAAATGGCTCTGGAGGAATCAACAAGAATGCAGCAAGTGGTTTTAGGACAATAAGTCAGCAACAAAACACTTATCTTTTCCAGCAGCCATTGTACAATGCACAGAGCGGTAGTGGAGTTCAGCTGGGGTTGCTAGGTAACGGGCACAACTCTGCTGAGGTTGCTAGGAAACAGGCAGAACTCTGCTGGGGTTGCTAGGTAACGGGCAGTGCCAGTTGACCGGGAAGGTTTCTGAAGGTGGGAGGTTTTTTGGTTTCCAGAGACCAAAAAAAAACACAAACCTGTTGTCAAAATCAGTTGAGTAACAGTAACAGTTGTTTTTAAAAGCTGTAGAAACTCAAATGGAAGAACAAAAACGTGTAAAATGTGAATTTTGCATAATAGAAACTTCAAATTGGGCCAGCTTTTGTGATTAAAGACTCTGAATGACTCTATGCAGTTTTAACACGAAACAGAAGAATCACACAAACTGAAACCACAACCTTCTCCCCACTGATCTGGGCTTTAACCCAGAGATTAGACCCATGCTTTTATTCTGAAATCCTCCAGGGAGCTGGGCGAAACATTCCTCTTTAATCCAACCAGGCAGGAGCTTCTTGTCAGCCATTGCTGCTTGAAATGCAGTTAGGAATGACTCAACGCCGCTCTGTGATTGCTGCTCTCGCTGCGTTGCATCATCAAGCTTCACTGAACGGCAGCAAAACGTCCCTCATAATCTGATCCACTCTCACCTTCTCCCTCTTATTAATTCATTATCGCATACGCTTTTGAATTGTTTCACTCTGTAAATAAGCAGAGTTAGTTAGTAAGTTAGTTGTTCAGAAAAAATCCATTAGCTTAATGGCGCATAATTAATGACAAAAAAATTAATGAGTTTGGTTTAGAATTGAATAATAATCCATTATTATTTCAGCAGGTGCAAACTGAATGTTGATGATTAGAGTTTTGTTTTTGAATGGTTTCAAGCTGATGTCAAATTGCAATTAAGTTACATTAAAATGGTGGAGATTCATTTTATTAAAACGCAAATCAAACAGAAACAAACCTGAAGATTTTATCTCTGGTCCTAAAGAGGAACGATCCAGAGTCAGCAAACAGCTTCAGTTACTTCAGACCTGAACCTTCAGAGACACATAAAGACGGCTACAAAATCAGACTTTTATCACCTGAACAGCAGCAGTTTACTTCACTTAAAACAAAACATTTCCCCACGTTATAAGTGAAATAATGGCACTTATGCATTAATATAAAGGAATTATTGACTTAAAACAAGCTCCTATTTCTTGCTGAAAATTTACTTCTAAGTTAGTTTTATCTTATTTCAAGTGTACTAGGATGTTTTCACAAAAATACTTGATTTGTGTTTTTGCAGTGCAAGTGAAGGCTGGAAACATCTGTTAGCATGTTAGCATAGATCCAATATGTACAGAACACAAAAACCCAGAAAAATAAACCAAACCACGATGCCTGGGTCTGTTAATAAATCTCCACGGCAACCTGGAAGTGGGCAGGACTTCCTGTATCCGGGCGCGGCTACGCTAACCGGTCAGGTTTGGGACTGGAGTCATTTATTCTGCTAAAACAGACCGTTCTGAAACTTAAAATCAGTACATAAACACACACATGTAAGTCAGCATGTGTATATTCCTCATATGAATTAAAAATATTCCATCTTACAAGGAGACGCGGCGGAAATCTTCAAAGAGGAGCCGTACCTTTGAAGGTGTCACTGTTAGCTTCAAAGAGAAACATACATGTCTCCCAACAGGCTGCGGCTCGCAGGCGTTTAATGAGAGCTTTGCCGCCGCCTGGAGACTGGAGACTGGAGACTGGCGCTCGCTGCTGCTTCGCTCAGCTCTCCTCTTCTCTGCAGAGCCGGGATCAGAGGCGCCTCACATGTCAGCTCCTACATGAACACTAGCTGCTTCTTTTGACGTTACAGATCTTCATTCAAATAAATAAAAAAGAAAAGAAATGAGTTGGAGAAACTAGAAAAGGTTGAGTGGACGAAGAAGTTCTGCTTTCTGACCCAGTTTACTTCCTTTACAACCGAGCCACAAAAGACCACGCCCCTTTTAGGGGGAAGTGGGCGTGGTTTACATCTGAGCAACAGTCTGGACTGGAACCTCTGGAGATGAAAAGCATTAGTGGAGCCACCTACACAACCAACAACAATGCAGAATGTGGTTTCTGAATGGTAAGTGAACAACAAAACACTAGTCTTTTCCAGCAGCCATTGTACAGCAGTAAAAAACCCTGCTTGCACTAAGATGTTTAGAAACTAAGCCAGAAATACTTGGTGAAATTTGGTGTTTTTGTACAGTTTGGTCCCCTACACTGCAAAAACACAAACCTTTTCACAAAATTATAAAAGTACTTGATAACATTTTATCAAGTACTTTTGATAAAATGTACTAGCAAATTTGAGTTGCTAGGTAACAATGTGGAACTCCGCTGGGGTTGCTAGGTAACGGAACACAGAGAGAACATGAAGGTAAAAGCTGAAGAACGAGCAAATATTGTGAAATGAGAGAAGAAAGTAGCTGAAAGAGGAGAAGCGGTTAGTTTGCTAAATTAGCTTAGAAAAATATAAAATATTGTGATAAACCTTTAAGTCCATGGAAACGCAGCAACTGTATTCTGTTCTGGTTTAACTGGTGATTAATTTAGTTTTTCCTGTTATTGCAGGGAGTCCCTCCTCTTTTTAACGTTCGGACCAAAGAAACTTCTCTGGCTGTAGTTGACAGAGTTGAGTTTATGGGCTTTGCGGGGATTTCATTCTTCTCAGCTTCTGGTCCCTTTTTGTTGTGGAGCCGCAGCTGCTGTTTGAGAAGCAGGTCACAGCTGCAGACCGTCAGCCGGATTCTCCACAAATACCTGGTTGCTGCTCGCTCACGTCAGGAAGCTGCTGACCAAATTATCACCTCATATTTTTAAATGCACCAGATTCGGCCTGTTTGCTTCTCCTGATGGGAACCAACCTCAGATCAAAACGTTACGTTTTTGTAACAGGAATTAAAAACTGGATGTTGCACTGCAAAAACACAAAATCTTACCGAGTATTTTTTATCTGGCTTCTAGTGCCAATATCTTAGTAATCCTGAATTAAGACAAAACTAGTTTAAAAGTAACTTATCCGCAAGAAATAGGAGCTTGTTTTAAGTAAATAATTCCTTAATATTGGTGAAAAGTATCAGTTCTATTGGCAGATTATTTCATTTATAATATGGGAAAATTGTCTTGCTGCAAGTAAATGCATCTGCAAGCGGAACAAGAACTTTTTCACCAATATTAAGGAATTATTTACCTAAAATAAGCTCCTGTATCTTGCAGAAGAGAAACTTGTAAGTTAGTTTGACTTATTTCAAGTGTCAGAAGAAACAATACTAAAAATACTTGGCATGATTTGGTGTTTTTGCAGTGCAGATGTTCTCCAGCTCTGTAACTCAAACAATAATCAGAAGTAAAGGAATCAATTTGTGTCAAATGAATCTTTATGTTTCACTTTTTGGATTCCATGAGAGAAATAAATCAGCCTTTCATTATGACAGCAAAAAAATAAAATAAAATCATTGTTAATCCAGGCAGGTTTTTGCACAGAAGATCTTTTAAGTATTTTTTAAATCTTTTTTTGTAGGGCTTTATGGCTCTTGTCAATTTTTAAACCATTTTAATAAAGAAAAACTCTTCGTCTTGTACCTAAATGAATAAATATTTGTCTGTAAAAGTTGTGATTTAATTGCAAATTTGCTACATTGTTGAAGGGGCAAAAAAAAAAAAAAAAAAAATCAAACAGAGGGCCACAAATGGCCCTAGCGCCACATTTTGGACATCCCTGATTTAATATAACCACATATTTTAAAACCAGACGGATGGGAAGCAGAAAAAAGCTGCTGTTTCTTGTTTTGTTTTTTAGGCTTGGAGCGAGTTTTCAAGAGGAATTTCTTTACTTGTGACGGCTGAACAGGATGTGGAAATATTCCTCCGCTGGTTACATCAGTCTTCAAAGTCCTGCATTTATTTTCCTTTGTGTTTGTCAACAAATAATTTCATTTTGTGGAGAAAAAAATAAATGTATCCTTCACTTAAACAGGAAAATGTTGTTTATACACAGGCCTTTTATTCTCTTCACCCGTTTTTTCCCACGTTCTCATTCATCAGCCGGTTTCTCCGTAACGCCTCAGATTCGTCCAACAGGCAGGAAGTGGGCCGACGCTTTGGGCCGGATCGATGCGGTTCTGAAACCCGGCAGCCATTCATCCATTAGCGCGACGCGATAACGGTCGGATAACGTGATGAAGCAGTTTGAACATCAGGAGCTTTTACAAGTGATGATGATGTGATTAGCAGACAGCCAGAGCCGAGAAAACGAGGTTTTAATGGTGGAGCTGATAAGTGAGTAAATATGCTGCTGACAAAATGAAGTGAATAAAAGCCTTTAACGACAAATCCTGAGTGATTAACAGACAGCATGAAAAATACTTGAAGCAATTTCAAATAAAAACGTAGAAATAAATCTACTGCTCATTTTGGACGTCTGGATTTTTCATTATAGTTTTACTTCATTCTCACTTTTTGTTTACTTCAGTTACATTTAATTAGTTTTTACAGTGCCTGCTGGTTTTTATTAGTTATAGTGGCGGTTTTAGTTTTTTCATACTTTGGTTAGTTTTTTAAAAAAGTCAAAGTATTGTGATTATGTAAACGTAATAAATACTCAATAGACGAAACCATTAAAAAAAAAAAAGTAATTATTGTTGAATAAAAAACTAAATGTGACGTTTTCTCCAAACCTTTGCTGTCGCCATGTTTAGGCGCCAAAATTCACATCATTTAAAAAGGCTAATAAATAGTTTTACTATATCTATACCTCATATATTTACATATCTATATCTTTATATCTATATTTTCAGCATGTTTTAGTTAAAAGCTATCAGCTGTTAGCTAGGTAATAACTGGCTACTAGTTAACAGTAGTTAAATTAAGCCTTCACTTAAACAGAAAAATGTTGTTTAAACTACAGTTACTAGCCAACAGCAGACTGTTAGCTAGACTGTTAGCTAGACTGTTAGCTAAACTGTTAGCTAAACTGTTAGCTAGACAGACATTATTACTTTCTTATGATTTAAATTTGCCCCTATTTGTATATTTTTACAAGGAAAACTTTTTTTCTCCTAAATTTCTCCACTACGGGTCAATAAAGCTTATTTCTCTTTCTACATAGAGAACGGTGAATGTTGTCAGACATTTGTTTTGATTTATTTAGAGCTGCTGTCCTGAAAAGTCAATCTCGCCTCAGTGTAAATTATCGCCGCCTCGTGACTGACACATGACCTTGAGGCAGATTTAGATTGGCTATGAAACTTCAAATTAAATCCATTATAATTTAACACGACTGCAGTCTATTTTTGTCCCAGAAGGGTGGCTGCAATTTAAAGAAGCCTGCGTTCTGCAATAACTTTTTTCATGTAGATAATTGAAATCTAAGCCGCTGCATTAGAGCAGAGAGTCGGAGAACATGAGCTCCAAAATTAGAACGTGAAGTTTAACAAGCTGTGTGCGAAGATGAGGGGATGATGTAATGCTGTGCATGAAATATGCAACACTGGACCTGAAATGCTTTGTGAATTATCACACACACACACACACACACACACACGCGTGCACACACACACACACACACACACACACAGTTCTATCACCTGCAATGGAAAATGATGAAGTCCAGCAGCGGCCAGGCTTTTGTGGCTCATTTCAAACTGAAATGTCTTCCTTCAGTTCGAGTTTGAGAAGCTGAGCAGGAATGAGAATTGATTTCCATCAATCTCCAGTCTGACCTTCTCGCCTTTCAAATCACTCGAAGACGTTGCGTATCTGCTGTCGATGGCAGAGGGTCGTTGGGTACAAAACTTATTTACCAAAAAAAAAAACCAGCTATGGATAATCCACCGCAGCTGTCTTGATTTTGGTCACAGTTGTTGCATTTCTATTGTAAATATGCGTAAAACTTTGTCAATATTCCGCTAATGTTGAAGAAACACAATCCTGTTAAATAAAAAACTCAATTAAAATTGCAAGCCATAAGTTATTAAGAAATATTTTGCGGCATCATCTTTCAGCTACTTCCTGTCGTCTTCTTTGTGGTTTCTGTCAGTAGTAATATCCTGTTGTTGGTCATGTGACTGCAGTTTTGTCAAAAAAACAACTTTGATACAACCAAAAACAAAAATACCTCAACATTTCATTAAAAAAATGCTGTGATTCCATTAAGCAAATTTGTTTTCTCAGTTTAAATTTGTGCAATTTTATGGTCATTAGTTGCATATTTGGGCGATTTGAAGAAAATCGCATCGTTTTTCTCTCAGCCTCAAGTCGTTTCCTCTTTTCACCTTTGACCAATCACTCAATTATGGATGTGTTTATTTATTCAGAAAGCAACACTAACCTCCAGGCCATCAGAGCACGCTTCTGCTAAAACGCTATTAGGAGAGCTAAGTTTAGCTTAGCACTGTAGCTAACTAAGATTAGCACACCTAGCTTCCCCTAAATTAATTTTTCCAGATAATTTACTTGACTGTTTTGCAAACTTTGATTTGAGTTAAAGCTTTACTTAAAAACTGATAAGAATTATTCAACTAGTTGGACATTTATCCTCTTATTTTGAAATTTATGTTGACTGTGTATGCAGCTTCTGTTTCCTGTCTTCATGTTTTCTTTATTTTTCAAGAACGTTAATTAGGAAAATGCTAAGCAAACAACAAAATAATGAATGAGGCTTACAGAAGATCACAATATTTACATAATCGACCAACCAGAGGTGTTAATTAATCAAACATATGAAAAAATTCTAATACATGAAATGTTTTGAGATTTTTAGCATTAGCTCCTGCTAAATATCATCTCAGTGTCAGTGTAGCGCACAGCGTTAGCAGATCTAATGTTTATGATTAGTATGTTAGGGTTAGCATAGCTAACTGTTAAGCTAGCACTACAGACTACTAAAAATAATTAAATTCAAGTATTCAAATCACTTCTGTGGATACAAAAATCCCATACGCTTGCATAATATTTAGTCAACGAGTCGTTTTATTACAGGTGTGCAATTTTTAGGCAAGAGAACAAAAAACAGGCTAAAGTATCATAGCTAACACGGTTCACCGAAGGTTTTGTCCTTAAGCAAATCAAGCAAATATTAAAACTGTTACCAGAAATGTGAATCATAAGCGCTTCTTATTATTTAATCAACAAATATTTGCGTAACTTTGACCTAAAATAATTTTATTTTAATTAAGCGCCAAACTGGAGTCATGTTAGAGTTAAAAAAGGTGAAACTCTTTAGAGAAACTAAACTCAGAGAGCACAGACTCAGATTTCCCAGCTGATTGAAATGATCTTTGAGTGGAGCAACCTTTAGGAGACGCGTCAGAAGACGGAGAGCTAATGTGAGCTCCTGCAGCGCTTCAACCAACTTTAACTTCCAGTGCTTTAAGAGACAGAAAAAGGTGCCTGCATGCATAATTCACAACTGGCTCTGAATAAACAGCCAGTTTGTCTAACATTTAATGAAGAGCAGGAAGAGAAGACGACCAATGTTTGGAGGTGATAAGGCAGCTTCCTGCCCGGAGGCAGAGGAACCGCAGGCCTCATTCAGACTGTCTGGCCTGAAAACGGAGAATCTCACCTGCTGAATGTGACCAACGCTTATCGCCGGGTGGCAACATGTGCAGCTGTCTTTGACTCAACATCTGACGTTTCCAAGCCACAAAATGGTTTCATGTCTAAATAACACGACCAAGGAAGGTTTAGCTTCTTAAAAACATCCTGTTCGCTTATTTTAGTCTGAACTATGAAGATTTTCTTCAATATTTTTTTAAGTAAATTGGTGGTGGAAGTGGAAAGGAAGCTGATATAACATTTTCTAATAGAGAAGATTTTTTTTCTCTATATGATCTAATAAAAAGTGAAATACCAGAAAATATTGGGCTCAATGTGAAGGAAAAGACGGAAATTACACAAAAATTTACTTGTTTCTCTCCTGTAATGTAGGCTAATGAAATAAAGGTTTTAAAACATCAATCTGTGTGTAATTAATCTGCTAAATGTTTTTCTCTTTGTGAATCAAGTTACTGAAGGAAATTAACTTTACAAAAATATTCAAATATCTGACATTTAGGCTGTTTTCACCCTGATAGTGCAGTAGATCGGATTCAACTTGGGATCAAAGTTACAACATTTGCTCCATTTTCAGCTTCTGTGGTCAGGGCCGGCCCAAGGCATAAGCAAACTAAGCAGCCGCTTAGAGCCCCAGGGCCACTAGGGAGCCCCTCAGTGGAGCTGAGTTTCATTTATTTATTATTTTTAGTAATAATTTCTATGTCCAGTTCAACAGCCAAACATTTATGCTAGCGTAGCGTAGAGTCAAACTGAGTTTAAACTTTAAATGAGTTGGTCCTCATGGTGGTTCTGTGTATTTCTGAGGTATTTTGGCTTCAAACCGTGTTTGATAAAGTTTGATAATAATTAAAAATTCTCAATGTTTGACATTGTCTAGCAAAACGTTTTTACGTCAGGCTACATGATGAGCTGCTCTATGCTATATATGCTGTTTGCTGCTGAGCAAAATCATTTAGTGGCTAAAACAAACATTATTTTTACATCAACTTCTAGGTTCTGTGAAACTTCTGTTAAAATCATTTGAAGGCTCAGAATCAGTCCGGTACCGGTACTGGTACCGGTCCACATTCTCAGGGGAGAAAGACTCACCTGGTATAAATTAAAATTTTAGCTATTGCAATAAAACTTAAGAGAAATTTATTTAATCAAAGAATGTCATGAATATGTGTAGAGCTGCAGCGATTGCAGTTTTCTGGCCGATCCCTGGTTACCGATCTTTAAAAAGCCTGACCTGCTGATTTTGGCTGATATAAATATTTTTTCTATGAAATGTCGCTAAATGTAGCAAGAAAGTCGCTGAGTTGGCAACAGTGGGGTGAATATTGTTAACTGTAAACGTTCAGACCTGACCTGGTTGTTTTAATGAGACAAAACGTTTATATGCGTCTGAATAATGTGGAAGTTTTTACTTCAGTGCAAACGTGGATCTCCTGCTACACTGTAAAACACAATAAATGAACTCTACTTCCAAAAATGTATGTAACCTTGTTGTCTAAAAAATTAAATCAAGTTTTCAAAAAATAAAAATGTTAGCATGTGCCACCTTTATACAACTCAATAATTTTGAGTAAGTGATTATTATGACATAATACAAATTACTGTAAAATTTAAGTTAACTTAATAAATGTTGTAATTACTTAAACGACACCCAGAGATAATTGTTTTAACTTCACAGCAAAAACACAAAATCGCACCAATTACTTTAGTCTAGTTTGTAATGGGAACATCTTAATACCAGTGACTTAAAACCAGTTCCTATATCTTACTATAACTTTGTTTTTCTTATTTCCGCTGTAATAAGATATTTGCAGTAAAAACTAGACCAAACATTATTTCTGGACAAATAGAGCCATAAATGCAACTGCTTTCATGCATGTAGGTAGGGATTCATCAAATTTATCGAGATTAATCAATTAATCAACTGCTTTAGTAATTTATTAATTGCTAACTGGAGACTCACAAATATAAAACAAGAAAGAATAAAATACTGTGCAGTAAGGTCTAAATTTCAACATTATGCAGAAGTTAATGAATGCTCAATCAATATTAGTCTAGAGCTCAAACGATTCATCAGATTAATCGTGATTAATCTGATTAATCACGATTAATCTGATTAATTGTGATTAATTGGTAATTGACAAAATTATCAACAGTTTCTGGTTCCTGGTTATGATTATAATGTTTCAATAAGATCTGAGTTTATTTTTAGGCTTTTATGGGTTTTTATTTCAGAGGGCTCTATGAGTATTTTTTAAATTTAATGTTACCTGAAAACAGAGCTGAAAATGAGACGGTAAATCACAGAACCTTTGTGTTCGGTTCCCCGCAGCAAACATTTCAAAATGTTGCTCGTGTTAGACAATCGCTCTGCTGGCTGGAACGGCTCAATCAAAGTAAAGCATGATGTAAGTAGAACAACTTTATTCCAGATTTCACCTTTTTCTTGTGAAATTAATTTCTTTATGGCTTTTTCTGTGTCCATAACAGGTAGCTGTGTGTATTTCTATTTATCCACTCAAACTTATTTGGCCGTGAAAAACACAGAAACCCTTCAGAGTGGAGCTTTATCAAAAGAAAACCTCAATATAGATGCAGAGACAGAAAGTTTAGACGTTTAGCCCTTTAATCTGGATTAGTGTGGAAATAAGTTTCAGTCTTGATGGAGTCAGGAACCGTTGGCAGCTCAGTCCGGCGTTAAACGGCGGAGAGCAAACAGTGGCGTCTGATTGGCTGACCTGTCTGTTGACTCTGCTGGCAGGTCATCAGCGTTTTGTTTGCTGTAATTTCAGGCAGAGCCACAAAAATCTGGTGATAAATGATGAAATTTTGCTGCAACAGCTAAACTCTTTTTTAATTTATTTTCATTTTTCACTATTTCAGTTGAAGTATCTTTGAAAACATGAAAGTTTTGAGGATTTATGAAGGACAAACAAAAGAAATCTTGATTTTCTGCCATGAATTCTGGGCTCTAAACTTTATGCTCAAGCAGACGATTAATTGATTAAATAATCAATTAATTGGATAAAAAATAGCCATATTTTTTAATTTAACCATTTAAGCCTTTTTACACAATATTTGAAATGAGCAAATAATTAAATATTTTTTATACAAAACTAAAATTTTGTCTAAAACACTATAACATAACATTCCTTTAATGAACGCTTAATTATTTCTACCATCTGCAGCTAAAACAAATACTGTCTACTAATCTGTTGATTATTTTTGTGTTAATAACTGGATAGAAAAAGGAGCTTATAGAAGATTTTTATTACTAAATTTGAACCAGGTGAAACTAAACCTGCCACTTGAGGAATTCTGGGTAAAAATATTTATAGACAAAGAAGATTTTTCATCTTAAATGTGATATTTATGCATTTTTGTACAGTTTTAGTTTAATTACTGCTCTGCTCTCTCAGTAAATGGCATTTTTTAAAACAAAACTCCAGTTAATTAATCAATTACTAAAATAGTTGATGATTATTTCAATAATTGATTAATCATTATTAAGTCGATTAATCGTTTTAGCTCCAACACATTTACTCAGCATACATTACCCACTGTATTATGTTGAAATTTTGCCCTGAGTATACACTATTTTATTCTTCATTGCTCTATCTTTGTGCAAGTCTCAAGCAAACGATTAATCAATTACTAAATTAGCTAATAATTGTTTCAATAATGGACTGATCACAATTAATTTGATTAATCGCTTCGGCCCCACCAACTAGCATGAATAAAACTATTTCATTGATGGTTGTGTCTACACAGAAAAGTATTTTTTTGTTTTGTTTCTAGTAAAAATATCTTAGTACACTTCAAATAAGACAAAACTAACATATAAATAAATTTGAGGTAGAAATAGGAGCTTGTTTTAAATCAATGATGACAAAGTACGAGTTTCACTGGCGGATTATTTCGCTTGTGGAAAAATGTCTAGTCATGAATTAAATATTCTGGCAGGTTAAGTAAAACAAGATACTATATATTTGCTAAAAAGTTACTTGTAAGTTAGTTTTATTTTATTTCAAGTGTACTAAGATATTTACACTAGAAACTAAACCATAATTAGCAGCGTAATTACCGTTTTTAATTATTCCAGTTAACAAAAATGTTTTCTGTATTTCAGTTTTTGTTGGTTTTGGTTAACTATAATAACCTTGGTGTGTATTCTCCACCCAGGATTCACATTCAGCACAATGAAGCGCACACACTGTGGACGTAAATGGCCTTGCTAATTAGCTTTGGTTATGGGCCTTCACACTCCCATCAGACATTCTCTACACTTAACGCTCTCCCCGGAGAGCAGAATCGCATAACATTAGGGCGAGGCTTTATCGCGGGGAGAGCGGGCCGTAAATCAGACACCTGAAACTGCATTAGCCATTCCAACAAGCAGGGATGTGTGATTACGAGTGGACCGGATGCTGTCTGCTCACTGATAAAGACTACACCCTGATAAGGCTACAGTGAATTCACTCCGTCTCCTTCTGATAATTAGAAATTTCAAACAACATCACCGACTATCCTCTCTGCTGTAATTTATACACTGGAGGATCCAGGATAGATGGAGCAGCACAATATAAAACATTTTTTTACCTTTCATCGCATGAATGCATACTGAATTAACATACAGTGAAGAAGTTAAAAGAAATGGAACCATTCAAACACACAAAGATCATTATCATAGATCTATGGTCTACACAAAACATTCATTTTCTGCATAAATCATTCTTAAACAATGAGATTTTAGCTGTTTTATGGGGTCTTGTCCCTTTAAATCCAAATAATCTGCTGCTGGCCACGCCCCCAACTCAGTGTTTAAACTCGCACATGAAAATGGAAGAAACAGACATGCAATTATACAACTGCATATCTTTGAAAAGCATTAGTAGAGCCTCCTACACAACAAACAAGATCCCAGCAAGTGGTTCCTGGAAGGTAAGTCAACAACAAAACACTTTTCCAGCAGCCATTAAAACCTGCTTACTAAAGGCGCTGGAGCTCAGCTTGGGTTGCTAGGTAATGGCAGAATTCTGCTTGGGTTGCTAGGTAATGGCAGAATTCTGCTGGGGTTGCTAGGTAACGGGCAGTGCATGCCAATTTGTGACGTTACAAACAGCTCATATTCCAGACACCAAAAAACATTAACCTATTGCCTTTTTAAAAAAGTGTTTAAGAAGCAGTAGAAACCAAAATGGAAGTACAAAAACGTGAAAATGTTAATTTTGCTTAATAAGTCCAATTTAATTGTTCAAAGTTTCATTACCTGGCAGACAATAATCAGCAAACTTAAGAGTTTTCAACTGATATTCTGACCAAGATTCTGACCAAGACGACGAGAAGTGGTTGGAGGAAGATGGGATGTAGGGATAACTTATCTTGTAAACAAAATGACTGACCCAGGATTTCAATTGCATTTATTCTTTAATTCAAACATCACAATCACTAAATTATGTTTACTTTTCATTTTAGCAGAATATCAACAAAGTTCTGTATAATAGAAAATGTATAATTTTATTCTGAAAATAAAATTACACAAATTTAAATTACAAAAACAAACTCACTTAATGGATACTTGGCAATTTCAGAAAAACTAACGTTTTCGATACAAGTTGTTTGCGCTAGGATGAGGTGTTTTTAAAAATTGGTTTATTTCGCAAAACTGTTTTCACATCACATGAGTTGCACGATCAACAACCAGACGTTTCTACTGCTGGAAGCGACAAAGAAAACAACAGGAAGTGGTTGGAGTTTCTTATTTAGTGGAAACACCACAATTGCAAAATTGTGTTTTGTGGCGCTAGCAGAATATCAACAGTTTTGCGCACAGCAGCTATTAAGGAATAGAAAATGGTTTCATTATGTTTCTGAAGAAGACCTTCTAAAAATCATATCCAAGCATGAAGAAAATTATAATAAAATTAGTGCTAAAGCTCTTTAACTGATCGAACACCACAGTGAGCAGAAAAGCTTCATGTTTAAGCATAAAGCAGCAAAATGTGCAGCAGTCAGACGGAGACGGATGGCTGTTTCCTAATATATTTATCAGGATGAATGAAGATCCAGGCTGTCAGCCGCAGAAACAGAGAAAATGGGGAATGATTGTCTCTGACAATTTAAAAGATTAAATGTGAGAATCACAGCGTCCACGGCTCTGCACTTTACCTCGCTCCCAACGGAGCGACGAACGACACAAAACGGGACGGAAGAGGGAATAATCTGGAGACGGAGAGATGCGAGGGAAAGCGGAACAAAAAGCAAGGAAGTAGACGCCGCGGCTCGGCTAACAGCGAGTTCTGAGACAATAAAATGTGTCACATTTGATACAGTTTTCCTAAAGAGCCGTCTGAAACTGTCAGCGTAAAGAAAAGAGAAGAAAAGGCTAAATGTGGCGCCGTCACCTGCGAGGTAAAAATCACTTCACTCACATAAACAAAAACACTTTCATGTGAAAACCGACTCTTTGTCTCTATACGCTGCGCTTGTTGTTTAACCGCCGCTAAGCTGCAGCTGACAGAATCGATACACACACAATGTAATAACAGCATATGATTACAGAGCTTTTATTTCTGCTCTCACAATGAAAGCCACACAGTCGTTCTGCCAATCATAATTCACTTCAGCCTAATGTTAGAGTTAAAGATCTGTCTGGGTCTATAGTCACAAATAAGGGAAAATGTAAATGTTACTGAACTGCTGCAGAGGTC
The DNA here is from genome assembly GCF_002775205.1 of Xiphophorus maculatus. NCBI lineage: Eukaryota > Metazoa > Chordata > Actinopteri > Cyprinodontiformes > Poeciliidae > Xiphophorus > Xiphophorus maculatus. Next base: position 29,194,819 of record NC_036449.1, read on the forward strand.
GATCAGGTCCCCGGCGTTTCAGGGTCATTGGAGAAGGAAGAAAAACATTTCTGAACTTCAAGGGTTGAACTCTTTTTGGAAGAAATTCAGAAATTTTGTGATTAATCTCAGATACTTTCTGGAAAAAACTTGGAAATGTCTGAGCTCCAAAAGTTGAAAGTTTGTGGCAAAATCTTTTAGATTAAATTTGCAAATTTATGAGCTCGAAAAGTAAAAAATCTGCAAAAAAAATCCGAAATTTTGAGAGTAATCTGAAATCCTGGAGATTTTTTCAGTTCAAGTTGTAAATTTTCTAGCAAGAATGTGGAAAATTTTAGATTTTTTAGAGGAACAATTGAAAATGTCTGAGCTCCAAAAGTCAAAACTTTTTTCAAATTATTTTCTGAAATTTTCTAAAGCAAACTTGAACATTTCTAGATACATTTTCTTCAGAAAACTTCAGAAACTTTTAATCTCAGTAATTTTGGGGAAAAATCTTGGAAGTTTCTTAGCTCCAGAAGTTTAATAATTTTGACTTTTAAAACGCAGAAAGTTCCCAAAATTCGAAGCGAACCACAGCAGCTGAAAATGTAACAAACTATGCAGGTCCAAAAGAACTATCAGGCATAAAAATACTTTATATTTCATGTTAGTGTTTACATTTGACACCTTTATGATTTATTTTCTTATTTAATGGAAACACCACAGATGTGAAAAAGTGTTTTTTCGGAGTTAGCAGAAGATCAACGAAGCACCAACAGCAGCTGGTTCTGGGTTCCTGCCGCCATATTTGCTGTTTGTCCGGACCAGGAGAAGCACTCAGCCTCTGCTGATTGTTTTTCTGGTGGCTTTTCACCCATAAAAGCTTTTTTACTATTTTCAAAGAAAAAATGTCTTCAAGTGAAAAAAAGATCTCAACGTTGAGGGAAATAAACGGAGAGCAGATATTTTCCTCAGAATAATCATGACTTCTACGTTTCCCCCTTCAATTAGAGTTTTACAGCTTTAATGCTAAAATGATTTTTATCTCCTGGCTTCCCCAGGTTGATGAACGCGCTGAGGGTTTGAGTTCAGAGCTGCTGATTGTGTTCAACGATCTCATCCTGTAAATATGATCTGGAAGCAGAAAGACGAGCGTTCTCCGTCTGAGCCTCGTTCCTGCGCGTGATGACATCAAAGTGAAGAGCCCTGCATGGAGATCAAACGCGCTCGGAAATCAGCGCCAACCAAGGAAATGTTCTGATGTATTTATTCACAACGGCTTATTTGGGTTATCAAATGGAGCCGGTGGCTCCGGCTTCGTGTGCCAGGCATTCTCAGGTATTAGCTCCTCACAAACATGTTTGTTGTGCTCAGTATGTGAAATGAAATGCCAAAACTTTTAATCCATAATAATACGAAACTATTTTTTTTAGTTGCAAACGTGTCAGTTCAGGATTGGGTTTTACTAAAGGAGAAGAACAAAGCAATTCATCATGTGATCGGAGCGTTGCCAGGCAGGTCATGAATTTAGTCATGAGATTTAATAATAATGAGGCTTGTAAAATAAAACTTGTAATCTCCAGGAAATCAGATTTCACTGAATTAATATCTCATCACTTGTAGTTTGGAGATTCATACTGTTCCTCCAGGTCACCAAAAGATTTTATCTCACCTCTTTTAATATTCCTCCAGATAAAATGTGTTTATTTAATATCTTTTGGGCAGAAACGTCCAAACATGTTGGTAAAAATGCATAAAGTCAAGCAGTGGAGGAAAAACATTTTGGGTAATAATTGATTTTATAGAAGTCAGATTGATCATAATCATTGGCACATCTGTAGACAATGGTTTATATAACCACCTTTAACAAAAGACAGAGGTGGATCCATCAGGGGGGCAAGAGGGGACACCTGCCCCCAAATTTTATGTCCTTAAGATCACACTTTTTAAAAATTAAGCTTTTTTGTCCAGAAACCCCTTACAGCTATTAAATTAAATATCAATTCACTAAAAGAAATCTAATTTTAAAAGGTATGTAAAATGCAAAATTCACTTTTTGCAAATTTGTTTCCTTCCATTTGACTTTCTGCTGCTTCTAAAATCAGCCCAAGCGCAAAAAAAGAAAAGAATAAAAACATCAAGCTGGTTTTCGGTAATAAGTTAATGTTTTTGTTTTTTGTTTGTCTTTAAAATGAGCCGTTTCAAAACTCCCCAGAATGTAATGTCACACATCATTAGACACTGCCCCGTTGCCTAGCAACCCCAGCCGAGTTCTGTTGTTACCCAGCAACGCAAGCTGAGCTCCAGATTTGGTCAGTTTGTTTTACCGCTGTACAATGGCTGCTGGAAAAGACAAAGTGTTTTGTTTTTGACTTACCATCCAGAAACCACTTGCTGCATTCTTATTGGTTGTGCAGGAGGCTCTGCTAATGCTTTTCAAAGCTGTACGGTTGTATAATTTTGCATTAATTTTTGGGTGTGGCTTAATTGGATTTAGAGTGACAAGAGGTGCTAAAACAGCTAAAATCTCATTATCTAAGAATGATTTTGTGCAAAAAATACAATGGAAGGAAGAATAATGAATCACCTTAAAGTATAATTAAAACCCCAGAGATAGTGAGTTCAATGAACTCAAGTAACAATACTTTGACATTATTACTAAAGTAAATCTGGTAGAAAAACTAAATGGGACAAAATCTCATTATTTTACACCAATCAGGCAGCTTTATGCGGCTAATTTATGTTAACAAACGTATGTGGTTGTCATTTCCTTTCTTCACCATTTCATAGTTTGGTGGTTACTGTTTCTTCACCGGAGAAAGTGCTGGATTTTTCCCACCGACTGTCAGTTCAAACCGGCCTGAGAGGACGTCCTGTCCCGTTTTAATAGCTGACAATTTAAAGTCATTTTCCATCATCCACTCACAGCCTGCACTGTAAAATGAAGCTTTGTGGCTCTGATAAACTGCAGCTACCAGCAGGGATTTCTCTTACTTTGCTCTTTTTGTCTGAATCGACGCATTTTAAAAGAAAACACAATGAGATCTGATCCAAAGTGGTGGAAAGTTTAAGAAAAATACTCAAGAATTTCACCTGCTGATGTTTTATTTGAGGAACCAAGCCTTTAGTTTGCCAGGTTAGACCCTCCAGGAGGAGTAAAAACGATTGAATGAAGAGAAAACTTATAGAAATCTGCATCTTTTTTTACTCTGTGCTGCTTTCCAGAAGATAGAGAACAGTAAGGAGAGCAGGGACAAGTGCTGAACATCTGCTGCAGCAAAACATGGAGAGGCTGCAGCAGGACGCAACGCTCCATCAATATCAGATCTTAAATTGGAAAAACGTTTGTGTGTCACGGCGGGGGCCGGAGCAGCGGGGCAGCTTGATGAATGAGCCATCGCCGTGATTGATGGTCAGGAGGGAGCGGTCAGGAGAAACGCTACGCCGCACCATGTCACTTTCAAGTCGCATGCCTCGCATGAATTTTAGAAAATAAGTTTGGACAAAGTACCCTTGACATGAGCATTTCATTTCAGCCTGTTAAACTTGGAGCTACACGCTAACATCCGTGATGCTGGTTGGAAATCACAGTTTGATTTCACTCGGTGTTTTCACACTTCATAGTCCGGTAGATTCACTTCGACTGGAGGCCAAAAGCTGCAACAGCATTTTTAGCTGCTGTGGTTCTTTCTGAATGCAAACCCTTAGAGGAACCTGTCCCCCTCCTCGCCTGCGGGGGCGCTGCACCAAGAGCCACTGAACGAAACAACATGAAAACCTCTGAAGACACTTTCATTAAAAATGTGCTAAAATGTTTGTCTGTATTCTGCTAATGTCAAAAAACTCTATTTTGCCATTGCGGTGTTTCCATTAAATAAGAAATTAAAATAAAATTACGTGAATACGTAGTAACAAGGGCTGCACTGTGGCAGTCTCTCCGGTTTCCTCCCACAGTCCAAAAACATGACTGTCAGGTTAATTGGTCTCTCTAAATAAAGGTGTATGTGTGTGTGTGTGTGCTGGTTGTGTGTGTGTGTGTGCTGGTTGTGTGTCCTGTGTGTCTCTGTGTTGCTGCGACAGACTGGCGACCTGTCCAGGTGACCCCGCCTCTCGCCTTAAACGTTAGCTGGAGAAACACCAGCACCTCCCGACCCCATTAGGGACCAGGTGTTAGGAAATGGATGGATGGATGAAGGTAGTAACATCCTGCTGTTGATCATGTGACTGTGAGGTGGTTTTGTTTTGATATGGCTAAAAAAAAAACAACAAAACTTTTAATTGAAGAACAGGAGTTTTTCTGGAATTGCTGTGTTTCCATCAGGAATTTATTTTGGTAATTTCAATTTGTGCAATTTTATAGTTAATGGATACGCAGCTAATGAGTCCAACTTCTTTCTTCACGACATGTAAACACCCGTGTCGATGTTAGCGGTTGTAGGATTTCTCTTTTGTTTTTGGTAAAAGATCACTAGCCAGCGCTGGGGTAGCATGTTTGTCCTGGTTGTATTTACCCATAATGCCCTGCGTTATAGCCCACTTCCTGCTTTTGGAGCGGTCTCCAGTCCGCTTGGCGTTCACATGTGCATTCGAACTGCATCAGAGTCCACTTCATCCAAACAGAGACCGAGGTTTGTAGGCGAACCAGAGTCCGATTAGCATTCACACCTCCACAAACGAACCGGACTTTCTAGAAACTTGAATTTGAACTGAACAGGAATAGTGTGGCATCATAATCCTACATCACCAGTAACTTTAACAGCAATACTTTTGCTAAAAAACAAGACAATATTCTAACTGAATTTCTCATTCCACATCTTTATCAGCGTGATAATAATTATGCGTTACTTCGCATTTGTCTTCACTTGCTGTGGTTAGTAATCCATTCTGTCTGCAGCGAAGGAGGATCAAACGCTGATGGAATAATTATATAAGATATGAAGTTTAAAAATACAACTTTTTAAACCTAATTGCATGAATGTATGGTTTAACTGAAAATTGCATAACCCGATACTGCAGACTGAGATTTCATTTCCTCGTGGCAGGCCTGAATTAATACGCGACAGCTGTGTCAGATGAATGGTTCCAGTGTTAATGTGCACTTTGTGATGAAGTGGTGCTTTTAAACCTCGTGTCGGAGATCAAAATAACCCTTTCTTTGTCTTCCCTACATGCAGACATTTATTTTAAGTCCTACGTGTTTTTCTTCCTTGAAAGCTGCAATGAAAGAGCTGCACCTAGTAATTCGTCGGCTTAGAAGGCCAAAGCAGAATATTTTCAAAAAGCGGTACAGAAACCAAAAACTGGACAAAGGCCAAGGCCTGAGCTTGTCTCCCTGAACTCCCATTGGACGGTGGTCTTAATGGACAGACAACATTCCACCTCTAAGTGGTTTGACATCTTGCTGCCATAAATAAACTCCAACAGGGATGCTCTATTAGGCTAAACAAGGCTGTGTGTGTCCCTGCGAAGCCAGGAAGCACCCTCCTAATGGTTCACTAATGCCTTTATTGGATTACTCCAACATCTCCTATTGCATTATGTCACAACGACGGCATTCTGCAGGATTTGATGGAATGGAGACGGGCTGAGAGTGACTAAAATTACACAAGAACAAGAAACCCCGAAGCAGGCCAACATTAACTCATTTATATCTAATTAAATCTTTCATGTTTCCAGGAGTTGAGATGCAAAAACACAAAATATTAAAAGTATTTTTGGTCTAATTTCCAGTGCACATATATTTGTACACTTAGGATAAGACAAAACTCACAAGAGCTTTTCAGCATCATATAGAAACTTGTTTTAAGTCAATAATTTATGAGTATTGATGAAAAGAGTATTAGTTTCACTGTCATAAGTGAGACCATCTGCCAGACATTTCTTCCAGTGGAGTACAAGACACACTGTTGACAGAAAAACTCTAACTTTTTAGATTAATCTCAGGTATTTTCTTAGAAAACCAGGATATTACTGAGCTTAAAAAGTCAAAACTTGAACATAAAAACAGAGAAATTCTATTAGAGAAAAATGTTTAATTTTTTGAGCTCGGAAAGTCAAAAGTTTGTAAGAGAAATTTTGAGATAAATTTCGATAGTAAAACATTTTGGTTATTTTGTGACTAAGAACAATTTCTTTTGGTAGTTTATTCCTGTCCACTGGTCTTTGAGACACTTTGGATTTTGTTATACGTCGTATTAAAAGAAACAAGTCGCACAACAAGTTAATCATCCATGTTGAAACCTTAACGTCCCATCAAACACAAAGACATCATCATTTTTGGATTACAACGTTAAACTAAACTCCTTCTCTACTGATGATCTTGTCATATTGATGCTGAGTTGATGTGTGGATCGCCTTTTTGTTTAACTAAACTGAAACACAGAATTCTGCAGCACATCTACACCTTAAAGTTGTCAAAGTCAAGCTAGCATAACTGACCCATTTCCTTCTCCTTTGCCATTTTTTCTAATTAAAACTTTTTTCTGACCTCGTTCTCTAGTAGTTGTAATGTTAAGTAGTAGCAGAGCACTGACTCACTTTTTCTTTTATAAATCACACAGATTTGAGATTTAGTACATTATGTTGACAACTGGATACCTAAAACCAACATTAGGCATCGTCGGTGATTTTCTCTGGAGGGCAACATGTCTGTTGTACTTGGTTACTTTTCATCTCCTTCATTAAAAATATGAATTCAGTGTTAATACCATTCTCCTGTCTGCATCTTGGTCCTTCTATAAAACATCTGCGTTTTCTGGGACGCATCCTTAAGATTGAACAACACGACATTAATGTCCGCTTTCATTTTTCAAACTGGTCAGAGAGAAAAAACACACTATCCCACCGACGTTTACATCAGCAAACCAATAATGCGAAGTATAAAATTGATTTTCATTAAATCCAGACACTTGTGCATTTGTAAGATAAAGGACTATTATGATTCGGCCATTATTTATATCGCCCTAGAGGATGCAAATTCGAACCTGCAGACTACGGAAGCAATTACTGTGCAAATAACACAGATGGTGCAACAAACAAAGCACTTAAGAAAATGGTTTTTCCATTAGACAGACACTTTGGTCTCTATAAGGACCCTGGCTTCTGAAGCAACGTGTGTGTGAGCGTGAATGCATTTGAAGATGACCATCCGCTCTTCATGACCTTTCTCATTTTTAGTGATTTCTTTAGCAGGTATTTTAGCTAATTACAACGGTGTTACAGTTGGCGCCATAAAAATCAGTGATAATGCTTTGTTTTGGAGTCACACACACACACACACCTTTTACTGTTCTTGCATTCTTAATGTCCTGCTAATGGATCTTTTGAAAGAACAGTTTCGAAGACCTCTCACACCCAGAGGAGTTTGTTAGCGGTGCTAATGACATGGCTGATGCAGGCAGCCGCCGTCTGAATGCGCTCACCTCCCCTGATACGTCTCTGTGGGATAAATAAAACCCGTCTCCTCTCACTTTCCTGTATTTATATGATGCAGCCTTCGCCACGGAGGATGAGGGCGCAGAAACGGGAAGAAAGGGGAAAACCAGTGTTACCAGGTTGGACGGCTTTTCACAACATTTGGTGAATTTTTAGAGAAAATACAGAAGAAAATTCCTTAAAATAGTTTTCATTATGATCAAAGCCCTTAAGTTAAATAAAAACTATTAAGATATTTTATTTATAAATCTCTAAATTGTGCTTAATGTGACATCACCTATCATTAGTTATTGGTTAATCAAGTGTCACTATGTGGTACACTGCGCCTCTAACCAAAAGGTTTGTCTGCTCACCTGAAATAAACCAAATTTTAACAAACCTAACTTTTCAGCAAGATCAAACAGTTTGCTTAAAGTCAACAATTCCTGAATACTGATGCAAAATGAACGAGTTCACCGGCTTCAAAATGTTTTCACTTAAAGCTGCAGTATGTAACTTTAACAAATTTGTTTTTTCCATATGTTTAAGTATGTAAGAGTGAGTTTACATATACAATACATCTGAAGGCATTAACATGAGTTTTGTTAGAGGCTGAGCTCAGATTTATGCAGTTTTTTTGGAGTTTTATGTTGTTTTTGGCTGGAAACTGTCAGATCTGGCAACGTAGCGAAGAATATCGTTCTGTTTTCCAGCTGCAGACGAAGACGTGTCGGATGAAAGCGCAGCTTTAACTTTCCTAATGAGGAGAAGAGGGACGGGAGCAGCAGCTCGGGGTGTACGGGTCCAACTTTTCCTGTGGAAAGTTAAAAACGATCACTTCCAGGTCCACATCCGTGTTTCAACAGCCTGATTTCAAAACACTGCATTGATGCTTATGCAAATGGGAAATAAACTGGTTAGCTGACAGCACAAACCGGAGCTAGCAACAGTTTGGGCCAATAATGCAAGAGATGATTCTGAACAGTTTTAACTTGCTGTGCAGCAAGAATATCACCAACATCTGGATGTTTAAAATTGTCTTTTCACTTTTCTTCAGCCTCTTTAGAGTCCGGTCAGCAGATTTTTATCTACAGTATTAATGAGGATCACAGCAGATCCATCTAAAAACGCTTACAACTGCCTAATCTCATGGATCAGACTCCAAATATAAATTAATATGCACAATAGAAAACATCTTAGCACAACTGCAGACGCAGATGTCTACATTCGCTAATGCCACATTAGTTATTTCCACAACTTTTTAGAAACGCCAGCCAATAACGCATCAAGTCTCATTACGCCGAGGTATTTTAGTTTTCCAAGCTGCATCTTTGGAATATTTTAGAAATGTTCTGTGAAAAAATCTGCAGACAGTTGGGTTTCCTGAGAATATCTTGGAGTCATAATCACGAGGCATGAAACCACGGTAGTAATGGCCCCATTTTTACATAGCTTTTTAAAAAATGTATATAAATAGATATAGAAAGAATAATATAAAATAGTCACCACGTTTTCATGGGTGGATGTTATGTTTTCTTGGGTAACAGCAGCAGAATGTGATTCAAATCAGAATTTTTTCGCTCTTTTCTGTTTTTTTCACCGCAGTGTGAACGACACGACCTAACACAACATTTTTATTTCCTTTTTTTTTTTAAATTGTCTGGTTGTTGTGTTTTATTTGGGATATTTAAACTGTTTTCCAGTTACAGGATGGAAGCGTTCTGTACACAAAGCAACAGCATTACGTTTTATCGCAATAATTTTGGGAACAATTTATCGTCCAGTAAAATTTGTTATTGAGGCAGGACCAGGTAACCATAGCAACCATGTGATTAGATACGTTTTAAGGTAAAAGAACGTGTTGAAAAATAAAACCAACAACCTTGAATTCAAATGTTTTCTTCTTTTTGAACAACCTAACACAATCCTGGGTAGCGTGTGAGTGTGAGCTGCGCCACAAACTCTCACGAAGTCAGAAACCTGGAAGCGTCCGAGCCTCTACCCGCCTCCCGGGGTAATTATGGTTGATTTGAATGATTTTCTGCTTTCAGTTTTATTGCCTTTTACATTGTTTTGACAGTCCAGCCTGCAGCTGCATGCAGAGCAAACCTCTCTGTGTGTTTGCCAGCGTGGTCAGTGATTACGGAGGCACTACCTTGCACAGACTCCTTAAATCACACATGGTCTGGCACCCACTCTGGAAAATGGCTTGTGCTTTTTGCGACCCAAGGCCGTAAGCTTTACCTCATCTCACGTTAATGGCGGACAGTAAAAGAATTTGGCTTTTACTCAGCACAGTGAGAAGTAAAGAAGGAGAAAGCTGTGCAAGAAACTGCAGAAAAATGTCTGAAAGCGCCTTTCATTTCCCAGGAGGGGAAATGCTTCAGTCAGAGAACAACCTGTTCTCAAAAGCAGCTAGCATGCACAACGTCTCACTACTTTCTACTTTAGAGTACTACTTTGTGTTTATTATTGCTGGGAATGTTTCAATACTGCAACTAAATGCTAAATAAATCTAAAACAAGACTGAAGATTTAAAAATCAATCATATTTCAAACAAGTTCATTATTGCTTGAAATTTTAATTCTTGTTCAACTTATAAAGTGTTTTAAACCATCAAATTTTATTAGATAAAAATAACCTGAGGAAACACAAAACGAGATGAAAGCAGGATGTAGTTAACTCTTTCTCTTTTCACTGAAAGCAGATTTGGGAGCAGCAAAGTTAGAAGTTACTGCACAGATGTGGAGCTTATAGCAGAATGCAAAAAGCATAGTTATTCAAAAACCAACAGCTGGTTCTGTTGCCAACATTTTCAATTGTGAATTTGTCTGCAGTAATTGTAAACTCCACCTGTGTTGGTGCCACACACAGTCTGTCCACGGGCGGCAAATGGCCCCCTGGCCACACTTTGGACACCACTGGTTTCAACTTCTCTGATAAATATGACGCCTCTTACAGCCTCCTCTCAGAATCCGTTTTTTTTCTTTCCTCTGATAGCATCTGGATCATAGCCTCCCTAACGTGTCCTTATTGCCTTAATGTAACGTGGAATAAAACCCAAAAACTCATCCTCATGGCTACCGACTAATTGGGCACACAGTGGACCTTCTTTCAGCTGCGCCGAGGCTCCGGGAGCACACAGAGTTCTGGGAGAACAGATGGAAAAGAGCAGGAAGGCGAAGAGGAGAAAAGTAAGCGTTGCCCCGAGGAGTTGTGCCGACTTCGGTTTAAAGTCGTCCTAAATGCCTGATGGGTGAACAAAAAGAGCAGCAAGGTGACTTCTCCGAACCAGAACCGCGGTTCTGACTCAGGAACCAAGCAGAGAGAGTTCACCCACCTAAAGAAGTTCATGGGATCACTGTGCGCTGACTCAGCGTTTTTTTGTTCTGTTTTTTCCAAGGACCTGTGCATGACGGAGAAGCTCTTTGTTTCTGTCGGTTTGTCGCGCTGAGACGCGTTTCTCCACTAAACAGCCGTCAGAAACAACGAATCGCTCATCAGTCTGCAACCTGCGGCTACAGAGCCACAAACTGAGAATAAACTGATGTTCTTGAATGTAAATATCATAAGAAATTATAGTTTTAGCAGATTTCTTTGAATAATTACATAAAATTCTCACAATACAATGAGACTAAAAGTGTCAGTAATATTTTTATTTGCATTTTTCTGCATTGGCAACATTTTATTTCCTAATATTTTCTTTGTTTAAGAACAAAGATTCATTAATGTATGAAAGACACTTTGTTTTTAATATGACATGCACTGCAAAGCCAAAAATATTTGTCTAGTTTCTAGTGTAAATATCTTAGTAAACTTGAAATAAGACAAAAATAGCTCTCAAGTAACGTTTTGGTAAGATAAATTAGCTTATTTTAGGTCAATAATTCCTCAATATTGATTAAAACGTTTTAGTTCCTCTGGCAGATTTTCAATAATATCAATTATTGAGGAATTATTGATATAAGATAAGCTCCTATTTCTCATTGAAACATGACTTTTAGGTTAGTTTTGTATTATTTCAAGTGTGCTAAGACACTTGCACAAGAAACACGGCCAAAATACTTGGTATAATTTTGTATTTTTGCAGTACACATTTAATTTATTAAAGTTACCTCAAATTTACTTTGGAGTTTTTAACAAATATGGTGAAAATATGATTTGAGCTCACATTTTATTCTCTTATGACAGGCTGAATAAATTACTGCTGTTCACTTTAACTGCATAACTTCACTATCATTTTTTTTGCAAGTTTTTATTTTATTTTAAAACCTAGAAGAAAAGATTTAAAACTGTAATTCTTTATAAGTGACAACAAACGTCATAATGGATATTTACCCAAACATAATTTTTTAAAAAGTTGAATTTCAAAAGATGGCTCTAAAGTTTTATGTAGCTCCGAACGTTTATGATGGACACAACATAAACAGCGCTAAAGTAGCCTAGCGTTAGTTTAGCATTAGCTTAGCATTGTGTGTGAGTAGTAACTACTGTAAACCCTGAGAGCTGAGATGCGTCACAATGCAGAAAGCTTGTGGAGTTGTTTTTCCAGACTCATTCCTGCCTGATTGCTCCGTGGTCATTAGCTAACGCTCCCGTTCCTCAGCCGTGTGTGCGCTGAGTATCCATCATCATTTCACGGAGCCCAGATTTTGCCGTTGTGTTCGCTCTAATCCGTCGCAGCGGGTCAGGAGAGGAGAGAGGAGCAGAGGGAGAGTTGAGGGAGAATAATGCCATTTCAGGATAGGCCTTATTTAATTTACTGCAGGTCGATAGAGGTTCTCCAATTGCCTCTCCCAGATTAATAAGTAACCCACACGCGCTGTCCATCACTGTCCATCTCCCATTAGGCTCCTGAAATGGGGGCCCAAATTGCCTTGCGAGGTTGACTCTGATGGAAAACACACTCTCTCCATCCTTTTCTCTCTCCATTCCTATCCATTCCTCTCCCTCACTTTTCTCTTTTCTGTTATCAGGTTTCATTTTTAAGATGCTCTGCAGAGCAACACAGGTGTATTAAAAGAGCGCAGTCATTCATAAACGTCTGGAGATGATTGGGTTTGCAGTTTTAATCGCCATTCAGACAATTTCTTACTGTCTAAAACGATGATTTTCTCTGGTAAGAGTTGGTGTGAATTTAGCCTCAAATGTGGGCCATCCAGAATGAGATATGCTTAACAAATATTATGTACGTTTTTGAATGTAAACTCTACAAAATAAACATGTTTTTGATCCTTTGACGGGGTGTGAAACTCATTTTAATTTTGGGCAGTATCAGGATGATAAATGTTCTCCAGTTGTGCCAGAATGTCGTGATAAAAACTGCTAAAATATTAATAAATACTAAATTCAATAATTAAACAATAGAGCATTTTTTCACATTTATGTCATTTGAGAGTATACAGCAAAAACTGCTTTGATTTAACTTTATAAAACTTCAACTGTTGTCTTAAAGTTGTGATTTATGTCTCTGTACTGTGTAGATGGCTGTGTAAAAAGCTTTGGCGAGCCAGATTTGGCCCCCGCACCTTGAGTTTGACATGAGCTCCATAAGGATTAAATAACTAGTTATTAGTTGCCATATTTATTCACTTCTCCAGTTCCCAGTCAAACCAGCGCCTGTTGTTGGGTTGAAACCAGTCACTTCTGGCAACCTGCAGATCAGGCTGAGAGATTGCAGCAGCTGATGAAATGGGATTGATCCAAAAATCAAAGTTTCACTTACTTTCAGCACACAGATATGGAAGTTTGGATCAATTATCTCAACAATCTCAGTCACTGAAACTAATTTATTTCTCAGGGAGTTTCTATCTGCCACTTCGACAACCAGGAGTCAGACCTGAAGTTGGTCAATAAAACCCAGCATTAAATCCAGATGGTGTCTTATTTGTTCTGCATTACTCAGACCTCTGAAAGAAATATAATAATGTAATCACTCCTCTAATACGTTAAAAAGAGAAAAGTTGTGCTCCTTAGTGTATCTTACATTGCTTATTCAGTTTTATTCTGAAAATCGTGACCGGAAGTCGTGGAGTTAGCACTTCCTGTTTAGCGAAGCACTTCTTTTGCTGTCGGCTATGCTACACGCAGACGCGTTGCCATATCAACTGACAGCAACGCCACCAAACGTATCAGGATTCAAAACCAAAACACACGCAAACATTTCCTACACAACGATCGGAACATTCAGTCCGATACAGTTTTATGTTTTCATCCTTGATGTTTATTGTGTGGTTATTAATAAGTGATCGCCGTGGTAGATTAGCTACCGTTGCTATTAGCTAAGCTAGCTCAGCGGTGGTTGATTAGCTAATTTAAACATCTATTCTACTGATGATCTGTCAGAGTTAATGTTTTAGGTCACCTTTTTTTTAATCTTTTAACTGAACCGAAACACCGAGTTCCGCAGCACATCTACATGTTCAGGTTGTCATAGTCAAGCTAGCATAACCGGCCTACTTTGTTATCTAGTTGCTTTTTTTTTTTTACAATTAGTAGAAAAGCTCTGCGTCCATTTTCTTTTGGATTTAGCGCATTATGTTTCAAGTTGACAGCTAAATCCACTGCTAGTCATCGTTGTGAGCAGCTTGTTAGCCTCCACCAGGGAGACGTCACGCTGCACTGTGTCTATAAACAAGGGATGGGTATAAATATTTATTATTCTTACAATAATGCAAATCAATCATTATTTAAATGTCTGCACTTTAAAGGAGGTAAGTACCCACTGAATTAGCTAAGGGGTACCAAGTGATTTGTTCTGTGTGCCAGCTGATCCAGCGGAGACTGGGACGGGGATCTGAGCGGTGATAATGAGTTATCTCCTCGCAGCAGCTGAGCTGAACGAGGATTCACCTTCAGAGCCCGACAGAGACGGAGAGGCAGCAGATAAAGAGCAACACAAGTGGCACAGTAGCGCCGTCCTGCAGTAATCTGCATTTATTTCCTCACTAAAAACTGGCCAGAGTCTCTAATCTCCACTGGTTATACTGGCATCTGTAATATCTGAGCGCCAGGTTAAGGCTTCGCATGGTCAGACATTTTTAGATGGTTATACTCCATTGTTTTGCGGCTTTTAGTCTAATTTAAGCATTAAATTCCAGCCACCCAGTAAAAGCAGCCATTGTGAAAAAGTTCAAAGATGTGGAAAATCACAAATGACCAAAAAGATTCAATTATTTTTGCATCCTGGTTCACTAAAGTTTCCACGCCACGAGGCAAATTAAATCATGACAAATGATCTCGACCATAATATTTGACACATATCCTTTACAATGACACTAGAAAACAAACAAAATGGGAGGAAAAGAGATGCAAAAAAAACAAGTGTGGACTCAAACTAATAATTTGTTCAAATGTTGGTTCTACTTTTGTAGATTCGTACTTTAGACTGAAGATCCCTGCATGAATCGTGGGCAGTTTTCTCGCTCTGCTGCCCCTTTGAGCATTTTATGCTAAAATGCAGAGAAGTTTAACATAAAATATGTAACCTATTTAATTAATTCTTATGCAAAAGCATAACACACTTAATGCTCAAATCCCCATTAAATGCACATTCCTAGTCAATAATGAACTAAAATAAGGACAACTGGCAGAAAAGTTTTATCACTTATATTCACTGAATTGAATTTTATTCAAAATGACCCAATAATAACTTTACTAATGTCACACCACACTAAGCTGCCGGCACTGATGATGATTCACTCACCTCAGAATGCAAGACGTTTGAAACTGAAACTGACGGCTTGACCTACTTTCTGATTCATTTGGCTAATAATTATTTTAGTTAGTAGATCTTTCAATATATAAAAAATTTATACAGTGAGAAACTGTTTCTAAAAAAAAAAAAGGGTAACTTTTTAAGTCTTGAAATCATCTAAAGTTTTAAAATGTTTTTAATTTAAAAAGTGTTAGCTGGTCCTAAATATGTTAATCACAGCTCTTAGTTTTGTTGTTTATTTAATCTCGTTTTCTTAAACTCATATTTTCTGTCAACCAAAAATTTGAGTGACACACAAACAACATCATTGCATTCTGTGACTGGAGGCAGACGAGGCTACCGCTAACTAGCTGCTAATATTCCTTTGCTAGCTAGCTAGGTGCTTCTATCATGGGTAAATGTAAATTTATCGCCACTTGGCTGTATGGTGTTCGCCATTGTCTTATGTTTATTGCCAACACTTACGATGTTAATTAATGTTTTCAACTACAAGAATAGGAAAATATTTTTAGATAATGTCACAATTAATACCATTTCTTCTTCAATAATTTTCCATTCTTATATGCATATTTATATAATCTGTGATTGTCTTTTGCACATTTCTGTCAACATACAGGTCTTAAATTGCATTCATAAAAAGTCTTATGTTTGTGAAACCTGCAGAAACCCTGAAAAATAAATTGGCCTTTCAAACAGAGCTGCCTCCTGGGGAGTCATTTCGAGCTAAATGCAGTTATAAGTGTGTTACATCACCTCTGTGTCATTATACAGCTGTAACATTTGTAAGTGTTTGTCTCCAAAGGTCACAGAAGGTTAGCCAAGGGATCTGCTACTGTTCAGGTAATCCAAAAAAAAGATCTCCTCTCTGCACAGCAACACTCAGCCTGGTCACTGATGTCCTGCAACAGGTTGATTAGCTGACCCGCTACCTGTGATTAGCAGCGCTCATATGCATGTAGACCGAGCGACGAATCGTGGGGATATTGAACTCTTAATAAAACACACACACTGGGGCTCAAATGTCACCATCCTAAGCAGGGCTGTGTCAATACCTCCCTGACCTTTCTCTGTGTTTACCCTTGTAGGACATCAGGCCTGGTGCTTGTATGGCAAATGGAAGGCAAACAGAGCGCCGCGCTGGGCAGGAAGGGGCACCCGCCGCGCCGCGGCAGATAATTGAATCTTTCACATGCGGATACAAGAACCCAACTTGGAACAGATGGGCTTGCTTTTATTTAAACATAAAAACAACAAAAGAAATGTTAGCCACTGAAAAATTAAAGATGGCGGCCATTTTTCAAAGTGAATTTTATCAATTGTATCCAACTGTCATGTAAAATACATTTTTGCACTAAAATGAGCAATTTGATTAATCTGTTTGGTGTCAAATCATAGATATCTTGAACTATAAAATTTATATACATTTTCTTTATCTTGCATTTCCTTTTTCAGGTGGACATTATCCAAAATGGCTGCCGTGTTTGTAATGGAGAATATTTGTTTATGTACTGAAATCGGCACTAGCTAGACAAAAAGTTTCAGGAATCTTATTTCTATTAATGCTGAAAACGCATAATAAAATTAGCTAATTTTAAGCTAATGCTAACCATTAAGATGATTGTTACTCGGTCTCTGTCACATCTTCATCTCCATCCAGTTGACGGCTGGCATGACGTCACAAAGAGAAAAGTCCTCAGTTTATGATTTTATACACCATCACTTCAAAAATTGTGTAACATCTTATGGAAACAATTGGTTTAAAAGGCTAAAAAACGGCGGCCATCTTGAAGAATATATTCACATTTGAAAGGTTTTACAGTATTATGCTGTTACTATAGTACCAATCAGGCCTTCTGGTCAGAGTTTGGAAGCACAGAACAAAGTTTACTGCAGAAAACAGGAAGTGTGAATATGTTGGATCTCAGGAAGAGTCAAATCATGAAGCAAACTTCGAAATTCGGTTAGAAATAAACCCGAATCCCAGAGAGTGAGACGCTGCAGGTGGACAAAGACAGTATGCAGACCGTCTCCATCACAGCGTGTTATCATTATTTATTTATGTTATTTTTAGACGTACCATCGCTTTGAGCCACTGTTCTCTTTGTGTTCCTCTCCGTTTGATCAGGTGCACATTCAGAAATAACCCGGCTGGGTTCAGTAAATTATTGTGAAAGTGGTTTTTGTTAAGATTTCCCAATAGGTTTTTCATGACCAGTCCATATTCACAGAAAGGAACAATAAGCAGATATTTTTATTACATCCAAGCTCTATTAAGCAGAATCTTTATTTTCTAAACCTTTTTCTTTTTCTTGTTCTTATTTTGTCACAGAAAATCCAAATCCAGTAAATGCAATTATCTGATTTGAAAGCTGGTCGTTTGTTTAAAGTAGCTCCACACTGTGAAAATGACACAATAAAATTGGGCGCAATCAGTGTGAAATGAACATCCTTGACGTGTTTATTCATTAGAAGTCCATAACAATTAAAGCAATCAAGACAAAAACATTCATTTCCTCAGAAAAGGCTCAACTATCAGGTGTTTAAAGGGAGAGAAATGGAAAAGCTGACAACCAGCTGAAAGTGATAAATGACCTTATCAATATTCAATCTTTAATGCAAATTCACACAAACCTCTTTCATGCATTGTAAATAAATTAAGAAATATAAATGCTGATTTTCACCAAAATGTTCTGCATTAATTATTTAAATCAGCTCAAAATTAGTGACACAAAAATACAGATTACACGGTTGCTTCACAAGGAGTTGCATGACAATAATCATGTCTGTTTATTTATTATTCATATTTCATACAAAAAGACTAAAAAGTATTTGTTCCACTGCAGAAATAATCCCGAGTCATGAGTTAGCTGCGTCTAGATTACAAACGTGCGCAAAACTTGTCAATAGTTCGCTAATGTTGAAAAAAACAAAATTTTTCAATCACTGTGTTTTCATTAAATAAGAATCGCAATTAAAACAACATTTAAATAAGTTTGTTCAAGCGATAAGTCACTAAAAGCATCCAGCATCCAGCGCCATCTTCCTCCAACTACTTCCTAAGAAGACTATTTCCTGTCTTCTTCTTCTGCCGTTTCTGGCAGTAGCAACATCCTGTTGTTGATCATGTGACTCGTGTGATTAAAAATGTTTCCATTGCAGTTTTGCAAAACAAACCAATTTTGTTACAGCCGAAAAACGACGCTAACCTTTCCTAAAAAAAGAAGCAATATATCAGTTTCTGACTTAGCTTACTGATTATTGTTTACCACAAAACAAAACCTTGAACAATTACAGTGGACGTATTATGCAAAATTCACATTTTCACATTACTCTAACCATTACCTAGCAACCCCAGCCGAGTTCCGCCGTTACCTAGCAACCCAGGCTAAGCTCCAGCACCTTTAGTCAGCTGGTTTTAGTGGCTGCTGGAAAGGACAAGTGTTTTGTTGTTGACTTACCATCCCGAAACTACTTGCTGCATTCTTGTTGGTTGTGCAGGAGGCTCCACTAATGGTTTTCAAACATACACTGATGTGTAACTGAACATATGTTTGCAGCCATTTTCACGTGCGAGTGTAAACGTCGCGGTAGAGGACGTGGCCAGCAGCAGATTATTTGGATTTAAACCAACAAGGCGCCGTAAAGCAGCTAAAGTTTAATTATCAAAGAATGATTTTGAGCACAAAATAAAAAGAACATGTTTTGTATAGACCAGAGCCCTGAGATGATGCTCTCTGTGTACACTTGCATGCTTCAGTTGGATGAAATCTTAAACTACTGCACTGGTTGTGTTGCTTCTGAGGGGAAAAACACCTGCAGACTTGCTGTGATTGCTGACTGAGGTGCTGCTGTTCTCATGCTAAGCGCCTGATCAGTCAGCAACAGAAATAAAACTGGCGACATGTGACCTTGTTTCTCTTTCAGGACATTCAACCTGCAGGATCTGCGCTTTGCTACTGAATAACTTTGATTCCTCTACAGACGAAGGTCACGAAGACGGATCGTTTCTTTCTTTCCTGTTGTCAAATTTAGAAAGTGTAATCATTACTTTTATGACAGATTAAAGCTTTGATTACAAAGTAAATTATAGAGACGCTTGATTTAATTTGGGATTTTAACCTGAGACCATCTTTTGCCAAAGTATTTCTTTGCTATGACTATTTTTGTGTTTCAGTGTGATAATTGTTTAATCCTCAAAGACTTCAAAGCTGCTTTGATTCACTGTGAGTTACTGAGAGAGGGCGGAGTCAAACCTACAACACATTACAACAAATATTCAGCATCTGGGTCAAAAATAAATTGTGAGAATAAAATTTAAATATTAAGGAAATAAATTCATAAAATTCTGAGAATAAAATTTAAATATTAAGAGAATAAAGTTGAAATATTGACAAGTCAATATTTTGATAAAAAATTCATAATATTACTGGAATTCAGTCGGAATAATATGAGAATAAAGACATGATATTATGACTTTATTCTCTTAATTTGGTTATTTTTATTTTCTTAGCGTGTCCCTAATGCGCCGTGGTGCAGTTAGAAGGTTTCATTGAAACAAAATAAAGAGTGCTAGTTGTTTTATTTGTCAGTAAGAAGCCACCATCAAAACCACTGAACCATAAAACTAACAGCAAAAACATCCCAGATGGTTTTTAGATTCCTCTTGTTTAGGAGCGCTGTAAAAAATAAATAAAAAGGAGAGTTTTACTGCAAAACTTTTCAGTGCTAATCCATTTGACTCCATGCTGCTACCCCAGGCCTCCATTACAAAGAGTTTGATTGGAAACAGCGAATGAAATAACAAGATTAAGTGTTTCCAGCGGTTCAACATATTTTAAGAGAACAAAACCTATTGCGCTGGCTGCTGCTTCGTCTTTCTATGTGGTGTCATTAAGATAGTGAAGATTAAAGCTGTGTGGGATTAATGGACACCCTCCGCTGCAGAGCAGAGCTGGTCCGGCTGCACAGGATCACAGGTAATGAAGAAGCAGCTTGAAATATGACTTCATGCAGGGCCTGGCTGATAAATTAGGAGAGCAGGAGTGGTCACTGCTGGCACATCGCCCCGGAAAAAACGACTCAAACGCCGACTCCCTGACCCACATAAAACCAGAACTTCCCTCTGCACAGAGACATTCTGCTCAGGAAAATACTTCAGTCTCAATCAGGGTTGGTAACACAAAGTCCCCAAAAGTCTGAACCGGAAGTGAGCCGTGCAACCTTGGTAGGCAAGAACAGCACAAAGTTTAGCGGACCCACGGCTTCCAGACCAACGAAACGAAAATATGTCAACACTCTTGACCAATGTACGAGAAAATGGCTGCTGTCGGGATGAACCCGTGTCAGATGGCGAAGGAAAACATATCAGAGGATGTGTACAAGCTGCCTCTAAACTCAAACTGCCAACATGAAGAGTTCATACTTCACAATGCAAACGATATTTAAACAGTTTTGTAAAGGACGTACGAACTCTGTGAATGAACAACGAGGTTCTGGTGACTGGCAGAGTGAGAGCAGGTAGTAACAAACACGTAGCAACTTAGAAATATTCTAGAAAAAAACTGAAATTTCTGAATTCAAAACGGCAAAAATTTGCTAGAAAAAAAATCTAATTTGGAGATCAATATCAAATTTCCCTGAAAAAATGTTATTTCTAAATTTGAAAAGTTTGTTTGTGAAAGCTCAAATTTTGACTTTAAACATTGAAATTTGCAAGAAATAATCAGAAATTTTTCATCTAAGAAATTGTCTAGTAAAAACTTTATTTTGAAAAGTAGAAAGTTTGCAAGAAAAAACTCAAAAATTTCTGAGATTAATCTCAGAAAGTTTCTTGAGGAAAATTACATTTGAGTTTGAAAAGTCGAAAATTTTGAGACTAACCTCAAGTTTTCCAGAAAAATCTTTGGTAATTTCTAATTAATTCTAATTTTCTACTTTTGAAAATTTTCAGTTTTAAAATGAGAAAACTTTGGACTTCTGAAACTCAGAATCTTAAAAGTTTTTTCTAGAAAATTTCTGAGATTTTTGGCGGGAATTAGCTCCTCCTTTTAAAAAATAATTCGATCTATAATGGCCCTAAAATCCCGTCGTAAAATGTTTTACACTTTATTTTTGCAAATGTTTTACTTTTCTTCATTTTAAAAACTGAAATATCACAGTAGAAATGTGTAGATTTAAGACAGAAGGTCCACCCCAAACTTCTATTTAATATTTTATTAATTAGCATAAAATTATGATTAAACCCATGCGTACATTTCCTCCAATTTAAATCATGTACTACTTTGAATTGGTATGTTGTAAAATTCCACTACAATATATTGAAGTTCATGGTTGAAATGTAAAAAAATGTGTAAAAGTTTAATTAATATGAATACTTTTGCAGCAGTTAGTCTCTTAGCCAAGTATCTGTTTTAATAACTTATAAGAGAGGGAAACTGTAACATTAACTCTTCGTTATTAGCATTAAACAATAAAACCATTTCCTCAGAAGAAAGCATATTTTATTATTTCCCGTTAAATGCTGGATGTCTGCAGTGCAGCTCTGAACATCCTGCTGTGAGCTCAAGTATTTCCAGGAAAGTGTAAAAATGTCCTGATTACTGAATCTGTTTGACTAAACACCCAGGGTTTATTTTTATCATACATAAAATAGAACAGGGAGCGTGCTCCAGGTCATTGCAAACTTCCAGCCCTAAAAAAATAAATGAAAACAACTGTCATTACACTCAGTATGAAATGATTGTATCATTTTTAAACCTAAATAAATGAAACTCTAAGAATTTCAGCTGCTTTTAAACACCAAACTGTTTGGACTCTAAAATGTAAATGAACTAAACGTTACATGATGCACTCCTGTCTGGATGTCTCTTTGATAAATATACTGTTTTATTAAGAGTCCAAACCCTGAAATGACCATAAAGTAAATAGTTTTGGCCCGATCCGACCCAAATTTCTGGTTCAGGTTATAAATCTAAACTTTATCTGGTCAATTGCTGATTTATAAATAAATAACCTAAAGTTACCTAAAGGTTATCAATTTAGCGTAGAAAATGAAACACCAACAGGTGCATATATATAGTATAGATATTGATCCACATATTTGGTGAGTATTGATGATTTTGGTGATGGCGCTCATCAAAATGTTAAGTTTGTTTTAATATGTTTTTATGATGAAAAGAACTTTGAACTGCTTTAAGTCTGAAATATGTCACACAAATAAACCTGGTTCCTTGATTGATTGATTGATTGATTGATTGATTGATTGATTGATTGATTGATTGGTTTCATCTTTTCTGTTTGTCGTTACTGACTCATTCTGCACTGCAAAAACAGAAAATCTTACCAAATAATTTTGGTAACTTTTCCACAATATTTAGGAGCTTGTCTAACTTGATAATTCTTTAATATTCATGAAAAACTACTTGTTTTATTGGGAGATAAATTAACTTATAACATGGGAAATTTTCTTGTTTTAAATTAAATAATCTGCCAGTGGAACTAGAACAATTTTTCATCAATATTAGAGAATTATTTACTTAAAACAAACTCATTTTTCTTGCTGAAAACTTCCTTGCAAGTTAGTTTTGTCATATTTCAAGGGTACTATGATATTTTTCACTAAACTGAACCAAAAAGAACTGTGTGTTTTTGCAGTGCATTTCATGTTTGCGAACCAGAACCAGCATTTAGTGGCTACATGCTCCATTACATGTGAAGGACTCTTCATAGTGGCTGCTCTCATGCTGAGCGCGGCGTAAACATGGGCTGTAGAGCTTCTTCCACAGAGGAAAACTTTGCTGTCCTGGATAAAAACGAATCTACTGTGAGTGTGAGCAAAAATAGCAAAGCAGCAGCTTCTGCTGTAGCTTCATTTCCATTCATAGCCGGATGATTTCAGGGAAACATGGAGTGAACATGTTTATGCAGCTTCCAAAAGCTTGTTTTTAAAATTCAGATTACACACACTGTTTCTTTGAAAGTCAAATTGTTTTGAATGTGAAAAACCCAAAAGAGAATATTTATTTTTTGGCATTAAATATGCAAACAGATGTTGATGTCAGTCGTAAATAAAACTATTTTCTCATTCTGATTGCTCGTCTTTAGCAAAGCATATTCAACAGCTGGATTTGACTGTTTTGACTGTTTTTCTTTTGATTCTTTTTGTCGTCGCTGCAGAAAAAGAACCTTGACTTGACAAAAACACTGAGCTGTAAAGCGCCTAAAGCCTCAAATCGATGCAGAAAGTAAAGATTTCAGAGTCTGTTTCAATGCAGTCAAACAGAAACATCATCAATATGAGCATCCAGTCCAATTAGCATAAAAGCAGAGGCAGCATTACAGTCAGGATAACAGTATGAATGTCAGCGCAGTGCATCAGCATAAATCAGAATAAATCAGTTTATTGTGTGTAAAACTGTAAAGTAGCTCATCATTGTAAAGCTCGTACGGGAAGCTGTCGCTGTCAATCATCCCTTACAAACGTGTCACCGGGAGCTTCGTTTCCACCAGTTATGGTGCCGAACACGTTTGCAAAATTAAAAGAGCATATGAATATGTAATTAGACACATCTTCAACTTATTGGTTTTATGAACAGTAGGTTCATTTTTCTCATATACAGCAGGATTTGACACATTTAACTTCAGAAATGATTATTCAAGTAATTTGAATAAAACTGTAATGAAGGAAGAAATGATTTGTCCTCTGGTTCTGAATCACTGTCTTATTTTTTTAACAAGGTTTATTATGTTTTTTATTTTAAAAATCCTGGCATTTATTGATAAAGACCCACAGAACCATACACCCTCCACTGTACTTTATAAAAATAAGGATCTTTTCCACATATTCATGCTTTATTTCACAGCAGATCCATTTATGTGTGTGTTTCTAGCCGTTTCCTAACTCTTTAACAATAATAATGCAAAGTCAATAGTAATTTTGTTAAACTCTATATTGGCGCAAGGTTGTTTCCAAATTCAGCTTGTATTAACTTGTGTACTTTTCAGGGATTTTCTAACAGTTTATTATTTATTCCCATGTTGTGTGTTGCTATGGTTTCTGAGGTTTTCTGTTCTCTTTCTGCGGGTGTAGAAGCAGACGTATGAAACCTTTTACCAACTTTCTCCTTTTCTTTTCTCCTTATTTTGAAATATGCACAAAGTAATTTCTAATAAAGTTTCATGTATATTTTTATAGCATATATACAGCATGTATGCCATAAAAAGAAGATGATGAAGAAGAAATGAAATTATTATTATTATTTCCAGTCTTTTGGTATTTTTGTTGGTAAACTGTCTTTCTGCTACCAACTCCTCCACTGCTCAGCCCTGAAACAATGAAACTTTTTTTCTATATTTTGTATGAAAATTAAAATATTACTGCATTTTCTATCCACACACTCATTTTTCAGGCCTTCCCTCATAACATCGCTGCTGCTGCAAGGCATAATTTACTTTTAACCCATAAAATGTCAATCTGATATTGAGTTTTATGAATCTGGACATATGTTTGCCTACAATGAGGGAAAACCTGATGAATGAGTTTACAGAATAGATAAAACATTTCTGTGCATTTCATTGAAATACCTTTCTGCAGGTGTTACCAGTTATTCAGACATGAGAACTCTCCAAACACTTTAAATCATAACGGATTAAATGCAGCAAATCTTTTATTGTTCAGCTGTAGGCTGGATAATTATGGAAAATTATAAAGTTTAGCTGTAATCAGCTCTGAAATGGCAAAACAAAACCTCATTGCAAAAATGTTTGTTTTGTGATCACTTTAGAGATGATGGGTAGTAAAAGTTAACTAGCTGCATGTTAGCACCTAGTTAGCGGTAGCCTCAACTGCCTCGAGTCACAGAATGCAATGAAGATGACTGTGTACGATTTGGCAAGACAAAGAAATAAATAGATTAGATGCCAAGATTTAAGACCTGGGATTCACGTATCAAAGACTGACCTACTTTTTAAAAATGAATTTAAGACATTTTAAGGCCACAATTTAGACTTTAAGACCTCATTTCAGAAGCATGAATGTAAGACATTTTAGAAACATGAATTTAAAAACATGAAACAATCTTAAGTTCATTCAAGACTTTTTAAAGTCTTATTTTTAGAAACACTAATTTAAGACTTTTTAAGGTCTTATTTTAGAAATATTAACGTAAGACTTTTTAAGGTCTTATTTTAGCAACATTAATTTAAGACTTTTTAAGGATGCACAGAGACCTTGAAAAAGTTCTCAGATGTGAGCAGTCTGTAACTATTTTGTTAAAAAGCCAACAGAGTGACTTTGGTTACCAAAAAATAAACAACTTATTATTAGAAAAGTCTTCAAACTGAGCTATAAAAGAGACAAAAAAACACCTTACATCACATTTAACCTCTGCTGTTCTTCGTAATTGTGTTCAGATTAAACTTTAAATAAAAAAGTCTCCACATTTTGAGTCATGTAATGTTTTCATTAAACATAAATATGCATGATCACATGATTCCAGAAAAGGTCACATGTCAAAGCTCATCTAACCTCCCTGTGTTTGTGCGGTTTGCCTTCGTTCCAGCCTTTGTCTGCGTTGCCGCTGTCAGATCCTCGCGCCCTTCACGCCTGAGAAGAGAAAAAGCACATGTTAAGTCACAGCGATCATGTAGTGGAGTGCAACTCGCTCCTCTGAGAGTTCTTTCTGCCTCTATTTTAAATGATGTTAATGCAAATCAAGTGGGAGTGGAGGACTAAGTGCACAAGTGTGAGATGAATATCAATCGTTCCCTTTTAACATAAAACCTTCTCTTCTGCTTCACCCAGTATGGCGATGGCGTCTGCACCCCGTGAACCAGCAAATGTAAGAATAAAGAGACCAGATCCAGGTTAGAATCTGAATCAGTCTGAAGGTTCTGCTAGAGTTAATCTGTCACATTCAAATTAGTCTTAATAAGGCTGAAACAATGCATCCATAAAGTTACACTAAATGATTTGTGGAGAGTTTAAAGCTACCAGAGAAAACTACTTTGCTTTGTAAAGTCGCTGGAGAACGTTTTGCTGAGTTTGCGCTTAGAATCAGACCTTTGTTCCACTCGACTCCCTCTGCAGCTGATGGATGGGTATGAATGGCTCCAAAGAGAGTTGTCCCTCTTAAATGCTTAATTCCACTTCTAATTCTAAATACACTAAGGTGATGTGTTATATTGCTTCCACTCCGGTATGAACAGAGGTTGATGCTGTCTTTAATATAAATTGTCCAGTGAAATCTCCAGGGCTCACCAAGCTAGAGGTGCTTTGAGACTTTTTACCTATTTATTGTCCACATGACCTCTCAAGTCTTTTTTTAAACTACTGCTCAGCACTTCTGGAGGATAACTAGCTTACAGTGGACCCAGAAAGTATTCGCAACACTTCAGTTTTTACACAATTTCTTACCTGCAGGTTTCACCAACTCAAATTTAAGACTTTTAAAGCCCTTTTTAAAGCCCATTACAAATTAATTTTAAGACTTGCATCATGATAAAAGAGTAAAAACTACAGACAGACAAAGATGAAATGTGTAGGTTAGTGTTTTGGGGATTCTGAAGGTTACACCAACTCAAATTTAAGACTTTTTAAGACCAGTATGGTTGAAATTTTAGACCTGTATCACAACAGAAATGTACAAACAACAGATGATTGAAAGCAATTGTGTCGGATGGTAATAGCCAGGTTAGTGTTTCAGGGATTCTGAATGTTTCACCAACTCAAATTTTAAAGACCATTTTAAGACCATTACAAAATAAATTTAAGACCTGCGTCACAATAAAAATGTACAAACTACAAATAGCCGACTGAGTGGAATTGGGTAGAATCACAATAGTGTTTCAGCGATTATCAAGTTTTCACAAACTTAAATTTAAGACTTTTAAAGACTATTGCAAAATAAATTTAAGACCTGCTTCACGATAGAAATGTACAAACTACGGATTGTATAGGTTAGCATTTCAGGGATTCTGAAGATTACACCACCTCCAATTCAAGACTATTTTTAAGACCATTACAAATAAAATTTAAGACCAGTATCACAACAGAAATGTGGAACTCACAAAGTTACACTGTGTCAGGGTGTGGTACGTTACTTCTTCAGAAATCAATGTATCTCTTTATTGGGAAATCACAAATAAATAAATCATATGGCTTGGCAAAAGAAGTCAAACATTATCCACCCAAATGTTGATAAAAGCTAGCTGGCCATATTGGCAGCTAGTTACCAATACCAGCAACTGCCTTGAGTCACAGCACTCAGTGAACACAGACTCAAATTTAAGACTTTTTAATACCTGCATCATGACAGAAATGTCCAGCCTACTGGCAATAAATCTGCTCTTACCCATAATGGATGTATATAAGCTAGCTAGCTTTAGCATATTAACAGCTAGTTACTGGTAGAAACAACCGCCTTAAGTCACAAAAAGCAGTGGAGGCAGACTCAATGTTTTGGATAACAGAAAAGTCTCGCAAGAACAAAGTAAGCTACATAGAATATATAAGATTAAATAGTTTTCACACAACAAGGATGCAGATACTCTGTTTTTTTTTTATTTATTTATTATTTTTATTAAGGTTTTGTTGGCTCTAGTGGCCTTTATTTGAAAGTAGTGTGACAGGAAACAGGGTAATCAGAGAGGGGGAAGACATGCGGCAAATGTCGCCAGGCCGGGAATCGAACCTACGACCACCGCTACAAGGACTAAGGCCTCAACGTGGGTCATGCTTTGCCCCTGCGCCACCACAGCACCCCGCAGATACTCTGTTTATGTTACAGCTTTAGAGAGTCAATTTTATGCATTGCATCTCCCAAACAAGGAGAACGCATCGTTTTAAAATATAAATACTATATTTAATGCCTAAATTGTGATGATGGTAAACATAATGACATTCACGTCTTTTATTAAAATTGCTAGGATGAAATTAATTAACATTCATCATGAAATGTTTATTTATGACCAAACTCTTCAAACCATAAATACATCTAACTCCACCTTAATGCAATGTAAATACAAGGAAATGCAGCAAAGGTTGATAGTAAGAGAAATCTCTGGGAAAAAGGGTCATAAATGCAGCTTTTCTTTTCGGCAAAGTGTCTGGTATTGATTAAATTATCTGTTCTCTCATCTGAGTGAGATAACAATCAGATTCATTTCTAAATGTCTGCTGCTGATTTGATTGCTTCTGTTGCTTGTTTGAAGCACACATCAGTTAAATAACAGTGGAAGAACTCAATATTCCCCTCCAGATAATGGAAATACCGCAGAATGACTTTATTACTTATAATATTATTGAGTAAAGACTTCATCAACCAGACGAGGTGGTTGCAGCATTTTCCTGTTGAATCTGTAGTTTGCATCATTAATGTGTTTGCAGCCTGTTTCACCATTTCCTGTGAGCTGTTACCTGTCAGTCACCACTGAATATTGATAATTATCAGACAAAATGATGATGATTCCTTTGACTACTGCTAGTGTTCTTGTGATGATTGAGAGTTACACTGGAAAACAAACTCTCTCTCACATTGGTTGTGTTTCCCTTGGAAAATAATTTAACTTAATGGAAAAATGTCTATATATATATATATATATATACATATATATATATATATATATATTTAAAAAGTTTTGGTGCTAGGATGAGGTAGTTTATTTTGTGAAAACTGAAATAGAAACACTTTTTGCAACACAAATCATATGATCAACAACCAGATGTTACTACTGGCAGAAACCATGAAGAAGAAGAAGAAGACAGGAAGTAGCAGAGGATGATGGTCTGGAAAAAATTTTAACAGCTTGCCGCATGAACAAACATTCTCCTTTCTTGTTCAATGGAAACATATTAACTAGAAACAACCAATCAAAGCGAGGAGGCGGGTCTTAGCGCTCTCAATCAGCATCTCATGCTCGCTGCAGCTACCATAGCTTGTCGTGGATGCTATGACTAGTTAGCATAGCCACCTATGACGGTTTTCCTATAATGGAAAGTTGATTCTCCACCATTAGCACATTTAGCAGTGAGTACATGAGGTCGATTGACTGCCCTAAGACCCACCTCCTGGCTCTGATTGGTTGTTTTTCTACAATAGCTCAAGGAAGAGGAGATCAGTCTTTTCACAGATTATCTGTTTCAAATTAAACTGTCACAACATGGCAACAATTTTAACAAATTTCATAAAAGTTACACTTTAAATATTTACGTTCCAGCATCTTGCTAATTCATCTTAAAGAGTGTTGTGGTTTGGTGTAGATCGCCGACACGGTGCAGTCAGAGTAAGAGGAAATGTAAGTTCTGCCTCGGTTTTAGAACAAGCCATGCGTGAAATAGAAAGCACTTTCCAGGCAGAAACAGCAGAGCGATCCATGAAATTGATGTCTGTGTTAACTTGGCTCTCACAACCGCATGATCTGTGGTGTGTAATTAAACTTCAGCTAACAAGTCATGTCACTAATTATACATGATAGTGGACAGGCTCTGCTGTCGTTCTGCACTGCAGCTTGTTGCTGATTTTAAAGAAATCCACATTTCCTGAAGATGAAAAGTATTCTCATTTCAAATGTACCATCATTTTAGAGATCAATAACTACAGGCAACTGCAAAATAAGCACTAAAGCTGTTTCTAGAGTTACAGACAAATCTATGTGGTGTTGATAAAAGCAAACGCAGTGAAAGGAAAGAAAGAAAGCTGAAAACAATCAAACACAAACTTCCCCTGGGCTCAATTAGCTGTCACATATTCCAGCCGAGTCGCAGCACCAAAAAAAAACACCCAACAAGACTTCAGTAGTCGGGATAATTAAGGTCATTGTGTCGTAAAGCAGTTCGCAGTCGGGTAAGGTAAGTGGACGGAAAACAAGGAGCAGTTATCCACTTCGAGTAGGAAAAGTTACAGAATCGTCTGAAGAAAAGAGCAGAACAAAGTGAAGGTGCAACGTATCTGTGTTACGGCGACTGCAGGTAGAAAAAGAAAAAAACGTTTTAATTTCTCACTTTAAAAGGTCAAAAATTTGGTTAAAAACAATCAGAATTTTTTTATAAAAATCTCGGAAATTTTTCAGAAATAAACCCAGACATTTTTAAGTTTCAAAAGTTAAAATATTTTTTTACTTTTCAAGATCAGAAAATTTCCAAATTTTATCAAAGGACAAATGTATGAAATTAATTCCCACCTTTACCTCAACCTATGTGTTAAGGTTGTAAAAATAAAATGTTGCAGATATTTTTATTACTTGTTAAATTACTTTTAATTAATTTGATTAAATTTAGAGAAATTAATCTTTGATTGGTCTACTTAACAGATTTAAAAAATATATTTTAAATTCATTTATTTGAATGAGAGAAATTTGTTATCAATTTAATGTATTAATGTTTTTTTTACTAATTTAATTCATTAAATGCAGCCACACAGATACACAGCAAATTAATGCAACTAAAACTGCAATTAAACTAAATAAGCTCATACATTTTAAAAATCAATTATTTCAAACATTAAATTTTTACAAATGTAAATAAATAAAACAAATTGTTATTAAAATCGATCAACTGTTTTATGCAATTAAAATTATTTTCTTATCATTTTAATACTAAGCTAATAAATTTTTATTTACTTAAATTAATTCCTAATTAAATTAAACTAATTAATGTTCATTAATTTTATTAAATTAATTAAACAAATAACTGGTAACAGCACAATCACTTTAATCTTTTAATTTTGGCTGTCAGAGATTAAAATACTGATATTTAAATCTCTACTCCTCCGTTACTGCATTGAATTTGGTTTTTCTGTCGCCCCCTGTTGGAGTGGAGTATAACTGCAAGGTCACGGGCAGCCTGAGTGTTTACGTGATCGTCCCCGGTGACCGCGGCGCGTAGCGAATCGTTGACACGTGTCTGTCGCTCAGCTCACTGAACCCAGAGCAACAGCAGCAGAACAGGAAGCAGCCGTCACTGCTTCCTGAAAGCTCCAATCCTGAGACACAAATTTACCCTGAAATCTCGACATCCTATTTCTTCAAAGGTCAATTAGAGTCAAAGTGGGGGAGGAAAAAAAGAGAAAATGAAAGTAACTGAAGAGAGAAAAGCCAGAAGATATTCTCCTCTCTGCCCTCTAAGTGCCTGCAGACAGAAACGAGATGCAGGTTGGATTCAGGCGGATCCATTTTCAGCCTGAGGGTCTTTCAGGACCGAAGTGTCACTAAAACCGAGAGGCTGCGTGTTGCAGGGCGACGGCCGCCGACATCGCTCAGGATAAAAACTAAACCTCTGCCGCCTTTTGCTGTTCAGCTTCAGGAGTTTGAATCCATGCAGTTCTGCTGACCTCAACATGCAGCATTTACTTTGAGTTTTTGTCAATTTATCAAATAAGTTCATCGTTCTGCAAAACACAAATAGAATATTCTGCTTCCATAATCATAGTTTAATATAATTCAGTTAAATTCAAAATACTTGATTATTAGTGATTAATGATAAACATTTTATTATGCCTCTATGAGGGGAGCTTTATTGCAAAGTGCTACCAGATTATTGTCATGTTAATAATCTGACAATATTATTAATTGTCAGATTAATAATATTGTCAGATATTATTACGTAATTGGTTGAACGTAATTCAACCAATTACGTTGGTTGAATTAACCAACGTAATTGGTTAATTCAATTACCCAATTACGTTGGGTAATTGAATTAACCAATGTTAATTCAATTACATCTAACAAATTAAGTTGGAGCTACATTGTCTTTTTTCAGTGTCCTGCTCTCTGCTACAGTGGGTAAATATAAAATATCAAACTTGTTAAATTGAATGTACATCAACTGATGTTACTTTCAAATAATAATAAAAATGGAACTCTTAAATACCACTCTACATCTCACAATCTATATCTATATTAGATTTCTGCTCTCATCAGGTTAAAACAAAC
Organism: Xiphophorus maculatus; assembly: GCF_002775205.1. Lineage (NCBI taxonomy): Eukaryota > Metazoa > Chordata > Actinopteri > Cyprinodontiformes > Poeciliidae > Xiphophorus > Xiphophorus maculatus. The sequence goes on from NC_036449.1 coordinate 29,226,836, forward strand.
CGCCATATTAACACTGATATGATACAAGCTAATTACAAATTACACATAAACACACAGAGGAGCTTTGGAATGATGAAGCATCTGGGGGGCCCAAATTAAAATCTGCCCAGGGCCCCAAAAAAGCTTTGAATGGCCCTGGAAGTTCCCAGTTTGTGGGCGGATTTTTTTCATTTTAAATAAGCAAGCAGATGCAGAGGGATTTCAGTTGATATTTCTGTCTCTAAATGTATTTCACGCTCAGGATTTGTGATCGTTTGGTTATTTCTGCACACTGATTATATTCCAGCATATTTTAGCACACAAATAAACACACACACAAACGCGTGGCTTGGATTTCTGCATGCACACCTACATGCAAATGCAGTCATTCTGCAGGGGAAGGCCTTTTGAAACGGCGCTAAGACACGCGGATGGGGGAGTTCTCAGAACACGATGCTATACGCCGAATCCCAAATCTGCTTGCCCGGTTTTATGTTTACCGTTCGCTCTAACGGCAGCAGCCAACTCCTTATCTGCAGTTCAACGCGTTGCCAGGAGGATTCAGGCAGAAATCCTCCAGGAGAACGGCACCGCCGTCCAACCATGCGCCTCGTAAAGGAGGTTAAACGAGGTTAGGTTGTGGATAAATAAAAGCTTGACAGCTTCCCATGCGTTTCGGTCTCACTGATCACATTTTGATTGTTTTCAGCAATTCTCCTCTAATCTCCGTTTTAAGATTTTTTGTCAAAATGCTGCTAACCTCCAACAGTTTCTTGAGTTCACATGAATCATTTTCTCATTTTTAATGACATTAAAGTCGCTCTGTGGAGCTAACTTCACACCTGCATACCTGCTCCCTCTGCTAAGTCATCTGCATAATTCATGCTGGTGAATTATGCCAGTCTTCTGAAGAAACTAAGAGCTGAAAGCAACTCTGAATGCATGAGCAGATTACCCCGCATGCGGTCGTCTTACTGCAGATTTAACTGCACAGATATCAAACTTCGATTTCAGAGATGGATGTAAGAGGAGAAGCAGTTTTGCTTCAAAGTTCCTGCAAGAAGACTTAGACTGAGTTAGCTTAGCTAATAGCAGTGATAGCTAATCTACCACAACGATCACTTCTTAATAATCGCAAAATAAACATCAAGTCTGAAAACATAAAACTGTAACAGACTGAATGTTCTGTTCTTTGTGTGGGAAATGTGTGTTTTTTGGTGTCAGTCAGTTGCTATGGCAACAAGTCTGCGTAGTTGACACAGAATTGGAGTGGTTTTGAGTTGTTCTTCAGCAGGTTTTCTGCGTTATTTTTCCCTTTGCTGTGTCGAACTGCAGTGAATTAATAACATCAACATCTCCAGGTTTCATTTAGTGAACGGAACCGTAGCTGAAGAATCGCCTGTTTGCCCATCAGTAATGTGCGTATGCACAAAATGTCTGGGTGTAAACAACAACATGCAAAGTGTCATTACTATATTGTAGTCAGACCGGGTAGTAACTAGTTACATTTACTCAATTACATTTACCAGAGTAACTTAAATGAAGAAATGTAGATTTAGGAGTATTTTAAGTTTGCTGTACTTTTTACCTTTACTTGAGTAATTTATAAATTATGAAGTATCGCTACTCTTACTTGAGTACAATTTCTGGATCCACTAAATGAAAAACAAACATGTTTTAACCAAAAATTTACCAGACAGACACACACCTGCAGATTTTATTTAAGTTTCATAAATTTTTAATTGAACAAAACTGATTTGGAAAAATGTTTTTTTTTGTTTTTTTTTTACCTGATTTTGTTATTTTTGGTCACTTTGGTCAGTAAAAAACCAACATTTCCACTTAACTTTATATTTTGGTCCATCTGATGGTGTAATTTTTATATATTAAATGATTGATAATTTGATCAGTTACTCAGTACTTGAGTAAACTTTTAACAAAATACTTTGGATGACTACTGTTTGCTTTTACCTGAGTAAAAATATAGTGAAGTAGAGCTACTCTTACTTGAGTATAATTTATGTGTACTCTACCCGCCTCTGGTTGTATAACAGTTTATACTACACTGCAGTATAATAAGCTGCTGTACTCTGTGCCAGCTTTGCCCTTTACTCCAACCTTTGCGACCACAACAGGAGGAAAAGTTTTGACCATTTACTCCTGAATTTCCTGGGAGAGCAAAGTGCCTCCTCCCACAGAATCTAATAACCTGTGTTCACCCTAAGAAGTAGCACACAGCAGCAGATACAGGACTCAGATATTAGACCAAATAACCATTCAAGGCCAAACCTGCTGATGCTTCCAGGAGAGCGGGGGGAAGAGGGCACTGAAGCTCTCCTCTGAGAATGTGCCAACGTTTTCCACAGACCATCTGCCATTTTTTATTTTCTCCCACTGCAGGGTTTCTACATGTGTAACAGGGTTTATCATAACAATATTATAAATGTGAAGTTTTTCAAAATGTGCTTATTTATTCTTTAAATGTATTTTGTTTAGTCAAAACGTTGCTTCTCCAGTCATTTATTGGTGTATTAAGTTCTGTTAGCTGCTCTTGACAGTTGATGGTTACCATAGCAACCACTAACGGTCAGCTCCGCCCCCTTTATTTTCGGTTGGCGTTTGAAACTGCGGTTTGTATCAGGATCAGCTCTGTGTTTTCGTTACAGGTAACGTATATTTTAACGTTTATTTTAGACAAATTTCCACATATAAAGGTTTTCCTGTATTTTGTACGTTTGCATTTTAGCTGTTTTATTTTACAACTGTTAGCTGCTCATTGCTCTGTAGTTTTAGGGTTTCTTTGTTATATTTTATTGAACATACAGGGGCAGAAGCGGCTGGACTGACGTTAACCACTACCTTGACTTCCTCTTTTGTTAGAGTAAATATCTAACAATCTGAGTGTTTCTGTCGTGAACCTACTGGACCTCAGATGAACATCGAAGGGCTACTTAGACATGCGAGCAAATAAAATGTACAGTATTCTTGTTAAAGCTGGGAACATAAATGGTTTTTGTCCTTTTTTTGCTGCTGTTTTTGCCTCCACAACACTTTCTCTTCCCCACTTCTTCCTTGTCTCTCGTTATTGCTCTCCGATGCGTCGGCCCCGACTTGTTCTCACTGTTTTAGTATCGATCCGAGACTCCCTCTCAAGTGCGGACCTGTCTGAGTCCGATCTGACGGAAGTGAGATTTATTTTTTCCCACTTTCTCTTTGCATTCCTGACAAGATTTTCTTCCAAATGTCATAGAACCCCATATTGAATTTCCTTTACAAAAGCCTTCAGCAATATTCTCCTTTTCAATTAGATGCTGAACGGATGACATTTCCGTCTCTTTCAGCTCCACTTTCCCAGCGTGGAAAATGTGTTGCGGCTCATTGAAGGTGCGGATGCAGCTGAATGTTCACTGTTGCTCCATACTAACACGTTACTGCAGCTGAATCTGCCTGGAGATCATTTTCTACTTAAAAACAAGCATTTATGCAACACAAATCAAAACACTTCGACACTTAAGTTGCACCAAATACTCCTCAATCTGAATAAAAATTCTATATCAAACCAGTTCATGTCAATTTTTTAGGGGAAGTATTTGTATTTAATGTTTTGAGGCTTTTTAGTGAAGTTAAATAAGACAAAAATTCAAAAAGATGAACAGTATTTGGTGTCTTTAAACTGTATGATTTGGATCAAATAATTTGGGCCGGAACTGTTGAGTAAAAGTTCTACTAAAGTATTTATGATTTATGTACAACCTGAATGTTATTCATTGTACATCCAACACTTAAATGGGATTTTGCACATTTGCCTGTGTGTGTGTGTATGTATATATATATATTTATATGTTTTCAGTTTCTATTGAATAAATTTATTCACAGAAGTAAGATTTGGCTAAATGTAGCAAACATTTAAAAGAAGTGACCCAAGTTTAATAAATGAAGAAAACGCTGATCTGGGCGCAGAAAATTCAGCTTTTCAGTAAAAGTCTCTGGATTTCTACTTATTGTAAAACCTTGGTTATAAAAAGCAAAAATGTTGTTAATATTTTTCATTGAAAGAAATTTATGTTTTAATTTCACAAATATAAATATTCTCCTTCTGCATCAACAAAATGTGCTGGAGGGCAAAATTTGTATCGATATTTAACTGCAGTTTGTTACCGAACAAAATCAGGCCAAGGGTCACAGAGCGCACCGTTACCCAGAATGCCCTGCGCTGTAGTCCACTTCCTGCTTTTGGAGTAGTCTCTGGTCCGCTTGGCGTTTACATATACATTCAAACGGAACCAGAGTTCACTTCAACCGAACAGAGACCGAGGTTTGTAGGAGGACCAGAGTTTGCATTCACAGCTCCCCAAACAAACAGAACTTTCTCCACAAACGGACTGGAGTTGGATCAAAGTGGACTAAATAATACAAAACTAAATTGGTAAAGAAACTCTTTTAAATAATGGAAATAAATTACTGTGAGCAGTATCACTACAAAGCATGTTTACATAAAAAACAAGCTGATATCAGGAAGGAACTATTCCCACAACAACTGACCAGTCGTTGCTGTTTCTACGGGAATAAAAAGGTTAATTACCACGGCAACCAGGTGCCTCAGTTCAAATGTATTCAAGTTTAAAACATTGGCAGGGTCTCAGTGAAAGAGCTTTTGAATGTCCATCAAGCTGAGAGAGGTTAAAAAAGCCATTTCCAACCCACATGGAGTCCATCCTCCAACAAGAACAGAGGCTTTATAAAACATTTAAAAGCTCCTGCTAATCCTCAGAGGTCAAAGGTCGGCAGTTAAAAACAAGACTTTACTGTTTAAAAAATAGACAAGTTTTCAAAAGGTTGGGTGGAAAAGAAAACATTTCAAAAGAACATAGAAAAAACTATTTAGATTTACAAGGTTACATTCAGCTAAACACAAGACTTCAAGTAAAGATGGCGGGTCATGGAATGCATTAGCATTTCCTCTGTAGTAAGGCAGCTTGGGCAACTTGCTGCTTTCATATCTAGCTAACCCTAACTTTGCTAAAACTGGACCATGCAAGTTTAGGGTCTCTGCAGGTTTCACCAACTCAAATTAAGAATTTTAAAGATGATTATGAGTGAAATGTATGACCTATATCTCCACAGATATTCCAAATAAATAAATTGTACAGCTTAGCATAAGAAATGAGCAAATGGCTAAGAAGGGCTAGCTAGCTTTACCCTTGCTAATTAGCCAGGTCATATTAACTCACAGGGTTTCTGCAGGTTCCACCAAGTCAAATTTAAGGCCTTTAAAAACCTTTTAAAGACCACAATGAATGAAATTTAAGACCTGATTCATGTCAGAAATGTACAAAAGAAAACCCGCATACTTTATATTGTAGTAGTGTCGTAGTTTTTGTACAAAATGGTTGTAACATCGTACAGGTTGGTAACAGAAGTGAGTCAGTTTCGAAGACGACTGGCAATAAATTTATACTTTCCCATGACAAGTGTAAACAAGCTAGCTAGCTATCTAGCTAGCAAGTGTATATTAGCAGCTGGCATGTAATTCAATTCAATTGAAAAATACTTTATTGATTCCACAGGGAAATTATACATCACCGTAATTCATCTTAACTTTAAGCACTTTAAGATTTTAGCATTAATTTCAACATGTTTCATGCTATTAGCTATTATATAAGTGTTATTTTAGATGTAGATCTACTAAATCATTTATAGATTAATGCACAACTTGCATCTTTAGTCACATTTCTCATTCAAGAAAAACATGAATATATATATAAGAAATGCTTTTCAGATGAATACAGAAAGCCCTCTGATTCGTGGTAATAATAAATACAAGACAAAGACAATTTAAAAGCAAATCACTGAATGGAAAATAGCACCGACTGAAGCTTCTAGCTTAGAGATCAGAGTTTAAAGGAGTGTTTAGTGACACGGTTCAGACAATAATGGCAGAAGAATACTTCTTTTCTTTGTTTTCTTTTTATGTTTTTACAGCTTTCTCCTCTTTTATGTCATTACAAACTAAAAATGCTTCATTTTTAAGAGCAGATGGTGGCTTGGAGATGTCACATTGTGCTGCTGTGGAGACCAGACGATGGAGTTTCAAACCAAAAACAAACATTTTGCATTTAAATGCATAAAATAACTGATATTTATTAAACAAAGGGATTCTTGGTAACGCAGATGTCAGCTTTGCCTGATCTATGAGGGGATTTATTTCTGAAAATTATCTGTAAGAAAAAGTGGGCACCATCAAAAAATACATTACAAGGGATTAAATATCAGTTTACTGCCATCATGAGTGAATTTAAATAACCAGATCAGCAAAAGATTTGATTCGAGACAGTCACTGAATTTAAAACCAGAATTTTTCACCACTATACCCATTTTTTAAAATCAATCTTATTGATTAGCTTCAAATATTACAGTATTATTTGGGGTGTTAGATGATCAGCCAAATAAAAGCTAAGTTAGTGCAAAAAAGTTTTGAAAAGTCAAGGAGAGTTTTTCAGGTTTAAGCACAATGTACGCAGCAACTTGCTAACTGATATTTGACTTGAACTAATGTGGGAAAAATGTTCAGCTGCACCCAGATATGTACATATAAATATCCACTTTTCTCTTCCTGTCACATGTCAAAGCAGAACCAACCTTTAAAAGGGATCTATTATCCAAAATGTACATTTGTCACATTATTTTTCACTCTGATTTGGGTTTCTACTGCTTCTAAAAACAGCCCAAGTGCTTAAAAGGAGTCTGAAAAATGAGCCGTTTTAAAAACCTCCGGAATATAAAGTTACAAATCAGTAGGCACTGCGTTGTTACCTAGCAACCCCTGCCGAGTTCAACCTGTCACCTAGCAACCTGAACGGAGCTCCAGCATGTTTGGTCAGCTGGTTTTACCGCTCTATGCGCTGTACAATCTTTTGTTGTTGGTTCACCATCCAGAAACCACACCCTGGTTGTACAGGAGGCTCCACTTCTGCTTTTCAAAGATGTACAGTTGTACAATTGCGCATTTGTTTGCAGTTATTTTCAAGTGAGAGTGTAAATGTTGAGTTGGGGGCGTAGCCAGCACCTTATTTGAATTTAAAATGACAAGATGCCCTAAAACAGACTAAAATCTAATTATTTAAGAATGACTTTGTTCAAAAAATGTAACGAACCAAGTCACTTTTAATGTGTTATGTCTATGTGACGGACGGGTTGATCACCAGGTTTTCTGCAGGATCTGCATTTGATTTAAATGGGGATTGGTACGTTTGGACTGCTGTGAAAAAGTCAGATGTGGTTTGCATACGGGCGAAAAAAAAACAACAACTAAAAACGGATGATTTCTTACAGTGTTTTCTCCTTTGTTTCAGATGTTTCACAGGGAAGAGTAAAGGAGAGAAACACTCTTCCAGCTGGATGGCTGCCTCTATGGCTTCTAGTAATAATTGCTAATGGGTTTGCAATTAGTTCAGTTGATGCAATTAACAATTATATGTTAAACCTTTTACAACAATTATAGGTTTTAGCATTGGGTGACTTTGGCTAAATTAACGAGGAACGAACAGTGAAGAGGTTAGAGGTAAAAACAATAAATAATCTGTAATGGAGATGGAGGAGCTGACTGCATCGTCTCCCTTAGAGGACAAGAAGGTCTCTGTTTGCAGTTTGTGCGTGAAATCATATTTATCATGCAATGTAGTGTGTTTCATACCCCCGGTGCAAGCATTAGAGAGGCCACTCCGAAGCCAAAACCCAGCATGATTTGTTTGGATTTTTTGTGCATCCAGTTCATCCAGAAAACCTCGGCTCAGCAACTTCCTTCAGTTTCCGTTCCCCATTTCCATAATTCATGGGACCTGAAAATGAAATCCTGTCGTTTATGTCCAGTCAAGCTTTATGTGACTGCAAAACGCACAGTCCTTAAAAATGGAGCTTTAAAAAACTACTTTAAAGGATACACCGCTACTACTTTACTTTCTGAATATAAACAGACACAAGAAATAAAAGTTAGCTGTTCGTTATTTATTAATTGTCTGGTGAATTTAAATGATCAAGTCAATTAAAATGTAAACAAAGTAAAACAAAATTGCAATAGTTAAGAATTGTACAAAACACAAAACAAAGATTTAGACATTTAAGTAAAACCATATGATCATATATCACTAAGGTTATGCTTTAATTAACTAAGATAAATAATACAGCACATATTTTACTTATTGGTATAAAAAAAAATCAGCATTAAACCATACACAGCAATAAATAAGAGCTAGCTTTGTGCTAATTAGCTGCTACTGCACCAAATAACCCATGAAAACCACTAGCATTTTCGTTAGCTTAAAGCTAATCTGCCTAAATACCCATGAAAAACAAAAACACATTTCTTAATAGCTTACAGTGTTTAAAATTAACTCACCATGTTGGGAAATGTTAAAAGAATACATCCATCCTTTTTCTGTACACCCTCGTCCCTAGTGGGGTCGGGAGGAGTGAGGGTGCCTCCTCTCCAGGGAACGTTTCGGGCGAGAGGCGGGATCAGCCTGGACGGGATCCGCCTGGACGGGATCACCCTGGACTGGGTCACCCTGGACGGGTCACCGGTCCATCGCAGGGCAATGTTTAAGAATGCGAGTGATAATTGTTTTTATGGTAAATTTAGCTTGCTTGCTTCGTCTAACTGCGGTAAAAAAAAACTACTTCCTTTCCGCCGTTAACTCACTTCCGGTTTTCCGTCAAGTTACTATAAATAAACTACTGTAGCGCCACCTAGTGGAGCGCGAGAAGTGAAGCCAACATAAATAAACATTGCAGCTGGTGATGGGACTTGAAGGGAACTGAATCTTCAAGATCCGTTCAGGTGATCCATTGTTTAAAGTATAATTATATTTTTTTCTAAAAACAAGACATTTTATCCCAAATGCGCCTTTTGTGTTTGGAATTCACAAAAAAACTTGAATCATTTGTATTTAATATAAACAAAAACAATTTTCTTGAACATAAAAATATGCATATATTATAAAAAATAAAATGTAAAATACCCATGTAGTGTTTTTAAATGTGAGCGTATTGATAACATTTTAATGCTAGTTGTAATATAGAAACTAAACTAAAAAATTTAACAGTCAAGAAAAAAGGTAGGCTTAAAATTGCTCTGGCAAAAACAAAATTTGCATTTTGCATCATTAAATATAACAATTATGGCAAAGCATCAACAGTAAACACTGTGAACATTAACCAAAAACAAGAAACATTGACATCTAGCTAGCACACAGAGCTACCTGCGTCTGCCGCCATGACAGGCGACAAAAACAAACAGAAACCAATTAGCATGAGTTTTCCTGTATTTTATTTATTTACTGATTAAATAAATATAATTTTAAATCAAATAGAGTAATAAAAGCTACTGCAGTGTGCAGAGAATGAGAAAAACAGAACAGCTCTCACTGAGACTCGAGTCAAAATAAAGAACTGTTCAAAAGAATCGGATCGTTTGTCAGTTGCAACTAGAGCAATTCTCTACAATGCACCACATAATTATTCTCAAACATCAATCAAATTTATTTGTACAGAATATTTCAGCAACAAGGCTAAACATCATACAAACATAAGAATATTAAAAAGTCACTGATTGTAAAACCAACATCATTAAAATCATCAATACACATCAGATCTGTTGGTCAATGTTCCATTTATTATGGTCCAAAGCAACTCTAAACAAGACTTGGTTCAAAGGAACTCAGTGTTTCGGCAGTTTTGGAGTTTTCTGGAGGTTTGTTTGAGGTGCGTAGAAGCTGAATGCTGGTTCTGGTTCAGTAAACATCCGATTTTATTGCTCTGTTTACCATAAATGGCCTGTATTTGGATCAGATTGTGGGCAGCAGTTACTGACGTTTAACTGCACAGCAGCCAGAGGAAGTAGGACAGCATCGTCCACCAAAGTGAGACGGAGGTTGAAGTCTTGGAGGAGAGGACATAAAGTGGGCCACAAGCCGAGGCGTCAGTCACTGGCCTCATTTATGGTCTGAAACTCACACATACACACGCACACACACACATAGAGGAGGAGAAGCAGAAAACATGGCTGCAGATGTGCTGCAGCTGGAGGGCCGCGATGCTCTTTGTAGAGAAATCCCCCAGCGCCTGCAGCTAGCCGCTGGCGGCTATCTCCTCTGCTGCTCAGCCCTGCAGCTCATCCTCCTCTCCTCTTCTCTCCTCTTCGCTCTGGAACAGAAACGCCACTTTTGAAGACACAGAAGAAAATTCACAGAGGATCCGGAGACAGTGAGGCATGGCGCGTTCACACGTCACCCGTTGCTTTTCCAGCTAGCTTTCTGACAAGACACTTACAGCGACTTTTAACAGCTTCAGCAATGAGGAGAATGATTTATTGTTTGCAACTAATATTCTCAACTTTATATACGAAGCCATGAAAACAGAAACATTTATTTTGTAATTATGAAGAAAGGGGCAGGTTTTTATAAGGATTTTCTTCTTCCTGCTCCTTTTCACTCATGCAGATGAAGTTTTGTACATTGGTGATGTAATGTGTTGAGTGAATAAACCTATTCATTGATTGATTGTATAGAAAAAAACATGTAAATTTCTGAGTTTCAAAAGTTGGACATTTTCAATTTCTAAAACTTTTTTTTGTAAAAGAAAAAGAAAATAAATTTTCCAAGTTGAAAATATTAGATTTTCAAAACTCAGAACTTTTCTTGTTTTTTCAAGAAAATTTCTAAAATTTCTAAGATTAATCTCAACTCAGAACGAACAGAATAAAATATGTGAAACATAACAAAATCAGGCCAGAGACATTTTTTTTCAAATCAGTTTCTTTCCATGTAAAACTTATAAAACTTTAACAAAAACTGCAGGTGTGTCTGTGTCTGGTAGATGTTTGGTTAAAACAGGTTAGTTATTCATTCGCTGAAGTTACTCACAGTGGGTAGAGGATACAGAAATGTTACTCAAGCAAAAGTAAAAATATTTCTAAACGTTAATTTTGTCCCAAAAGTGACTCAAGTAAAAGTAGCTACCCAACTGTTGATTTCAATCTAACAAACCATTAATTGGTAATTAACTTTAGTTTGATGAATTGTTTGCATCTCTAAGAGTCATGAACAAAACCCAGTGAAATAAACGAAGTTCTTCTGCAGTCAGAAAACATCAACCTTTCTTCATCTTTTCCAAACCAACTTGTTGCAGCAGCATGATGTGGCATTCAGGAGTTTTCAGCCTGTTTTGCATTGATTCACTGCATCCACTGACATTCATGCATAATGGACATGAATGTGAAATCAGCTCTCCAGAGGCAGCAGAGGAAGCCTTCCATTGTTGTTTTTTTAATGGCAGGCCTTTAACACAGAGAGCCTGGGCTGGGCCGCTGGGACGTCTGCTCTGTCTGGGGCTTCAAGGCAATTTCCATAAAGAACAACACCTAGATCCATCACTTCCCTCTGGATTGATTGTTTCTGTACCTCCAGGCTATAAAATATGGATGCTCATTCGACTGTTTTATTCTGTACAACTTAGACAGATAAACACAAATATGTTCCAGTAACCATAATATTCAACTTTCATTGAGAAATCGGAAAAATAATCACCAACTTACTGAAAAATCATTTCAATTTAAAGAACTGCGACATGATGCTGCAGTCCAGCTGTGAAAAGGACCAAAGGAGGCAGGATTTACCAATTTAGTAATCAATAAAAAGGCCATTTGGTGAAAAAGTTGCAACTAAGCCAAGAATATACAAAGACCCCATTAAAAATGTTTAATATTGAGATAATTAAAAATTTTTGTCTGTAAATATGCTCTCCCCAAGTAACAGATTTACCTTCACCTGGTTTACATTTTGTAAAGATAATCTCAGATTAATCACCTTTTGCTATCGAGTTATTAGCTGGTTAATAAAAAATAATAACCAACACATCAGCCCTGCAATGGTCAAATATACAATCCTACTTTGTTGCATTTTAGTCAATTAAATGTTAACTTTTGCATTCAAAAGAGCCAATATTATGTATTTCCAAGCATATTTTCAATAATCTAGTATTTACGTTACCTTCAGTTGTTATAAAAACTTAGTACATATCTTATTTACTGATTCAACGCCTTGAAATTGGGTCTCCGTCTCTTTAAGAAGCTCCTGCTCTTTCTGAAGCTCCGCCTTCAGGAAGTCATTCCAACATGGCTCCTCTGTTAAGCCTTTAAAGTGTTTTTAACGTTATTGAAGTAGCTCCTATTATGAGCTCAGCAGGTGCTTGCTAATTGCTGCTGGCTAGTCTGAAGGAGCTGAGTAGGGGAGGAGCAACACCTTGAAGGCGGGGCTAGGTCCACCTGGGCGTTTTACAGCTAAATGGTTCCCATGGAGATTAGAGGATTACAGAATCAAAGCAACACTCCAGATTTGTTTTTGGATTACAGAAAAACAATATAACATGATGGAAAGCAAAAAAGTTTTTTTTATATAATACTGCCCCCAAAAAGGAATTTAATTATTTTTTATTTTCATCTTTTAGTGTATTTCTAATATTGTATAAAAAAGATTACATTTCCCTCATGCTAACTTGGGCATTCCCCCATTAAAGCTATCAGCACTATTCTCTAACCATGGATTTGACAACATCTTTTATAAAAACGGGGAGAAAAATCCTAAAACACATTTTTCAGAGTAGATGGAGGTTAGCCCTCAGCTATCCTGTCCACATTTAAAGGAGATGAGATAAATATCTTAAAAATCACAGGAACAGAAGAACTTCTCTGCTGACTTTCATGTTTTTCACCATGAAAGAAGAAAAGTAAACGGCAAGAATCCCGACGGCTGCAGATTGTCAAGGCAGCTGGCATCACTCGAAGTGTTGATTGGCATAGCATTTGGCATCAAATATTGTTTTGTAGTTGATAATTAATGAGTCTCAGTGATGAAGGTGAAGTGAAGTCAGCATTTAACACATGTCTGCGTTATTGTTAGCCTTAGCAGTGTAGCTCATTACTGATGTTGTGGCTTAAGATTGAGATCAGCCTAGAAGAAAATGTTACTTTCTTCTTAAGTTATCATGAATTATTGTGAGAACATTTATTTATAGACTGTAAATAATCACAAATGATCTGCTTCTATTTCACCTTTGTAAAGTTACACAGTCAAAATAAAAAGCAATAAATTTGGTTATTTAGCTTGTTATAATGGTAGTTTATTGAACCACTGGATTGCCTTTTCTCTTTACTGGTCATTAGCACAGATATGCTAGCTTTAGCTTTGGATTGGATAAAACTAGCCTACTTAGGCTGGTCTCTATGTATTGCTTCTTCTTTTGCTGGCTGTTAGCAAGGATCCGCTAGCATTAGCAACACAACTAAGTAGTCTCCTTCATGTTTAACACTCAGTTAGTGTTGCTAGCTAATCATTAATAATATCAGTAACTAGCCTCAGAACAGAGATAGCCTCCTGCTACAATGAAGTAGCTACCACTGGGTGTGTAATCGGCTTTTTTTGTCAGTTTAAATCTCCTAGAGCCAGATTGGAAACCAGAGGTGACCGAGCCGAATCTGGTCAGCTTTAAGCTAGCTTAGCCGGACTTTTATTGGGCTAGTTTGTTATTTTAGTGACTTTTAATGATATCCTTATTACTTTTTAGTTTTCTCTTTCTACACCACTTTAGTTAGTGGAAAATTATTTATTAACATTGTATTTCATTGATTATTTGAACACACTGACGTTCTATAATTGCTTATTGCTGCCAGTCGACATTTTTGGCCAACATTCACAGAGGAGAAACTCAAAGCCGACTGCTGTTATGCTGAATATCATGGAGTGAAAAAGCTGCAAAGTTGATGACTAGACTGTTTAACTTTTACTGCCCAGAGAAGTTAACACACACACACGCCCCCACCATACACACACACACACACACACACTGGTAGCAGTTGGTCTGAGCTAAAGCTGAACTGCTAATCGATCCATCCCAGTGTTGGAGTGGGATATTACTGTTGTAAAGCAACAGAAGCAGCTTTCAAACATTATTTATGATCATGCAGACACACAACCAACCTACTTAGTTTCTGAAGATATAAACTTTTGACTTGAATTTTACACTCGCATACACTTAGCCATCTTGCTAGCAACAAACTGTACGCTCTTTAGCATAGCCATAATAAATCATTTAAATAAAATTATTAAAAGCACTGAATCAATGTTACATTTCTGACTTCAAAGCATGTAAACTTCTTATTCTAACTAAAATAAATTCTTCTGCAGCCAGTTTGCAACATTATTTTTGTTGTGAAGCTAATTTTCAAATGGGAGTTTATTAAGCCACTGGATTGCCTTCTCTCTTTGCTGGCCGTTAGCACGGATATGCTAATGTTAGCTTTGGACAGGCTAAACACCTGCATGCCCAGGGTGGTCACCTGTGACTCGTACTTTCTCCTTTAAGGGAAACTTGTGTTTATACCATTTTTATTGAGCAGACGTAAACTGTTGCCATGAATTTTACACTCATACCCTTAGCCATCTTGCTAGCAACAAACTGGACACCATAATAAATAATTTTAATAAAATTAATAAACATGTGAATCAATTCAATGTAAACTTCTTATCCAAACTAAAATAAATACTTCAGCAACCAGTTTTGTAACCTTTTTTTTTGTTGTTCTGAAACTAATTTTTAAATAAAACGCGACTCTTTCATCTGAAGTAATGCACATTTTGTTATCTTGGATAAAAAAGCCTCTTCAAACTAAAATGTTAACTGATGGTAGTTTGAGCCTGAAGTCTTTTGTTACATCAGCCTCCTCTTCCATCATCTTAATGTGAGACTTTGATGCGAAATCATGACTGAGATTATTTGATAGTGAGCCACTTTGAAGTAGCATCTTATGATTCCCACTGCCATACAAAGAAGACCAAATGAATTAAAAGATTAAAAAACCTCAGGCAGGCTGCACTCTGTAATTACAGGTTCAGTAAAGACACAAACCTCCAGCTGAAGATTCAACCAAAAGGAGATGCAGGAAGCTTTAAAGTGAACATATTATGTTTTTAAATCCTTTTTTTTCATGTGTAAATCATTCAGTTTTGTTCTATACAGAACTGAACTGCAATGTTTGGTCTGAATTCCTCATATTGCAGCAACATGTGCCCATATTTTAGCTCTGCTTTGACGTGCGTTAAAGTTGGTGCCATTTTTGTAGTTTGACTCCAGAGATACGATTAGCTAGCGGCGCAGAAACCTTTTACTCACTTTAGTTTAAAAGAAGTAAATAAAGGAAGATTTGTCCATCCAATTTTACATGTTTGATCCAGAAAATGCAACATGAATATAAACAAGGCCTCAATGTAGCTAATGAATTAGCTAACGCTAGCTACCAGAAACGACACAGACTGCATTCAGATTATGTGTTCCCCGAGACAAAAGCAGCAAAACCAACGCCAAACTGTTTGTGGAATTATACTGTTTAAAACAAGCAGTATGGTTATGTCCTCAAGGAGCTACGAGCTAGCACACAGCGCTAACGTTAGCAGAAGGTACTACTGCTACTGATAGCAACACAATAAATTCATCCATCCATCCATTTTCTAACTCCTTGTCCCTAGTGGGAGGGTTGCTGGTGCCACTCCAGCTGGCACCAGCGGGGTCACCTGGACAGGTCGCCAGTCTGTCGCAGGGCAACACAGAGACAGACAGGACACACAACCAGCACACACACACTCACACCTGGAGAATTTAGAGAGACCAATTAACAATAAATTCATGTCCAAATTGAAGTTTGTTGACATTTTAGTGTTATTACCAGCTTACTGGGTTTGTCGTTTCCATGGAGAGAAGAAACTATCTCTCAAATAAGACAGATTTTTAGAAAATCTATCTTTATGCTACTGAAGGTCGCTAAAGCTCTCATCCTGTAAGTACTTTGCACAAAGAGGACTTTCCTCTTTGTGCGAAAAATAAAATAAAATGTGACCATCCACTTTGAAGAGCTCCTGATGCTATGGGAGAGCGTAACAATCTTTTAACATTATCCACTTGAAATTTATGTATCCTCAAATTGCTGCAAAAACATAAAAAATTTACAAAATTAGCTAAATAGAAGTCTGTAACAAGGAATAGAGAAAATTCAACACACTGAAAAATACAAACAAACAGAATATAAAGAGATTTTTCCATCAATGGGAAATATTAAATTCGACTTTTCTGCTCTCTTCGAGACTCAAAGTACAAATATATATATATATATATATATATATATACACTGTATATAGGGCTAAAAAAGTGGACTTTGCATTAAAGTACAAATAACATAATCTGATCAGCAGATGGTTCCAGATGGTTCAGCCTGTTTTAAACCAGATTTAATGTTTATTTATAGTTTGAAAAGCTGCAATGAGTCACTTCAAACAAGACAATTTCAGCCTTTGAAATACAAATAAAACATCAATAAGGATGTACTGCAGTGGCACACAAAAGAAAACCTCCAATTACTTTGCTTAAAATTGTTGCAATTAGCTGATAATCAATATAAATCTATGTAAATTATACAAAACTACTGAAAAGCCTTTCCGGAGAGCCAGTTGACTTGAATCTCACTGGACTTTGTGTTTTGCTCTGGCACATTTAATTCCACCTACAGACTCAAAACAAAAGTCAGTTTGAGCCGTCAGATGAAAAGTCATCCGCCTGCAGTTTCTGTCACCGCTGACAGCAGAGGAAGGTTTTATATTTATATGGAGCCTCCGGACAGGTGAGATCACTCTGCTAAAAGTCTCTTCAACTCCAACTCCGTCACTCTCTCTGACTCCCAACGCTGTCAGAAGGGACTGTCAAGAGGGAGAAAGAGAAACTTTCCATTATTTTCCCCAAAATTAATGTGAACGGAAGGTTGAGATAATTCAATTCAGACAGGATTTCAAAGTAATATTATGAATTGCATTGCTGCCTTGTTTGATTTTGCTGCTTCACTTTAAATCTCTGGTTTTATGGTTAGAAATCAAAACATGGATGTTGGAGTAGGGGATAAGACTCTTACCTATTATAATGGACAGAATATGGCTTGAACTTCCGTTATCGAAAGATTTTATTGGTGAAATCCTGTTTTTTATTGAGTTGCATTTATAAAGTTACATAGTAAAACATTAACAGCAATAACCTCAGTTATTTAGTTTGGAAATACAAATTAGTTTGCTAGCAAAATATTTAAGTTGCTAGCTCAATATTTAGCTTTAAACTGCTAGCTCAGAGCTAAATATTTATTTGGTAAACTAAACATTTATCTTGCTAACTAATTGCTAACTTTTGAGCTAAATATGTGCTTATCAGCTAAATATTTAGCTTACTAATTAAATATGTAGTTAGTGAATAAAATGGTGATAATATTACTTTGAAAAAAAGAATCCTATTTTTTTCTTACTGTAAGCTGAATAACCAAAATAATTTCTGTTATTGTTTGGACTGTGTATCTTTACAAACAACTCCTCATAGTTTTAAATATGAAGATCCAGTTTATTGTATTAATTAATTTAAAGTCTAAGTCTTTTTATAACCCCAGTCACACTGTGTGTTTTTCAGCTCCAATGTAGCAAACAGGATGACAATGCTTTTGTCCACAGCGGTACTGCAAATGTGCATTTTGATATTAATAAAACATGACAAAGTCACAGGAAACACTTCCTCCATCTGAATGTGATGCATCTGTGCTAATTAAACCCTGGCAGCCCTGCAACAAAAAGCCTTTTTAACTTGCATTTAGAGTGTTGTTTGCTGTTCTGCCAGCTTACGTAATGTTTCCCATTACTGTGAGATGGGTCAGATATTCTTCCTTTGTCTTGCAACAAAAAGCAGC
The DNA here is from genome assembly GCF_002775205.1 of Xiphophorus maculatus. NCBI lineage: Eukaryota > Metazoa > Chordata > Actinopteri > Cyprinodontiformes > Poeciliidae > Xiphophorus > Xiphophorus maculatus. The sequence continues at coordinate 29,244,633 of NC_036449.1, forward strand.
CAATGCATAATAAATTTGATTCTCACTTTGTGCAAACAACTACAGCATTACGAAGGGCAGAACACCCCGACGCAACTTCAGTTTGTTACATAAACAGGAAAATACACCAAGAAAACAAAGATAATGTGATACAAAAATCATACTAAAATGTTTAGAACCCAGAAGAAAAGCTGAAAATAATGAAAGTGTTCATGTAGACGTGGGACGTCTTCACGCCTGATAGTCTGATAGATTTGGATCGATTGGAGACCAAAATTAAAGCAATTGTTACATTTTCAGCTGCAGTGGTTTGTTTCACACTGCACTAATCCAAAAACCTGTTCCCCTCCTCACCTGTGGGGGCGCTGTACCAAGAGCCACTGAAGGAAACGACACAAAACCCCCTGAAGAAGACAAAGCTTCCTAATTCACAAAATAAAAACAAAAATGGAGTAGTGGTAGAAATCCTTCAATCATTAGCGGTTGGATATCGTCTACTAGCCGCTAACGCTAGCGTTGCCTCTGCAAGCGGCCATTACTGCGAGTCACTGAGTCATGTCCACAAAGCCAGACTGTTCCAATGTGGGATGAGCAGGAATCATAAAACTGGTCGTAGCGCCCTTTCTTCTGACCTGATTTCTATACAATTTGGTTTAAATTAAAGCTGAGAAAATGGCTGATGTTTTGAGGTGTAAAATATGTATATATATAAATCTATAAACAGTACAGTTTCTGTCAAGACGCAAGAGAGGACAAAGCAAATTTCTCTTTTGTATTGGTCAACAATTAAATTTTACAAAATGGCTGCTTTTAAAATCAAAACATAGCTCCAATATTTTATGAAATCTTTCATCCTATTTGATGATTATTATGAAAATCGCCACGTTTTACAAACAAACGAGGCAATCAGTTCAATTTTTGTCGTTTATTGAAAGTTTAAAAATGACAGCGGCTGGAGCGCGCCGCAGCAAAGAGAAAGCAACGTTGATAAAGTGTAAAACAACTTTAAGTAATTTCAATTCTGCCTTTTCTCTCTCTATGTTGGCTTTACTCTATACACAGACTTGTTGCCATGGTAACCGGCACTACAGCTCCAATAACCTGCAGAGCAGAGAGTAACATATTACCCAGAATGCCCTGAACTTTGGCTAGCTTCCTGCTTTTGGAGCGGTCTTTGGTCCGCTTAATGTTCACACTGCATTCGAACAGAGTCAGAGTTCACTTCAACCAAACAGAGACCGAGGCTTTTAGGGTCAAAGTTCATTTTTTTGGCCCGCATTAGACCTTCTCAGACAAACTGAACTTTCTAGAGTAACAAACTGGAGTTTGATTAAAGTGAACTAAACAGAGCTGCTGTGAATTCACCCTTAGAAAATTAAGCCTCGCCGAAAAGTTACAGATACAAACAGCTTTATTGATTTGCACCTTTAGTAAATGCTGCTGGTTAATACAGAAATCAGTGCAGCAGGGAGAGTAAATCACAGATGATGCATAATGTCCTAATTAAGTAAAATCTGGTTGGTAAACGAAGTCTAAATGTAGATTTTCATCAATGTTTCTGGCTGTGGACTGAAGTACTGTGGAATCAACAAATCATTACCCTGCCAAAGAGCGATTTGACATCAAAATGTCTGAATAAAGAACCAAAGAGTGGGCGATTTTACTTTACGAGTCGTCATAAACATTGCAACATATTTTGATGCATATAAAACATTTATTTCCATGCCTTTCATTTTTCTATACGCAGAAATCTGCAAAAAGCTGTGGCTCTCCAACCCGCTGTCTTAGTTTGACACCAATTAGCCAGAGTTGGCAAGCTAACATGCAAAGCTGAGACACTAATTACGGTTAAACATAAAGTATGACATGCCACCAAATGGCAACAAATCAGTACATTCATGCTACTGCTGGTCATAAAGCTGCATTATTTTTGAAAACCTTAAGTTTTTTTACGATCTTTATGCCTTCGTTACAGGCGTAACTAACGAAGGCCGGTAACTCCATCATTGACCTCTGCGTAAGTTCCTGCTCCTTCATCAACAGCCACCATCATTCCTACTCCTTTGTCACCAGCCACCAAAGTTTCTGCACTTTCCCTCCAAGGTTTCTCCGTCACTGGCGACCAGACTCCGGGCTCCTTCGTTGTCTGGTGACCTCCCTGTGACCCATATAAACTTATTCAGACCTTTAGTTTTTGTTTTATTTTCCTAGGCTCCACCTGCCCAGCTTGGTCTGCTTTTGGGTCTTTTTGGACTTTTGGACTTCAGCAGTGTCTGGTATCGGGGGTTGTTGAGTGATGGGAGGATCCTGGGTTGTTTTGGTTTCAGTTCTGTTCATTTGTTCTGTTTGGCTTATTCTTCTTTTGTTTAGACTGACCTTGTTTCTGTTTTTACCTTAATTCTGTCTCCTCTTAGTTATAGTTTGTTATTAAATTCCTGATTTTATTTTTTTGCCACAGATTTGGTTTCTCACTCCCCTGCTCGTTTTTTCTCTCTCTCGTTAAAATCCGTTGTTTCTGTTTCCTTCATGCCGTCCGGTCTCCGTTGTTTCCTGTCCATTCCTTCCAGTTTTAAAAGCATGTTTTGGATTTCTTTAATTCAAACTTTACCTCGTAATACACCTCTTGGGATTTCACTTGTATTTTGGTCTCTACTAATGCTTTTCAAAGATGTACCATTGTATAGTTGTCCCTCTGTTTGCAGCCATTTTTATGATGATTTGGGGGGCGTGGCCAGAAGCAGCTTATTTGGATTTAAATTGACAAGATGACCTAAAACAGCTAAAATCTCATTATTTTAAAAAATGTAATGAACATGCTTTGTATCGGCTAGAGACCGATTCTAACCTGGCCAAGGAAGCATAATAGATCACCTTTCAAACAATAGAAGCCCGTTTGCAGAACAAAAACAGATCTAAAGTCTGAATTTAAATGTTCCTGTTGTGTCTTTGAACCGAACATTAAAGACAGGAAGGGAAAATGTTCTACACAAGATTACACTGTAAAACAAAAGACAGGCCCGTCGGACAGTTTGAGAAATAGGTTCTGTTCTGTGACGCACCTGAGGCTCTCGACTCGAACACACCAACCCAACAGATGTTGTGTGCTGAGGGAGCAGCCATCGTCTCCTCCCACACACATCGCTGTGATGTAAGATCCCCCTGGCATTTTGTTCCCCTCAGCCCAGAAATTCATAAACAACGTCCTTGTAACTTATTTCTCCCCAAACTCCTTTCAGCCATCTGTTTTTGCACGGGTCATGTTCTGACTGGAGGAAGGAGATACTGAAGAAGGAAAACGAAGGGTGTGCCTGACAGGCGCTGTGCTACCGTTTCTGGCTTTAGGGACGTTCGACAAGCGGCGCTGTCCCGCGTTGGTCGACAACAACAGAAGTACATGGAAACAGACTTAACTGACAGCTTGCCAGCGCCAGCTTTTATTTGCTAACAAGCACATCAAGTTCCCATTAACATCCTTGTAGGAGAGACAGCGTGAGGTCGGCAATAAGGGGATTCAAGACAGACTCATAAAAATTACATCAGATAAGGTGGTGCAGCCCATTGAACCGTAGCCATATTGGGAGCAAGGCAGGCTTTCCATTAATAATAACAGACAGGCAAACGTTGGGGGGGTGAATATCCTCAGCTTTCCGTCCTAATCAGTATTCAGGAGAGGAGAGCGTCTTCATTACCCTCTAAAAATTCTTCAAACAGGTGGATGACTATCTGAACTTCCACCGTGCCACCGCTTTCTTCTTGTCTGACTCGACACACCTTCACTGTCTTTTTTAGAGTTTCCCCGTCTATTTTTCCTGACATTCCTCTTTGCCCCACATCTGGCTCCATCTTCTTCCTGTCCCCGAGGCCTTATCTCTCCCCCAGCAGCACCGCCGTACCGCGCCGTACACACCTTCTGCACCCTCGTCCTTCATCTTGTTGCAAGGTGTCAGTCTGTTCGCTTCCAGCAGCGTTTGCCTAGAAGCTGGGTACTTCTGATTATCCAATCGTATTGCTCTGCTGATGGAGTTGCTTTTCATTCAGACCAAGTGGAATCTGGTTTCATATTGGCCCATCAAAGATTCATGAGACAGACGTTTAGAGATGGGCGTGGGGAGATTGTAACCTTGTGGGCTCGATCTGTTGGAGTGGTTTAAGTGAACTCTGGCCCACCTACAAACCTCGATCTTGGTTCGGTTGAAGTGAACTCTGGTTTGGCTCGAATCAGTATGTGAACACCAAGTGGACGAGAGACCACTTCAAAAGCAGGAAAGAGACTACAGCGCAGGGCATTCTGGGTAAATACAACCAAAACAAATGCATGAGCTTAGCGCTAGCAGGAGAAATGGCTTCTGGTCTTTTACCAAAGACAAAAGAGTGGAATTTGGTGTGTTTTGGTTCCGTTGCAAAATGAAACGGGTGACCCACACACCAACTCTGACAGATCAGCATTAGAGCAGATGTTTAAATTAGCCATTATTAGCGAATCAACAACTGCAATGTCAAGATTAGGTGACATCAATGGGAGCTAATCTACCCTACAATCATTTATTAATAATCATAAAATGAACATCAAACCTGAAATTGCGCAAAATTTCCTGATTTTAAACAATAACATGCAATGTTTCTATCCAATTTGTTTGGAGTAGACAGGAATTGCCATCAAAAACTTGATTAATCATGAAATATGAACGTAGCTCTAGCAAATTTAACAATACCTCCTCTGCTGCACCACAAATGTCTTTTTCCCAACACCCCCTGGTTTATGAGACGTTGAGGCAGCTCGGGGAGTTGGAGAGCTGGGAAATAGACGGAGCTGTCACTGGAAGCAGTCTTTTACAGAGCAGCTTAATTGGTGTCTTAAACAGGGCCACAGTTTTGGTGGCCATATCCCTGAAACCCATTGTGAACAGACTTCAGCATGTCACAACAAAGCGTACTGAGATTTCAAATCCTGGCAGGTAAAACTACTCTGCTGAATACTTCAACTCTTCCCTGAAAGCTGAGTACTCTGCTGTACAATGTGATGCACATACCCATACATTCGGTTATTAATAACAATGAAATTTGCAACCTGATGTGTCAACAAGCTGGTAGGATCCATATTTTCTGTCTTGCATCAGGCTGTTGAAAGAGTTTTGCTTGTAGGAATAAAAACTGTAGAAAGAAAGCCTTGAATTTTGCCTCACTCAATGCAGCCAGAAACAAAATCTTTCTACTCTGCCTTACAGACTTCGTAGGAGAGCGTTTTTAGGGTCTGAAACACATCAGTGATTTAGGGCCGCTGTGGATCGGAGAAAAAAAAAAAAAAAAAAAAGAGTACATTTTCACCAGAAAATCTCAGAAACTTTCTAGAAAAAGCTTGATAATTTCTGCATGTGAAAAGTAAAACATTTGACTTTTGAAACTTTATTCTCATAAATATTCTCAAAATATATTGAGACGTTGATTAATTCACACACAGGAGCGTTAGCTAGCTAGCGCCTGTGTCGTGCAGCGGATCGTTTCGAGGCGGCTGTGTCTTCAGGATGGCTCTCACAGCAGGTCGAGTAAATCTGGGTAATAATAATCCTTGACTGGAGTATGAGAAGTGTGCAGAGTGAAAGTGTGATCTTAACCCTGTGGCTGGAAACTAACCTTCAAACCAGCAACACAAAGACCATTACGAAGGTCTTGGTCAGGCCACGAACAGCTGCATTGTTCCCAGGAAGATTTATGAGTTTCAAAGAGCGTTTTATTTTTTTGATCTCTGGCCTCAGTGCAGACTTTTTAAGCAGAGCAGTCAGTCTGATGTGGGGAAATTTCTCCTTTCATCTAACATGACTGATGCGAACAGCATGAGGCCGTTTCATTGTTTAAAAGTGCATCATTTTGTCTCAACAGGATCTGTGGGCTGAGTTGCTTTGTGGATTTTTTTGTTTTGAATGAAGGAAACCAAAAGTAAGCATTATTTTTAAATCTTTAAAACAAGATGTGTTACTAATTTTTTTTTTTTTTACAAGTTGGAAATACTGTCGGACGCTTCAGTACCAGCTCTGTTAGCGGGTACTGAGAATTTGAATTTTGGGGCGCAGAATTTATCCTCCCTAACTTTTGAGTCCTAAGGAGTCGGTATTATCCAGGAGTGAAAGTGGAAAACCAGTTCATGCATTTACTCCTACAAGGCAAATAGACTACTGTAATTATTTACTATCAGAAAATCCATAAAATGCAATTAAAATCTTCAGTTGATCCAAAACGCTGCAACAAGAGATCTGATGAAAAGCCAAGAGAGACAACATATTTATCCTGATTTAGCTTCATTGGCTCCATGTACAACAGAAAATAAAACTCTACTTTTGAAATATAAAACAATCTTGTGGTAATGTAGAAATTAAGAGTGTGCTTGCACCAGCCATGTTTAGCTCAGTTTAATCAAACTCCAGTCCGTTTGTCTTCGGTTCGTTTGCAGAGGAGTGAATACAAACTCTGGTTCTCTTAAAAACCTTGGTCTCGGTTGAAGTGAACTCTGGTGGGTTTTCAAGGCATATGTGAACGCTGAGCGGGTCGGAGAACGCTCCAAAAGCAGGAAGTTAACTACAGCGCTAGGCATTCTGGGTAAATACAACCAAACAAATGCTAGCATTAGCCTAGCACTAGGGGGAGAAATGGCTTGTTGTCTTTTACCAAAAATAAAAGAGAAATCATCCAACTGCTAAAATTTGACACCACTCCATTTTTGTGAAGGAGGAAGTTGTGCTCAGTGTCTTCAGAGGTTTTCATGTTTCCTTCAGTGATTCTTGATGCAGCGCCCCCACAGGCGAGGAGGGAAACAGGTTGCTCAAAGGGTTTGGTTGGTTTGACTGTTGCAGTTGCAGTTTTGGTCCCCAATTGAACCCAGTTCAGTTGTGAAAACACCCTTAAATTTTATCCATACAGTTTTTTAACAAATAGGCTTTTATCAATTCTGCCATGAGGGGGCCACGAAACTTTGAGAAATATGCCACGTCTGTCTGTGCTAGTTTATGTCCTTTATTTCCTGTTTATTACAGCCACAAGTAACGTCAAAATCTGATGAAATTATGTTTTTCATAGCCTCGATGATTTGCTCTAAAGCAGTAAATGGAAACAACTTGCATTTTCTTTGGAGACATTTTAAAAATTTGCTCAAAATTCACAAGATGCTTGGATGGAAACAACTACTGATGCAAGTACAGTTAAAACCCTTAAACAGAAAACCACTGTACACTCCATAAATATAACCAATACAAAAACACAAGTCAATATCCAGTTGGTGACATTTAATGTTTCAATCTGATCTTTGGTATTTCTCATTGTACAATACGCGTTTAGTTGCAGCATAACCACCAGACTTCTCAGTCACTTTTCATATTTTGTGCCACTTGGGACATCAATTGACTTCGTTCTTCCATGACCAGCATGTTTCTCTAGACACTTAAGATATTTGATTTACTAACAGAGCAAGCATTTATGAATAAATTCAGTTGGATGATTACTTTTGTTTTAAATCGCAGCATCCACAAAGCTTCTGTACTTTTCATTCACTTATCTTGAGTTGAGAAGATGATCTCACTACTATTTCTGCAACCATTTAAAACTATGAGATTGATGCTGGAAGTGTCTTAAAAAGGAAAAACAGGTTCAGAGTTAAAATTAGACAGAAAGAAGGACAGTATAAAACATTAATGGTATTCATGCTCTGCAGCAGAAGAGCACTGCAGCGTTATTGCAGATGTGTTTTGTTGTGTCGCTGTTATCTTTAAATGAATCTTTTCTCTAAAAAAATAACAGAATGAAGCATAAAGAACATTCATCTGCATTAAAAATAAACAGTAAATTCTCACCTTAGTTTGTATTTTTACAAAGATAACGGCTTACAAAGCTATTTTCCACATTTTTATGTCCTAAAAGACATTTTAAAAAACAAAACTACTGTAGTTGCTCCTTCATCAGATTTTGCTTTATTTTAAACAGTCACTTTTTGCCCCTTTTTCTCCAGTCGCTGGTTAACAAGGAGCCTGAGGTCTGAGTGAGGAAAACAACTCGAGCTGAAACGATGTTCACTGGGTACGTCTAATTTTATCCCACAAAGACTTTGAAACGTGTTTACAGATGTAATAACAGAATTACGCAACATTTTGAGACTGAAGGGAGCTCAGAGACCCAATGTCTCACAGTGGCTCCGTTTTTAAAATTCATCATAAGATGCAATAAAACTGTTTCTTATTGTGTTTCACACAAAGCTGCTCAGTTACCCGATTACGTTTTTACCATGTTCCATCACATTTCTATGGCTCAAGATCTTTTTATTGATTTATTTATGTTGAACAGAAAATAAAAAATAAAGCCGAATAATGATGCCCATTGTAATTTTAGATTTATTAGAAAAGGAGCAGGTAGAAGATAAGATTTTATGATCATAACCTGCAAACATTTAACCTCATGTTTTCATCCTTGAATGTACAATTAGTTTATACGTGACTGAGATATAAATGATTATATTCTACTAATGTTGAAAAAGCTGAATTTTGCAATTGCGGCGATTTTATTAAATGAGTGACATTAAAATCACATGTGAATAAGCTTTTTCACAGATTTCAAAACAAAACATGAGATTTACAACTGTTATAGCTTTTGTTAAATAACTTCTTTTCAATTAAGAGATGGGCTGCAGATTTACCAACAACTGCAGCTCCTGCCACCCTACAGAAGACGCCGCCCTGGGCATCAGCCCACAAACTAGTACTGCTGGTACAGATCAAACAAACTCTACATAAATTTTAAGTTTTTCCTTCTAACTGGAGGAAGGACTTTCTGGAATGCTTACAATCTCAGATAAAGGAGAGATCCGTTTTAACAAATTCATTCCTGTGGATTTCTTTGCTGATAATATCGCCTTCATTTCGTTGTAATTGCACCAGTTTTGCATGAAACGATGGTGTTGCTCCACCAAACCTGTTTGTGTTTTCTGCTGTGACACTGAATCCCATTTTTCATCAATACCTGTCTGCTGCAGACCTCCATTACTGGTTTTGCATTGCACGCATCAGAGGCCCGCTGCTCGGAAATGTTGCTTCCTGCTCTGATCTGTGTCTCTGCACGTACGCTGCCGCGGCGTATCGGACAGCTCCGATGGCTAATGGCGCTGACGCTCGGCAGCTGAAAACCAATCCATCACGCAGGGGAGAAAAAGTCAGGAGGTGGCGAAGAAAACAAAGGCATTTCTGTACTTCATGCTTTTAAAAAGGCTATTTATCACCACAGGCTCACTGTCGGGCTGCCCGGCGGTGGAGGGAATCAGACCCATGCCAAACTCGTTTATGAGCATGGACGTGGAGAAATGGACGATCATGGAGTCACGCAGGCCGAGCGATCAGCCGCACTGAGCAGACTCTGGCTCAGGACACAGAGGGAGTTTCTCATTAGATTTTTTCACTATTAAATCAAACTGGAACAAAGTTAAACTGTGGCTTAACTTGAAAATGAAGGTTCACCTAATGCACTGCAAAAACTAAACATTATAAAGTATTTTTTGGTCTAGTATCCAGTATGAATATCTTGAAATAATAATAGCTAAGCTGTAGCAGCTTGTTTTAAGTCAGCAATTCCTTAAAGGAGATCCATTATGCTTCCTTTACAGGTTAGGATATGTTTATGTCCTATATAAAACATGTTCAATAACATTTTTGCATAAAATCATTCTTAACTAATGAGATTTTAGCTGTTTTAGCACCTCTTATGTTAAATTCAAATAAGCTGCTGCTGGTCACACGGCCCAACTCAATGTTTACAATCACCAGTGAAAATGGCTGCAAACAGATGCACATTTATACAACCATACATCTTTGAAAAGCAGAAGTGGAGCCTCCTGCACAAACATGAATGGAGCAAATGGTTTCTGGATGGTAAGTCAACAATAGAGCACTTTGTCTTTCCCAGCAGCCATTGTACAGCGCATACAGAAGTAAAACTCAGCTGTGGTTACTAGGTAACTGGCTGAGCTTGGCAATGGTTGCTAGGTTACGGCACAATGCATCGATAAAATTCAAAAGTTTTTGACACGGCTCATTTACCAGACATAAAAAAGCACCAACTTATTACCAATTACAAGTTGCAGTGTGCCATGAAAAGGCAACTAGAAAATAGTTTTAACTCAGAAATTAAGGTTACTCTAATTGAATTTATGGCTGTTGTAGCATATTTGTAAAAACAACAATATACTATATTGTTATTCAATATAAATGGATTTTGACCAATAAGATAACTGGCTAGTTTTTTTGCCTCAGGAGATAGGTACAACTCAAAAAGGAGCAGGTAGGCTAGAAGTTGCAGTTGCGAGTGTTTTATATTTGCAATGTGAATAATATATATACATATTTACAACAGCATTGGGAACATCCAAATGGCCATTAACGAAACATGGGGGGGAATAAAAAACAACAACAAACAAACTAAATTAATCAATCGTTCCCAAAGTTCCACAATTAATAAGCCTACACCTGTTAGTCCATCCACCCCAAAATGGGATTAATTAGGGCTCTCAAACAATATAATCATACAGTGCTTGGTTCAAGATCAAAGTAGGAACAGAATAATTTGTTGGCTGCAAGAATTCTCCTACCAGCCTGGTAGGAAAGCAGAAGTCTTCAATCACCAAAAGGTGAAATCTTTCCTTGGATCCAGGCCTGGTCTTTTAGCTGGCCATCAACTGGCCTGGATAACAAAACAGGACCATGTCCTCAATTATATATGTTTGAGGACATATATAATATAACAGGAATGTTTAGATTATATATATATATATATATATAATCTAAACATTCCTGGTGTATATACAGTTCAATAAATGGCACACTTTGTACTATAAATAATTCTAAACAATCATGTTTAGTCAATTGCAATTTCAATAAATCTAAAATTCAATATAAATTACATTCATGAAACATTTAATAAATATACATCATATAATCAATTGATATGAAATGTAAAACTCCAATTTAAACCAGTGCTTAATAAATATTTAAGCCACCTTTTAGTTTATCAAAAGGAGTGTATGTACACTACAGTCAATAATTTAGCGGCTACCCAACAGCAGTGATTAGAAGCTAACGCTAAGTCACGGACGAAAACACTCACCAGTTCCGCGGTTTTTATTTCACACTACCGGGTTTTTTTCGTCTCCTTCCGGCTCCTATAGTTCAGCACATTAAGTGAGGATCGTACAGATTTACAGAAAATAAACGACATCACGCTTTAACTGAGCTGCAGCTCTGCTCCTTCCAACGTGCCTCCCCGCTCCAGCTAATATACCTAGCAGGTAAACTGCGGCGGGACATGTGACCCTCCTGCTCACCCGCAATTGGCTAGATAATAGTCTCGCGAGACTCGCTAAGCATTCTACTAAAAGCATCGCGAGATTTGATATATAGACTAAAGAGTGGAAAATCAGAGAATGAGGAACTAAAGGTTAAAATTTCACTGGGGTTACACTGTTTTCTCATAATGTGACTTTGTGCTCATTATTTTGACTTTATTCCCATGCGGCGTTATTCTTGTAATTTTATTTATTTATATTTTCTTAGCCTGGCCTTCATGCTCATTAGATAACTGAGTTTATCTTTCACAAACTCACACTTTTATGTTCAAAATCTAAGTTTTGAACGAGTAGAAGTTTGTATAAAGGACTAAATGCAGCTCTGATACTTTACAGTGTTGATTTAAGTGTTATCTGTGACCTCAGTTCATTGCATTTCCTAAAAACACACTAACTGAGATGTGTGTGTGAGTGTGTGTGAGGAGGCCTGTGAATTATTTAGCCGTGCCGCTCGCTGCACCTTGTTTGGAAATCCTCCTGCTCTCTCCCAGGAGGCTTGTGGTGTTTTTCATAAATGCAGTTAAATATTTCCAGTCGCCTTGTGGAAACCTTCCCTTTTTTATTTATTTATTTTTGCTAACATAAACAGCTCTCATATTCATGCGTTCTGTAGCCTGGGTGAGTGGGAGTAAAATGATTCAGTTAAAGCTGCTGCTGACATTGGGATGAAATCTGTTCTTCATGTGGAGTGATGCACAGGACAAGTGAGCAAATGCTTTATTTTCACACATTGTACATCCTGCAGTATAGGCTGTGTACACAGAGACACATGGTGCTAATCCTGCAGCGTGAGCCGCGCTATGCTAGCGTGGAGGCTCACAGTGGCTCAACGCTTCACTGGTTTCTCTTTTCATTTGTCACTCATCTTTAAATACTTTGTGAAAACAGAAATATTAAAGCTGGAGCGCATCAGTAATGTTAAAGTTTGAGTTGTAGTTTGTGTCATCTTATTCAGATAAGTTGATTTCCTGGGTGTATTGACTTGAAAATGACTTTTATGGGGCGTGCCGTGGTGGCGTAGCGGTTGGTGCGACCCGTATTTGGAGGCCTTCAGTCCTCGACGCGGCCGTCGCGGGTTCGACTCCCGGACCCGGCGACATTTGCCGCATGTCTTCCCCCCTCTCCTTCGCCGTTTTCTGTCAGCCTACCTTCATAAAAGGGACACTAGAGCCCACAAAAGACCCTGGAGGGGTAAAAAAAAGACTTTTATAATCACATATTCATAAAAAAAATAAGCATTTAGTTTTGTAATTCGTAGTTTTATTTAACAACAAAGCAGAAGGATTAGTGAGGCGTTATTTTTGCAAGTAACAAAGATAAACATTAACATGAAATTAAAAAAATAAATCATGTTTAATGAATTAATTTCTGTTCCTGGAAAAGGATTAATAACTGCTTTTTCTTAATTTCTCTTAATATCTATTCATTAATTTTCTTTCATGTTTAGGATGAGCAACTGGTTCAAACGAAAAGAAGAAAATCATATTTTCAGCGTTTATTTGTTCAGCTAGAAGAAGCAAATAAAACATTTTAATCTAAATCTTGCCTGTGGTGTGAATAATTTTGACAATGTTTGAGTTAACATTTTTTAAATTAAATTACTAAAAAAAACAACTTTTTAATTCAACTTATTGAGAAGTGGAGATAAACATTTGCTTAGGTCTTTATTTTGCTACAACTGTCAATGTGATTTTTTTTAACCTTTTTGTGCAAATTACATATTTTTTAACTGAAATCTGAAATTTTCTACTAGTAAAAAATAAAAAAATAAAATTTCTTGTGACCAAAATCTATTACCTATAAATCAGTGGTTTCAAAATGTTAAGTTTATTTTTATTGAAAGTATTCCTGAAGTTTTCCTTGGTGTTCCTGAACTGAAGTCGTTCAGTCTTTATCGTCCGTTCTGTCAAACAAACCAAGGCCTTTGAAAACCCTGTTGCCCTCCTCGCCTGTGGGGGCGCTGCACCAAGAACCACTGAAGGAAACGACATAAAAATCTCTGAAGACACTGAGCGCAACTTTCTTCTTCACAAAATGTACCGTAAACAAAAATAAAGTGGCGTCAGATTTTAGCAATTGTAGGAGTTCTCTTTTGTTTTAGGCTAAAGACCATGAGCCATTTCTTCTTCTAACGCTATGCTAGCACGTTTGTTTTGGTTATATTTACCCTGAATGCCATGTGCCATAGCTCATTTCATACTTTTGGAGGGGTTGGTTCTATCACTTCATTTATAAACACAATTTGCGGCTCCGTTTATAATAATAATAATAATTTAGCAAAGTTTTTGCACTTCCATTTTGGTTTCTACTGCTTCTGAAAACAGCCGAAGCACTTAAAAAAGCTGTTTTTAAGTTATTGTGTTTCTGTATATGGAATGTAATGTCACAAATCAGCAGGCACTGCCCCATTACCTAGCAACTCCAGCAGAGTTCTGCCTGCTACCTAGCAACCCAAATGGGGTACCAGAATGTATGTTCAGCTGGTTTCACTGATCTATGTGTTGTTTAGCTGCTGCTGGGAAAGACAGCAGCCATATTGGGGACAGAGGCCCTGAAACGGCTCAATCTGAAACGATTAGACTAAAATCTCATCATCTAAGAATGATTTTAAAAAATGTAGTGAAGAATTATAGATCACCTTCCCAGTTACTATCTGGTATTTATGAATGTAAACATATATGAAACTGTTTCTTCTATCTGTGTCTGTGCACGGCAGTCCTTTAGAGTATTTCAGAATTAAAATACAAACAAGTACTTGTTTGTGTAAACAAAGAAAGAAAACTCATTTTCTTTGCAGATAAAAGTTAGATGGAAGAGTTGTAGGAGGAACTTTGATGAGTCTGAGGCTGCTTTGTGTGCAAGGTCAGAATCAGGGATGTTTGCAGTTTTACAGCGTTCATAAAGCTTTGAATCTTTCCCTTTTATTAACCATGAACAATCCATAGTCCCAACAAATTAATTAGCTCTAAAGCCTTGGTGGAAACGAGTTTTCAGATTACTTGTTCCTGAAGTTTTTCATGAGACAAGGGAATAAAATCAAATATTTTCATCCAAACTTTGAAACAAAAGTTGTAGTTGCATTTTATATTTACATTTACAGAATTTCTTCCCAATTGATAAAATAATAAAATCCTGCTGAAAATCAGTTTTCCTGCCATCTTTATACTATTTTATTCAATAAAGTTATTTAGACTCAGAAGAAACCAAAAATATAAAAGGATCTGCATGAAGATATATTGATTTATAAGGAGTATTAGAACTATGCTAAGAAAATAACAATTATGATAAAATTATGAGAATAAAATTGTATGAGAAAAGATAAAACGAAATACGAACATTTTTGTATTATAAATAATACGAAAATATTACAATAATAAAATTGTACAAGAATAAATTTCAAATAATAATTAAAGTAAAGTTGAAATATTACAAAAATAAAGTCACAATATTTGAACTGTATTCTCATAATTTTATTTATTTTTTCTTTATATGGCCCTCATAGGTAGATTTGAATACAACTTCAAGAAAATATGTATTGCAAACAGAAGAATTTTATATAAACAATTTGAATTAAATTTTCCCCATGTAAACCTGGTACAACTTTATGAAATGCAAAGCATTGTGATTTTATTTATGATTAATGAGGTAAAACATTTCATCGCTGACAGATTTTATGTTGAAACAAACGTGAACCTTTCAGAGAACGGCGCTTGGCGCTGTGACGAATCGCTCACTGAGGAATTACAGGTCTTAATGAAAACTTCAGAATGAGGAGAAAATTATATTTTTACGCTCATGAATTAGCTCAAGTCTTCTTCTGCAACTGTGGAAAATTAAAAATGCACGGTTTATGTAGTGAGTTTCAGGTTCGTTTGCCAGCAGGTGCATAAATAAAGCCGAGGCGGCGCAGAATGAGCTTTAATAGCTTTTCACCATTTGATGTTGAGTTTGAGGCGTTCAGGGAAATCAATTTGGAAAGTTCCTCAAATAAAAAGGATTTGGGAGTTAATTGAACTCCCACTGGCTGGACATGTGGAGTGTGTCGGTCAGATGTAAACCAGCTGTAGGGGACGAGCTAACCTCACCATTGTTTTTAATTTGTGTCAGACGTCGACATGGATAGTTGCTGATTAAATGCTCTGAGTTTACACCAAAGAGCCTGTTGTTAAATGGACATGAATAACATTTACTCTATTAAAAGTTAAATAAATAAACCATATTCCAGCCAAATCCTGTCTGATTTGAGTCAAATCATTCCTGTGTTTTCTAGTTGTTTGAGTTGATCTTTAATACTGCATCTGATAATCCAGTAGATTAAGTTCAATAGCAACATTTGTTACATTTCCAGTTGCTGTGGTTCATTACTCTCGGCTCTGAGTCAAACTAACCAAATCTTTAAAAAAACTGTTCCCCTCCTCGCCTCTGGGGGGCGCTGCACCAAGAACTACTGAAGTAAACAACATGAAAAAATACATCTTTTTAACAGAAGTTTTGCTCTTCAAGTACAAAATCCAGATTTGTTTTTTTTTTCCTAATCTGTAAAGTCGTGGTTTCAAAAAGTAAAAATTATTTATGAAATGATTCCTGAAACTTTTCTTGGTCTTTTTCCCCTGAAGTAGTTCCAGTGTTTCCTTTTTGTTCGTTCTGTTTGTGGTTCTCTTTCTCTGCTCTGAGTCAAACCAACCAAACCCTTTATAAACCTGCTACCCTCCTCACCTCTGGGGGCGCTGCATCAAGAACCACTGAAGAGAACGACACAAAAACCTCTGAAGAAGAAACTTCCTTTGACAGAGATGCTCATTGAGTTATTGCTACTAAAACCTTTGTATACTTTCTTTATTTTCCTTTACTTCTACTTTTTCAAAGCCTTTGTTTTGGTAAAACCGAGTGCCATGTTTTTTTATATCCTTAGCAGAAATATCTTCCTGATCTGAGTTGGGAAGACATTTTATTACGTCTGCTGACCAGCGCAGTTGAAACTCTAACCTGCAGTATTTCTACATCACATAATGGCTACAAAACCTTCGACATGTTCATCTGTTTGTCAGATGCACTGCGGGTTTGTTTTGGTGCGGGTGTGTGTGTGAGGGTTTGGTGCGGGTGTGTGTGTGAGGGTTTGGTGTGGGTGTGTGTGTGAGGGTTTGGTGCGGGTGTGTGTGTGAGGGTTTGGTGTGGGTGTGTGTGTGAGGGTTTGGTGCGGGTGTGTGTGTGAGGGTTTGGTGCGGGTGTGTGTGTGAGGGTTTGGTGTGGGTGTGTGTGTGAGGGTTTGGTGTGGGTGTGTGTGTGAGGGTTTGGTGTGGGTGTGTGTGTGAGGGTTTGGTGTGGGTGTGTGTGTGAGGGTTTGGTGTGGGTGTGTGTGTGAGGGTTTGGTGTGGGTGTGTGTGAGGCCCCTTTACTGCCACAAACTGTAAATCAACGAGTCGTTATGAGAAAGAATGATTACAGGTACACCCAGTCGGTCATCAGGATCCTGAATTACGTCTGACGTGTCGTAATAAATCCAAGCGCAGCAGCTGCATGTCGGCCGCATGAGTCTGAGGAAAAGTAGCAAGAGGCGTCGATTCTCTGTCTATTAATAAAACCTCTTCTAGCTCGAGTGCAGGCGTAAATAAACCCACATTAAGCTCCTTACTTCTTTGTTTCTTGCCTTTGCTTTGTTTTATTTGTGTAATCGTTGGATAACTTCCATTTTTTGGTTTGATGCTTTTATTTTGATAGGACAACTTACACTTTATTAATTATTAAACAGTAGCTTAACAAAAACAGAGGACAGAAACATGTAACGATAGAGGCACAAGCTGTCTTTATCTTGTAAATAAGTGAGTTTTTCAATATTGAGCAGTTAAAATTGTTCATTTGTTGTATGAAATACCTAGAATAGTTTTTAAGTTTTGGTTGTCAGAGCATTTTTTCCTGTAGCTTACACTGTGTTTTTGTACATACAGCTCTTATGGAGAAAATAAAGGTTTATTTCCATTAAACGTCAAAGTTCATCAGAAACGCCTCAGAAACTCTCGGACCAAAAACATTCAGTGGTTTTTACTAACGTCCCATCTTGGGCATTTAATACGGTTTGCAAAATAAAGCAAGAGTGGATTTAAAAATAAGGGAAATTTTCCAGGTCCAGCTTCCCGTATATTTTAATCAAGTTTATAAGAAATCTAAAATAACTACAAACTACAATTAGATGCTGAGAAACTTAAGAGTTCATTGTTTTTTTCTGCAGACCTGAAAGACTTTTATTCTTTTTAAAATCTACAATAATTTACTCACCCTTTACTTACTCAATTAAAATATTGTGTTTATCGTTTATTTATTATTGTTTTTTCTTTTTTTTACTTTGAATAAAAATAAGAATTTCAACATTTTTGGGCCTTATGCCAAAAAGTTTGTTTTTACTGTTTTTAATGTAATGTCTTAATGCATTCTATTACCACCGTATGTTAATACAATCATTAAAAAGTCGCTTTCGCTCATTTGCAAAGCTTGGCTCTAATTACAAACAAACAAGAATATTGCAAATCCCGCTTTACGGCGTGTGTGACTTCAGATGATAACTGCAGCCTAATTAGCCCGCAGTAAGAGTCGTGAGCAAATTAACTCGTTATCCAACAATCTACGGAGGTCAAATTAACAAACCCTGAAAATCCATCCAGCGTGGTGACGCCGCTAAATGAGACCGGAGCCGCGCGGGAGCGTCAATCACCGCTTCCCGCCGTTACACCAGCCGCTGCGGCCGGTCTCCGGTGACGGGAGGAGGAATGGCGGAGAGAAGAATGTTAATGAACGCCTCCTTATCTCCCTGCCTGCTGTTGTTGACTCGGCTCGTCGTCTTCTTCCCTCTTTCCTGGGAGAGGGGGGAGCGTGCTGTGCTGTTGCCATGGTTACTAACTATTTGGGTATTCCAGCAAGTCGCTCGTTTTAGGTCGAAATGTTTTTATTTGTCGGAAGGGATGCCTATGAATACAGTTGACAGTACATAGTTATCATGTGACGTCACACTTGAGTGAACTTTGTAACTGGCAGGCGGTTGCTATGGAGTTGCTATGACAACAATACACAAACAGCAAGCTGAGAGCTGCCTCGTTTCAATTAAAATTGTAAACAATATATTACTCGATTACAATTTGAGTCCTATACCCACAGTGGAATACTAAGATAAATATCAGTGATATTTACTGTAATACTTACTACTGAACTAGCTAAATTAGCTTAGCTAATGTAGCTTTTATCTGCTAGCTAAGATGGACATGTAGCCCACGTGTTTGTTGCTACATGTACTTACTCTGCCAGTCACCAGAACCTTGTTATTCACATAAAGAGTTCGTACAGCCTTCACAATGGTGTATAAATATTAATTGTATGCGTCCATGGATTTCAGGCGAAGCTCCTTGATGTTGTACGAACTCTTCGTGTTCACTAGGTAGCTAACGATATCGCGCTGAGAACAGAAGCAGCTTGTCGGGTCGATCCCAACAGCAGCCATTTTGTTCAAGTATCTCTCATTGGTCAAGAGTGTCCACATATTTTCTTTTTGTTCAAATTCAAGAATACTTTATTAATCCCAATGGATCAATAGAAGCCGTGGTTCATTCAGGCATTTCTCTGCGCTTGCCTACTAACATGGTGAGGATCACTTCCAGTTCTGATTTCTAGGAACTATTAATTGACAGCATTTGAGTTAATTGGATTCATATTGTGGATGGATTTAAAGACACCACCACAAACAAACTGCTTCCTTGTGCGACTTCAGAGGAAACATATCAGGAAGGAAACTGTTGACCTCCACTGGTTTATTATTAGGTACAACTTCCAGATGTCAAAAAATGTCCCATCATTAACAGTTCAAACAATTTAAATATGCAAGTGCAGAGCTAAAGCTAAAGACCTACAATAGAGTCACTAAGTTGCACCAAAATGGGCTAAAAGGTCACTCAGGGAGGAAGAGGCAATTTTTTAGCTAGCAGTCCCAGTGGGCACTGCTAGCTAAAATTAAAAAGTTAGCTGTGCTAACCATAAACACTGACCATAAATATTAGTTCTGCTAACGCTATAGCGCTACACCAATATGATATTTAGTGGAAACTAATGCTAAATCGCTAAATTCAACCATGTTGATACTCAACATGCATCAATGACACAAAGTTTTACAGCATAGTAGAGTGCCCTCAACAGGGTAAAATTTGCTATTACAGGTTGCACTTCAGAAAGTGTTTTTTTTTTTTTTTACCAGACTTTGACTCAGTTTTA
This sequence comes from Xiphophorus maculatus, assembly GCF_002775205.1. NCBI lineage: Eukaryota > Metazoa > Chordata > Actinopteri > Cyprinodontiformes > Poeciliidae > Xiphophorus > Xiphophorus maculatus. The sequence goes on from NC_036449.1 coordinate 29,264,230, forward strand.
GTTTTATAGCTGCTAAGCATTGCTAACTCTGTCTTGGCTGCAAGTCTTTGACATTTTAGCTTAAAATAAAAGTTCAATTCTTCAAAATAAATTGTGAGATTATGCTGTCGCAATATCACATGCTAAGCGCTACAAAGAGAAATTTTTACTGCTGGTTAGCTAGCATGGAGGCTAAAGGTGATCAGATTTAACACAGACGTTTACAGAATTAACAAGCTTGGTGAAATTTATGTTTTCAATAATAAATAGTTCATTAGTTACATTTAAAATAGACGTTCAAGTTATTGTACGTAGAGAAAAGCAGCTCTTAGCCGTTTCTATTCAGTACCTTTCAGTATTTCTTAGCTTCACAAACATAATGACCTTCGTTGCTCTTTCCAGAATGAAATCCTCTTTGTTTTTGTGCACATTTCAGAGAAATATTCACACTTTTTTCTTCTTGTTTTGTTTTAAATCCAGTATGAGAACAGCTTTTCAGCCCGGATCACTTCCCCCTCACAAGCAACAATAGCGGTGTTGAGCAACTGCAGTGGTGAGAACCCAAACAATCAGTTGGATTTTAAGCCTTTCATGCATGGAGAAGCCAGAGCTTATAGCGCTGCATGTGGGTTGAAGAAAGGAGACAAACACTTTCGCTGCTCTCTAACTCCATGGTGGGAGTTTATAATAGTCTCTCCTGTCATTACACTTAAATAAAAGCTACATTTCCAGCTCTTTAAGATAACTAACCATGAACATACTCTTCTCAAACAGCCTTATTTGTCCTGTTAACACAAAGTCGTACAAATGGTTCAACTCTACTGAGAATACGGCGTTAAATTCTCCTCCAGGGAATTAAAATACATGTTTATATTGAAAAAGTGTCTAATATTCACTACTGATGTCCTTATTTAGCAAGTTTTGGATTTAAAAATAAGGGAAATTTTCCAGGTCCAGTTTCCCGTATATTTTAAATCAAGTTTATAAGAAATCTAAAATAACTATAAATTATAATTAGATGCTGAGAAATTGACCTTTGTTGACAATGAAATGCTGTAATAGAGCCTAAATGAAAACACAAAAGGGAATGTAAGCACATTTTCTACACTTTACATATTTATCAACCTTATCTATATGATATAACTGAGTGAAACATTTCAGGCAGGAAGTTAACCTTAATCACTATTTTGGCAGAAAAAAAACAAAGTTTTGGGCATTTTTGTTAGTTTCTACTGTAACACAATAAATTATACCATACAGTGCATAAAACTACCTTTGGTTTCATTTTTAAAACATTGCTTTAATGAATTTAACAAATTAAACAGGAAAATCGTCAAAGGCCTTATTATTTTATTTAGCTACGTCTATCCTAGAGCAGGGATCAGATGGTTTAAAATCTGAGTAAGTTTAATGCAAATAACCCATAAAAGGACAGATTTTACTGATATATGGAGATTAGGAATTTAAATAAATCATTTAATATTCACATAATCAGACAGACCACAGTGTGAAAGTATTGTAAAGACCAAAATGGAAATAATTCATATAAATAACATAATTACAAAAAATCAAGACAAGGCATAAGAAACATTTCTTTCATTATAAAACTTATTAAACTTTAGCAAAAGCTGCAGGTGTGTGTTTGTCTCTGGTTTATTTTTAATTCAAGTAAGAGCAGAAATACTTCACAATAAATTCACTCAAGTAAAAGTAAAAAGTGCATTTTTAAAGTAAATGTAACTGAGTAAATGTAACTAGTTACTTCCCACTCTGCGGTTGAGAGTTTTGCTTTTCTACTCTAATTGTGTCAGTTTTGGGATTTCTCGTCATCTTCGCTGTTTATCGGCGTTTTATTCAAGCTTCCTGCAGACAGTGATGGTGAGTCGGGTTCCTCTGGCTCAGCAGTCAAACCGACTGCAGTCGCCTCTTAAGGGATGCTGACTCCATAATGCAGCTGTCAAATGTTTTGGACTCGTCAGTCGCTGTATGGAGTTCTGTGCCTATAGATAGGAATCCTTTTCTCAAAATATGCTCCGGTGCCAAAGGTATTCGCTCAGCCGTCCGAATCACTGAGTTCAGTTGACCCGATCACTTCCACGAGGCAGGCTCACTGCTGCATAAATCTTTGTGAAAAAACAAGTGGAGCTCATGCAACTTCTTCACAAGAAAATATTTACTATAACCATTCTGGTTTTTAGGAGCTGGGCCCGGACCATTAGTTTCACTGTTGCTGCAGTGAGTCGGTGTATTTTCAGGTGATTTCATTTTTGATCCTTCCTTACTGGTCTGTCGTGATAAAAATAGTAGCAGTTTCCAGTAAACACAAGAGAATAAAACCCTCCAGAACCCTTTAAACTTCAATTTCCCAAAGCCAGGATGAATCACACACCTTCTCCTGAATCTAAGGGTGCATTCGCTTTAATCCAAGTCTGTTTGCCTAGAAAGTCCAGTTCGTTTGGGGAGGTGTGAATGCTAATCAAACTCTGGTCCACCTACAAACCTCGGTCTCAGTTTGGTAGAACTGAACTCTGACTCGGTTCCAATGAAAAAATCAGAAAGTGGACTACAGTGCAGGACATTCTGGGTAAATACAACCAAAACAAATGAGCTAGGCTAGCGCTAGCAGGAGAAAGTGATTGTTGTCTTTTACCAACAAAAAAAGAGAAATCCTACAACAGCTAAAATCTGACCTGATGCTACTCCATTTTAGTCTGCACTTTGTGAAGAAGGAAGTTGCGCTCAGTGCCGTCTTCTAAAGGTTTTGCTATTTCCTTTAGTGGTTCTTGGTGCAGCGCCCTCCAGAGGGGAGGAGGGGAAGTGCACTACAGTGCAGGGCATTATGGGTAAATACAACCAAAACAAATGCCAAAGTCTAGAGCTAGCAGGAGAAATGGCTCTCGCTTTTCAGTTAAACACAAAATATAAATCCTACACCAGGGTCTCCCCCAGTGTATTATAAGCCTGGCGGGCTGCCAGGCTTTACTTGCCCCCCTGCCAGGCTAAGTGTTGTTTGTTTATTCTATAAAGGGTTTTTTATGCAGCAGAAACACTGATGTCCAAAGTAAATATGGATTAAGCTAGGTTTATGGTTGACTCATTGAACTGAGTGAGAGAGGGTAATGAACCAATTGCACCATCCCTGCTCCTGCCCGTTAGCCTAACAGGCTATTATTTCTAAATTGAGATACCTGCTCACACACCTCTGAATTTTTAGAACTTTTTACATTTTGCAACAGAAAAACCCTAGTGCCCCTACCACCAGGTTTAGCAAGTTTTCTGGGGAAAACCCTGCTGAAATCTGACGCTACTCCACTTTTGTCTACACTTCATAAAGAAGGAAGTTCTGTTCAGTGTCTTCTTCAGAGGTTTTTGTGTTGTTTCCTTCAGTATTTCTTGGTGCAGCGCCCCCACAGGCGAGAAGGGGAACAGGTTTTTCAAAGAATTTGTTTGGTTGGTTTGACTTGGAGGAGTGAAAAAGAGAACTGCCCTCCGTGATATAACGCGTTTAAAGGCTCCCACATACTTCATCATAAAGCTAACATTCGTGGTTATGAGACGTTCATATTCTCTAAACACACCATTCAACGTTTAGGGTCCAAGACCACGACAAGACCAAGACCAACATCACTATGTTGCAGACTTTTGGACACAGTGTTGTCCCATATGGGCGACACATTAGTCAACACCTTCGCACAATAATTCAGAGCAGTGAGTAACTTTTTTTTTCATCACAAATGCTTATGTGTCTCTGTACAGCTAGCTTTGCTAACATCACGTCAACGGAGCTTACCTTTCTTTGAGCTTCTTTGCTAAGTGACGGAAAAAAGTTATTCGTATTCGTAGTCCCCACCGTCTGTGAAAGCGAAGCGCTGCTGAATTAGCCTCCCCATCAGATTTCTTATGATTTATGAAGCTTAATTATATTACTGACGATTAGACAGACAACTTCTGCCGCTCAAAGAAAACCACTGCGCATGTCTTGCAGCGCCGCGCGTGGGGGTAGTAACAGAAACAAGTAACGGACCTTACCACAGAGGGGCCGCGTTTCATTGGCTGATGCCCATTCTACGTGGCCGTCTCACAAACACACTTAGCTTCCCGTTAGCTAAGTGCAGCATAATAGCAGAACTGATACAACTTCTACACCCTGAAGCCTGTCTGCTACAGTCTGACGTTAGCTAAACAGATCAATATGCAATGTGTCTGTATCTGACATACACTAAAGATTTTATTTTAGCAGAAAAGGCTTTGGACTAAACTGTTACTCCTGTTAGCCACGTTAGCACCAAGTACAGCTAGTCAGTCAACCATCGCTGTGTTCAGGGAAGCGCTGATTAATAATCGAGAAATAAATATCAAGCCTGGAAACTTGATATTGTAACGGACTGAATGTTATGTTTTTAACTTAATCTTTGCTCGTCTTGTGGGGCGCAGGCGGTTGCCACGGTAACAGGTGTGCTTAAGCTACACAGAGAGAGAGAGAGTAAAAAGGTAGGAGTGGTTTTGAGTTGATCACCTGTTCAGGTTATTTTACCTTTGTTTCCCTTTGCTGTGGCGCATTACAGCCGCTGTAGTTTCTAACCGTTGGACTAATTACCTCGTTGTTTATGAGTTTACGTTATTCACAACAAACATCAAACAGAACAAATATATTTCATAAAATTTTAACAAACAAATGGCTTCTACCGCGGTAATTATGTGAAATTAAATTAATTATATCCCAACTTCAGAAGATTTGCCTTTACCTTTACAGAGCTCTTTGGTTCCTCCTATCAGGCTGTAGCTTCTCATATTGAGGTCAAAGTTCAGATCTACCATAACTGACTGACACCTGCTGGCCTCAGGTTTGCAACCAGTTTGTGACTGAGAAACCAGTAACCTCCTCCCAGATGATGACATGAACTTGTTAGTTCCTCTGTTCATTTAGTAGCTGATATATTGTGAAAATCCGCTAGAAATGATTCACTAATCAGTCATGTTTACAGAGAAACAACCAGGCTTTGTTTGTGAGACTTGCTGTCAGGTGGGTCGGTTGTGGGCGGAGCTTAGTAAGGTCCATTGGTAAGTCACGTTACTGTTTGGATTTTAATCGGTGCGTTTTGCATCCAGTGAAAACAAACATGTTAACAAAGAAACTGGACAGTTTGCTGTAAGTTTAGTGATATTTTCACAGTTGTAGTCTTGACTGGTCTTGAAATAAAATCCCGAGTCCTCAGCGCCCGAGTCCGAGACAAGACCATCAAACAATGGACTCGAGACCAAGACCGGTCTCGAGTCCTACAACACTGGTATCAATGGTGCCTTCGGATACCAAATGGAAGCGGACTATTCTTAACATTGCTGTCTGAGCGCGTTTCCAAATCTTTTGTCCAATCACACAACTCACCGCAAAGATCTCAGTGAAACTGAAGAAATCCTCGCGACTGCGTCAACGTTTCTGGTTGTCCTAATCAACACCAACTGGCAGCGGGGAAAGATTTTATTAAAGGACTTCCAGTTTCCAGGTAACGGCTGATTTTTTTCTTCTATCTTTTCTGTGGTTGAAACATCTGAGGAGCTGAAAGCAGAATCAGTAGAACGAATATACATTAATTTACATAAATGACACTAATTGGGACAGACACGGTGTTACTACATCATTATCACATTATTACTACTCTTTCCGAAACGCATACACGTTTTAACCTGTGAAATTACGGCGTCGACTTTTGTGGGAATGGGTTTTTCTTTAAACTTTCTCACTGGAAAGGCCAGATTTGGCACCTCAGGAACCACATTTTCTGGTCTGACAACCTGATTTAAAACCGGCAGTTAATGAGGGGAATCCTGCTGCTCAGTGTACGCAATGTAAGATGAAAAGTGATTTCTGCTCCCTGCTCATTTGCAAACCCACCTTTTTAAAATAAAAGGCCTACAACAACCCCGGTCACACTGTCCTGCATGTTTTAGACGAACTTTAGATCCATCATAACATCAAGATTTAGCATAATATCGACCTCAGATTCAGACTTCTGGGACTTTTAAAGGTGGGCAATGTAGATTTTACAACTTTATCTCAATATTTTTGCGATAACAATAAAGATAAAAAAAAAACCCGCCTATTTTCTAGGAAACTGTGGCTGCGAATGCACCACAAACACATTTATTCCCATTTATTTCAAAAAGGTTGTGATTTAAATCACCAAATTGCACACAGTAACTACATTTAATCGTATTTTAAAATGTATATATACATAGAAAAAAATCCCATCATGCTGTCAATTTTAGTTTTAGTTTCTTTTAAGGCTGAGAGAGAAATCTTATGAAACTTTCTCTCGTTTTTATCTGATTTTATGAGGTTATTTAATGAAGTCAGAAGTCTTAATTACTTGCTCTGTTTGTTTTATGAAAGCAGGTCTCTGATCTCACTGAGACAACCTGCATAATAAAGGTTAAATAAAAATAAACTGATTGAGACAATGATGAATTGAAAGTCTTAGCATGATAAGAAATTTCTCTTGATAAATAATAAATAGAATAAATAAATAGAATAAACACCAGTCGGCTTTTCAGTTAGATTATAAAAACATTGCATGTTGTTTACATACTCAGATTTTGTGCATGAAAAACACTGGAGAACTAAAAGACTCTTCTTTTCCTCGCCATGCGTAGCTGCGCTGCTGCGGTAGAACAACTCCGTTAACAAAATGAAACCTGGAGACGTATTTATTACTATTAATTTAGTACCACAGCAAAGAGGAAATAATGCAGAAAAACCATAGAAGAATAATTTTTTTTTCTTGCTCTCTGTGTCGGCTGTGCTACACTTGGAGTTGTTGCCATAGCAACTGACAACAACAGCACTATATGTTTCAGGATTCAACACCAAAAAACACTAAAATATTTCCCACACAAAGAACAGAACATTCAGTCTGTTACAGTTTTATGTTTTCAGGTTTTATGATTATTTTATTAATAAGTGACCGCTGTGGTAGATTAGCTACCGATGCTATTAGCTAAGCTAACACAGTGCTAGTTGTTGATTAGCTCATTTAAACTAGGATCTATCTGAGTTGAGGTGTGGTACTGCGTTGCCTTATTCATTTATTTTCTAACTGAACTGAAACACAGTAAAAAACCAAATTCCACAGCAAAGCTACATATTAAGATTGTCATAATCAATAATTAGCATAATTAGCTGAACTACTTCCCTCTTTCTCGCTTTTTATTTAAAACTTTTTTCCTGACTTTAACTAGTTGTTGTTTTGACATTTAGTTTCAAATCGCTGCGTTCCTTTTTCGTTCACATATCATACGTACTTTTAGGATTTAGCTCCTTTATGTTGAGAACTTAAATCAGCGCAAGTCATCGTCGCCTAGCAGTTCTTTGGAACGAGTGACGTCACATGTTTTGGTGAAATCAGTGAAAACTCATCCTGCTGGCTGGCCGGTGTGTTCATGAATGCTGCCAGTCTCCCATGCAGGCTCACTGTGGCGCTGAAGTGGCAGACAGACCTCCGCCGCAGTGACAGCCCCTCATAAATCACGGCTATCTCCCACCGGTGGCACACGCCGCTTTTGTCCTTCACACAATGCGGGCCTTCCTCCATGATGTCTGCAGACAGTTTGGACGCCGCTGGAGGCCAACGCAATATTCACACAGACGCTCTCAAACCTCTGATGAACATTAATCACACACGTCTCTGATTATCAATCAGATGCATTTTAACGTTCAGGCTGATTTCCTCCGGTGCTGTTTGTGTGAAACCCGCCAGCAGAGCGAATCACTTCATCGTTTCACTCAGACGGTAATTCAGAAGCTGCTGTTGGCTTTTCTCACAGCTGGGAAACAGCTGACCTGCAGCTACGAGAGGCAGAGGCTTCTGCTGGGATGTGTGCTGGAGGAAGCCACGGTGAAATCAGCAGCAATCAGATCCCGCCATGTTTACAGATAAACACAGGCAGAGCTGGACAGAGGAGCCGAAAACTGCACCCAACGCCTAACAATACCAACACATGCTTTACTGAAAACTGCTTAAAAACAACCAATCATTTCATGTTTAAGAACTCCATCATCAGACGGACCAAAATATAAAGTTAACTGGAAAATGACAATAATTTATATAAGTAACATAAACAGAAAAAATGTCCAAATCAATGTATTTTTATATAAAACTTTAGAAATTTAACAAAAACTGCAGGTGTCTTTATGGTTAAAACATGTTGAAATTAGTAGAAAAGAGTAGAAATACTTCATACTAACATTACTTAAAGTAAAAGTAAAAAGTCCAGCGCAGTAGAAATATTCTCCAATCATTCTAATTCATTTAATAAAAATGCATATGTTCAGGTGCTGGAGTAGCTTTCATTTTGCTAGTTTCTGTCAAAAATCTTCCACTCAAACCAGATTTGGAGACTTTTAACAGACGCAACATTTGCTACAATTAAAGCATCAAGAGAACGACCCTGAATCATTCCCCAAAACAGAATTTTTACGTAAGACACTGAATCAAGTAAAGTACAGCATAGTGAAAATAAAAAGAAAAATTTATTTTTTCCAAAACGTCGCCAAAAACAGTAGATTTCTAGAGAACTGGATTTTCTACACAAACGGACCGGACTTGGATTAAACAGGACCGGTGTGAACCTCCGGGGTGTTTTCCCAGCTGACAGTCCAGTAGACTCGGTTCAATTTGGGACTAAACTGCATCATCTGCTCCACCTCCAGCTGCTGTGGTTCTTTCTCTCTCTGCTCTGAGTCAAACCAACCTGCTCCCCTCCTGGCCTGTGGGGGCGCTGCATCAAGAACCACTGAAGGAAACGACACAGAAACCTCTGAAGAAGAAACTGAGCACAACTTCCTTCTACCCCAAATGTAAACAAAATGGAGCAGCGTCAGATTTTAGCAGCTGTAGGATTTCTCATTTTTGGTAAAAGCCCAGAAGCCATTTCTCCTGCTAGTGCTAGGCTAGCGCTTTTGGTTGTATTTACCCAGAATGCCCTGCACCGTACTCCACTTCCTGCTCTTGGAGCGGTCTAAGGTCCGCTTGGTGTTTACATCTGAATGTAAACCAAACCAAAGTTCACTTCAACAGAACCGAGACCGCGGTTTGTAGGCGGACCAGAGTTCTCTTGTTTGGTTTGGTTAGCATTCACACCTCACCAAACGAACCAGCCTTTCTAGACAAACGGACTGGAGTTGTGTTAAAGCGGGGTAAACGGGGCTGGTGTGAACACGCCGTTAGTCGTTTCTACACCACATTTAATGTCATATAAATGACATTATATGAGCTCATATAAAGTCCTCTGCTGCATGAACAGGAAGCGCTGACAGAACTCTGTCTCTTATTTTTCCTCTTCGTTCTCCTGCTGCTGCACCTGAACTCTCTTCAGTTGTTGTGTGCGCCGGTCTTGTTAGCCCAGTCATTTGTTTTACTGGTGTTTTCACCACACTGGGGACCCATTGCCATGCAGATTCTGCACATATATCAATGGAAACTGGGAATGCTCATCTATAATGAGGCTCTCCAACCCACTGAGGACGAATATTGACATTTATGTGATTCTCTGGCTGCAGCAAAGCAGCTAATTTGTCCATTTTCTCCTCATCATTGTTATTCTCCTCCGTTTGTGTCCTTGTGCCTTAAAGATCTGGCTAATTAGAGCTTCAAATGTTATTAACGAGAGGCAGAAAACGCTCCAGCCCTCTGGTGATGGGATGTCACCAAAATGAAACAGCAGATGGTTAAAAACATTCAGGTGTTTGGGATTTTAAAGGAAAACCGCTGAAATTTATAAAACCTGTTTTCTTCTCTGACAGTTCAGGTTTCATGTAACAGCAAAAAAGAAACTGATGCCTGACCCAGATATTTGCCAGGTTTGTGCTGCAAAACGTTTGTGCTGCGATCATTTTAAAGATGTTACTAAAAAGGGTTCCAGAGGTCATGAAAGGTCAAACTTAGTCTGTTCTTAAAATCAGACCAAATTTGTGTTGATCAACTCATCTGCGTTTGTGCTGCTTTTGCTTTGAAGACGATGATCTCTGGAAACGTTTTTATTAACATCTTTGAAATCATAGCGGCACAAAAGACATTTCTGCTGCAACAATGTTTGCTTTGAAGATATTAATAAAAAGTTAAAGGTCAAACAAAACGTCAACCGGCGCCCCTACGTTACACAAATCTAACAAAACCGAGTCAAATTTGGTGTCAATCAACTCAGCTAAGTTTGTGCTGCTTTTTCTTTGAAGATGATGACCTTTGATGACCTCTGGAAACTTTTTAATTAATATCTTTAAAATGATCACAGCACAAAAGTTTTGTAGCACAAAAACATTTTTGCTGCAAAAGCGTTTGACACCCATTTTGTTAGATTTGAAGAAGGTGGGGGATTTTTTAAATCTCCATGTTTGTGTAACGATTAAAAAAATCGTCACGCCAACAACTAGCTGGTTTTATGAAACTGGTCGATTTCCACCAGTTATGAAAATTAGGCAACAATTTCCAAATCCTGAACAAACATGAGATCTGTAGGAACAACTAAAGGTGATAAAATGCTTTTTTGTTAATAGATAATCATTTTTATACACTTTAATCAATGACAGAAGAGAAAAAGACATAAATCCCATTAAGACAAGTGTATTTGAGAATAAAACACTAATTCACTGGAAGATCCAAATCTACCGATTGTGTTTGTAAACTAGACTTCTGTTAATATTGTTTAGGTGAGATGCTCATAATTTTTATGTAAATGGCTCCATTCATGTCACGAAACTTTCCAGAGGTCAAAATGCAATTCAACACAAACCTACAAGCATTGAATTAATATGCTGGTAGATCAGAGCAGGGATTTGTCATATGTGTTAGTCACTGGGTGATATTCAAGCTCCCAGCATGACTGCGGTTCAGCCCACACACTCTGCCTTTCCACGCCAAAATCTGGTTACAGAAAAATCTTCTGAATGCAGAATTAGGACAGCAGCTTTTCAAAAGTCCTTCATTTAAACACAATCCTCTTTTCTCAACGCAGTGGCATCTAAAACACAGAAAAAGGAATTATATTCCAGATTTTATGCATCAGGTTTGGTCTGAAAAAGTAAAGAAATCCAAACCTGTTTAAAGAGGAATATCAACATATTGCCATGGTAATAGGGACCAAAAGCTAAAATCCACCATAAAACACCTAAAATTAGATTTTTAATGGATCAAACATCAAATATGCCTTTATGTGCCTGGATACGCCCAACAGAAACCATGTTAGCTCAACTGCAGAAGCTAACATCTAGCTACTCTTCCTTATCTCCAGATTTCAGCCAATCAGAACCGAGGAAAATACCAGCCAATAGCGTGTCCAGGAGCATTAGGAATTTAATCTTCCCAAGCTGCATTTTCTATCAGATGTTTTAGATATTAATAAGTCTGTCATGAAAGCGTATTTTTCTGGACGATAAATTATCCTAGAAATTATTGCGATAAACGATAATATTGTTGTTTTGATACCATTTCACGTAGCATAATGGGAGAACACATTCTCAAAGATAAACTTTAAATTCTAATGAACATTTAGACATTTTATATATCCAAAATAAATAAACAAAGCTGAAACAAATAACTGCCTTAAGTTATTTATTAATAAAACTGTAAACAAAACTGCCCTTCAGAAAAACACCAGACTGAAAACTTTTTTCGTCCAGGTTTTGGTAGAAAGACAGAAAATATGAAAACAATAAATCATGCAAATGGAAATTATTCACATCGTTTTAATTGACTGTGTGGTTAAGTGATTTACTGCGACAGGTCTAACAAAAATATGTGAGGGAAAAATCCTGCAACAGTAACAAACAGTAGAGATAAAAATAAAAATAACGTTGACAAAACAACTCAAAATTCTTATCATGATTAACGATGCGATAAATGCTCCCTGCTCGGCACATTAACTACTCAGAAAGTCGACAAATTGGGAGTAATTAAGAGTAATATTTTAAAATAAACTCAGGCAGTTATTTGACCTCTGGGCGGTTTGTTGATAGAAACTCTTTGTTATAAGCAGATTGTTGCCCCAGAGCAACAACATGCAGCTGAACATAGCAGAGGCAATGAAACCTGCAAACACCAATTAACTGTAAATGAACCTTGAAGCAGCGACAGGACGTGAACGTGGCGCCGACACCGTCTGTGACCCAACGCTTCCTGGACCTGGAACTTCACAGAACCAGAAACTTCATGTATTACAAGATATTCTGCCTGTCGGTGAAATGATCTGACCTGTAAGTCGGTTTGTTCTTATTTCAGGTGCAATAACATATTTACACTAAAAAACAGACAAAAAAGCTTGGTAAGATTTGGTTTTTTTAAAGTGAGACATGGAAAAAATGACCTGCTTCACTGCAAAAACACAAAGTTTTACCACTTTGAGATGAGTTTCTTGTTTCTTATATCTTTGTGCATTTAAAGTGAGTCAAAACTAACCAAAAATTAACTTTCCAGCAGGAAACAGGAGCTTGTTTTAATTCTTTGATATTTATGACAAAATGCTTGTTAAACTGTCAGATGATTTCACTTAACAAACTTTCTGTTATGTTATAACTGAAATAATTTGCCAATAGATTCAGTATTTTTAATCAATATTTAGGAATTATTCACTTCACATCTCCGATATCTTGCCGAAAAGTTATTTTTAAGCTAGTTTTGTCTTATTTGAAGAGTACAAAGATATTCTAAACCTAGAGGGAACACTAAAACACTAAAACCTAGACAAACTATTTGGTAAAATTGTGTATTTTTCAGTGTATGATTAAAGACCAGATTACTGACATAAAACAAGCTCCTATTTCCTGCTGAAAACTTACTTGTTAGTTCATTTAGTCTCAGGTGAATTCAGATATTTGCTCTACATGAGACAGATACTTGGTAAATTCTGTGTTTTTGCAGTGCAGGAAGTGGCTTAATGAAGCATCAGCTCTTCCTTCCTGTGTGCAGTGGGCGTTTTTCCAGCAGCGTTTCCCGAAGCTCCAGCTGCTGCGCCGCCTTTTGTTTGCCTCTGAATCTCCTGCAGTCACTTTGTCTCGTTTTCTTCTCCTCTTACTAAGGAGGGAAAGTTTGTTTTCTCCCTGCCTGTGTTGGAAGCTGCAGTTTTCCCGCTCCGTTTTGTTTTTAGCACGCTTTGTCTCTCTTGTTCTCCTCCGTTTTTGTTTTCTCCTCTCCAGCTGTCGCTACCTGCTACCTGTGGCGCGACCTTTGCCCCTTTCCACAGAAATGGCTGCTCTGACAAGCGCCTCCACGCGGCGCCGGCCCCGCGCGGCCGGCTGCAGATGTGTCCGCTCCCGTCCTTTCCTGTCCCGCTTCCCGTGACTCGGCCCCGCCGTGACGCCGCTCTTCTCCCAGAGTCCTCTGCTGTCACCTGCTTCTTCGTTTCTCACTTTCTGCTTCCTTTGTTTCGGTTGTTGCTCTGCGGCTTTTCTTGAATTTCTCTCAAATCCTCTTTCATTACATGTAGGAAATATCTCTCCTTCATCTCCTACTCACATTAATGCCACGTAATTTTAAATATTCTTATTTTTATCTGTCTGAATGTTAAACTTAGAATGAAATTTTAGCATGACTTTGTATTTAGAAACATTTTAAGTACAGAGACGCTAAAAGGATCCAAGGCTATTTGTAGCTATAGATTTTATCTCAGATGTAGAAACAAACATGTTAGAACGGTTTGTTACGAAAACTTAAAGATTCTTCATAGCAACTATAAACATAAATTTGTTTTCTTATTTATTTTGATTTTGTGTTAGCTCCGTATATTAGCACTGGCAAATGGAGTTAGCTATAGCTAATGGTTTTAACTCTAGCTAATGTTGTTAGCTATAGCTAATGGTTTTAACTCTAGCTAATGTTGTTAGCTATAGCTAATGGTTTTAACTCTAGCTAATGTTGTTAGCTATAGCTAATGGTTTTATCTCCAGCAGGTGGCGTTAGGTCTGTCTCGATAAGCAATAAATCAGTAAATCTCATGATAAACTAAAAAAATATACAATAATTTACGTTTGCGTTACTTTTTGTTTTTCTCTTTTTTTTTATTTCTTTCCACCAAAAACTGGATGATAAAAGTTTTCAGTCTGGTGTTTTGGTCTCTTGAAGGACAATTTTATTTACTTTATAATTCATTTTATTTGTTGCTTCCGTTGTGACAGGACTACATTTTAGCTAACGCTGTTAGCTAACGTCATTAGCTAATGCTGTTAACTCCTGCTAACGCTGTTAGCTCTAGCTAATATAGTAAATAACCAGTTTATTTAAACTGGTATCTCGTGTTGTTTTTGCTGACCTTCATGACCTTGACCTCTAAGGTTTTGTTGCAGACTGGGGTTACCGACCCACATTATTAACTCGGCATGCATTGTGCAGGTTAAAACGTTACGAGATCCATACGTGAAAAATGTAATAAAGAAATAAATGTTTGAAGTAATTATGAGGGTTTTTTTGCATCACAAACAGCCTTTAGGTTTAGGTCAATGTTAGCAAACGCTTTTTAATAAGTTACATTATTAAACAAATTAAATGACGCTTCATTCTTTGTTCTGTTAACTTGTGAAGCCTGGAGTGAAAAATGGTTCAGTTGGTTCAGAAAACTCAAACTTAACCAGCGAGTGAATGGAACAAAGATGTTTGTAGGAAATTATCCTTAATTATCGCCTCATTATCTTACAGCTGAACGCAGATAAACATACAAACACCATTTAACACTTATGGAAACCTCATTTGTCATTTTGCTCTCCAGCTGCTAACGTTCAGAAGAAAGTGAGTTCCAGCCTTTCCAAACATTTGTCCCAAACGTTTCAGAAAGCGGCTCAAGGTTCAGGCACAAATGAATCCCCTCCAACCGCAACGCACGCACCTCCTCTGCTGCTCCTCTGCTCCTCCTCTGCTCCTCCCCTGCTGCTCCTCTGCTCCTCCCCTGCTGCTCCTCTGCTCCTCCCCTGCTGCTCCTCTGCTGCTCCTCTGCTGCTCCTCTGCTCCTCCTCTGCTCCTCCCCTGCTGCTCCTCTGCTCCTCCTCTGCTCCTCCCCTGCTGCTCCTCTGCTGCTCCTCTGCTGCTCCTCTGCTGCTCCTGCTGGGATGCCGGTTCACCAGCTACTCGCGGTGTTGCCATGAACTGCAATCTGATGAACAACAAAGCAGAGGGTCTAAAGATTTTAACCTCCACTGCTCCGGTAAATATCCACTGGCATAAACACAAACTCTGCCAAAGAAAACCTGATAGCAACCAGCTAATTATGGTGGAAAACCAGAGGCGAAATCCGATTTACGGCACGAATAAATAAAGGATTTCCAGGTTTTATTGTTTCAAGCAGGAGCCAGAAGGTGACCTGTTGGAAACCAGAGAGTTGTTGAGCGATGTTGGAGCCAGCCAGCAGCAGAGCAAGGTAACCTTTTCTCTAATTGATGTGTGTGAGTGCGGCGCACACCAGGCGGCCATATTGTGAGGGAGTGTGGAGGAGCCGGGGCCCCAGCATGCGGCGCGCTGCGACGGGGGGGGTTGATGCAGCTGTGCAGTTTGACTGATGCGCCGCAATCAGACAGCGGCGTAATGGGCTCAGTCTGAGGAGGAAGCCTTCATTCACATCCACTCTGGAGAAATGACTGAAAACTTTACTGGCTGCTGCACAAAATAAAAACCAACCTGGATTACAAACAGCTATTACAGTTTGTTAAAAAACATAAATGATTTGTTCTTTAATACGTAGTACAGTTCTATAAATCTACTCTCAAATGAACGATGCATTAGTGACCTGATCATCACCAATCTGTATCAAACTCTATGAAACCAGCAGTTTGTGTTTCCACAAAGACAAAGTGAATAAAACCATCAGCTGCCATTCAATACAGACAAAAACATTTAAAATCTGCTGCCAATCATCCAGAGGCGACGTCCAAAACCAAACTCATCTTAGACCCTACAGGCCTCAGCTAGGATGCTAAAGGTCAAAGTTCAAACAGGAAAACATGCTTAGAACGGCTGAAGGATCCAAACTGTGATGAACTGGAGGATACAGTAAAGGATGTTTACTGAAAGAACATAACCAGAGCAGTAATTAGATCAAAAGTGTATAAAAAATGTAAACATTTAAAATAAAAAACCTTCTTACTTTGTATGTCTGTTCTACACAGAAGAAGACTGAAGTTTCTGCTTCACTGTTGATGTTTTTAGCTGCAGATGCATCTTCTGCTAACTGTTGGCTAAAGGAAAGATGAATTATAGGCAAGAAAATGTTTTATTTTAAAAAGGAATTAAATTATTTATTTGCATTTTTATGTATTTCTAGTATTGTGTAAAATAATCTTAAGTGGTTAAATGTAAAATATGAAGAATGTGGATGGATGGATGGATGGATGGATGGATGGATGGATGGATGGATGGATGGATGGATGGATGGATTTTGTTAAGTACTTTTGGGTTTTTCCCTGAAGGAAATGACCTCCTCTGTCTCTCCCACTACACATAAAACAGTAAAAAATGTAAAAAGTAAATGATTCTTGTTCTTGATAGAATTCCAAAACAGTATAATTTCTAATACTTAATAAATGATCAATAATTACATGAAACTCTTTTGGTTCCGTTGCTGGAGCTGTCCTGCTGCTGCCGCTCTCCGTGGTGCTGAAACGCTTTCAGTGTTTTGTGTTTGCAGTTCCTGCCTTCCGTAGCAGAAACACTTTACTGATGTTTTCTGTGCGTGAACTCGGCCGTCGCCCCAGTAACGCTGAGAATGTATCTGATTCATATGCGCTTTCACCTCGGCTTGCTGAGTCGTCGGGTTTCCACCCAATCAGCTGTTAAAGGGCCCGTTTTCCTGGCGCTGAATGTGTTGTTTGTGCCGTTTCCATGGCGCCTTCGGGAGCCGTTTTTAAGGAAAATGTTTGCTCATTAGTCGCCTTAATGCAGATTCACTCAGCATTGTTCAGATGTGAATCAGCATTGCTCTGGTAATGACTGCTAGAAAAGCAATTACCTTTGTAATCATGGCTTCCCTCCTAATGACTTTTCTTCAAATATACATTTATAATTCAGAGCTACAGAACCGTGGTGATCTGGGGCTAGCTAAAGGAGTAGTTCTGTAAGAGGTCAGCAAAATCTGCAAAAACTTTAAGTACAGTTGAAACCAGATATTTACATGAATAAAATATTTTTTTTCTCACTGTCTGAAGTGAAATCTGACCAAACTTTTCTTGTTTTACATCAGTTAGAATTACCAAAAGTATTTATGTTTGCTAAAGGCCAGAAAACTTAGCTAGAAATAATTTTTTTATTTTTGCAGTTTTCCTTAAATTTAGGTGTTGACAAACGTTTGGTCAGTATCAGGGAAAAAGTCTTTTAAGCGGTATGACTTGGGTCTAACCTTTTGGGTTTCCTGTCAGAAGCTTGAGGAAGAAAATGACAAAATGCTACAAACACAGGAAATAGGAGCGGATGTCCTCCAGGCCACCAGGGGGAGTCGATCAGCAAATCATCTTTGACCAAAGTTATAAAAGTTTTGGGTTTTTCATCACAGTTTAGTATTAGTTTGTTGTGACTATTTGCTTGTCTAGTTCATTTAGCTTTAAGTCGCTTTTAAAGTGTGTTTTCAAGTTTCTATCAGTTTTAGTTTCTCATACTTTGATTAATTTTTCTACTGCGTATTGTGATTATTTGCACATCAATCTGGTAATGAATACTCAACAGAAGATACAATTTAGATTATTCAATGATTGTTGAACAACCGACTGTCTGATGTTTTACCCCAGATTTTGCTGTCGCCGTTTTGCGGACTAGCATGAGTGCAGCTGTTGCAAACAGCTGACAAAATAAATCTATTTCATGAGTTCAAAAGGCTAATAAATATCCATAAACATGAAAACAAAAGATATTCCAGATATAGTCCCAGTTGGTTATAGTTTCCCCCATTACTTGCTGTTTTTATTTATTTCAGCTAACAAACGTTTTTTTTTACAATGTCAGTTTTTGTCATTTTGTTCGTTGTAGTTAATTATAATGTCCCGGTTTGGACCAGACCCTCAGTAAAGACGGGATGTCCAGAAGAAATTTGGAGGAAGAAAGAAACGGTGCGTTATACTTCATGTGTTTTACAATATTAGAAACACCAGACTGTTGTTGTAGGCAATATTCCCTGCTCCAGACTCCCCCTGGTGGCCTGGAGGGGGAGTCTCCAGAAACCAGGGGGACTCTGGTGTCTCCCTGATGTTAACAAAATTAACATTTTGTTAATAGTCCGTCTTTTGCTCCTGTCAGGCTGCAGTTTTTCCAGTTTGGAGTCCAGTCCTTGTTTTCTAGTCATGCTGGCCCAACAAACCCATGGAAACTGGTTCCATCCCTGCATCTCGTCTTTACTTTATATTCTACATCTCAACGTTTCTGTCTTTGCTCTTCGTTGTTCCCGACCTTGACCCGTGGTATTCCCACTGGTTCTGATGGGATCCATCCTGATTCCTCTCGGTGTTCATCTCCCCTCGGCTGTCTAACTGCAGGGTTTTAGTTGAAAGTGAAAGATGAGGGATTGGAGGAAGCGATCCAGCCGGTTCTGTTCGTCCTAAGACTAATGGACGTCCTTGGGCGGTTGGACCCTCCGGCTCCTCATTCAGTTTCTGTGGCACCTTCATTTCAGATGCTGGCAGTTCCCAAGGACGAACCTGAAGTCCAGTTGGATAAATTGTTCTGTGTTGCTCTCTCTCGGCTCTCATCATCCTTCGTTCTTCTATCGGACGAAGAGACTCTTTAAACTCTGGGTTGTTTGTTGGAACCCAAGCAGAAACTGTGAAAACGTCCAAATTTGTACAATCAATTAAATGTCTGGCTAACATTTAATCAAACCAAAATATGTCTCCAGAAATCATTAAATAAGTGGAAAACTTTTCTTTTTTTTGGAAAATAGCCCAAACTTCCATGGTGCTGCGTGAAAAAGTAAAAAACTTAATAACTGGATGAGCTGCAATAACTGCAATCAAGCATTTCTGATAGCTTGTAATAAGTATGTAACAATGAAATAAGTTTTAATGTCACAAATCCATTTTCCCACCCAACACGCTCTGCGGTGCAATCAGCCTTTCAGCCAGTGGGAGATAATTATCCATTCCAGGTACGAGCACAGATGGAAATTAAACAAATTGCAAAATGATTTTAATATTTAAACAAGAAGAATGAAAGTTAACAGGAGAGGTTTTACCTTTAGAGCCGATTTTACACAAAATGGCTCCGATTAAAGTCCCAACACCAACAGATCTTAACAGTTTGAGTTTTTCTTAATTAATCAATGTTTCTTAAAGGACAGACTTTTATCATCTGAAAAACAAATTAAATCTAAGCAAGTTGTTGTCAAAAGTTGGACTTGAAAAGATTATTCAGACTATTTACTGTTTGTATGTTTTTTCGTTTTATAATTTAAGAAAATGTCTAGTTCCTTTGTTTTATCACTGAACTGCCACATAATCCAACTTTTTAACCAACATAAACAGTAACCAGATAAAACAATAGATCAATTACTTTTAAATCTACTTATTCTCCTCCAAACTTTAGATAAAACTCTGAATAATGTGATTCAGGTAAACAACGACTACACTGTGTGAAATCCAGCTTTAAAAACAACAATCTTCTCCTGCTGACCTGATTTGTGGGCTTTCTTCTCTTCCATCAGTTCTCTTAATATCTTTTTGGGACCAAAACCAACAGAGGACTATTTTGTTACCCCTGGAGGCCAAACAAAGATTTAATACTGCGTCTCCTTTATGTAACTTTGGTAAAGCAGTTCACAGGCAGCAGGGCTTTAAATCAGACTTTTGGTTTTTTTGAGGCAATTTTCCATAAAGGTACTTCTTCAGCTGAGGCTGACAGCTCCATCCGTCACTGAGGAATTAAAGTACAAGACAGAAACGCTGCTGTGAGCTTGTAGGTGCCCGGCGTTTCTAACGGCGCTGATATGCAGAACGCTCAGTGAATATTAAGCGGCTGCCGTTGCGTTTTGTTACATTAAAGATGTTTTTCAATCGATACAGAACAACAGAAGCCGGACGGATGAGGGGAAAAAAGAGAAGAAGTCTGACATTTTAATTATTTGTTTTGACAAATCACACAGTCCCATCCAGCATGTTTGGCCTCTGATTCCCGGCTGCTTTACTCGTCATCAGTCAGCAGCTTCTGGACGTATTAATGTGTGGAGGCCGAAAGCATCTCTGCTGACACGGAGGAGGAAACTGACATCATATCTAGAAAACATTAAAACGCAAACCATCCGGTTTTCACACATTTATGTCATCTGCACTAATTACACTCTGGTACTTTAAAGTTTGGTTTTCTTGTTTTAGCATTAAACATTTTCAATCTAATGTAATTTTAGGGAGGAAGTGACGTTCTTTTCCTGTACATAAACAGCTGTTTGTTCAGAAATAAATTTATGTAAATTGGAACTGTAAAAATAAATCTGTTCAACGAAACACAAATTTAAAAAAAAAAGGCTCAGATTTTTTGATAAAAATTTTGCACTAGCATGAGGTGGATTTTTTTTCAACCATATTGAAATCGGAGTGTTTTATAAAACTGCACAGGAAACTCTTTTCTCACGTTACAGTCTCTGCTTCTGGAGCAGAAGATTCTCCAAAAGCAGGAAGTGGACTACAGAGCAGGGCATTCTGGGTAAATACAGCCACAACAAACATGCTAGCTTAGCGCTAGAGAGAGAAACAGCTGGTGGTCTTTAGCCAGAGAGAAAAGAAATCCTGAAACCGCTAAGATCTGACAAAACTTCATTTTTGCTTACATTTCATAAAGAACAAAATTGCGCTCTGTGTCTTCTTCAAAGGTTTTTGTGTAATCTCCTGCTTGGTGCAGCGCCCCCCGCAGGCGAGGAGGGGAACAAGCTGGTTTGGTTGGTTTGACTGAGTGAAAGAACCACAGCAGCTGAAAATTAAAGGAATGTTGCAGTTCTGGTCCCCAATAGAGCCTCGTCTACTGCACTATCAAGTGAGAAAACAGGAAAAATCATCAATTTCTGAGAAAACAGCACTTTTTGTATTTTTGCCAAATTTAGTTGAAGCCTTAAAGGAATTACCACATGCTATAAATAGCCGTTTCAGAGGTTTTAAAATGGTAAACTTTCTGTTTTATTTCAGTTTACTTACATAGCAACACCTTTGAACAGCTGATTAACAAACTGTCTTTGAATGCCTCTTCACACTGCTGCAGTTAAAACATCAGTTTTCCAAAACTGACTGATTTCATCAGATTCTAGTTAATAAACTTGATCTTCTCTAGAAACTTTGATTTAGAAACGGTGCATAGGTTTTGGTAGAAGCCATGCAGACATTTCTGGGCTAAACGTATTTAGTTTGTTGACATTAATCCTCTCAGTACTCTTATGATTAGATTTAACTTTACATTACTTGGCTGTTGGTGGAGAGCAGTGAGAGTGACGTGAGGTTGGTGTGAACCTCTGACCTTGATGCTGGATGTGCTGCAGGAGTGGAGCAGTTAGAGACCACAGGGGTTCTGTAAAGACCAGGAACCGTGAACAGCAAATTGCTCCTGAGAAAAGGAAAAAAAGAAGAAGAAACAGTAGTTTGAGAAGAGGAAGGGTGTTTTGTTGTTAACGGCGAGCCATTCCACACAATTTAACCGCCGCGTCTCTGACCGCCGCCGTTTGTTGCTACAGCCGAAATGTCGGGGTTGCCGTGGGAGACGGAAAGATCCCAGCTAGTTTTCAAAACAATTATGTTCAGGTTTGGCTCCTAAGTAATTTTTTATCTAGACAGAAAACATCGTAGAATAAGCTCTAATTACGTCTCCCATCCGAGGGAGAGGACACACACACACACACACACACACACCTGCACACACGCCCACACACACACACACACACCTTGCACTACATCTGTCAGCTGGTAAACATGTGCTCTTGAGTGACTCTCAGATAATTGCCACATTGCGACTGACTTGATTTGCGCAACTTGATTTAATAAATCAGGCAGTAAATTGGAAAAAGCTTTGTGACAGTTATTGTACTGTCAACTCCAGGCTGCGTCTGTCCTCCCACCCCGGAGACGAGAAAGATGGCTGCCGATACGCAGGAGTCACAGAGAGGGAGGCGGGAGGAGCGCGGCGACATTAGCCATCAGGGTTTCATACTTCATTTCTTCAGACTTTGCTGCACCTGTGACAGAAATGATATTCCACCCATTTAATGGTTCAGTCAGAGCCGCTGAACTAAATGCTGTCTTTTTATTAGATACACAATCTGCAGCACATGCTCTCCAGCATCAAGACGCAGAATCATGTTTGACAGGACTGCTGCGTCTGGCACTTTTCATGGCTTCTCTGCTGATTTTATCGCGGCTGTTTTCGACTTCCAGCTCAACCGATTACGGCCAGAGTGCTGGTATGAGGCGGTGGTGGCAACGCGGCGAAGCGAGGGAATTCTGGGCGTTAGACGCAGGAAATGAAGAGTTTTCATCAAATGAAACTCCGAACAAACTGAAGGAGCCACTTCTGAAAACCGAAAAGTGTCCTGAAGCATTTGATCAAAACGCAGACGGAAATTTGGACAAAAAGAACCAGAAGAGCTAATTATAGGTGAGTGGATGCAGCTGGGAAGGTGAATAAGAGATAAACTAGAAAAGGTGGAAAAGAAATGAACTTTATATAAACAGTAAGCAGAAACATAGAGAAACTGGTGCCGAAACGATTAATTGTGATTTAATGATTTATTGAAACAATCGTCAACTAATTTAGTGATTGATTAATTGTTAACTGGAGTATAAAAAAACATTTGTTGAAATGGCAACATAATCAAAGCAGTAATTAAAGTCAAAAATGCACAAAAAATATAAACATTTTACATTTGTTAATACGTTTTACCCAGATTACAGCTAAATCAGTAAGACAGTTTTAGTTGTAATCTGGTTCAAAATTTAAAAATATACATAAAAAAATCTTCACCTTCTGCATCTAATTATTAACGAAGGAATCCACACTACACTGTTTTTGAGTTAGTCCAGATTTTCACACATTTTTTCTGTCTGTCCTTTGCTACAAATGATCAAGTTTTCACTAAAGGAATGCTGTTAAGAAATAAAATGTTTATTTTCTTATATAAAAATTATTTGCATCTTTTAATGTATTTCTATTGTTTTAAAAAGTGGTTAAATGAAAAATCTGCAGAATTTACTTTTTTTGTCTACAAATCATCAGAATAATTGTTTGTGGTTTGAATTTGTGTAGATTAGTGTTTATACATTAGTTTAGGTTTCTGTCCCTCTTCCTCATTCTCTTTGCTTTACTTCATCCTGAGTCGGCCATCTTGATCCCCGCCCAGCTGCACCATAATTAGCTCCTCTGGTTATTTTTGACATTTATCTGGTTAGTGAGATAAAAACCTTCTCAGCAGGTAAATATTTAACGTTTCGAGAAAATCTGCAGTTACATTGCAGGCATCAATTACCAGGAAAACAAACTTTCTCCTGTTTGATCAGTGAGATTCAGACAGACATTCAGTAAAACACATTTTGTAAACCTAGTTTGGTGATCAATATGTTGTACAGTGGGCATATAGGAGGTGCATAACTTTCTAAAGAAGTTTTTTCTTCTTTGAAGAGAAACAGAAATCTTGGCTGAAAAAAATAAATCTACACTGAAGAGACCAAAGAGGAAAATATGAACCTCCCTCTCTGTCCGGGTTACAGATGTGATCCATGTATTAAATCTTGTGTGTTTCTTTCTGGCTGTAAATGATCCAGCCTGCTGTAATATCATAACCCTATAAATGTTTTGGATTTTATGTCTGCAGTAAATATCGTTCCCCTCCGTCCTAAAATAAAAACAGCAGACCTGGATGTGTATCTCCATCTTGTCGCCATACAAGCAAACCCCACAAATCTGTTTTGAAGGATCCTTCCTGTGTAATTATCTCGCTCCACACCCTTTTCATTTCACAATGAGCCGCCCATCTGTCAACTTCACTCTCACGGAGCTTCAGACACCTGCAGCCTCCCCGGCCGCCCGCGCTCTCCTTTTTATGCGACACGACTCGGTGCCCTGACTGGCCACATTTCATCTTTTTCTAAGGCCCTCAGGCTCCATTAAGCCGGAGCCAGCAGAAGGGAATGGACCCGTCCGGCGCTGCTAACCCTTTAAAGGAGACATCAACCGATACTCTTAGGAAGTTTCAGGTTTCTGAAACAACGGGCAATAATGCAGGAGAAATAAGTGAAGGCCTTCAATAAAAAGTGATGGAGACTCTTTGGTGAAGCAACAAACTCCAGTATGATGCAACTCTGTGTCCAACTCCAGTCCGTTTGTGTAGAAAGTCCGGTTCGTTTGCGGAGGCATACATGCTAACTCTGATCCGCCAACAAACCTCGGTCTCGGTTTGGTTGAAGTGAACTCTGGTTCAGTTTGAATGCATATATGAACACCAAGTGGACTGGAGACCGCTCCAAAAGCAGGAAGTGGACTACAGTTCAGGGCATTCTGGGTAAATACAACCATGCTAGCTTACCGCTAGCAGGTGAAATGAGTCTTGGTTTTCAGCCAAAGACAAAAGAGAAATCCTACAACCACTAAAATCATTTTAGTTTACGTTTTGTGAAGAAGGGCTTCGTCTGCAGGAGGTTTTTGTGTCGTTTCTTTCACCATTTCTTGGAGCAGCGCCCCCACAGGCGAGGAGGAGAACAGGCAATAAAGCATGGCTACTTGATTAGTTACTTCCTGGTTGGTTTTCTGTTATCGAACAAAGCTGGACCCAGCTGACCTTTATTCAGGGTTTGTTTGTTTCTTTGATTCATTATTTGCTAATGTTGCTCATACAGAACAACTAATGGAAGTTATGCGTTCAAATTTCAGCTACAGCTTCTCTATTTGGAGTGAGAATTTTTAATTTACTGATTCCAGGACTGAGAAGTTACTTTCTATGCATCTGTGGGTTTTCATTGGTTCCCTAGTTTCCTCCAGAAGCACATGTGAGGTTCACTGGTGGCTCCTAATTGGTCGTGGGTTTGAGTCGGTGAAGATTGGAGCAATTTCTGAAAGTCAATGGAGAATAGATACTTCCTCCATTTGCAGATGATGTAGTTTTATTCAGTCTGTAACAGGATCTAGTGGTTATCATAGCCCTGTAGTTGATTACCACGTGGATTACAGTGACAACAACATAAAAGACATAACTGCCAACTTTTGAAAAGCCTAATTCGCTGCTCTGATAGATAATCTCACACCCAGTGAAACAATAATCTTAGTTTTGACCTGAACTTGGCTGCAGTATTATTATTTAAGACTGGCTGTAAATGATTAAAATCACCACACCACTGTGTGGTACTGTAAGCTTTTAGCTTAAATAATGCATTAACTCTCATCATGATCCAAGGTTATGGAGTCCAGTTTGTGTTCAAATAGTATAAAGATGTTTTACGTCTTTTAAAAGCAGCACAGTGAGATAAGTTTAAAGGCTTTAAGTGCTTTATTTTATCCCAGCTGAAGTCAGAAATGAACTTTACATGACCAAAAGTAACTTCCTAAAAAGCATATATGGCTTAAAACAAAGTTAAATTCATCCTAAGTCATATTTTATCTAGCGATACACAATGTATTGGCATTAACATTGGTATCGGTCGATATTAGTCATTTTTTAATATATCTGTATTTGTCTGATAAGTAAAGCTGGATCAATATTAACAACTGATCATATTTATTGATTTCCAAATTGTTGCTGTCTGTTGAGGAGGTTGGAAAATATTTATACAATACAGGTAAATATTGATTATGATTCGTAAAAACAATACTGGCATCGGTATCAGCCCAAATGTCCACATTCGGGCTGATAATGATCAGAAAACATTGGGGCGTGCCGTGGTGGCGTAGCGGTTAGCGCGACCCGTATTTGGAGGCCTTGAGTCCTTGACGCGGCCGTCGCAGGTTCCACTCCCGGACCCGGTGATGTTTGCCGCATGTCTTCCCTCCTCTCCTTCCCCGTTTCCTGTCAGCCTGCTGTCATTTAAGGGACACTAGAGCCACAAAAGCCCCCCTGGAGGGGTAAAAAAAAAAAAAAAAGATCAGAAAACATCAAGATTTTTTTAGCATTTTTAAACACCAAGAATATAGATTTTGAAAGAATGTTGCACCATTTCCAAAAAGAAAATTCAGATAGTCTTGACTGACCCTTTTTAGCTTTTTTTCATATTTTGGACATGATAGCAGAATAAAGTAACAGATATAAAATAATTAAAGTAATTTTAACATGTTCAAAAAGAAGTAGGAAGAAGTAAAACAAACTTATGAACTACAAACCCATAAACTCAGACTCTGTTTTCAGAAAAAAAAGAAAAATATTAACGTACTTTGAAATTACACAAATTACTAAATTTGAAACCTAAAATTGTGAAGTTTTCTGGCATTAGGTTAGTAAAAAGATGCAGAGAGAGGTTTGTTTAGTGGCTTTGTTAACCTTAGTAGTGATATTTGTGATAAAAGCTCTTGTGTGAGGGGAGTGGAGGGCAGGAAGCTGCCGGCCGAGTGAGTCTAGCAGAGCTGCAGGTGGAAGTGTGTCAGCCTAGCTGGGCGAGGCCGAGCAGAACGGCGAACACTGAGAGTCACTCTAGCAGATTGAAACAATCTGTCTGACGCTCAGCGGCCGCCGGGCCCCAGGCGGGGAGCGGACCAGAAGCCCAACGTACCGCCGCTTACCTGCCGGCCAGCAAAGCAAAGAACAGAGAACAATGACTGAAACACACACAGAGTGAACTCCTGACTGTCAATGTTCAGTATTCACGGATTATTCAAATTACTCTCAGAACATCTAAATAACTAGAATATTTGAAAGAAATGCAGTTTGCTAGCGAGGAGTGCTACTTATTTATCTTGACAGCAGCTGCGTTTCCATTACAAATATGGGCAAATATTTGTCCATATTCCACTAATGTTGGAAAGAAAACAATTTTGCAATTGCGCTGTTTCCATTAAATAAGAAATTAAATTAAAGTCATGTGGATAAGCTTGTTCACGCGACAAGTCACTCAAAATTATGGCAGTGTTGGATGTTAACAGTTACATGAGATATATTCATAATTCAGCCAATCAGAGGAGAAGTCGGCGTCTTGTTCAGGCGTTGGAGAGACAAGCCCCGCCTACTTCAGAGCAGCTACTTGTGCTGTGTTTTGTGGAAATAACAGTCGGCCATTTTACATCAGAACTATGGATTCAACACGTTGGAATGACACAAAACATTTTATGAACTGTGATGCTGTGAGAGCTCCGGCGGAAAACAAAAACAAATTATCATCCTACGACTTCCTGTTGTCTTCTTTGTCGTTTCCACCAGTAGTAACATCCGGCTGTTGATCATGTGATTCATGTAATGTGAAAAATGTGTTTCCATTGTAGTTTTGCAAAATAAATCTATTTCAATACGGCTGAAAAATCAACTCATTGTTGAGTGAAAACTTTTTCATCATAACTTCAGTTTTTTCAAAATTGGTGTGTTTCTATTAAGCAAGTTCATCTTCGTAAATACAGTTTGTTCAATTCTATGGTTAATGGAGACAAACAGGCAGTTGTGCATCTTTAAAAAGCATCTTTGAAAAGCAGAAGTGGAGACTCCTGCATAAACAACAAGAATGCAGCAAGCGGTTTCTGGATGGTGAATTTACAGGAAAACACTTGTCTTTTCTAGCAGCCATTGTACAGAGCATACAGCTGTAAAACCAGCTGACCAAACATCTTAGAACTCTGCTTGGGTTGCTAGGCAACAGCGCCGTGCGCCTTGAATATGATTCAACAATCAGGAGGTTTTTGAAATGACTCATTTTCCAAACACCAAAAAACATTAACTTATTGCCAAAAACCAGCCAGAATGTTTTTTTTAAGAGTTTGGCCCAAATAGAATGAAAAAGTGAAAAATACAAATTTTGCAAAATAGATTCACTTTAATATTACTGACAAAACCTGACTTCTCTTGTTGGAAAGCCAGAGTGTTTGCTGATTCTAACAATAACTTACTGATAGCATTCAATAGCCTGAACTAGCCTGACATAAATGTAGTTAACATGCTAACTGAAGAAGAGCTAAGTGTCAGTGGGAACTCACCTGAATGAGAAACAGAAACACTCACAGTCAAAACTCATCATATGGAAACAGGACAAATGAAATGTTTCTGCCAGAAAAGGCAGGAACAGCAAATGTTTTTATCGCGATGCTGTAAATTGGTGAAAAATGTGAGGAGTTTGATAGAAAAAACTGCTGATTTTCCCAACTTTAGCCAGAGGGAACGCGGCTTTTATCTAAACTCCACCGTGATAAGCTGTTAATTTTCCTTCTGCAGAAGCTGCAGGGTTGTTTCTGGTATCTGATCCTTTAAGCAGCACCGTTATTTCCTTATTTATTTACTGATCTCGTCGAACATCTGTGAGTCTGTTGACGGGGATGTGACGGGAGATAACGCGCGGCGACAGATGCTGCCGGTGATTTATCCCGGCTACCTTTACAGATCATCAAACTGAAGCGTGTTCGCCTGACTGCGCCGCGCCTGTACTTTCAGAGCGCGCAACAGAACTCTTACTCAGCTTTATTACCGACGCCTGCGGCCCCACCGGAAGTCACAAGCTGTCAGACACATTTGGGTCAAATCTAAAGCTCAAACTCGCAACACAAGCTCGTTTTTATTTGCTCCAGCTAAGGGATGCACTTCTGAGCTGGCATATTTAATGCAAATGTTTTTATCTCTCACCATTTCCAGTTGATCAATTAATAAAGAACGCATAAATGTCAAATTACCCTGGAAAATGACAGTGCAAGTTTAATTAAAAACAGAATGAAAGTTAAAGCAGAGTGAACTAACATGAGCTGAATTATTAAACTCTGAACATGGAAAACTTTGGCTGTGGCGACGTTTGTTCTTGTTCTGCATGTCATTATCGCTGCTGAAATAAACTGGATTTTCCTTCAGGAGGATTATCTGAAGAAAAAGTTTTCCACATTTAAGGAAAACTTCTCTACACTGCAAAAACACAAAATACTACCACGAATTTAAGACTACTATCTACTGCAAATATCTTTGTAGTACACTTGAAATAAGACAAAAGAAGCTCAAAAGTAACTTTTCAGAAAGATATAAAAGCTTGGTCTAAGTCAATTATTTCTGAATATAGATTTTAAAAATGTACTTGTTCCATTGGCAAATTTTTCCCCCTTCTTCAGTGAAAAAACCTGCCAGTAGAACAAGTACTTTTTATTTATGTTCAAGAATTATTGACCTAAAACAAGCTTATTTAGGGGAAGCTAAGTTTGCTAAACATTTTCAAAGTTAGCAAAAATGCTAAAACGCTCAAGAAAATAGTTATCAGCAGATTATCCACCTCTGCTGGTTTGGATGGCTGTTTGTGATCAGCTTATTTACGTAACCAGCTATGTAAAACCATTCAGCTGGAGGTTTTTTCAGTATTTTATCCACTTTGTGAAATTCAGCACCACCTGGAGGCCAACAGACAACTGACACAAAATTATTACGTTTATAAAACTCTCCTTGACTTATTATTTATTTGAGTAACTTCTTTTTTTTTATTACTTTTAGGAGTATTTTTACTTTGAGTAATTTTATTATGACGTACTTCTACTCTTATGTGAGTACAATTTCTGGTTTTTCTACCCACTGAATGAAAAACAAACATGTTTTAACCTAAAATTCACTGGACTCAGACACACACCTGCAATTTCTGTTAAAGTTTTATAAGTTTTTATTGAAAGAAACTGATTAGAAAATATTTTCTTTTGCCTGATTTTATTATATTTTATTACTTGAATTATTATTATTTTCGTCCTGAAAATACCAAAATTTCCACTTAAGTTTATATTATGATGATGTATTTTTAAATATTAAACGATTGATAATATGATCAGTCACCCAGTAAACTTTTTACCAAATACTTTTTACTTGAATAATTTCTTAGATGACTACTTTTTACTTTTACCTGAGTAAAAATATGTTGCAGTAGTGCTACTCTTATTTGAGTATAATTTTGGATATTTTACCCACCTCTGGATATAAAAGCATGTGGTCCAGATGCAAACTTCAAAATAAAAATATACAGTTAGCCCCCCACCCAAAAACACAAACCCAAAACTGTTCAAATAAGAAGGTCAAAATGAAAGTGACATTAATGCTAATCAATAGAAAATGCACCTGTAAAACATTTCTGTTTGCACTGATTTATTTATAATGTTATTGTGCATCAAAAAGAGAAAATGGTTCCGATACGTGAACCATTTCCTGGAACAGAGGGTGATTCTGCCAGTGAGAACTCTTCCTATTATTTATGCAGAGCAAAGAGGCAAGCTGAGGCCAGGCTGGGTCCATTTAATTTCTGGGCTCATCATGAGGACAGTTTCTATTTTTAGCCTGAACACGAGGAAACTGAGAAAGATGGAGAGGCTGAGGGAAGCGGAGACACGCAGGGACAGAGGGAGAAGAGAGAGTCTCAGGGTGACAGAGGGGTCCAATCGGTCATTCTGACAAACCTTATTATAACCTCTAAAGTGCAAGGCTGGAAACACTCCCGCTGTTAAACAAATAGCACCCACTCTCTGTTTTTCATTTGCCTGTTAAATGGTGCTAATATGTTTGGGGTAATATTTCCACAGCTAAGAATATTCTGTCTCCATAACTTGTAATAAGATGTGCTAACATTCAGACTAACCACATTATTGTCTCATTGGTTCTGTTTTTACTGTATTTTCAATTAAAATCTCCCTTTTTGCTGATAGATTATTGAGTAAATTGACATGTGAGATCAACAACAAATATATTTAAGGTTTTTAATCTGTTATTTAGGTTATTCAGCCATCAAATTGGTTCAAAGTGCTATTACACCCATTTTATTATTCATGGAACTAGCTAGCCGCTACATGTTTAGCACTGAGATGCTATTTTAGGCTAGCATAGCTTCTTTAATAAGCTAACTTGTTTTAGCACAGGTTGAACACAACAATACTCTTCTCCAGCTGTCCATCAGATTGTTTTTTAAGCAGAAATTACTTCCCACTGGGTCAGGAGAAGCAGCTTTGCCGTCCATTCATGTTAGCGAACGTCTCAGATTTACAGCGTGGAGCATTTATAAGTAAAAAAAAAATCTATATGTTAAAATCTGTGTAAATAATTAATCAAAATCAAGGCGTTAAATATAACATTTTATGTACTTGGTGTCAAAAAGCGGCTACATTAGTACAGACTAGAAATGTAAATATAGCACAGGCAGTAAATATAATTGGTATGCAAATTAGCAACATTATCCATTATTGGACACAACTCTGACCAATAGGTGGCAGTAAAGTGCTTTGAATCTCATGGACTAACTATGAATATACTGTAGTTCCATATAGTCACTGTAGTAACATCTGCTAGTCTCCCAGCAACCAGAGCGATAAGACAGATGTTATTTTCTAGTTCTCGGAAGCCCCGCCCCTTTCTAATGCTGCCCTGGGCAACCGCCGATGCAGTCCATATCTAAAAGCACCAAAATCTACAGAACTACAATGGGCTGAAATGATGTAACCAATGCAGTTTAATCAAACTGCAGCCAATGAGAGGTTAAACTCCATAACTCGGAATCAAACATCAAAACATTTAAGGAGGTTTTTAAAAAATCCCTGATTCATTTGGAGTTTAACCTCCAACTGGATGTTGGCCAGTTGGAGATTGAGTTTGTTAATTGAGTTAATTTGAGTTTAACTCCAAAACCCCAATCAACTAATTGGTTATTTGAAAGTATTAACCAATTAATTACAGGTATTTACCAATTAATACCACAGATTAATTGGAGGTAGTACCACAGATGACCACTTGGTGGCAAAACCCATTCCTTGCTCTAAAAGCTCAGGGACTCAAGAACGGAGAATAAAACTGGCTTTTCAAAAACCTTTTCTTTCTTCAGACATTTACTGTCTTTTATTAGATTTATCACATCTGATTGGTGTGCGTGTTCAAGATGTGGTTTTTTTTAATCAAGTTTCAAATGTCAACTCTGCTCCACCTTCTAATTCAAACACGGTAAAGTCTTCAGACTCCGAAACGTTAAAAATAGAATCGGCTGAATGTCAAACTCAATTTAATGTGTCTGCAATTAAATTGGATTGTAGACACAGTACTGTCTTTCTTAATGCAACTTTCTTGAAAATGTACTAAACTAAGTGAGTTATTAATGACTTTGCTGAAAGTGATGACCACACAAACAATCCAGGAAAAAGCAAGTATAACTAGCAGTTAAGATAAGTTTAGTAACATAATAGCACAGGACAAAACCGAATGAAACATAGTGAATATTTAAAATTAGACTAATTAAAAGTCATAACTCAGCTCACCTTAAATGGTGCAGAATCAAAACGCTTAAGGAGGCTTTGAAAGAATCCTCGGTTCTTCTGAGAACGTCTGCTCAGCTGACCTCACCGACCTTTTTGGAAGCACAAAGTGAAGAGAAATGGCAGATGAGACGTTGCAAATTTGTTCAATAATTTCGTTTATCCTTTTAATATCAATAAAGGTTTTTCTTCTAGCTCAGTATTTGAGTCAACATGTCTCTCTTCTGACATTCTAATTTTCCATAATCATTCACAGCGCGTTCTCCTCTGATGCTGTCAAATGATGGTTTTATTTATTCATCCGAGCCTGAAAGCGTTTGCTTAGCCAGCTCATGTAAAGATTTTTTCTCCTGCAACAAAAGCAATTCACAAAGAATAAAAATGAGTTCACAGGGTCTCCTGATGTCTTTATCTGCCAAAATAAAAATATACGAGGAGCCGCAAAGCATGATCTTTTTATTTATTTATTTTTAAGAGAGGGATGGGAGATTGTTAGAACGGCATTAAACATTCACATAACTAGTCAACACAGTCCCAGAACTTATATTAAATTGAATATTGTCTGATATTAATGTTTCCATTCAAACTATGGAGAATAACACCATACCTGCAGTCAGACGTGAATCACTGTGTGCTTCAGTCTTCAAGGCCTCGTCTCAAAGAGTGTAACTGTGCCTAAAACCCTCATCAAACGCCCATGACCACATCTCTGGTTGAAAGGATGTTTTCCATACAGAGGAAAATTAGGATCTCTCTCACGAATACAATGTCACTGGAGTGTTGAAATGCATTGGATATGGCCTCTGCAGAGAAGAGCCTTGTCAGGCTCTTTTCTGCTCTGTGGCTTTAATCTTAGGACCATTGAAAAATGAATTTCTCTCAGGGGGAAATGGGAAGCATGTAAAGTTCAACAAATGGACAGCAGACCCTGTTTTGTTGCTATTCTGAGGGTATTTTTTTTATAGTTTACATTGTGTAGATGTTTGAGTTGATTTTAATTGTATGTCTAAATGCGAGGAAAAGAAGAATATTTTGTGGAACATTAAGTCATCTCATGTTTTTGAAAAATATATGTCACTTTTAATGTGCTCCTGTTCTCAGTAGTATGGGATCAATGGTGAGGAATTCACAGTGTTCTGCTGCACAATGACCGAGTACGTTACTTTAATTTCAGTGTTTTCCATATATATAAAAAAAAAAAAGTTTAACAAATGGGAATGAAATTACATAAGTGCTCCCAGGTGGTCGGATAATGATTTAATCAGGAAGTAAGCGATGCCCTTACATTCAGTTTCAATCATTCAGCATCCTGAGGGGAGTGAAGTGTTTCCAATATTTGCTGCTTTTGTAGCAACTGCAGCTTCACACATAAAATATTCCATTTAGATTTAAAATCTCTTTTGCCAAGGCCAACAGCAGCACAGAGTTTAAGACGATCATAAATAAACACATTAACCAATAAAACATGTATATGTAGCTGGTTTTGTTGGTGTTCCACCAACAAAGCTCTGCGTTGTGAAATCAAGATAGCGCCTCCATAGCTCTCATCTGGTCTTTTATCATAGTATTGAGCATTAAATTATAAGCATTTGACCGATTTACATCGGGACAGAACAAATCAAAGTAAAGGAAAAACACCACCGGCTGATCCCTGTGATTAATAATAGAAATTCATAACAATTTACATATTATGAAACTATATATAAAATCAACAATAAAGATTAATAAACAAAGACAGATGAATGACAACATACTTGCACAAAATGGAATTAAACAGCTCAGCAGGACAAAAACACCCAGGAAAAGCAGCTAGCTTGTTCAACGGTAAGGCCTAACACTCGACAAAATCAATACATTCTCCGCAAAATTATATACAAAAATAATTAACTAACATCTTAAAATCACGTTAGCCAGAAGACTGTAAACACATTTTGTCCTCAACAGCAACTTTTAGACACTTTTTCAACAGAAACTCAGTGAGAAACTCACCTCTCCCCGTTGGAGCCATTAACGGTCTGGTGAAGAAGGAAGTGACGTCACACGTCACGAACGCAAAATAAAACTAAACTTTCCCAAAATTATTATTTAGATTTTGTTTACATTATACAGTATATATATAGAGGGACTCTAGCCCACTCAGCCTTAGACTGTTGCTTAACTACGGATTAACCAAACAAACAATTCTATCTAATAAGGAGGTAGACTCCATCAGGGGAACATTTTTATTTCTAAGGCCATACTTGGATTTTTTTTTCATACTTATTTGTTTGCCTAAATAAACTGGAAAGCCACTGGAGGATATTCTGTTTATGCCCCTGCCTGTATGTCTTGGCAAATTCTACAAATAAATAGATTTTCTCAAGAAAAGCAGCATGCTGGGCTTCTCTTTGTAGCTTTACTTAAGGCTCACTGTTACATTTGTCCCCTGCATTTATGTAACACTGTCCATTAATCGAATAAAAAACGGACCACTTGGTAGAAGTCAGCATCCTGCATCTCGACTTGCTTTGTTTGTTTAACTTGCCTTCATTAAGTTATCCAAATATATGAGATCCTGTCAGAAGTCATTCCACCTTTTCTCTTATGAAGCCAATCATGCACTGATTTGAAAGTATCTCTGCGTATCAGGTAGTTTGCTAGATCTGGTTCACTGGGGAAAAATATTGCAACATTTGTTTCATTTTCAGCTGCTGTTGTTCGCTTTCTCTCTGCACTGTCAAATGATCCAACCCATTGAAAAACGTGTTCTGCACCAAGAACCTCTGAAGTAAGGAATATGAAAACCTCTGAAGAAGACACTGCACACAACTTTCTTCTTCAGGAAATGTAAACAAAAAGGGAGTGGCATCAGAGTTTAGCTGTTTAGGATTTCTCTTTTGTCTTTGGCTAAAGACCAAAAGCCATTTCTCCTGCTAGAGCTAGACTTGTTTAGGTTGAATTTACCCAGAATGCCCTTCACTGCTTTACGCTTCCTGCTTTTGGAGCAATCTCTAGTCCACTTGATGTTCACATATGCATTCGAACCGCAACAGAGTTCACTTCAACCAAACTAAGACCAAGGTTTGCGGATCAGAGTTAGCTTTTTTGGTCCACATCAGAGTTCACTTACATATTCACACCTCCACAAACGAATTGGACTTTATAGACAAGTGGGTTGGAGTTGGATTAAAGTGGATGGAACAGGGCTGATGAGAATGGACCCTAGCAACAAAAGGAGAATCCCCTTGACACGTATACCCTTTGCTAATTAATTTATTTCCAATATGAAACGAGTTAAAAAAGCTCTCGATTTAGTTAAATTGTGCTTTGTAGCGCTGTAGAAAGCGTCTGAGCTGTACCATAATTCTTCACCAATAAAACACCTTTCCAATAACACCTACACCAGTTTTAGTCAATGTCTGTTTTAGTCCCAGTCGAGGCTCTTGTTCAGTCTCTGTTCAGATTGGATAAAGTTAATCCTGTGATTTGTCTGGTGATGCAGATGCAGTTTTTCTCTCCAGAGTGACATTACTGAATCCCCGATAAGAAAGAAAAAAGATGGGGAAAACTAATTGCCTGACCTTTATCGACTCCTTTAGAGGAGGAACACAGCAACGTGCACCAACCCTCGTTACATCCGCATAATTAACGTCAATCGATCCGACTGCCGTTTTCCTCTCCGCTGATGTACGCTGATGTGCCAAGAAGGAGAGTGACAGCTGTCCCGCAAAGTGACGCGAGACAGATTCCTTACCCGATGAATCATTGACCGCAGCTAACGGGCAAGAAGAAGAAAGAGCAAGACAAGGAAAATCTATTAAAACCCTCAAACAGACCCGAGCTGTCAACCAGAAGAACTATCGACGATCTTTATTCTGGGATCAATGGCTTTGTCCAGCTTATTGATTTAGTTTTGTTGCCTTTCTTTAGATGACTACTTGAATGTCAGATCAAACTTCATGTCATATCCAGGTCCAGACAACCTACAAAAAGATGATCAGAGCAGAGAGTATTCCAGAAATATGCCCCATCTTCAGTACTTTTTACTCTCATAGAAGAAACTAAGGGGTTACAAGTGAAATTTGTTTCCAGAACAAGGAAACACATCATCATGAATCTGTTACCGATATTTAAAGGTCTTATTACCATCATCTATGCAATCTATCATGAGGGTCGCGAGGAAAAGAAGCCCTGCCACTGACTCATTATAAACCACTTCAAGTTTAACATTAAACATTTAAACACGATACGGAGAAAATAAAGAGCAACTCGAGCCTAAAGCTTTATTGCTCCAGTATCTAAATTGCTTATTGTTGAAAAAAAGCCCCACTTAGAAGTTCATCGTACATTTCCCCCACCTGAAGGATATAACAGCTTTATTTCCTCTCGGGAGCCCGACTCCTTCTTCACTGTCAACCCTCGACAGATTTGCATATGCGGTCAAGAGGTCACCGACTCAGAGGCTCAGGCTGACATTTTAATTCTGCACAGACAGCCAGAGTCTGGCCCAGTCCATTCCCGCCCCGTCTCCACACCCGTCTGACAGGTAAAGTAATGCCAAAGTTGGGGGTGTTCAGCCGTGAGGAAGCAAAGGCAGCAAACTTTGTGCATATTTGACATTGAATCACCGCTTCAGAGTGAGCGGTAAAATTCATTCTGTTCTTCCAATCATGCAGTTTACATGTTCTGCTCACACTGACAAATTTCAAATATGATTATATGCTGCCTGGCTAAAGAAAAGTCTCCACCTGAATTTAACTAAGCAAATAGGTACGAGCCTCCTGTTGGATGATTATCTTTCAGCTGCAACAAGTTATTGAACCTCAACTGATGCAAAGAGGAGCTTCTCATTTTGTAAGCAACTATGTAGAAAGACACATCCTGTGGTCGTGGAAAAGATGTTGGTCTGTTTAAAAATGGTCAAACTCCATTGGCATCAACCATAAGAAACATCTGAGATGATGCAGAAGCTACCTATACTAGATTAATCGTGGTCCAATTCATCATTTAAAACTGGAAGGAAATTTGGGAAACCATCATCTGCGAGGAAGTTGTCCTGCATCAGTTCTTCTGTTTCTTCTTGTGCAGTCTGCTGTGTTGTGACAGATGGTCGCTTGTCCTGAGCCAGGTTCTGGTTCTTCTGGAGTTGTTCCTCTCCACTGTCGCTACATGCATGAGGGATTGTCAGCGACTTGTTGCATTCTGCTGGATGTCATTTGATAGAAAACTTTTTAAACTCATTGCAACAATGAACTGATTTGATAACTTGGCTCAGGTGGAATGTACAGTATGTGACTGAATTCAAATTACCGGTAGTGTTGTTGTAAAGTTCCTTGAGACAAAACTTGCTGTGAAATGACGCCATATCCTCCTGAGACCCAGCAATACATTTTTGTCCTCTGTGGAGCACACAGGTTTTTTGTTCATAACTCTGAAACCATACATGCCACTGTGTTAAATCCTGTTGGTCCTTAGAGAGGACACCCTGGGCCTCGAAATGTGTTCATATTTGCCACAAAAGAGTCCCGATGTCCTCTCCAAAGGACATACTCTAAAAAATAAGTAAAAACATGTTTTGAAATTTTTTCAATTGTAGTGATGTTTTTTCACTCCAAAGAGTCATGTAGTGTAAAAAAGAAGAAATTCAAAAACTTTTTTTTTCTCTGGGTCTCAGGAGGCTAAAATAAAACTGAGTTGAATTGCCCAAAACTGAACATTATGATTATGTTTAAATGGTGACCAATATTGGAATTGGTAGATTGGCTCTATTGTAGTCCAAGAGAAAAGTGAAAAATGTATTAAAGCTACAACTTGTTCACATCTGCTTGTCTCTTCTGGGCTGGGAAACCCTCTGCAACT
Source organism: Xiphophorus maculatus (assembly GCF_002775205.1). Lineage (NCBI taxonomy): Eukaryota > Metazoa > Chordata > Actinopteri > Cyprinodontiformes > Poeciliidae > Xiphophorus > Xiphophorus maculatus. The sequence continues at coordinate 29,302,392 of NC_036449.1, forward strand.
GCAGACTCTTGCAAAGAACGGAAACGTCTACCCTAGGCTATTTGCAAAAAGTAATTCTCTACATCAACTTATGTTTGCTTATTTAATCTGAAGCCCTTATCATAATTTAATCACTTTAATGCAGCAGGGAAACCCTAGCGTTTGGCATAGCTTATAGGAATAAAATCAGTCTCTTCTGGTCAGGCAGGCAGCTCTGCTCTGACTTTGCATGTCTTATTCTGGGGATTTGTTTGAGCATCTGCAAACTGTTGAAGTTTATTATGCTGCCTTGTGCAATGACTCAGAGTCTTACATTTCTTCCATAATAAAGTTAAGTTAAAAATGAAGCTTTCAACAAAAGAACAACTATAGTGAAGCTAAAGTAATTTTATCGTTTTATTTGAAGAAAAGAATGAAGACAGATGTATGGACTTTAAAGTAAGACATTGATAACAATGAATATGGCAAAGATTTGAGGAGAAATAACTATGTAGGACATTAGTTTGAAGGAGGAGTCCTGCAGATAAACATTTCTCTATACGTTTATTTGAAGTATTCCTGATGTTCTGTCACACCAGCCTTGTTGTATTGAAGTCTTGTTAATTTGATAAGAATGTCCAGTTTATTTAGGGGGTTTGAATGAATAATCAAACTCTGCTGCAGATCAACAAAGCGAACACTGTTCAGCCAATAAAAGTCATTGCACTTCAATTGAACCAATAATAAACGGGCAACAATAGAAAGTATTGTGGGTAGACCCAACCAAACCAACGACCATTGTAGCAAATGGCAGTGAGAAATGACTCCAGGACTTACATGGAGGGAGATACATCATGGGAAAAGTCTGGTTTGTCGAATGAGCTCTACTGTAGCTGAGAGGTGGATTGGTTTGTCCACCCAGTGTGGTCAGAACCACTCACAGCTTAATCTGCTAAAGGCCGTGAAGATGATGGTAGATGTCCGGAGAACATCCTCCACCCTGCCTCCCCTCACCATCCTCAAGAACACCGTATCTACTTTGGATCACTTCCAGTTCTAGGAACCATCCTTCTTTTTTGAGACCTGAGATGGTTCTCACACATAGACACTGGTCAGAAGACGGCCTAACAGGGACCGGACTTCCTGTGGAAACTCTACAACCTTCAACAGAAACTGTTCTGTGCCACCATTACTCTTTACTGTGCCCGTTCATCATTGTGTGGTTTGGTTCAACCACAACAGGACAGGACTAGATGGCAAATTTGATCTGCAAAGATGATCATCCAGTGTTGTCACATCTTTCAAGATAAAAGTGTTTTGCTTCATTTTTGGGGAGCTTGGAGATGTATTTATATATTTTCAGAAAGTCGAGCCCAAATAAGCAACTTTACATTCAAAAACAATCCCAAAGAAGCACAACTCATGACAACTCTTTTACAAGAGACTTTAGGGAAAAATAAGTCCAAAGTGGACTTGGCAGCACTGATCGGGTCTGACCTTCTCTCCTACAGGGACTTGGACAGGTCTACGGGCAGGAAAAGAGCGGCTAACATCTCTGGACACAGACTGCAGAAGGTAGTAGTAGTACTCAGTCCAAAATCACTCCTAGGCCCCATCATTTTAGAAAAGTCATTCAAACATGTAACATTTTATCTCCATTAGCCATATTCAGGGAGTGTTTCATGATTGGTCAGTGCATTTATTCTGACCAATCATGGTCACCATAAACATGGTGACACACACCATGTTTATTTGAGTAAAGGGACAGCGGCTCTACAAGGAACAAAAATGAGGAACATTGCTGATGTCATCTGAGATTGTAGTTATTTGAAGCCTTGAATGCTAATTCATCCACCAGTTTTTGCTTCTACTGTGAGGCGTGACTGGGTGCACTGGGGTGAAACCATGTGTTTGTCTGTTCTCATTAGCCAACCCTTTTGGTCTGTTGTGCATTTAGCTGCTACATGTCTTGGCATGAACTGATCACTTTATCTCCTTGTAAAGCTGTTTTTAATCATTTATGCTTACTTGCAAGCCCTTTTTCAAGTAACAGAACAAACTTGTACCAAGTAGCTAAAACTACTGCACTACTTTCTGCTCTACTTTTGAGTGTGCAGATGTGTTTATTCTAGCTTTTACCTGAATTGGTAAAGAAAGAAAAGACATTTTGGTGATTTCTGACCAGGAAGTTGAAAAATCTTACAGTTTTTGACTGATGAATCCTTAAAGCTTTGAAAACAGCCTCTTACTGAAACGTAAATACATGTTGTTCTTCGTTCTGCTTCTGGCCATTTTCATAATCGTTCTTGTGTTCTTTCTTTTTGGCACCAACTTGAAGTTGATAGAAGTGTTCAAAAATCGGACAAAGGGGCGTGCTGTGGTGGTGCAGCGGGTTAGCACGCCCCACGTTTGGAGGCCCTAGTCCTCGACGCGGACGTCGCGGGTTCGACTCCCGGTCCCGACGACCTTCGCCGCATGTCTTCCCCCCTCTCCTCGCCCTCCTTCCTGTCTGCCTACTGTCGAAAAAATACGAGCCACTAGCGCCGCAAAAACTCTTCGAAAAAAAAAAATTGGACAAATACTTTTCGACTCCAAGCAGGTGGAAAAACTAGAGGAGCTTTTACCATTAGAGGTTAGAGTTTGTGGTACTTCAGCATCTTTATAAGTATTTCTGTAAATACATCTTGAATAAATCTTTGCTACAAAGGACTTGCTGCCGAAGACCATCTGCTGCTGGACGACTTAGGAGTGGCATGTAACTGTAAAGTTGAAAGTGATTTATAGAGATTTAAGAAATGATAAACTGGGAACATTCCCATGTCACACATCCATTTGTGCACTTAATCAAAGATTTCCTGCTGAAGACGTGGTGGAGCAAACTCCCTAATGAAAGATTTCGAATTCATCGTGAAACCATCCCAGATAACCTTGCAACGCTCCGGCTCATCTGAAGCAACCCAGCCATAAAATCATTCCACTCAACGTGTCGTTATATCCTAATTCATCTCAGAGGAACTGTGAGTCAAAGACTTTGTTTAATAATCTTGTTAAAGTCACTCTGAACAGGAAAAGCTCACTATGAACGATAAAATCCTTTCTGTCTTTATCACTGCAAACGATGATGAAAACATTGCTGCAATCTGCAGTATCAGCAACACCTTCCTGCTTTAAGCCACCAGACTTGTGTCCACTCACTTGATGACCCTGTCAAAGCATTGGCTGTTGCCTTCTACTTATCTGAAATCAACTACTATGACAGAATATTAAGGCCACGCTAAGAAAGTAAGAAAAAATAAAGTTGTACAAAAATAAAGTCAAAATAATACAAAGTAGAGCCTCCTGCACAACCAACAAGAATACAGGAAGTTGTTTCTGGATGCTAAGTCAACAACAAAACGCCTGTCTTTTCCAGAATATCGCAGCTGACCAAACATGCTGGAACTCAGCTTGAGTTTATCTTTATAATTCTAAATCACACAGTTTTATGGTCAGTGGAAATACAGCTAGTGTAAGCTTAGAGCAATACATAAGACCTAAGGAGCACAAAATGGTCACTAAGTCCTTCACACAACATCAACTAAACTGAATACTACTTTTTCATTTTAGAGTTGCTTTAAGTCGCCCAGATAATGAGCTTTTAATTCATTATTACTACTATTTTTTTGGTTGATATGAATCATACTTGTCCAGTAACATCTAAACCACAAGGAGTTGATCATTGGATCTGTTCTCTTGTTCTCAGAGACAGAAAATGGAGCTGATTGCAGAGGTCAGGGGTGAAGTGCTTCCACCATGAAGCAACGCAGCAGAGCCTGAATCTCAAGCACTCAAATCATTTAAATTTAGGATGTGCCTGATGAGGCCTGACACACTGTGGCTGCAGCCAGCGCAGATGTGGAGAGAGCAGAGCATGAACATATGAAACACGTGGAGTAACATATGTACCGACATACACACAGTATCCCCAGAGGGACGGGGAAAAGGCCATAATGCTGTGCCGCACCACTCCCAGCCGGGCCTTTGGGAAGAAGAAATACGGGCCCCCGGAAAGGTCTGCTTGTTCTCCTGCGTTGGCGCGTTCCCCACGCATCCATACATCACATGCCTCCTGCGTGCCGGCGCAGGAAAACCCAAACGCCTGAGACCGCTGTGGAAAATCACTAAAGGAGGCGACTGGAACAGAAGGAAGAGAATATTAGACGTGGAGCTGATGAGGGAACTGGTACAATGGTCTGGGACGGAGAACAAGTGGTATGTGGAACGCAGTGCAGCGTGAGTGGAGGGATACGTCCAAAAGAAGAGGGTGTGCTGGTCAGCGAGATCCCAAGATTGTCCTTTGGGTGTTGAAGTGAAGTGTGATGCCAAGAAGAACATTATGTGCAAAAACACAAACACACATGAATATATTTCAATCTTAAAGGGGCAGTATTTGAGTGTTTGTGTCTGAATGGGAATATTTACTCAACCTTAAAATTCTGTGCAGTTTTAGAAACTCATCCTGTGTTTCTTTCCAACTTGCCACTCGTTCCTATTTCTTGTCTTGGGGTCTTGGTCACCATGTTTGGTAGACAGATTTTTTAGAGGAATGTTTTTTAGTTGTTAAGCCACTTTAATCTGACCTTTGCCCCAAAAAACTCCAAACATCCACTGACTTTTTAACAACCTGTCAGAAGAATGTACGTTCGTATCTCATTAAAGCAAGAAGCTTTCTCTATGAAGTGAGAAAGTTTCTCGTTATAACAAGATATAAAATCCATCCCGTGATGACAAAACACCGCTCCTGAATTGGCGGAAAAATTAATTTTAGTTTACATTTTATTAAAAAAATATATGCAAGCTCGTTGCCTCAGTTAGTTGGTTTCATCAAATCAGTTGAGTAACATTTTTTGTACAATTTTAGTGAGCATAACTCAAGTTAACTTAATAAATCTGAGTATATTGTAATTACTTAAATAGCAGCCAGAGCTTATTTTTTTTATTATGTAAATAAATCCCAAAGCTTTTCGAAGACATTAAAAAAAACTTGGAACTACTTGTATAAAAAGAAAATTAACTAAAACAGTTCCTGGCTCCCATTCTCAGTAAATATGCAACCCTGCAAAAATGTGTGGTTGTTTTTATCGGCACCCTAATGAGATTGTTGTGTTCACATCCCCAATGGGGGAAATAAATCTGAATTTGTTTTAAATAGACTGATCTTAAATAAAATAATATAAAAAACACCCTTAGTAAAGAATGATCCAACTCTCAGGTTCGATTTAGGTCTTGACTTTTAGATAGTTTTGATACATCTTAGTCCAAATAATAATAATACTGCACCTTATTTGGTTGAAGCATCCTACCTTCAACTGCCATAGCGTCACATAATGCTGCTACCAGGGAAAACGAGCAAAAAAGCAGGTAAAACTGACAGTTCAATGAAAACAACCATAGCTGTGTCTCCATTGACCATAAAATTGAGCATTTTGACATTTTGAAAATAAATGTGCTTAATGCAAACATGTCAATAAAAAAAAAAAAAAAATACTCGGTTGTTGATAAAAAGTTTGTGGATGAGGTGGGTTTTTTTTTGTTGTATCGAAATTCTTTTATTCTGAAAAACTGCAGTGGAAACATTTTTTTTCACATCAGAGGAGTCACATGATTAACAACTGGATGTTACTACTGGCAGAAATGACAAAGAAGACAATGACAGGAAGTAATAAGAGCATGATGTTTTTTAAGTGTGATTAAACTTATTCACGTGTGACTTTAATTGTGTTTTGTTTTGTTGCTGCAATTCTGAAATTGCATATTTTTTTCCAACATTAGCGGGATATCAACAATGTTTTGCAAACATTTGCAACGGAATCGCGACTCTTGAGTGCATTATGATAAAAAGCTGCCATTATTGTGCAATCAAACTTTGGGAAACATTGTGAAAGACTTTAAAAACAATTTTCTTTTGACGTTGTGAAACACTGAGCTTCATATGATTTTAGTTTACGGTTTGTGCAGCAGTCGCCAAGGTTACCCGTTCACCCCATAAATCTGCGGCGCCGTAAATACAGCACACATTGAGTCCATGTGTTCTCTGTTGCTTAAAGTCAGCTTCACCTCATCTGTTTTAAATGGATGAGCTGCTTTTGACTGACCTGAGCCTTAAACCCCAAACACTGAAAAAACTGCAGCAATCTGACTCGTGATGCACTGCAGCACTCAGAGGTTTTTTTTACCGTAAATTTCAGCGTCGTAAAAATCTAGAGACAAACTTTTATCCCCTGTAATAACTCGAGTAAACTTGAACAGGATTGCTTGTTCAGTGCCAGACGTTTGCAGATATTCATTCCCAGAAAGTTGATCCTGTTTGCGTTTTATTATAATAACATTGTTACTGTAGAGGGGGTCGTCTCTAACGTCCGCGCTGCACAGTTTGATTCTGTAAACTTGATATGAGATGCAGGTATTCAGTATATCCTACGTATGTAAATCAAAAGGATCTTTAGCGGGCCGATGGAAGTTTTTATTAAACCTGAGAGGCTTTTGTATTCGTCAGAGAAAATGAAAAGAAAAGAGAGAGAAAATGATTCCTCAGGGGAAACGGAAACATTTTTGCTTTGTTTTTAAGAAAGAAAGCCCAAATATTTTCTTAGAAAAAGTGCAGCTGCTCGTGTTGCCTTCATAACTTTTCATGAACAGTTTCATGATTATAAAGTTAAAAAACAACACAAAATTTGTTTGATTTCAACCATTGATGTAGTAAAAGTAATTATGAAGATTATAATGTTGAATAAAAGTTGTCCCTGTTTATGATTACTGTGATTTGCTAGATTTAATAATCTGCATTATATGCATATTATCATAACATGGTATAGGTTATAAAATAAAAATGTAATTTTTCACATAAGATTTGGTGTAAAATTAACTCCATAAAAATGACTACAAAAACATTAGGGCCAATGTAGACAGAAAATAAAAGTTTAAGCCAAAAAAAATCATAGAAATGTTGTAGAAAGTAAAGCAGTTTGAAAAGTCGATCATTTTCGACTTTAAAGCTCAGAAACGTCCCCCCAAAAAATCTTTAAAATTCCTGAGATTAATTAAAAACGTTTTTCCTAGGAAATCTTCAACTTTTCAAACCCAGAAATGTCCTTCTAGAGCTAAGTATTCTAGAGAAAATCCAGGTTGGGTAGCCAATCCGGGAGCGGCAGTCATCGTCCTTGGCGTTAATTAGCTTAGCCATAGGAGTCGAGATAAGGAAGACTGTAAATGTTAGCTCCTGTTGTAAGGCTAGCCACTGCGCGTATTGATGCATATTAAGGTGTTTTCTCAGCTGATAGTCCGGTAGACTCGGTTCAGTTGGGGACCAAGATCTCAACATTTGTCCCATTTTCAGCTGTTCTCTTTCTCTCTGCTCTGAGTCAAACCAGCCAAACCCTTGGAAAAACCTGTTCCCCTCCTCGCCTGTGGGGGCGCTGCACCAAGAACCACTGAAGGAAATGACACTCAAACCTCCACAGAAGACACTGAACTTCCTTCTTCATAAACTGTAAACAGAAATAGTAGCATCATATTTTATCGGTTGTAGGATTTCTCGAGCCATTTCTTCCGGTAGCGGTAGGCTAACATGTTTGTTTACCCAGAATGCCCTGCGCTGTAGCCCACTTCCTGCTTTTGGAGCGGTCTCTGGTCTGGTTGGCGTTCACATACGCATTCAAACCAAACCAGAGTTCACTTGAACCGAACCGAGACCGAGATTTGTAGGTGGACCAGAGTTTGATTTTTTGATCCGATTACACGTTCATACCTCCACAAACGAACTGGACTTTCTAGGCAAACGGACTGCAGTTGGATTAAAGCGAACTAAACAGGGCTGTCCATCAACCTTCCACTAAGTTTGGATTTTTGCAGTTTTCACTCTGTGACCTTGGCAAAAAAAAATTCCGTTCCTGGGAAGATTAGCTGCTGTCTGAAATGTTTTCTGCTGTGACTTGTTTTCAGATTAATTAGCATCAACCGTTGCTTCTAAACTATCACTGCTAATGCTAACAATATGATATAATGCTAATATCCTGCACTAATAAGCTATTCTTTGTACAGAGGTGCTCAAACTTTCATATAATTCACTAATTAATGCATTTTCTGTTAAATTCTGCAGAATTATTTTTTGTTTTTCCTTCCAGTAAATCACTTTAAACTACCCTGTGCTTCTTTTTAAAGGCGTTTCCATCTAAGTTATGAATGTTTTCCCTTTCATTCGACAGTTTTCAAGATTCTTTCCTCTCCATCTTTTAATTATTCTCCCTTAGCCGTGCTTTTGATGCAGCCAGGATCTGAATTGTTCATCTGTATGAAGAGTGTTATTTATGCCAAGACATCTGGTCTGCTGTGGTGATGTACTATGTTAGGGAATGAGATAAATGCTCTTATGACATACTGTATGCGCTGATGAATTGATCATGCCTGTGTGCTAACGACCAGAGTGAGCTGCTGGGGACGGCGTTATGCCAGTAATGTGTTTTCCTTTGACACTGGGAAGCCTCTTTATAGACGTGAACACACACCACTGCTTTTAGATGGCTTAATTAAGACTGTATCATTGGCAACAGATGATTCAGTGGAAGCAGACATCATTCTCATTAAAATATTTCCAGCTTTGCAGCCTCAACATAATGGTGTTGTGTTGTTATTTCTTTTGCTGCATTGCTGTTCAGCTTTCCGACTTTACTGCTGGTTTTGTAGTTAAATATGCATGGTCCTGCAGCCATTACTGTTTGGGGAGTTTGCAGTGACAGTCAGGTATATATTATTGTTGGTTTTAAAGCCCAATGCAACTCTTCCTGTGAAATTCAAGGAAAAACCCAACTTTCTTGGGTCTTCTCAAGTTTTACAATAACATGAAAGCACAATAATATGAAATATGGCCCAGAATAGATCAATAGCTTGGATACAAACCAGTTTTTCATTGTAACATAAGCTAGTAGCCACAATGTCAACATGGCACCGTAGACCAGCAAACATCTAAAACACATTTAAATATAATCTAACTTTGATGATGCATTGCTGCTTGTTAACTGCCTTTCTTCTCATATAATTTGGATTAAATTACTAAACCAACAAAGGAACAGTTTGGATCAATACTTACTGTATTTTCCAGACAATAGTTCTGTTTTCCCACCTGATAGTCCGGTAGACTCGTTTTGACTGGGGACCAAAACGGCATCATTTGTTTGATTTCCAGCTGCTGTGGTTCTTTCTCTCTGCTCTGAGTCAAACCAACCAAACGCTTTAAAAAATCTGTTCCCCTCCTCACCTGTGGGGGCGCTGCACCAAGAACCACTGAAGGAAACACTGAGCACAACTTCCTTCTTCATGAAAGACAAACAAAAATTGGATTAGCTTCAGATTTTAGTAGTTAAAGGATTTCTTTTTGGTCTTTGGCTCAAGACTAAGAGCCATTTTTCCAGGTAAAGCTAACGTAGCAAGTTTGTTTTTGTTGTATTTACCCATAAAGCCCTGCGCTGTAGTATGTTTCCTGCAATCGAGATTGATTATGCACTCCCACCATCCCCGTTTAGTCCGCTTTAATCCAACTCCAGTCCATTTGTCCCGAAAACCCGGTTTGTTTTAGGAGGTGTGAATGCGAATCGAACTCTGATACAGACCAAAAACTCAAACTGGTCCGCCTACACACCTCAGCCTCTGCTGAAGTGAAGTCTGGTTCGGTTTGAATACATATGTAAATGCCAAGCGGACCGGAGACTGTTCCAACAGCAGGAAGTAGACTATAAAGCCAGGCATTCTGGGTACAACACAAAAACACGCTAGGCTAGCGCTAGCAGGAGAAATGGCTCGTGGTCTTTAGCCAAAGAGAAATCCTATAACCACGAAAATCTGATGCCATTCCATTTTTGTTCACATTTCATCAAGTAGGAAGTTGTTCTCGGTGTCTTCTTCAGAGGTTCTTGGTGCAGCGCCCCCACAGGCGAGGAGGGGAACGGGTTTTTCCAAGGGTTTGGTTGGTTTGACTCAGCAGATCTTCTGGACTATCAGGTGGTAACACGCTGTGTTCAGTTGTTTTTTAACAAACTACCAGGAACTGCTCCGGTCAGTTAACGCATCAGTCAGAAAAACGAATAGGAAAAAAACATATAAATGTGTTTAAATAAACGGATCTGGGAGATTTTGCTCCAAACCAGCCGTACTTTTCTCCAGCAGCTCCTGAAGGACAGTAAGACAAACCTCAGGTATATGTGTAAAGAAATGAATTCACGTAAATTTCGTTTGTGGCTTTCATTCGCCGACGTCTGAAGAGCATCAGGCCGCATATTAAGCTCGGCTGTCAGTGTTTTCCTCTTTGAATGAGAAACCCCTTGAGCTGAAAACTAACTTTCATCCAGTAAATGTCAGAAGTTGACAGCATCATTCGCTGTTTGACGGGACGGTACTGTTATGAGCAGCAAAAATCCTCACTGAAATATTTTTGATCTTCCATCCAAGAAAATAAAAAATAATAATAAAAAATAAAGCTTCTGGCTTATTTCTGCAGTGTTTGTAATATATTTGGAATAATTACTAGACCCTGCACCATCCTGTGGCCATCTGTTTACAGAGGCAGAGGGAGAGGCTTCGCTCCGTCCGGGGGGTAAATGCCATTCAGTATCAGTTATGATCAAAGAGTGCCAGGCTCTGCCTCCTGGGCCACCATGTGCTGATAATTACACGGAAACTCTGGCCAGCGGGCTGAGAGCCGCAGACCGCAGCTACAAGGTGGAGAGGCTGCACAGCAGATCACTGGGAATGAGAGCCACAATAAAAAGGTTAAACATGACATTTCTACGGCTTATTTTACCCCGATGGCTCTGAACGCAGAGCTTTTTGGGAAACAAATTTGGTTTTTTATCTTTATTGATTCCGATGGAAGCTAATTTATTCTCAATATCATAATGCCAATTTCAATACTTAATAAAAACAGTAGATCTGCATCTTGATAACTTTGCTTATTTATTAGGTTCAAAGCGCCCAAAAATTGTCCTTAAGAGTAAATAAAGTATTTGGTAAAAGTACTGAGCGACCGATCAAATGATCAAACATTTAATATTTAAAAATACATAACCAGGCAGACCAAAATATAAAGTTAAGTGGGATTTTTTTAGGGATGAAAATGACAATAATTCATATAAATAAAAAATAAAATAAAATCAGGCAAAATAATTTATTTCCAAATCAGTTTCTTTCAATAAAAAACTTCAGAAACTTAAACACGAACTGCAGGTCTGTGTCTGTCTGGTGGATTCCTGGTTAAATCATGTTTTTCATTCAGTGGGTAGAAAATCCAGAAATTTTACTGGATTTTTACTCTACTATTTAGAGTAGAAATACTTCATGATAAAATTACTCAAATAAAAGTAAAAAAAAAATAGAGTAGTAAAAATACATATATATATATATATATATATATATTGTTTTTTCTTTTACAAAAAAGTTACTCCAGTAAATGTAATTGAGTAAATGTAACTATACTACTCCTGTTGGTTTGTCTTCTGATAATCATTCTCTGTTCTCTTGCTGTGTTGCCATCAGATATTTGTTCTTTTTTTCATGATGTACTTTGAAGAAACCTTCCGGTTGTAAATATCCTGCAGGGCATTATTAATCTCTTTCCAGTAATCTCTAATGGCTGGACAGAACATGATGGTTTTTGTGCAGAAACTTGTTTTTCTAACGAGCGCTGAGCTGAGTGCTGCCGGAGCTATCTGCACTAATTGCCTCTATACCCCACTGCGTGTTTAAACTACCCCGACTTCCTGCGGCACGCAGCGAGTCCCCAGCTGCGTGTTTGACCTGCTGGCCTGCAGGGTTAACGTCCCCCAGCGCTCTGCAGACGCCCCGGCCCTCCACCAGCATCAAACCGCAGGCGCAAAGTCAGGAACGGGGGGAGAAAATACGTTTGTTGGAAACCTTTTCACATTTCAGTTACAAACCTCAATATGTTTTATTGGATTTTAATGTGACAAACATAATGTGGTGCACAAAATGGGCAAGACATTTATACATGGTCTTTAAAGCGTTTCAAAAATCTGAGGGAAAAATGTTTTTTATATAATTTTTCAAACTGTAACAATGTGGGACAAAATATTTTACTCACTAACTGAATATTTAGTTTGTAAACAAAATATTTATTTAGCAACTGAAAGATTCAGTTTGAAGATAAATATTTAGCCCCAAACAAAATATCTAGTTAGCAAGCTGAAGATTTAGCTTCAAACATATTTAAGCTAAAAAGGCAAATTATTTTGCTAACTAAATATTTAGCTCCAAACTAGATATTTAAGTAGCAAGCAAAATATTTAGTTCTGAACTAAATATTTCTTTAATAAGCTAAATATTTAGTTAGCAAGCTCATTATATAAATATATATTAGTAACTAATCTTTAAATATATTTTGAATGTAAATTTTTGCTTCAATGCCATGAAAATGTGATATTTTTACTTTAGCTTATTGCACCGTGTTCTGACCAGGTCCAGAATAAAACATGTTTCTATCATTTTTACCCCCGTTTGTTCCTGGGCTTTATATAGCTCCAAACCCTCATTAACATTATTATGAGAGAATCCTGTGCGACCTTGGCTCTCATTAGTTTAAATCCACTTGTCAAGAAAAGAATCAACTTAAGCCTGTAACAGATGGAGCCAATATTACAGCTCAGAGTGAAAGCCAGAGCCTGGTGATTGGATTTAATATGAGCCTGGAAGCAGGTTTATGGCAACAGCCCCAAGCTTAAATATTATTTAAATCAAACCGCATGCAAACAAGGAGAATCACAAAGAAAGATGGAGGAATTTCCATCGTCCCTGTCGGACCGAGAGACGATTATTCATGGGTGAAATGGAGCATGTACTCTCCTTTTTCAGAAAAACAAGAACAGGGAAAATTAATTAGAAAGGTTAAGGTCAAAGAGAAAAAAACAAAAGGCTAAATAACAGGAAGGGAATCTGATTACAATGATTAATTTTGGAGATTGGAAGGTGATTATGCATGGAAATATGTGGTTAATTACTTCTCCTAAAAATATTCTCAGCAACAAAGACAGAGGCAAGAATGGAGCTTTAAGACTAAATATATTAACCATGTTGAAATACACACACTAAACCTTTCTGATACACAACAAAAATCCAGAGATTTCAGACAATCATTTATTGTAACTGTACAAAAAATATACAGTTATGCTTTGTAACATGTTTACACACAAACAGTAACATAACTCGAAGTTATTCATGGAAATGTATTTATTGCCAATTTATTTGTAAAATGTATCTGGAATTTTTTTAAGAAAATGTGGCATGGAAAGTTAAGATACCTACGAAGCTACTTGATAGGCGATTGGCTGGTGTTTATATCTTTTGTACATCTGTCATGATCCAAGCCTTAAATTTCATTCTTAATGGTCTTTTTAAAAGTCTTAAAAAGCCTTAAATCTGAGTTGCTGCAGAAACCAGGATGTGAGTTTTCATGCTGTGAAGCAGCAGCATTAAAACCTGCCTGCCTCCACAGAGGGAAGCCTGTGTGTTTTGTTTCTGTGTGAGAATGAGAAAAATAAATCAGGAAGCTGAGTGAATGAGAAAATATTTGTTAAAAAGCTTCTGACCTTTCTGTCCAGCAGAACGCTTGTAGCTCCGGTCAGACGGTTATTTACCATCGTTTAGAGTCAATGTCAGGCTTGACACTGAGAGCAACACTACGCTGCTAGACGTTACTGAAATATGGCATCAAATTCTGCAAAACAATGCAGGTTAATGCCAATAAACAGCATTCTGTTTGTGTTGAAGTAGTTTTCCACAAATTTTCACTGGTGGCTTTGTCTGGTTTTCAGAAGCAGTGACTGTTGAACGTGTTTTTGTTTACATGCCTGTTTGCTTCTGGCCTTTCATTCATCAGGAGTTTCATTTTAACATATATTTTACCAAAATTAAACATCAATGTTCTCAGAACTGTGACGGCGTAATAGGGAAACTGTAGGTTAAAAAAAAAAATACATTTCTGCACAAAAAATCTCATAACTGTGAAGATTGATCTCAGAACCTTTTTCAGAAAAACAAGGACATTTCTGATTCAAATTCTCAAGCTCAGAAATTACCTTGGTTTTTTTTTTTTTTGTAGTTTTTTTTTTTGTGGAAAATTTCTAAGAATAATCTCCAAATTTCTTTGTCCGAAATGTACTCCAGTTCTTTTCTATCTGCAGTGACCTTGATATAGTTTTGTACAAAACATCTAGTTCTGTTTGCATGCAGTTTTAGGAAGTCAGCTGTGTTCTCTGTGAAATATGATCCAAGAAAAATATTACAATTTTATAATTATTTATAACCAAATGGAGTTTAATGGATTGAATTTAGTTTTATGGACTAATTAATAGAAATTGATGGAATGAATTGAACTGAATGGGATCAGTGGTAGTTTATGGCATCACATTATTAGATTATTTCACTTTTCACTTGTAATAAGACATTTTTTATGTTATAAGTGACACTAAAACTTTTTAAACCAATACTAACAAATTATTGACTTAAAATAAGCTCCTGTTGTGATTCAGCTGAAACGTTTCCTATAAGTTAGATTTGTTTTATTTTAAGTGTGCAGTAGAAACCACACCAAAATTATTGGTAATAGTTTTTGTTTTTGCAGTGAATGACTTCATGTTTCACAGATTTTCCTAAAGTTTTTCATGTTTTGAGCCAAATAACATCAAAATATGAAAAACTTTTGTGCACACAGTAAATATTCATCTTGAATCTGCTTCAAACATCCCAACACAAACATTTATATATCACATTTTCCCCAATTAGTGCATAAAAATGTTGATTTGGTGAATATTTGATGCCCAACTGCAGATATATTGCTCTGACAGATTCAGTTTTCTGAACTGCTCTGCCTCTGACTTTAAGAAACCAATAATCAGTTCGTCTCTCACACAGCTGCCTTTTTCATAAAACCATCCAGCGATCTTCAGGAAACAAACAGAGCAGACACGAATCTCCCGGCAGGTACTGGACCGTCCAGAACCCGTCTCTCTCTCTTCTCCAGTACTGAATTAATTCAGTGGTACCTCCAGACTGAAGGACCATTTAACAAATCCTCTTTTGATTCTAAGTAGCTCTTAATGTCCCTTCTTGGTGCAGCTATTTTCAATTAATCCTCCTGCATTATGCATGATTACATTAAACAATCCAATAAATTGATACGGAGTCTGGGGTGACGGAGGGACTCTGTTAATGGATATAAAATGGAGTCTGGGATGAATTCATTATTTCTCTTGTTGTTTTTAAAGGCAACATGGAGACTTTTATCCCTTCACATTCAGACTCCAGCATCATCACAGCTTCATTAGTCCAAACTGATCAGGTCAGGATGTTTTCTAGTGTATATATTTGCATGTAAGTAATGGAATTGGTAATTATACTTTATTAGTTAAAGATTTCCAGATGTGTCTCAGCTGTTTCAGCAGCCACTCATTTAAAATGCTGATTCATGCCACAGAACCAAGCTGAACCAAAAGTTGGATGTTTTTGGGTTCATTTCGTTGTTGGAACACATTTCAACCTTCCAAGAGACGGAAAACAGTTTCTTAGCTCAGTTTAATCAGATTTAATCCAACTACAGTCTGTCTGTCTTGAAAGTCCGGTTCGTTTGTGGAGCTGTGAATGCTAATCGGACCAAACAAATCGAACTCCAGTCCGTCTACAAGCCTCGGTCTGGGTCCGGTTTGAATGCGTATGTCAATGAATCCTACAACTGCTGAAAACTGACATCACTCCATTTCTGTTTATATTTTCATGAAGTTGCGCTCGGTATCTTCCTCAGAGTCTTTTTGTGTTGTTTACTTCAGGTGCTTCTGTCATGGTGCAGCGCCCCCACAGGTAAGGAGGGGAAAGGTTTTTTCAAAGGGTTTGGTTGGTCGAACTGAGTCCACTGGACCATCAGGTGCCTTAAGAAATGACTTGAGAAATCCTCCAACCTTTAAAATCTGAAGCTGCTTCATTTTTGTTTCCATTTGGTGAAGAAGGAAGTTGCGCTCGGTGCCTTCGTCAGAGTCGTTTCCTTCAGTGTTTCTTGGTGCAGCGCCCCCACAGGTGAGGAGGGGAACAGGTTTGGTTGGTTTGACTCAGAGCAGAGAGAAAGCAGCTGGAAATGGAACAAAGGCTGCAGCTTTGGTCCCAAATGAAACCCAGTCTACCTGATTATTTTGGTATTAGATGGTAAAAGTTGGATCCAGTTGGGCGTCCCAACTGGACACTGACAGTAAACATTAAAATCTAAAACAGTTTTTTAAATGGATAATCAGTTAAAAGTCTGGTCTAACCTGACTGCATTTGGAGCAGCGACAGCCACTATCACTGATTCAATATCTTTCTTTTAATTGGTCATTGTCTTTTATAAAGTGTCTCTCTATTGGTCTTAGCAGTTACCTCATGTATTTTAATATGTAAATGACTTTGTGTTGCATTCGCTTATAAATAAAATTTAGTTTGATTCACTGATTTTAACCAAAGGTTATATTTTACGTGTATTGAAGTATTACGTATTTTATTCATAACTTCAAACCTGTTCAACCTTTTGCAGTTAATTCTTACTTTTTAAAATTCTTGTGGTTCTAAGTTGTATAAATATTTCACAGCTGACGACGTACAGTTGGAATAAACCATTAAAAACCAAAATTAGATGAACTCTAATGGCCATAATGAGAGGATGGAAAAGTCTGACCACAGCTGTGCTTCTGAACTGTGTTGAAAAATAAATGAATCCAGTCCAGTAAATGTGTTGTTCAGCCAAGTGCTTGTTAAGCTGTTGCAGAGATTTGTAATTTGCCTCAGGAATATTTTAATTAGGCAGAGCTGGATTTTTTTTTTTTTTTTTTTGGCCAAGTTGAAAAAGGAAAAGTTGACGCGAAGCCAGAACATTTCAGCTGCAGCCAAAATAAAAACATGAGTAATTGCCTGTTAAGTACTTACAAAACTTGCTGACACACAGTTCAGGTGCTGAGTGTTCAGAGTGCAATGAGAAATTAATTTGCCCCCCAAGTGATGCTTTTTGCTTTTCTTCTAGAAAAGCTTTGAGAAGCTCTGATTTGGGTGGCTGCTAAGTTAACGTCACCAAAAGCTGCAAAAATGAATCTCCTGATAAAAACATGTTTGTGGCTAAATTATATTTACATGCTTTAATTTTTTCACGCCTTTCTTATTGTGTAGCTGCCTGCAGCCAGACCAGCCAATCAGATTAAAGGCCTGCGTTCAAAACCAATGCAGTGACATCATTGTAAAATTTAGCAGTTTTATACATTTATCTTTCATAAAAATTACTTTTAAAGGCGACCTATTCTGCAAAATATATATTTTACACATTTTTGTTTCTACTGCTTCTGAAAACAACCTAAGTGCTTGGAAAAAATCCTACCAAGCCAGTTTTTGGCAACAAGTAAATGTTTTTTGATGAGCCGTTTCCAAAACCTTCCAAATGTAATGTCACAATCCACCGTTACTTAGCAACGCCTGCTGAGCCCAGCCCGTTGCCTAGCAACCTAACCTGAGTTCCAGCACATTTTGTCAGCTGGTTTTATCGCTGTCTGCGCTGTACAATGGCTGCTGGAAAAGACAAATGTTTGGTTGTTGACTTATCATCCAGAAACCGCTTGCTGCCTTCTTGTTGATTGTACAGGAGGCTCTACTTCTGCTTTTCAAAGCTGTACAGTTGTATAATTGTGCTTTGGAATTTTCACGTGCGATTGTAGGCGTTGAGTTGAAGGGCCGTGGCCAGCAGCAGCTTGTTTGGATTTAAAGTGACAGGAGGACTTGGTCGCCTCTGATTTCAACAGAAAATGTTTATTTTTGTTGGAAAAATAAAAAATAAAAACATTTTATAGACCAACAAAAGAGAAAATAATTAGCCTAAAACAGTAAAATATTACATGTTTATTTCATTGCTGTGCAGGTATAAGAGAAATAATTAACAGTAATATTATTTTGCATTTTTAATTGTGGCAAAAAAAGAACATTTTGGCCATGTGTCACTTTATATCTACATTCAGCTAATGTTTATCACTTAGTTTGAGCGGAAAGCTGGATAACATACAGTACAGACCAAAAGTTTGGACACACCTTCTCATTGAGTTCAATGAGAAGGTGTTTGGTCCAAACGTTTGGTCTGTACTGTATGTTACAAAACCCAGATCTAAAATGTGTTTTTCACTTTAGAACAGCTAAATAAATACACAAAAGAGAGGAAATAAACATCTTTAATGAGTTTTCTGGCCGTCATGTGTCACATGACGCATCATTTCTCCTGTACGCTGAATTTGCCTCTGAGATTATAACCCAGCAGCGACAGATGCAGAAGGCAGTAATAAAACGTTGGGAGTGTTGGCAGTAACTCAGAGCTAACTTGACTATCAGAAGGTGTCTTCTCCAAACCGCCTGCTGTCTCACCTCTCATTAGACTCCCTTCTCGCCTCAGTCCTGCGCCGACCCTTCAGTCCCTTCCTCTTCCTCTTCCTCCTCTGCTCTGCGCAGGCTATTAGTGCCTCATAACTGTCAAGAAAGCCTTGGCTTGCCCGAAGCGTTATACATTACTCTACCCCCTGTGGTGCTGAATGTAACTCAATTCCAGCCGTTCTGAGGCAGACAGTTAAATGGCGCTCAGATTGGGAAAAAAGTGAAAGTGAGAGACTTCCAGTTAGAAAAAAAAAAACAAACTGAGGGTTTGGAATATTTGTTTCTGTTTATTTGTTATGGTTTTAAGGTGAGAATGTGAGTAGATACTTTAACTGAGAATATTGAAATATGGTAAAAAAAAAAAAAAAAAAATTAATAAAAATTGAATTGTGATGTCATGCATGCAAAATCCCGCCCCCTACTGGAGGAGGAAAAAAAGCTGCTAGCATGACTAGCATCGGCTTTTACGACGGCGTATGAGAGCCGTTTTAGATTTTTAAAAAATCTGCCAAATAACTCAGAAATATTGATATTAATCTCAGAAATGTTCTACACAAAAGAAGGAAGTTGCTCAGTTTTAAACATCAAAATTTTTGCTTCTAGTAAAAACTGGTCGCCACGGCGTCCATTTTCTTTTTCTTCCATCATTTTAATGTCTGTATTTTGATGCTGAAATCACTTCAGTCCACTGCTTTAAACTCTGGGTAAAAGTAAAAGTCCTGATAGAAAGACATCTGCCTATTTCTTATATATAGATGTTTCCAGTAAAGAGGTTTGTTTAACGATCAAAAAGAGAAAGGAGTCATAATTTAATCTGGCATAAAGCACAGCTGTGACATACGGTCACCAGAATGGCACTGATCCCACAAAATGGCTTTAATGGCCAATTATCAGCACTGATTGAGACACTTTTCACTCCATTACTCTGAGGAAGATTATGTTACTTATGTTCATGCAGATCCTACGAATGCAGGCCAAAAACAAATGAATCAATGAACCAAAAAAATAAAGACTCAACACCGTTTTACACGCAGTTTTAACATATTGAACCATTAATACGGATTATTGTTAGTCAGTTTTAGAACAATTTTACCTCACTTACTGTCCGACTCCATTGTTCTCTTGTTTTTCTATTTTTCTAAGAGACAGAAGCCTGTATATTTATATTTATATTTATATGTGTGTTTATTGGTGTTGAATCCTCATAATCTCTGCTCTGTCGCCTAGCGGGGCTGTTGTCTGTCGGTTGCCATGACAACAGGCGTCCATGTGGAATAAGGCCGATGTAGAGCAAGACAAAATCAGAAGACGATTGTTTTTAATCGTTTTTCTGTGTTATTTTCTCCTTACTGGGGCGAACTGCAGCGGCTGGAGCTTAATAAAGTTTAATAAACAACAAACCCAAACTAATTTAATCCATCTATTCGTCACAATATTCAGTTATAGTTTAGGGATATTTTAATTCTAATGAAAATACATTTTTTTATAATTAATCTTTTCATTTTAAAGTTTGTTTTTAACTTTTTTAAATAGTTTTCTGGTTTAAATTCGATCCTGAATTTGTTTCCCAGCCAGTCGAAGGAACTGAGACGAATCAAACACAAGTAGATGCAAAATGTTTGGGAATCATTTGTGAGCTGAAAATAACACATAAACACAGAGAGACCTGTGTTTGAATTTTAACCAGTTAGAATCATTTTCAAAATGCAAAAAAACTGAAATTTGATGAAATTATTTATCTGTTAAGTTTAAATTTAGATCTGATGAGTGTAGCTTCTATAAAAATGTTTTTTTTTTTAACTTATTTGTTAAAACTGTCACAATATTGTGACAGTTTGTTATGAGACAGATAAAATGGGAAAAAAATAAATCTCTGTCAACAATCAGAGCCAGGAGGCGGGGCTTAGCGCTGTCAACCATCCTCATGTGCTTGTTGCTAAAGTTGCTAAAAGCGGAGAAATAACAGAAATAACCATCATTGAAGGCTATGCTAACTAGAATTAGCATTCATAACATGCTAGTCTAGCTGCAGCCTAGCATGAGATTGTGATTGACAGCACTAAGCCCCGCCTCCTGGCTTTGATTGGTTGTTTCTAGCTAGCACAGGAAGAAAGCACAGAAGAGACTTTCTTCACAGGTTTTCTGTTTCATAACAAACTATTTTAATAAGTATGTAAATATATATATATTAAATAAAAGTTACATACTGCAGCCTTTGTGTAAAATGTTTCATCTTCAGCAGTTTTTTGGTTTTAGCTAAAGTTTTAAGCATTTTTTCCCTGTGTGGTTTTTCCCTCATTGTTCTTCCTGTGAGGTTTCAACATGGCCGCCGCTCTCTCTCTCTCTCTCTCTCCCTCCCTCCCTCCCTCCTGACATTTGAGCTGCTGTTGCCGCCTCAGCCGCCTGCTTATCCAGCCTGTCACCTGTTGGTTCTGTTCTGCTTCCTGTTTGGATTTTTATCAGCCTGGACCTCTTGCGTTTCCTGGCAGAGCCGTTCTGGTTCCTCCAGCAGCTCTGATTAAAAAGCTGCTGCCTTGTTTCTCCGGCTGTCAGGCTTCCCGGCCGGTTGTTGGGTTCTCCTTTCAGTCGCAACCTGACGGGTTTTATTTTGTCTTCACATGGCATCATATCACACAGTCCAGGGCTTTCCTGCCATGCAGCGTTTTGCTTCGACGGCAGTCTGTCGAATTTGGTTATTTAAAGCATCTGCAGGAAGGAAAGCAGGACGCTCCGAGGCTTGTTGCTATGCACATCTGTCCCCGGCAACGGTTCCGATGATAATCACCATCATGCGGAGATACTGAGAGGCCTACCGGCGAATATTTCCTTAAAATTATGAGAATAAAGTCAGAATATTAGCTGAATAAAGACGCAATAATGTGAAGCAAAATTGGGGTCATAAAATTTGTTCAAAAGCAAAAATATTTTAAACTGTGTCAAAACATCATCTTTTAATAATAATAATAATAATAATCATATTTTTTATTATTGATCTGTACAACATCATATTGGAGCCACTAGAAAGAGAAAAGGAGTAAATTTCTGCCAAGAAGTTCCCAAAAATCTAATAATTTAGAAAAATAAAGAATATTTCTGAAAAAACTCAGAATTTTTTAGATTAATCTCAGAAATCTTATAAGAAAAAACTTTAAAATTTGAAAAGTCAAAAATTTGCACAAAAAAAGGAAGCTTAATCTAAAGCCTTTTAGAAAAAGCCTGGAAATTTCTGAGTTTGAAAACTTTTGAAACTCAGAAGTTTTAAAGTTTCTAAGATTAACGTAAACTTTTCTGCATTTTTGACTTTTCAAACTCAGAAATTTCCTGCTTTTTTCCAGAAAAGTTCTGAGATGACTCAAACCAACTCAAACCATTGGTCCACTCTCCAATACATCCTGAATTATCTTCACTTTCTTTGAGTTCATATGAACTGGTGTGAAATATTAGACCATCAGGTGCTCAGTTACTAATTTGTTTCTATAATTAGGTCTTAAATGTTCATTGGGTTTGTTAATAACTTCAGATTAAAGCTCTGTAAAATGTCACAGTGTTTTTTTTAAGTTTGATAAGACGATCTGCCAACGACTGGATTAACATTTCCGGTCTCTGCTGTCCATATTTAAGATTATTAATAATAGAGTTAATAACATGCAAAGTGAATGAAACAGGCCTGGGGGATCTGCCTCTGATTGGCTGTTATGAAATCTGCAGCGTGGGTTTATTGTTCCAGCTAATGAAAAGAGACGCACACATTAGATTAATAGATCACACAGAATGAACTCAGTTTTTAGAGTCGTAATGAGCAGTCGGCGTTTTGACATCGTTCGGCTGCAGCCAGGAGACAAAAGCTGCAGCTGATGAAGACGGAAAGAAAAGAAACGGAGGCAACGAAACAAACGCTGCCCACCGGTGGACAGGAGGCTTTTATGATCTCTGTTAATGCAGCAATTAGCAGCGTTTCAGACTAACGCTGCTAATTAACAAGCAACAGAGATGAACTGAGCAGAGCATTCATTACTATTAGAATTATGAAATTACCCAGAATTATGAAATGAAAGGCACAATTATGAAGAAAACATGAATATTTCATGATTTAAAGTCATGATTATGTGCAATTTTTTTTATTTTATGACTAAAGTAAAAAATTAAGCAAACAGAATTTTAAAATTAAAGTCAAAATTCAGAGGAAAAAAACAACAGAATTTTGCATTAAAAGTAAAAAAAGTAAAAGTAGTTAAAGTAATTCTGGAAAAAAAGTCTGAATTTTATGAATAAATTTAGAATTCTGAGAAAAATTGTACATAGAATAAAAAACGATGAATAAATTTCCATTTAAAATCTCTGGAATTTTGAAATTAATGTCAGATTTTGTTTGGCATAAAAAACTTTTGAAATTTTGTGAGTTTCAAAAGTCAAAAACTGTTTGACTTTTGAAACTCACAAAATTTCCAGGAGTCGAAACTTTTCAGTCTCAGAGATTAATCTGATTAATCTAAGAGATTAAATTCTGACTAAGCTCTGAGTTTGAAAATATTTTGACTTTAGGATATATCAGAGATTTTTAAAGCAAATTTAAAACTTTTGAAACTCAGACATTTCTGAGTTTTTTGTTGCAATGTTTTCAGGACAGAAATGTCCTTATTTTTCATGGAAGATTCCTCGGATTCATTTCAAATTTTGGGTTTTTTTCTTGCAATCTTTTGACTTTCAGAACTTGGAAATTTCCAAGTTTTTTCTAGAAAATTTCAGGGATTAGTCTGGAATCCATTTTTCTCTGCCAGTTTCTCATGACTCTGATCTTGTTTTTACCCCTTTTGCCTCCTTAGCAGCGATTTTCTGTAACATAAGCATCGTGTGAGATGAGGGATCTCCTCGGCCGAGGCCGCAGGGCAAACTACATCATTTATGTGATTTATGTAATTTATCCTCATCACATTCTGCACATGGCTGAATGAGGCGAATATCTGCACTGCTGGGAAAGCAGAAGGTCAAACGAGGCTGTTGATTCATTCTGAGGAAGACTTTTTAAATTCAGAGCGACGCTGTTGAACATGATAAACGTCTGATTGAGGTTTTCCATTAACACCAGGACCTGTATTCATTCATAACAGTAACATATAGAGCTGCTCTTGTAGGGTTCAATTAGAAGAAGAAAAGAAAGATCATAGTATCTCCAGGTTGTTCAAACCAGCGTCACATATTTCTCTGAAAGTCAGAAAAATGGCTCAGAGATAAAGTGGAGTTTGTATTCGGTGAATCAGATTTATTTCACCATTTGTCCTCCTCAATGTGTTGCTTTAATAAGGAAGGCGATTAGAGATACTGGAAAAAAACAAGAAAGATTATTCAGACTTTTTTCTCAGAATTGGGATTTTGAGGCAGTTTGGAGCAAAAGTGACAGAGAGACGGGAGTTTTACAGCAAGAAACTTACTGAATGGTTCAGATTTGGGTTTGGTTCTTAGGTGGCTGATTAAAGTCAGGATTCTGGTATTAATTCAGAAAAAAACATCTGAATTCTGAAAAAAAAAAGCCTGAATTCTTTGAAAAAGTTAGAGTTCTGCAGAATAGTCCGAATTTTGAGACTAAAGTCTGAATTTTGCGAATAAGTAAAAATAAGACCAAATTTTACAATATGAGAACAAAATTATTTTTTGACTATATTCTCATTAAAAGTTTTAATATTACAAGAATAAATTTGTAACATTTTGACTTTTATGCAGATAAATTCGGGACGCTGTGGCTTTTTTCTGGTAACTTTATTGTTTTCTTGGCATGGTCCTAATATTCGTCTACAATAAAATAATGTCAAATTGTATACTTTTCCTTTAATTTTCTTTAATTTCATCCAGTTTTATCATATTTTCCAGCTGCAGTGAACATAACTGCAGTAAATTAGTCTGAGATAATCTGACAGATTAAGCGATGCTAACGCCTGGTAGCATGTTCCTACTGAATCCTCCCAACATGGCCGCCGTCTCAGCTGTTTTCAGAACCATAATAGGTGTGAAGCGGTTTGGACTGGTAAACTGGGCTGAATGGGAGCAGAACTCCTTTGTGTTTACGTGGATCTGTAACCAAATGGACATTTAGCAGGTCTGAGAAGCAGATTAGTGTCTCTCTGTTTTTTTCTCTGGGGATTACTCTGGACCGCTCCTTTCCTGTTTGCTAATTATTTGGATGTTGGGGTTGCTGCTGCTGTTCTTGTGAGCTTTAGGGATAATCTGCCAAGTGTTGAAGGCCAGCCAAGGAACAAATGGAGCCGTTTGGTGTTTTGTCAGAGTCTCTGTTTGCCATTTCGGTTTCAGTGTTTCCCTTTTCATTCTGTCTTCACTGCAAAAACACAGAATCGCTCCAAGTATTTTTGGTCGAGTTTTAGTGCAAATGTCTTAGTACTTACAAGTTTCAGCAAGATATACTAGCTTCTTTTCAGTCAATAATTCCTTCTAATTGATGAAAAAGTTCTAGTCACTCTGGCAGATTATTTCACATTTTAAATTTATGACTTTATATTTCATTATTATGACTTTGGAAGTCGAAGTTATTACATTCATTCTCCAAAATCATGCCTTTGAATCTCAGTTATAATTTCATTTCATTACTATGACTTTGAAAGACAAAATTATTACCATCTATATCATAGTTGTGAGTTTAAAACATGAAATTATGACTGTAGTTTTCATTATTATGACCTTAAAACTTTTTCTTTCTTGGCATGAATGGGCTTCCATATTTAGAATGTAGTATAAAATAGAAAAAGAAATAATTACGAGAATAAAATAAGTAAACTTTAAAATAGACAAAACTGACTTATAAATAACTTTCCCACAACATATAGGAGCTTATTTAAGTCAATCATTCCTTAATATTGATTCTAAATTTATTAATTTTTTTTAATCAATATTAAGGGAAAAAAAGTTACTACAACTTGCAGAAAATTTACTTAAAAGTTAGTTTTGTTTTATTTTAAGTGTATTAAGATATTTGCACTATAAACTAGATCAAAAATAGAATTATTTAGTGTTTTTGCAGTGAGTTTTATGGAAAATAAACCACTTTGTGCCTCTGCAGGATTGAAAACATGGAGCAGTTTAACAAATCCAGTGAATCAAACTAGCATGCAGTGAATTATCGGCTGCAGATTCTGTGTCTAACTGATCACGTGCTGCCTGGTATTTCTTGTTTTCATCGATAAATCTGTTTTTTAGGCTGATCGGCAGCAGATGCGTCTCTCTCCTGCTCGGCTCTGTGACTCAAAGTGATGCAGAAACGACCTTTTCTGTGGGAGCAGCCGAGCGGCCGCCGTCACACGCAGCGGCCTCCGCAGCTGTACGCCTCACTCAGGTCTGCTTTTGTTTTATGCTTTTGGATTTTTTAATTATTCATCCGACAGCGCTATGATTCACTTTAGCACATCTGCTGTGGAACAAGCAGCCTGGAGAGACGGCCAGCTTCGCTTTTCGCTCTTAAAACCTGAATCTGCTGCTTCTAGTGACAAAGGCGCAGTGAAACGTTTATGAAAAACGTTTATTAAAACTGACAGTTTATGAGATAATCTGTGAAAAGATCGAGCTCCCTGAGCTGCAGTTGCCTTCTCAAGAAATGCACCAAAAATAACCAGGAGGCGGGGCTTAGCGCTGTCAATCATCCTCATGCACACTAAATGTGCTGATGGTGGATAAACAACTCACTGTTACAGGAAAACTGTTTCTCTGTCGTCATCAGTGGCTATGCTAACTAGCATTAGCATGGAGAACAGGATTGTGATTGACAGCACTAAGACCCGCCTTCTGGCTCTGATTGGTTCTTTTTAGTTAGCACTGAGAGAAGGCATTTTTTACAGATTATCTGTCTCAACCCAAACTACTTCTACACATATGTAAAAAACATAAATAAATAAAAGTTAAGTTCTCCAGCATGACTTTTTCTCCAGATGAAATGAACTTTTTTTCAATTCAACAAGTCAATATTTTGCTGACATTACTAATATTTAATGTTTCAGAAAAGCAGAGTTATGGATAACATAATAGATACATATTGTTGTGATGGGTGAGATTAAGTGAAAACAACCAAGGGATCAAATACATTAAAAAAATAATAATTTTTATAAAAGTTACACACTGCAGCATGACTTTTTCTCTGTGGACATTCAGTAATTTTTTATTTTTTTTAATTAACGTGACAACTTATCAATATTTCTCAGATATTTTTAAGAGTTAATATTAAAAAAACCAGTTTAATGGATAAAAATAGATACGTTTTTCATGAGGGGTAAGTTTGACACATAAACACTAAAGTTGCTTAATGAGTCAGAAAAAGTGACATATTTAAGCCAACAATGGAAATAATGAGAGCCGTATTTTCCTCAGCAGTTCTGTGAATTATTATTCGAGCCAATAAGTGAATTTCTTCCCAGTGCAGCTTAATGTTTGAGCTGATCGTGTTAATGAGGCTGCGCTGCTTCATCGCCCTCTGGATTTGGGTTTGTCGGTAAAGATGTGGAAACTGTGACAAGAGTTTAATTCTGCATCATTATTTGGTTTGAGTATGGTTGTTAATTAAGGAGGATCACTTGTACTTGTGCCAGCAAGTCTTCAACAGATGTGTGACCAATGTTTCATTTCACAAATCTGCGTAATTTTGTTAATTAATTTCCTTTTAGCTTGGAACAAGAAGGCGAACAAAATGGTGACGAGTTAAGTACTATTATTATTTTCCTGATGAAATGAGGAAAGAAAGATTCATAATAATGTTTGTCAAAGACCTCTCAGGTCTTCTGGTTCTGGTTCTGGTTCTGGTCTGTCTGCCCAGAATCAGAACCTAACATGGAGAAGCAGCATTAAGTTTTTACGCTGCACAAATCTGGAACAAACTTCCAGAAAACTGCAAAACTACCGAAACAATAGTCTCCAAAAACCATGAAATTGCTCAAATTGGAATTACAAAACTACATTTGCTTCATGGAATCATGCCATTTTTATTTTACAAAACTGCAATGGAAACAGGTTTTCATGAGTCACATGAGCAACAACAGGATGTTACTACTGGTGGAAACGACAAAGAAGACGACAGGAAGTGGTGGGAGGATGATGATGGCGTAACATGTTTTTTAATGACTTATCACGTAAATAAACTTATTTCCGTGTGAATTTAATTATGTTTTTCATTTAATGGAAACACAGCAATTGTGAAAATGAGTATTTCTCGACATTAGCAGAATATCATCAATGTTTTGCGCACGGAAACGCGGCTATTGAGAGCTAGTCTGCACATAGCCTCATAAAGTCCAGGAAAATAATTACATTTTTATGCATTTTGGACTTTCATCCACCAAAAACTCCACTTACTATCACTAAAAACAATTATTTATATATATAAAAAAACTGATGAAAACAGAGATGTGAGAAAACTTCATGTTTGTGTTTGATTGTACATTGGAAATCAGAGATTAAGGGTCTCTGACAATAAATCCTCAAACAATCAACGTTGTTTTGTGTTTTATTAATTTTATATTCCAATATGCTACTTATAAAGTTCAGCCTGTCCATAGAAATGAATGTCTTAGCTCCATGTTTAATTCCTAACAGGAAGCTGCTGTTGTTTTGACACAATTTGATTGGCTGACAGGTTTTAGCTTTGCGCTACACTGTCCCCTATGGGTCTGGCATGTTTAAACGTTTGGTCAAATGAAATCGAAGAAAAACAACAGCAGAACTCAGGAGTATGTTTAATTGTGAACGCAAAAGCATTTCCACACGCACAATGCGAAGGGAACTCAAGGGGTTGGGATTGAACAGCTGTGTAGCCGTAAGAAAACCTCTAATCAGTAAGGCTAACCAGAAAAAAAGCTTCAGTTTGCTAGGGAGCATAAAGATTGGACTCTGGAGGAATGGAAGAGGGTCATGTGGTCTGATGAGTCCAGATTTACCCTGTTCCAGAGTGATGGGCGCATCAGGGTAAGAAGAGAGGCAGGTGAAGTGATGCACCCATCATGCCTAGTGCCTATTGTACAAGCCTGTGGGGGCAGTGCTATGATCTGGGGTTGCTGCAGTTGGTCAGGTCTAGGTTCAGCAACATTGTGTGCCCAAAGAATGAGGTCAGCTGACTACCTGAATATACTGAATGACCAGGTTATTCCATCAATGGATTTTGTCTTCCCAAATGGAACGGGCATATTCCAAGATGACAATGCCAGGATTCATGGGGCTCACATTGTGAAAGAGTGGTTCAGGGAGCATGAGACATCTTGGCCACCACAGAGTCCAGACCTTAACCCCATTGAGAATCTTTGGGATGTGCTGGAGAAGGCTTTGCGCAGTGGTCAGACTCTCCCATCATCAATACAAGACCTTGGTGAAAGATTAATGCAACACTGGATGGAAATAAATCTTGTGACACTGCAGAAGCTTATTGAAACAATGCCACAGTGAATGCGGGCTGTAATCAAAGCTAAAGGCGGCCCAACAAAATATTAGAGAGTGTGACCATTTTTTGGTGGCGACATTTTTTTTTGGCTAGGCAGTGTACTTGTTACTTGAGCTATTTTCTCTGGCCGTAGTTTACAAACATATGAGCTGTTTGCTCAAAATAGCTTTAGAAGCATATCTGCCTTCACAAATCACTGTCTGCTCGTATTACCGTAATAACTTCATAGACAGTCCCATCAGTTTCTTAGTCTCCACTAACCTTTTAGGTAAAATTGCGGTCCAGTCGAGTTCTTTGGAGTCCTGAGACTCTCTGAACTCATGCAGCCTGATAGCGATGCCAGATCCAGCCATATTTGACCACCGGATGACGTCAAACACTTCCGGATCTGAAGAAATTCACCAGCGATTCAAGGATTAGATAACTGCAGTTCACTCTGGGGATCTTACTAAGAGAACAAACAGACTTATGAAACATTATGACTAACATTGTGATCCTGTGCGCGCGAATATCATGAAGTGAGGCTCAGTGAGGAACAACGGCTGCTGGAGAACTTGAGAGCTGAAAAGGATGAAATGTTTCAAGAAATGTCCCAAACGATCACATTCCTGCAAGGCAGCGAGAAACTTCTGCAGGAGGAATTAACTCAGCTCAAATGTTCATACAATGAGCTCAACTGTAGATATGAAAGGGATGTTTCTGGATTAAAGCAAGACATGGATAGATATCAGGAGGAAGTGAGACATGAGAAAGAGGCCAACATAGAAAGAGACAACGAGAATCTGCAGCTCATCAACAAGCTGAGAGCTGAAAAGGAGGAGCTCCTCCAGAAAATGTCAGGAGAAATCGAGACATACCAGCAGCAGGTAGAGCAGGAGAGAAAAGCTCACCTGGAGAAAACAGAGGAGGACAAGAAGCTTCTAGACCAGCTGAGAGCTGAATATGCCATCCTCCAAGAAATCACAACAACAGAGAATAAAATCCTGCAAGACAAGGAAAGTAGTGCCAAGGCTGAGCTGGAGAATGTTAACGGTTTGTACATGGAGCTAAACAGTCAGTTTGAAACCGAAGTAACTGCATTTAAACATCAAGCAGAAAAATACCAGGAGGAGCTCATTGGTGTGAAAAGTGATTTACAAAGAGCGAGAGACGATCTAGTGCTGGCCGACACTCTGAGAGCCGAGGAAGAAGGTTTCCAACAACAACCCATCACAGTTTCCCAAGAGAAGGAAGAAAACTCACAGAACCAAGTTAAAGTCTTAAATCAAGAGGTTTCTTCAGAGGAGGATCTCTCAGGAGAACCTCTACCAGGTTCTTCCACGGATCCAGAATCCTCAGAAGAGACCGAGGTCGCTGGAGAAACCATCCTGGAGGATTTGGACAATCCAGATGGTAAAAAGAAAAAATCTAAAATTTCATTTTGGAAGAAAGTACAAAACACTCTGCGATGGAAGAAGCCAAAAAAGAAACAAACAAGAGAAGACAATCAAGATCGTGTCTAAAGTTCTTGATTTTGATATTTAGAGAAGGAGAAAGACGAGCAGGAGACGAACCGAGGACTGGAATCAAACGCATGGAGGTTGTAGCCTCTGTGAACGGGGCGCCATGCCACGCTCCGTCAAGACCAAATTTAAAAAGTTATCCCCCATTGACAAACTAGAAAATAGATCCCTTCCCAACTCAATTGGAAAAAACGTGGGCAGCACGGTGGTGCAGCGGTTAGCGCTGCGTCTTCACAGACACCATCTGTGTGGAGTTTGCATGGTCTCCCCGTGTTTGCGTGGGTTTTCTCTGGGTGCTCCGGTTCCCCCCACATCTCCTAAAACATGTCGGTCAGGTCAGTTGGTCACTGCAAATTGCGCCCAAAGATTTGAGGAAACCCCAAACACATGTGCAGCTTTATTGTTAAACTTTATAATTAATTGAGTTAGCCGTACGTTAGCCCTTTTCCTTCGCTGCTTTAGCGCCACAGCACTGGGCTCAATTTTTATAGCAACGTATTGATTTAAGAGTTAAAATGTCTTCTTTTAATAGTAATGATTTCTGTTTATTTCCACTGTACTTGTGCTTTTATGGTTTGTCCTTTAGTTTACCTTTTCTACTCACTTTTTATATTAAATTGCACTGAATTGTAGCTTTTAAACTGTTTAAATCTGTATTTTAAAGAAGATTAGCAAAAGGATCATGCAGTGGCTGTTTTAGGGCGGCTGTGGCTCAGTGGGTAGAGTGGTCGTCTTGTGACCAGAAGGTTGTAAGTTCGATTCCAGCTTCCCCAGCCACATGTTGAGCTGCCCCGGGGCGGGGCACTTAGCGGCAAGTTGCCCCCCGACCTGCATGTGGGTGTAAATGTGTGTGTGGGTGAATGTGACTGTAGTGTGAAGCGCTTTGAGTGGTCAACATGACCAGCAAGGCTCTACACAAGTTCAGTCCATTCACCTTTTTTCTTTGATAAATCCTGTTTTTCTTTTTATACCAAACATAAAAAAGCTGATTTAACAGGTTTGGATTCTTCAGGTTCCAGGATGTTAAATGAAGATTAGAGTTTAATCTGTACATAATATTAGATGATAATTGTAATCATAATTTAATACTCCGGACCATGAAGAAGCTCAAACTTGTTATATCTGGTTTGATTGTTATAAGGAAAAAACAGGTTTTATCATAAATAAAAGTTACTGTGATCTTTCTGTTAGTCTTTATTTAGAAATACAGATTCAAGATAGTTTAACAAACTTAACAAAAAAGTGCAATTTAACATGAAAAACTGTAGAAAAGGTAAAAAGAAGAACAATCCATGAAAGTATGAAAACAGAGAACTTAATCAGAAATCATTTCCATCACAGGAAGAAATAAATTCTTAGATAAATATTTCATAATAAATATGAAGCTTTTGTGTTGTTGAGCTTATGTGTTGTCTGCTTGTATAAGAGAAGGAAAAGGAGCTAAGAAATGAATAATTCAGTTATTTTTTTAACCAGATTTACAGTAAAACTGTAAATTATGTT
This sequence comes from Xiphophorus maculatus, assembly GCF_002775205.1. Taxonomy (NCBI): domain Eukaryota; kingdom Metazoa; phylum Chordata; class Actinopteri; order Cyprinodontiformes; family Poeciliidae; genus Xiphophorus; species Xiphophorus maculatus. Next base: position 29,334,237 of record NC_036449.1, read on the forward strand.
TTGTTTAGGACGTTACTTCTAGGTTTTGTTTGTCAACCTGGGTTCAATTCCCAGTCCTGGGGAATCTGCTGCATGTCATTTCCTTCTCTCTCCTCCCAATTTCCTGTTCAGCCTGTTAAATAACGGCCTAAAAAACTTTATTAGAGCCTTAAAAAATTTTTTTTAAACTACAAAGATACATTTCACCTCACAACTGGACCCAAGGTCAGAATTTGCTTCCCACCACATTGAGTTTGTTTCCTCATCTTAAAAAACAACTTTCTTCCTCTCTCTCATTTTCTCCCTGTCTTACATAATTAACAGGTTACTTCATATTTACACACACTCACACACACACACACACACACACACACACACACACACACACACACACACACACACACACACACACACACACACACACACACACACACGCACACACACACACACACACACACACATTTACACGTCCCCTCCATGGGCTGCCACCTTATTGTGGTGGGGGGGTTTGAGTGTCCCAGTGATCCTAGGAGTCTTGCTGTCGGGGCTTCATGCCTCTGGTTGGGCCGCCCAATGCAGACAGGTCCAAGGTGAGGAACCAGAACCAAGTGCAGCCCAAAGATCCCTTATGATGAAAACGACCATTGGAAACAGTGGTTCTGCTCGCCCCTACATGAGGTCCCACCCTGGAGCCAGGCCTGGGGGTGGGACACGTTGGGGAGCCCCTGGTGGCCGGGCTTTAACCCATGGAGCCCGGCCGGGCTCAGCCCGAAAAGAGCCGATGTGTTCCGGCTAGAAATAGTCGGACTCGGGGCGTGCTGTGGTGGTGCAGGGGGTTAGCACGCACCACGTTTGGAGGCCTTAGTCCTCGAAACGGACGTCGCGGGTTCGACGACCTTTGCCCTCTCTCCTCGCCCTCCTTCCTGTCTGCCTACTGTCAGAAGAATACGAGCCACTAGCGCCGCAAAAACTCTTCGGGTTGGATGTTTTCCCACCCTGGAGTTGCCCCTTGTGAGAGGCGCTGGGCAGGAGTGGGCTGACTTATTGCCTCCATCTTGGTGCCTGTACGTTGGGGTGAACAAGAGGACAGCCTCTCCCTCTACCTACGGGTTTGGGTCGGGTTCTGACTGTTTACCCACCTTTTTAAGTCCTTGGAGGGGGTACTGGAGAGTGCCCCTCCTGGGAGCTGCCTTGTTATACTGGAGGGTTTTCTCCGCAGGGTCTCTGGGCTCCCTTAGAGACGGGGTGAGAAGCCCAGAAATCCAGGAGTCATTGATGTTTATACATATATCCAGGGTTTCCCCCAGCGCATCTGCTGGTGTCGGCCAGCGGGTGACCCGTCAGTTATTCAGTTGGCGAAACCTCAAAAAAGCAAATAAACCGGCGACCCGCCAGAACCGCACACTATAAGAAGCTCAGGCGGGATCTTAGAACTATGGGAGGTTCAAACTCCACTCATTCATGTTTAGCTTACAGAAAAACGCCAACCCGTGAAATAAACAAAAGCAAACTGACCAATCAGATTTAGGCTTTGTGCCCCACCTCACCCCCACAGACTGTACAGGTGTGTGTACAATATCTTTGGACACAAAATATCTTTTTTTCTCCACAATTTTGTTAATAGTGAAGAGGGTTAGATAATAAAACAAGAACTATTCTTTTCTTTTTTTATTCAAAGGAAAATCTCAAGGTACCCAGTTTGTCCAGCCATGCAGCTGCAGCACCGATCCAAACTCTCAGTCACTGGTGGGAAATTTATCATCACACAGAAAATCTCCAAAAGGGAATCAAACTTAAAACTCTGAACCAAGAACTTCTGGTCACAATATAGCAATTAACCATATCTGCCATGGTAAATTATTACTGATAACTACTGTGAGTAGTCCCTATGATCAGGCAGCATGTAATCATATATACATATATGTATTATTGTTATAAAGGCTGAGCCAAGAACATTTATGTCTGTATCAATAAGTAGCCCTTCGTGTGACTCTGGACCCGTGAAGTAGCTCCCAGTCTGAAAAAGGTCGGTGACCCGTTTTAGACATTTCAATCCCAGAAATTGTCAAGGTTTTTTTGCTGTTGTTTTTGGGGTTTTTTAAGGTTAATCTGAAAATTTCAGAGTTTTTCTAACTTGTTCTAGACTTTTGAAACTCAGAAATGTTAAAGTTTTTTTCTACAAAATTTTTGAGATTAAGTTAATATTTTTTTTAGCTTTTTAATGGAAATTTACTCCTTTTTTGTTCTAATACACTCTTGAATATACTACGGCTTATTCCTGATAGACAGAGTCTGCCAGGAATGCTAAAGCTAGTTAGCATGGCAGATAACAGTTTTTCCTGAAACTGTAAGTTGTTCCTCCTCCATTAATACACTAAGCAGTGTACAGGAGCTTGATTGACAGCACTATGGCCCTCCTTCTGGTTCTGATTGGCTGTTTTTGACCAGCTCTTGCACACTTTGTGACCATTTCTTCAGATGGCAATAGCAGCACTGGAAGGAGCTGAAGCAGATCGATTTTTTCACTCTTTATCTGTTTCACTCTAACTTATCCTCTTCATGAGATTGCTTTGGGAAAATAGAGTGTCTTCAGTCAGAGGCTTCTTCAAATTTGCTGCAATGCAGACCGCTACAAGAAATCTTTCCTGCCAAAAGTCATCACTGTCTACAATAACTCTTTAAAGAATTTGAATTAATATTAGTTACAAAAAACATTTAATTTGCTTTTGGAATCAATTAAGTATTTTTGAATTTGAATTAACAAGTATGTAAAAAACATATTGACAGTATATTGAAAGGGATTTTAATCAGCATGTTATTTCTGTTTAAGGGTTGGAAACAACTCTGTTCATGTGGAGGATGTCAACTTTTCCACACAAAATAAATCAAGCTAAATACTTTGTTTTAAATGTAGAAAACTTACCTGCAAACGTGAAGATCACTTCTTTTCCTCTCTTTGCTGAAGAAACCTTACACTCGGCATCGCAAGCTGACGCTGGCGCCGGCAGCCTCTCCCTTACAAACAGGTAACATAATAATGTGATTCACTGAATGCATGGTTGTTCTACGTTTTAAAATGAGAAGCCACATCAATGCTGGTTGTTTTTTTTTTCCATTTAAAACATATTAATTTAATGTGCAAATAAACATCCTTGTACTTTTGTGCAAACTGAGGATTTTGTATTGACTTCTATTCGTTTTTGCTACGCCTAACCCTAACCATAATTAACTAAGTGAAGTTGAATCACTGAATTATTCAATGAGAATGATATTATTTTTTTCAGAATAATTGTTTCTTCATTGTTTCTCTATTTTAAGCTCCATAATTGCGAGGAGTTTCTGTTTTATGTTTTATTCTGTCTCTCCATGAACCAAACATCTGTTGTGAATTTTTTTTGTTAGAGAACTGTAAGTTGTGCATAAAAGGCTGAAACACTGAACAGTTCAAAATGTGCATGCAAAGGTTCAGAGAAGGTCACATTAAGTTCACCTGTTGAAGTTCATAGTTCAGTTTGATCAATTAGACCTCTACAAACATGCTAGATCAGGGGTCTCAAACTCAATGTACCCGGGGGCCGCTGGAGGTAGAGGGTGAGGCTGGGCCGCATTCACACACACTGTCTCCTCAGCCGAACCTTTCTGATTGCCTATTACCATATTTGGCCGTAGTCAGGCGCTGTAACAGCCGTAATTGTGTAGTGTCTCTTTAAGAAAAATCCTGTCATGGTATTTTTTTAAACAACGTGGCAGAAATATTCATTTTAATGAAGATCTGGAGTTCTTTTAAATCAAAGCTAAAAACCCTCCTGTTGGGTTGTTATTGATTTATAACATAATAATTAATAATAAATGGGATATTGATCTAAATATTTGATGTTGGCATTTGACAAAATTTTATGTTTGTTGCTTGTTTCTTCTCAATAGCTTCATTTCTCTACAAATATGAGCAAAACTTTATCAATATTCTGCTAATTTAAAAAAAACCCACAATTTTCCATTAAATAAGAAACATAATTAAAATCAAACCTCAAAAAAGTTTGTTTACATTATATGTTGTAAAAAAAAATCATGCTGAGTCTTCATCCTCCAACCACTTCCTGTTGTCCTCTTCATCATTTCTGCCAGTAGTAACATCCTTTTGTTGATCATGTGACTCCTTTGATTGAAAAAAGTTTTTTCTTTGCAGTTTTGATTCAGCCAAAAAAAAAAATAACACCTTAAAAACGTCTTATTAAAAAAAACTTATTTTATAATTTGGTGTTTCAAAATTTATTTTTGTAATTTGAATTTCTGCAATTTAATTGTCAGTGGAAACACATCTTGTAGCTGAAACGTTTTACACAAATAAACGTCATTTAACCAGCTAAAAGATAATCAATAATCATCCTGTCTTTCAGTTCCGTCGTTCATCAAACTGTCATCTTTAGCGAATAAACACATTTTCCAGCTTTCAGGGACCATAAATGTTTCCAGTTGCTCTTTTCCACCAGAATCTCCAAATATTAATCCTGTTTTTACCTCCCAGCAAACAGCCACAGATTATTTTATTGTAACAGAGAAAACGAGAAAAAGACCAAATTTTACAACATGAGAAGAAAATGTTTCCTGCCTCTCAGTAACAGCTGCTGTTTTGTAGAAAACCTCCTTTTGTGTTTGGGAGGCATATGCTGCAGTCATATTTGTGTTTGTTGTGAGAATATTATTCTTTTGTGATTGTCGGTGACAGTTGCTCGGCTCTGTTCGTCTGGACTCAGTTTGAGTCTGCAGACGTTTCCCTCCTCGTGTTTATGGTTACTGCGGATGAACTGAAACTCCATCACACCGCGTGAGTTTAATGGAGCCTCACATATAACTAGTAGTCATCACTACGAACATCTGGCAAAACAAAAATAACACAATCAGTTAGGAAGGAGGGAACAAAGGAAGAACTACTATGGAAAAGGATTTGCCTTTGTTTGATGTTTATTTTGGGTAAAGTTTGAGTTACCAACAATAAACTGTGTTTTTGTGATAATTTATGGTTATTTTTCACTGTGGTCATCAGAAAACTTCAGAAGCAAACCATTAATGCATGTTGTGTTTTACACTGTATGGTGCAGATGTAGAATGTAAACACTAGCATGGTGGCTAACGAACATAGAAACTTGATACAATATATGTTTAGTTCGCTTTACTGCGACAGACTGGCGACCTGTCCAGGTGACCCCGCCTCTCGCCCGGAACGTAGCTGGACCAGCAACCCTCCCGACCCCATTAGGGACAAGGGTGAACAGAAAATGGATGGATGGATGGATGGATGGATGGATGGATGGATGGATGGATGGATGGATGGATAGTTCGCTTTAATCCAACTCCAGTCCGTTTGTCTAGAAAGTCCGGTTCGTTTGGGGAGGCGTGGATGCTAATCGAATCAAAAAATCCTCCTCTGGTCCTCCAAACCTTGGTCTCAGTCTGGTTGAAGTGAACTCTGGTTCAGTTTGAATGCCTATGTGAATGTGAACACCAAGCAGACCAGAGATTGCTCCAAAAGCAGGAAGTGGACTACAGAGCAGGGCATTTTGGGTAAATGAAACCAAAACATTATGTGTTAGCCTAGTGCCAGCGGGAGAAATGGCTCAAAATCTTACAACCGCTAAAATCTGACGCCTCCATTTTTGCTTCCATTTTGTGAAGAAGAAAGTTGCGCTCAGTCTCTTCTTCAGAGGTTTTTGTGTGGATTCCTTCAGTGGTACTTGGTGCAGCGCCCCCACAGGCCAGGAGGGGAACAGGTTGCTCAAAGGGTTGGTTTGATTTGACTTGGTTCAGAGAAAGAGAACGACAGCAGCTGGAAATGCAACGAATGTAGCCATCTTAGTTGCAAATTGAACAGAGAATACCGGAAAGCAACATTAAAGACCTTACCCAAGTTCAGTTATTAAAATGTCCATTCAAAGGAACTTTTTATTCAAAAATATATGTGCATTTATTTATTTCATGGCTCCTGTGCGAGCGCTGTTGTCATAAAATAATTTAAACTGTCTAAGCTAACAGAAGCTAACGCTATAAATGTTAGCTTCTGCGCTAACATTAAAACGTGTCTACGGTGCATATTTGTGCATTTTATGGTAAATTATTTTATGGTACATGTTTGTCTGTAGACTCAAATGTAAAGCTGATTTTAGTGGTGATATTAAATATGTGATATTTAATTTAGTGATATTATATTAGTGATGTTTAGTGATGTTTAGTGATATTCTTCACTAAACAAAGTGAAGAAAAGCACAGAAAGAAACAGAGAATCCAACAGGTTGTTAATCATCACCAGTCGGACCAGAGCAGCAAAGCAAACGGAGCCTTTGATAATGGGACACCAGGAAGGACAAAGCAGCAAAATTAGTTTTGGGACTAGGCGATGAGCAAGCAAGCAATTAGTTCCCAAACACAATAAAGTGTCGCCGTGCTAAACAAAGGTCCAGCGTGAGCCGGCGCATATTCTGAACAGCTTTTCTCTCGTGACACAAAGACGTTAAAGAAAAGAAAAGCTGCAGGATCACAACCTGACTCTGGATCGTCCAGAGAGTCGTTCAGATCCAGTCTCATCGCATCGTTTAAGTTCTGTAAGGATTTATTACTCTGCTTAGGATCCACTTCTGCTGTTTCATAACCACATTATGTTAAAGACACAGAGGTTAAAGTTTAATTAATGAAACTGAAATGTTTTCAATGATTCCACTGCAAAAACACAAAACTCAAGTATTTTTATTTTCTACTGCAAATGTGTTAGTACAGCTGAAATAAGACAAAATTAACTTAAAGTAACTTTTTAGCAAGAAGATAATTATTTCATATTAATTTTAAAAATGAACTGGTTCAACTGGCAGCAAAATAAAATCTATTGCTCAGCCATTAATCTAAAATATAAGTTAAAATAACTTTTTAAATATTATTTGTCATGCTAGTCAAGCTAGCATAGCGGGACAAACTAAAATCAGAAGGTTTGATGCAGCATTTATGCCAAACAAACATAAAATTTATTCTAAATAAAGAAGAAAAATTAGAAAAATCTTTGTGAAAGTTGATGTTTTTTAACATTTAAAAACTGATTTCGCGCCCAGAAGCTAACGCTGTTTGAGTCGGCCATGTTGAAAGGTTTTGCAGTGCGATGTTTCCTGTCTGCTGATACTGAATTATTGTTAATTTTGCTCCATTTCTTCGATTTAGTCTCAACATTTTGCAGCTTCATGATCTCTGTTCTCACATGTTGACGAGCGAATCAGCTGCCAACAGATTCAGTCCCTGATCATATCCATGTAATCTGATTACGCATCACATCGTTGTTTCCACCTGCAACACAGCTGTAAATATAATTATTCATTTGTTGTTGTAAACAAACCATAACTGCTTGTGTTTTTTTGTTTTCTGCGTACAGACATTAAATTGTCAAGATCTAAAATTCAAAGACTGAAAGGAGCTCTGAGAAAACGGCACATCAAATGAAGCCGTCTTTTAGTTTCAGTTTATTGCTTCTGGCTTTTGCATTGAAATTGTTTTTGGGTAATTTAGTAAAACTGTTCACTGCCAACATTTTCTCAAGAAAAACACAAAAGTTTAACGTTTCAACTTCATGAAACGGCTCTAAAAACACAGCCGGGTCAGAAAAGGGTCGAATTATTTACCTTTAAGAGCAAATGACAGTCATCAGAGTGAGTCTTTTGGAGAAAACAGAAGAAAGGTGGATCTGAGAAGGCCTGAGAGGCAGCTGACCCCGAAGCGAAAAGTTCAGAAAAACGCCTGACGGATATTTAAAAGCTTTGCTGCTTCCAGCGTGGGCGGCGCTGTCAAACGGGTTCACCAGAACCAGCTTAAACCGTTTTAATGGAGTGTTTTGTGCTAAGCTGCATCTTTTGTCGCAGCCGTAGGAAAACAGGCTGTTTTATATCCCCTTATGCAACATTTGCATATGAAAGCGCCGCATGTTTTCATATCATCTCGTTGCTTGAAGTGGGCAAGAGCGCTGGGATTATTTCATAAACAAATCAATGGCACTTTAATTGGGAAAATCTGATGTCAGGTATTTCAGACTTTCTTTGCTCTGGAGCAGCAGTGGAAATTTGCATCACAATGGCTGCTGCGTTCACAAACCTCAAACAAGCCGGCTCATTAGCATTCCAGAGGCGAACGCCAATTTACAGGGTGATCATGAGAGGAGACGCTCTCTAAAGTTGTGGGAAACAGTAAAGATAATGCAGCTTCTTACAGGATGAATAACTAAGCCAGGTAAATCAATGTGTTGAAATTCACCGTAATCCTTCCTGAGGATCAGACTCTCTTCTCGAATATTGAAATTTTCACATGAGAACCTAAAATACTGCGAGGTTCTGTTGGGGATGTTTTTGGGTTTTACGTTACATGGACTTTAAAAACTTTAAAACAAAATGAAAGTTTACAAAACAGCCAATCCCTGTAGGATTTAAATTAACTTAGGGGAATGTTTTTAAGTTAACCAAAGCGCTAAACAAAACATTAGCTCCACTGTTAGCACATTAGCGGTTTAGCTAACGTGTGGCCATTGCTACCAATAACCTATTATTACCTGTTTTGTTTTTGAGACAAACTTCCTTAAATAACTGTAGAGGATTTATTTATTTGTGAACACGGCAAACGCGCGCGCACCCTAACTGCAGAAAGAGTCGGCCGCCCTTTAAACTGTCCCCGGTTGCCATGGTTACTCACTGTTACCTTGGTGCTTTAGCATTAGCTAGCATGTTACTACAACTGTTCACAGCGTGATGAAATAAATTAGATCTTCTCCTTTCCATGAGCTGCTTGCCGTTTGAAGAAACAACCATTCAGAGCCAGGAGGCGGGTCTTAGCGCTGTCAATCAGTCTCTTGCACCCGCTGCTAAATGTACTAATGGCGGATAAACGATTTGTAATTATAGGAAAACAGTTTATTCGTCATCTCCATGATAACTAGACTGAGCATTCACAACAAGCTATACTAGCTACAGTGTAGCATAGAACAAGAGAGACCGAGGATGAGCAGCGCCACACTAGATTGTGATTGACAACTATCTTCTGGCTCTGATTGGTTGATTCTAGTTAGCACAGAGGAGTTCAATTTAATGAGTTAAGGAAATATGATCAATTCTAGTTATTTTGCTCCCAACCAGCAGTCATTTTGACTGCAGGGAGCTTCTCGCTGTTTTAGTTCTATTTTTCTGGCCATTCAAGATAAAGCTAAACGTTTTAAGAGAAAATCCAACATTTCCACTCAACACTTTATATTTTGGTCTATTTGATGGTGTCATTTCTAAATATTAAATGATTGATAATTTGACCAGTTACTCCGTACTTGAGTAGATTTTTTACTTTTTGTCTCTTTTTTGATGGCAGTCCAGTGGATGTTGATGTAGCGTGACGTCCTCTGAACCTGCAAACTGCATAAAATAATTAGTTTTGGTGCTTCATGTCACGGCCTGTAAACGGCTAACAGCTTCCAGTTTTAGCGTCATCAGTCCATTTCCCCAGAACAAACAGATTAACTAAACACTGCAGCTGCTTTATTGTCTAATGATTTCAAATCTCTTTTGATCCCTGCAGTAATAACTCAACATGTTTCTGAATAAGGGCGGATAAATATTTGTTTGATTAGACTGAGATGTTTCCCTTTGGATCCGCTGTGGGATTTGGACTCGGTGAGTCTCGGTTTGTGTTTTGGTCGTATAAATAATCATCTTAATAACCGTGGGAGGAAAAGTCAGAATGCTCTGATGAGGCAGAAGAATCAGATTTGTGCTGAAGCGCCGGTGTTTGACGCCGAGACGTGATCCGGGGACCCGGTGGCTCCTGGCGCTGGAGAGGCAGCAGAACCAACATGGGCCTGTTTGAGCTGAGGATTAGACCCGTTACACTAAATTAGCTGCAGCTTCTTAAACAGGATCTGCAGCAGTTCATTATTCTGCTTCGCCTTCATCCACAGCAACACGCGAATTTCAGATGAACCTTCAATTGTTGAATAAAAAACCTTCTGCGTTTCCAAAACATCACTTTTTTCCACACTATGTCAAATTGTTTCTGGTCGTCATTGACTCCATTTTACTGATTTACTAAAAAACTAGAAGTGAAAAGCTAATTTGGTCCAAATAAAATGCAATTTAGTAAGAAAATATTTAGTTACGGGTGGATTTTTCTGTCGCTGTCGTTTTATTTTCATAAAAACTTCTCATGCAGAAATTTGTTTTTTATTTGCTCATAATCAAAAATTAATGATGTAAATAAATTCTTTCCTCTTTTGTTTCCACAGCCAGAAGTTTGTTATATCACTTCTTAGTTTTTATAAAAGTAATACTTGCACCACATTGCTAAAAAAAAACAAACAGTATTGTACACAAAAAAGTTTTCATCCACAAAACCAACACAAATCCGACCTTGAGTGTTGCTACAAACATGCCAGACCTATAGGGGGCAGTGCAGCGCAAAGCTAAAACCTGTTAGCCAATCAGATTGCTTCAATACGACGATGACTTCCTGTTAGGAATTAAACATGGAGGTTTATTTGTGTGGATAAAGATTGTATTGATTGTAGTTTAGTTTAATTTAGGTTCTAGAGTCTGTTTGCTGGTTTTTATTAGTTAAATATTATTGAGTATTACTTTAGTTTTTATTAGTTATATTAATAGTTTTAGTTTTTCCATTTTGATTCATTTTTAAGTGCAGAATTCAAAACTTTCAAAGTATTGTGATTATTTGCACATCAACTGGGTAATAAATACTGAACAGAAGAAACTATTTTCAGAAAATGTGAACAATAATATTTACGTTAATACGAAAAGTTAAGATTAAAATCTAAACTGCTTCCTTTATTCTCCTGTATTCATCGCATGACTTCATAAATTAGGTCTGTTTTTATTTTCATGTGTGCAGCAGTGACAGAATCATTTTCATGTGTATGTCAGGAAATAAAAAGGATTTATGTATGTGCCGCCGCCGCCGCCGCCGCTGCGTTTCCATCAGGATGTGGGCCACGCAGGAATCCGATTGGCCGACGCCTGAATGAAGGAGGGACCGTTTATGGGAAATGTAAATAAACCTGCAGGCGAGATTTCTTTCTTTCTTTCTTTCTTTCTTTTTGGTAATGCGGGCCGGACAGAAATCCACAAACATGACAGATGACGAGAATTTGTTTTGTGTAGCAGCGATGAGAAGCAGAGCCTTCGTGTTTTTAAAGAGCCAGACGGTTTTTGGCATCTCCATTTTTCCCACTTTGCTAAAAAGAAATGAAGAAATGAAATAAACAAACCTAGAGAGCTGCTTTCAGCTCGCCATGAGAGTCAGGTTTCACACATAAACTAAACATTTTTACAGAAAAATGGATTTTAATGTCAAACTTATGAGCACATCTTTAATGGAGGACATTTTTCTGCCTACAAGTTTCAAATTGGGTTGATAATGGATGAAACCTGGATTATTAGTGAAAATCATTGAATAGAGTGTGTTTGGAAACAATTTCCAAACACACTCTATTCGAGTAAATGCTCCCATGGCTTTAGCAGGAGATTGAAAAGAGTTTCTAAGCCCCGTTTAGTTCACTTCAGTCCAACTCCAGTCCGTTTATCTAGACAGTCCGGTTCGTTTGTGGAGGAGTGAATGCTAATCGGACCAAACAACCGAACTCTGGTCAGCCTGCAAACCTCAGTCTGGGTTTGGTTGAAGTGAACTCTGGTTGGTTTGAACGCATATGTGAACACCAAACGGACTCAAAAAGCAGGAAGTGGACTACAGCGCAGTGCATTCTGGGTAACAAATGGGGTAGCTACAATCACTGAAATCTGTAGAGTTCAGTGTCTTCCTCTGAGGTTTATATGTTGTTTCCTTCAGTGATTTGTGGTGCAGCGCCCCCACAGGTGAGGAGGGGAACAGGTTTTTTAGAGCGTTTGGTTGGTTTCAGAACCAATCAAACCTTTGTAATGTAACAAATGTTGCAACTTTGGTTCCAAATCTACGACAACATATTAGGACCATTGTAGATAGAAAAAAAAGAACTAAGTTTCTGCCCCAAACTCTTTTAGATCAGTCTCAGAAACTTTCAAGAAAAAACACAAAAAAGTTGAAAATCTGCTGGAAAAACTAGAAAAAGTTTTTCCTAGAAATTTTTGAAATTAATCAAAAATTTTTTGAGTTTACTCTTGGTTTTTTTTAATGGCCCTAATGCAGCGCTGTACCAATCAGACTGAGTTTACTGGACTACCAGGAGTGAAACTCACTGACATGGGAACATATTTAAGGAGCTGCTGCATGCAGGTGGACCAAAACATGAACGTATCGACTCACTTTTACAAACTTTAACTAGTTTAACTACAACTTGCTTTTGTTGACTTTCAGTAAGCGGTTTTTCATTGGTAATTTTAATGCAACAGCTGAGAAACACAGCAGAACACGCCCTCTAAAACACTCATTACTGACTCATTCCAACTCAAAGAGCTTTTAGTCGCATCTATCCTGCTGCGTTTGGTGGGAAGGCACCTCCCAGTTAGCTTGAGGAAATAATTGTAACCTTCTTTTCAGTGTTTACACACCGGTTGGCAGTTCTGGGCCTTGAGTACTGTGTCCTTCGTGTCTGAAATGTTTCGCTGTTTGAACACGGCTGATTAAAATAAATGTGTTATTAGCAGCAGAACTGGGAGACAGGCTGAAGAAATTAAACTATTAGATTCAGACATGCTGAACACTGCATTTTCTTTTAAATATTCTTTTAAATATTTTAGAAATGCTCTTTAAAAAAATAAGAATATTGGTAAATTTTCCAGAAAAAGTCAGAAATATTGAACTGTAAATAGAAAATTAGCGAAAATCTCATGTTTATTGAGAAAAACTGTCCGATAGTTTGAGCTAAGAGACGTGTTTATAAAAAAAAATTAGACCAAGTAAAGTTTTTCGTTTTGATCTACCTCAGTAAGTTAAATTGTACATTTGATCTCCTCCTGCTGATGTATGAATGTGACTTGAATTTATTTTACTGAACAGGTTTAATAAATATGCCATCATCCTGATGGGCTTAGACAGATTCTTCAGGCGTAACGAGTTACACCTTCTTCAATTCAACGGCATCAGATCAGAGCTTAAATTGTGGATTTTTTTTTCAGGGATTGAATTTATGAGGCTGAATAAAGACGAAGATCTGCTGTTAATTATGACAGCAAGGCTGAGAGCCGTCAGTGGAAAACGGATCAGAACTCATTAAACCTTTTAAAACACTACAAGCAACAATAAAAAATTATTAAAGGAGAGTTAATTAAAACATGATAGGATATCATGTCAATATCAAACATTAAAAATTAATTTGAATTGATTTCAATGTTAAGAAATACACAAAATGACTAGTAATGAGAAGCAATTAGCATGATGAGGATAGTCCAACTCATCAATATTTTTTGAGGTTTTAATTAAAATATTTCTATTATTACATAACAGCCCAAGAGATCTTAAGTGATCAAGTTAGACTTTTTAAATATTTAAAATGTTTTTTAAAGATTTTTAAATATTTTCTGATCACTGCATTCAAAATAAACTTTATTTGCATCACGACTGGAGAACATGTGGAGAGGAAACAGAACTGCTGCTTCAAAATAAGAGCATGATAATAAACATTTAACTGTTTGAACAATACCTAACAGTCAATAACAAAAACTTAAATGCAGATGTTGATCTTTACAGAAACAGCTGTAAATTAACAGTAAAGTAAATTAGCATAATCTAGGAGAAGCTAACGGTGCCAAACATTGTAAGTTAGCAGAAACACAATTTGTTTTGTTTTTGTTGTTTTTGCTTTTTTTTTGTTTGTCCTAAAAGCGCTTTAGGAAATAAAAAATAAAAATTAAAGTTAGCATTTAAAGCATCAAATTGGTGACTTTTGAATGTTAGAAAGCTGTATTACAATGAAAACAACTTGGAACAAATTTATTTGTTTCTGGAGAATATACTGAGATAACTGGTGGTCTGCATGTGAACCTTTGGCACCTCTATGAGGGAACAAAAGATGTTAAACAGAAAAACCAGGAGCAAGCATGAAAGGTGGGACATTTTTCCCTTGGTCACCATTTTTCTTAACAGTGGATTATTGTGAAATTTAAGTGCTAAGCTCACTGTTGACCCAGCCTCGCTGCTGTGCTGTGGCTAACAGCAGTGAACAGCAGGTCTGGGAGCCTGGGACTCTGCAGAGCCCTGAACCCTGCGGCAACCCAACAGCAGCTGGGTCCAGTTCCTCCGGGAGCCTCGTCTCAATTAACACCCAGCTGTTTTCCTCCGCAGAGCAGGGATCAAGGCCTCTGTGGCCTCTTCTCCTGCAGCAATCTGAAGAGTCAAGCCTCACACCGAGGATCTGCAGCCTTTTCCACTCTTCAGAGCCAAGGCTGATGTGGCTCTGCAGTGCAGTGGTGTCAAGTGTGAAAAGAAAGGATGACGGGTCGGGGATTTTACCTGGAGATCAACCTCTGAACTGTCAACAGAACCAAGTCAAACTGGCACCACAGAGTATCTGCAGACCTCAGAACGTCAAATTTAAGACTTTTTAATGCCATTTACATTACATTTAAGACCAAAAAAACTAAATGTAAGGGATGGTTGGGAGGACTTGCTGCATTATAATCAAGCATAACAGAACCCGTAAACCTGGCTTCAGGTAGCAAGTACTGCGTAGTTTTAGGTTTTTTGCAACTAGCATCATATGGACAACAGAAGTGAGCCATGATGAAAACAAACGTCATACAGCTAATTGCAGGTTTTAATGCTAAATTTTAAAAATTTTATGAAAAAGGGTATCCGCTCAAATTCAAGACTTTTTAAGACCTTCTAAAGGTCTTAAAACTATAAAAATTTAAGACCTGTATCTCCATAGCAATGTATGAACTTCATCCAGCAACCGGCAAAAAATCTGCACTTTCCCATTATAGTTGCAAATGAGCTAGCTAGCTACTAGGGATGTATTAGCAAATATTAGCAGCTAGTTAGTGTATCCACAGAAATCAATCAATCAATTAACCAAAACTTTTGCCTGACAGAAAAGTCCCTCAACAACCAAAACTATATTAAATAGTCCTGCCACAGCATAATTTAAGACCTTTGATTAAGGTCTTTAAGACCAACTTACGTGTTTTACTATGAATTTAAGGCATTTTAAGGATGCACGGACACCCTGACCAATGTGTGCTGAGCTAACGCTGCTCGCCACTTCAGGTCTGCAGTGGTTTAACAATGATGTGCTTTTCTACGCCAATAAAGTTCAAGTAGTCTCTGAAAGGCCTTGTTTCATGTAATGATGTGGATGAAGTTGAGCAATACACGCCGATGAACAACACTTCCTCCCCTGTGCAGTTTGCTGCAGTGAATCAGAGCCAAACTGTGATTGAAGCAGAACAATCCAAGGAGCTCAGGCAGATGGGACGGCCTGGCGCGGCGCCACGGCGGGCCTCGGAGGTGAGACGCAGCACGCCTGCTGCAGGCGCCCAGGAGGGCCTGACCTAATTGACTGACGAAATACAAACGTAAACCTTCATGCCAACATTTACAGCGTTTTCATCTCGCAGACAAAAGAGAGCTGCAGCGGATTTTTACCCTTTAAACTTTCACATTTTGTTTTGTTCCAACCACAGACAGCAGTGTGTTTTGTTAGGATTTTATGTAATAGAGCAACAAAAAGTCATCCATGTTTTTAAACAAGATTTTACAAGTAATATTCTGAGCTTACCAGTGAGGTAAATCTGATTTTTTTTCTCCCATAGTCAACTCTTTCATCACAGTTTGAACGGCCCAAATAATTTATTTTATTTTTTTAACCGAAAAATAAAAATCAGATTTGTGCCACGTTTGTATGTGGAACCGGATTTATTACTGTTGGCTCTCACTGCTGAATAAACTCTAAAATCGATCCATAAATGGCGGCGGCCATTATGAGTTCTGTAAACGTTGCGCTGCTGTGACGTCATCGTTCTCCTGCGGATCGCTCTGGAGTCGTAAACAGAAGTCTGACTGTAGTTGCATTTAATTAGAAGTATGAACGACGACGTAAAAAATAGTCCGAATTCAGCTAAAACATTTCGATTGAGCGAATGCAATCCAAATCCGGTTTCCTTTGGTCACATTCAACTTTTACAGGGAAGTCTGAAAGGCCCGGTTCTGATCAAATCAATGTTGAGCCTCTTTCATGTACGTCTGACATGTTTCCGATTGTTTTCACAGCTTTTTCGTTACGTCATTCCACACATAAAGAATAATAAAAGCAAGCAGCGCTAACACTTAGCTTTCTTTGTCTTAGCGTCCATCGTTTCGTTATGACCTTGTGACGATACTTTCTATCACTCAGCAACTTTAAAATCAATCCGTAGCCGTTGGCGTCCATTATTACTCCCCGTTACTTCTGCTGCTGTTTGACGTCAACGTTTTTCTGACTCTGACTGTAATTAGTGGAAGGAACAAATATCTCCCAAGCGTTTCAAAAAGAAACTTTTCAACTTCTGAAAATGGGTCCGAAATGATTTTATATTTGTAATAAAGCTCTCTGAAATGAACTTCAAAGCAGAAAGGTTTTTTTATTCAGTCGTCGTCTCGCTCTCTATTTGTGTCATCTTGACAGGATCAATAGATAACGCAGCTACATCCAGAATCTGATGCCTTGTTGGTAATTTTTAGCCCAACCTGGAGATAAATGGCTGAGCGTTTTATCACTGATGTCATCTGAAAACAGAAATCAGGCAGCAGTGAGCTGCGCTGCCAGAGGTTTGATTGACAGGTGAGCCCAGCAGGAGTTTGTCCTGAGGGCTGGATCTTTAATGTTGTCTCCCAGTCTGGATTGTTCTTTTTTTCGGCTGCTGAGAGGAGGGAATCGCAGATAAAAAGCCAGAGCTTTAGGGGAAGAAGTCTGCTCTGCATTTTTAAGCTGCATTTAAACATTTTTTGACAATATTTGGCAGAAGAGAGGCTGGTGTTTGCCTTCAGTTCTCAGCCATCTTGGTTAAAATTCAAAGCCGTCTCCAATCAGACGTGGGTCAGCGTGCCGTTCCTCCATCCACTGTGATTATCCAGTTACCCAAATGGATCCCGACAATCCGCCACCTAATCATTTGTCTCATTCTTGAGACGTGTTGCTGTGTGAACTGAATATCAGGTTGGAAGCCTGTCATTTTCCATTTTTAAATCAAACCCAGCATGACAATGTGTGCACAGCCCACAGATCCTCCCAACAGCTTTTGTCCACACTGAGAGGGAGCCGATGTTGCAGCCAGTGATGCAGGGTCACAAGCGACAAGACGAGAGCACTCGGCTTATTTTCTGCCTGTGCCTTTCCATGCTCCACCGGAGGGCATGGCGGAGTCCTGCCACTGTCTCCATCCATCATTTTACCTCATCTTTGATCGTCCTTTATTCCTGTTTTGGTCTGCTGTCCCCCACAGAGGTCTCTCACTGATCTTTTACCCTCTTTTGTTCTCTCTGTTTTCACCTTGTAGCCTGAAACTCCTCAGCAGCCGTCTGAAGGTTGAATAAAGGATTTAAATGCTTTACTCCAAAATAACTGCCTCCGCTGGTACGCATTAGCCCCCAAAAGGTTAAATAAATGCACCTTTTATTGCAGCAGCATGAACTCAGAGCACAGTCAGTTGGAAAATAGCTGCACTGCAAAAACACAACATGTCACGACCATTTTTGGTCTAGTTTCTAGTGCTGCTATATTCACATATTTGAAATACAACAAAGTTAGCTTACAGGTAACATTTGGATTAAAAAGTATTAGTTCCATATGCAGATTGTTTCACTTAACACAATGTTCCCATATTACAGGTGAAAACTCTACCACTGAAACAACTTTTAAAATCAATATTCAGGAATTATTCACGCCGATCTCGTTGCTGAAAAGTTAATTTTGTCTTATTTCAAGTATGCTAAAATATTTGCACTAGAAACGAGAATAGTTGTAATATTTGGTGTTTTTTGGTTTTTATACACTTCTACTAATGCGCTAAAAGTGGAGCTAATTTTTTGTTTTAGCACGTTAGCCATTTTGCTAACTTTGAAAACGTTTAGCGCACTTACGTTCCCCTGCATTCATTCTTATTAATCCTAAATTATTTGCCTTTTTTGTACATTTTCAGTTGAATAAAGTCTGAGATGTTACGACTTCTTCAAGTAGTTAGGTGTTTACATTCATGCTCTTATTTTGAAGTGGACGCAGCTGTTCCAGTTCCTCTCCACACGTTGTCCAACCATGATGCGGTGCAGCAAATGATGTTTATTCTGTACCCATAATGCATTGCATCAATATTTTAAAATCGGCCGATAGCCCGCGTTCTTTCACATTAGCTCCTGATAAATACAATGATAGCGCTTTAGCGTTAGCAGAGCTAATGGTCATGATTAGTGTTTCAGTGTTACCGCAGCTAACGTTTAAGCTAACAGTAACTCTAAAGCAGTTATTAGCTCTCCCAGCAATTCCTATGTTAAAGTTAACGTATCTGAAGCATTGTGGCTTTCGTGCCTGACATTTCAAGATGAATCAGAGTTTTTATGATTTTCAAAGATTTCTTTTCCTTGAGAAAACTCACTAGCTACCAGGATGATGGTAACAGAGCTAAAAACATCTCAAAAGATATTTTGTAGAAAAGTGCATGGATTTATTTATGTTACAGCATTTAATTACAGTAACATTAGTAAACTTAAGTTTTGGAATTTACAGTAAGGAATCAAGTTTAAAGGAGAAACATGATAAAACCATAACAGATACAAATATCTTCATTTGTTTATCAAGACACGTTTTACACTAATTTATGTTCTATAAATTATAAAATCATAAATGTATGCAGCAGGTATTTGACCTGGTTCATGTTTGAATTTATTTCAGCCGCGTTTGATTAAAGTGACCTTTAACTGGAATAAATCAAACGTCAGAGGATATATGGATTGTATTTCATTCTTTATTTGATTTCCCTTTTAAAGACGCCTCTCTGTCAAACAATTTACACTTTCCATTCAGATCCATTCTTCCTCTGCTGCAGCTCAGAGGTTTCTGATAACCTGCCTGTATGGTGGAATATGGATACATGTTAGAAAGCACTTAAAATAACCCCCAGTTTGAGGCTCACATAGCGAGTGGAGCTCAGCCTGATCAAAGAACATCAGTCCCACTGATTGTTGGTTACAGCAGCTATCAAAGCCTCTTTGTGCTACCTCAAGCAATCCTGCAGCTACTGAAGTGTGCAGAGCTGAAATAATTCAACAATGAGCTGAATGTCTCATTTCAATAGTCCACAGAGTTGAGTTTGATTCTGCAGAAACGCTGCCTAACTGGACTGAAATATTCACTGGTACAATGAGGTTATATTAATTTGAGCTGTTCATTCGTTTTTATTTCTTTATTCATTTATAAGTATATGAAAGAAAATAAAATATAGATTAGAAGAAGAGAGATACCTTTGTTGTCCTGACAATAAAGGATGTGAAATATATGAAAGCAGAATAAAGAATAACATTCTGTACAGTAAGGGCAATATAGTGTCGTTTTTAAAAATAGTCATCCAAAGGAATGTGCAACTGGGTAGGTTCATTTTAAAAAAAATATTTATGCATTAAATAAGACTTTTTTCAATAAGCTACTGTAAAAACTGTGGAACAACAGAAATGTTCTTTAAAATGAGCAAAAACTGCAAATACCAGCACAGATTTAGACACATTGAATTTGATGCCGGGAGGAAGGATCTACGATAATGTTCCTTTGTGCGTTTTGGACGCAGCAGTTTATTACCTGTGTTCCCATAAATGTTTTTTTATGAGCATTTGGAAAAGGTTGATGGAAATGGTAAAATTCAAAATCTTCAATTTCCCCCAAAATATTTTTCTCTCACTTGAAGTGGTTTTAATGCGATGAAGGCGAAACTGGTTGCTATCTGTAAAATGGTTGCTATCTGCTCTAAGTTAATCATATTCCATTGAAGAGCCTCTGATTTGATGTAAATGTTTAAATAATTTCCAGAAGAAGCAGTCCCAGTGACCAGCACTGGACAACCCATCCTCAGTAAGAACATGCGATGCAGAGATTAAACAGCTGCAGGGATTTTGAATTAAATCTGAAAGTATACTGGATGCTAACCAAGAACACTATGCTTCATCATTAAATTCACGTTTGCTGTCAGCCGCCAGGAAGCGCTGGATAAATCCCGGCAGTATCGCTCCTAAAGGTGTTTTACTGATGCTGTTTGCTTTTTATAGTGTGTTCTTAAACTTCCCCACAAGAAGCTTTAATATTCTGTTTAATATCATCATTATAGAGCCTCGTTGTGTGGGGATGCGGATCCAGAATCCATGTTTAAACACGTTGCTGCCAAGAGGTGTGACTTCAAAGCTAATTATGTAACTAAATATATCCAGAAATCCAAGGTTGGAGGCAGTACACCTTTGCTTACCGGGCCTTAATAGCAATGGTTCAATAATGGATTTATTCATAAGGAGAGCAGCCTTATTAAGGTAATGATGCCCCTTAAATTGGAGTGTATATGCAAAAGGGAGAACTGGCAGAAGGTGTTGGAAGCGCAGCTTGAAGGGGTTTTTGGCAGCATTTCTGCAGGTTTCTGGTTCCTCAGCTGGAGAGATGGAGCATCAGTATTCCAAGAGACGAGGAAACAAACGCTGCCATACTTCCTGTCTGCGCCGAGCGCCCTGGCAGCGCGGCGACATGAGCAGAGTTACTTCCTGTCAGAAGTGAAGCCCAGAAGTTAAATACTTTCGACAGCTGCCTCTGTTGCAGTTTTCAAAAAAAGGGCAAATTCATAATTGAATGCCAGATTTTTAAAATCAAAAATGTGCTTCTATGCCTTTTCCAGCTTAAATGTGACATACATTTAAGCCTCAGTGAGCCTCAGTCTGGTTTTACTTTATGCCAAACAGATTTTATGCTTGTGACCTTTAACTGGATACAAAACACCATTTTGTATCTGTTGCACAGAACACGTGGTGATATTTTAAATAAATTAAAACTGGTAAAACATGAGAAAAAACACAACTCAATTAGATTTCTTAAGTCAACCTGAAAAAATGTTTTAAAAATAATGGTGGAAAAGCTAATCAGTTTTTATCTTTTTTCATCCAAAACAGTAAATTAAAGGTCTATAATTGGTGCAGGTAATAACTGTGAAACCTGAGAATAATCAGGCTTTAAGTGATGCAGCATCTTTGCAGACAACCAGCTGAAGCCAGTGTGAATTTATTCACCTGAAAATCTCCAGAATTATTCATATCTTTGGAACAAAACTTAATAATTCATTTGGTTTTATTTAGGCGAAGAGGGAAGACGCCGAGCCAAATTTCAGATATAATTTCTGTTAAAAGTCCGTCTGTTAGTTTAGTTTACTACATTACCCAAGATGCATCTGTTCATTTTGTGATTCCGTTTCACGTAGTTGAGTGGCTTGTTTTTCTGTGCTACTGTGTGGCTCGGTGGCATGAAAGTGGCATCCGCTGACATCCACCATCAACCTATCTTGGGTCCTTTGTGTACGAAACCTGTGTGCGTTTTTATGATATGACCACACACACACACACACACACACACACACACCCTCATATACAAAACATCAATAAACTTTTGAGCTGCACCATTGGAGTCGCCCTAGTCCTTCTAACCGAGGAAGAGTCGATTGACGAGAGATCTGGATTTAGCGCCTGTTTAGACGCACACAGTCTTCTACAAGTGGTCCTTCGAGCCGGATTCTCATTGGTCGAATCAACAACATGGCAACTTCACAAGACAACGCTTCTCAGGAGAAAGGTCACAAGCATAGTCCCCGTCCACGCAGGAGCAGGAAGCTTCCGGGACATCTGGCAGAGTATGACCATGACCTACCTGATCCAGAGGAGTCAGAGTCGTCAACAAGCAGCAGCTCAGAAGAACCTGATAAGGATAAGAAGCAAAGATGGGACAAGATGGAGGCAGTATGGGGCAGCGTTTTAGAAGCAATGAATGAGATGCAAGTCACTATGAAGGAGACCAGTGGTGCATTAACCAAGCGTGTGGAGCAACTAGAGAGAACATGTAAGTCATGCAGCCCTCTCCTACCACACAGTCACGCTCAACAACATGGTAGAGCAGAATCCCTTCCTGCATTCCTACCACATCCTAGCAGTGTGGATATATACAGCAGTCACACCAGGGATCAGTTGAACATAATGGCACCAGCAAGGCAGGACAACAGAACACCTGTAAACCTACTAAGACCAGTAGAACCTGCTGCATCCTTCTCATCTCTAAAGGCAAGCCCCAGGGTACAGACAGCACCATGGCCAGTTCCACAGCCAGATGTACTTACAGCACCTCCGCATATGCTTCAGTCACCATCTGCGTCCCAGCCTTGGACGAACACGGCCTTCCAGCCTGTAGGTCAGTCTGTACCTTCACCTGTTCCACAGCCAAGAGGCCCTCCGGTTTATCCAGCGATCCAGCCAGCATCGTTACCAGCTCCGCCTCCTAGAGTGAACCATGTGATACAGCCTGCTCTACAACCTGACATCCAAGTATCACAATCCATGCAGCTTGGGAAGCTTGAACCACAGCAAGCTCAGTCTCTATACAGTCAGAGATACCAACATCCGCAGCTACCAAGCTGCGTCAACCAGTTGCACTCTGCACCATCATACAACCTCGGTGCAGCCTCCGCTACACCTCTGCATCAACCACCAGAGAGAGTGGCAGCACAACAGAACTACAGCCAGCATTATGCAGTTCCACCTGCTGATTTTCCCAGACATTACTCTGTTGCCTATCCATCACCTCCAGCTGAATACCAGCCAACAGCCTCCCTACCTTCAACAGCAGAAGTCAACCAGCCAAAGCTGTTGGAGATGATTGTGGCATCATCATACGGCATCCCAAAGCCTAGACTGGTAACATTCAAATCAGGCCGAGAGAGTGAATTTGCACTGTTGAAGAAAGGATTGGACAGCCTGCTAGGGCCCCATGCACACCTCACAGAGGATTATAAATATCACATCCTGCTGGATCATTTAGAGCATCCATGTGCTCTACAAGTTGCCAGGCGCTATATTCACGACCGCACTCCCTACACTAGTGCAATTCGAGCATTGGAGCAGAGATATGGACAGCCTCGACAACTAATCCAGAGTGAACTCAGTGCTATCCTTAACTGCTCTCCTGTTAAGGCCGGTGACCCTCAAGCCTTTGAAGATTTCTCCCTGGCAGTGTCTAGCCTTGTAGGTCTCCTCAGTACTATGGATGATGTAGCAGCCAGTGAGCTCCAGTGTGGTTCACATGTAGACAGGTTACTCACTAAACTCCCTCCTAGTTACAGAGATAGTTTCATCGAGTACTGTATCACACGTGGCATTATACGCACTGGTAGCAGCCGCACATACAACATGTATGACCTCTCTGAATGGCTCGAACGCAAGTCCCACGTTCTTCAGCTATCCAGGCAAGCGACTCAGCCTCAGTCATCAGACAGACCACGATTGGAAAGAAGTAACTTCAGAGCACCCACAGGATCTAAAGCACAGAGTAAGTCTGCATCCATATATTATGGCTCAGATCCTGCTCAAATACAGCCAAAGGCAGACACTGTGAATCCTTCTTCCCCTTCCAAGAAGAAACAGAAGTTTAAGCCATATTGCCCATACTGTGATGGAACAGAACACTACCTCAGTGGCTGTGTAGACTTTAAGAAGCTAGACCTCACAGCTGTCGCCACTTGGCTAAAGGATAAATCCAAATGCTGGCGCTGCGGCCGTAAACACACTCCAGAACAGTGCACTCTGAAGAAGCCGTGCACAACCTGTGGAGAACAGCACTTATTAGTGCTTCATGACCTGGCTGAGGCTAGAAGGCGGGACCCTAACATCCTAACAGTCAGTACCAGCAGAGTATTTTTGGGTCCTGTCAGTCTCTCTGGCCGTGTAATGCTCAAGGTTGTGCCCATTCAGTTACACCATCAGATGAAATCTCTAGACACGTATGCTCTCCTCGACGACGGCTCAGAGAAAACCATCATACTCCCAGCTGCAGTTAAGTTATTAGGCTTATCACCAGAAGAGGAAACTCTATCTCTGCGCACCATCCGTCAAGATGTGATCCAGATAAAGGGAGGCAACGTCTCATTCCAGGTGTCCCCGAAGGCTCAACCAAAACTGCGTTATAAAATAACACAGGCCTTTACTGCTCAACAGCTCAGCCTAGCTGAACAGTCGTGTCCAGTGGAGCTCTTGAAGGAGAAGTATCACCACTTGCAGCAAGTGCAGCTGGAGGGATTCAAGCAGATACAGCCTCTTGTGTTAATCGGTTCAGACAATGCTCACCTTATAACTCCTGTCCGTCCAGTCAGGCGTGGCCCAGCCCGTGCTCCTGTCGCTGTTTGCACCAAGCTGGGGTGGGCCATCCAAGGTCCAAGTAGTAGTATGCCTACACAGCAGGGAGACATGCACTGCCTGAATATATCATGCCTTTCTCCTGCTGAGGCCTTGCATCAGGACGTTCAACGTCTGTGGCAACTAGACGCTCCCATACACAGACCTGAGAAGGAGGTCACACGCTCAAAGGAGGACAGAGAAGCCATAGCCATGTTAGAGACTAAGACCATCAGGATGTCTGTAGATGGCGTGGAGAGATATGCCACTCCTCTGCTGAGGAAGAAGGACTTCCCTCGGATGCACGTCCCTCCAGAAGTAGTTAAAGGTCTGCTGAGGTCCACAGAGCGGAAGCTGATTAAACGTCCGGACCTGGCCCACACATACAACCAGGAGATCAAGAAGTTGGTTGATTCTGGTTATGTGGTGAAGTTGACTCCAGAAGAGATTCACAGTTCTACTGAATCTTGGTACGTGCCACACCATATGGTACACCATAACAACAAGGCTCGGGTGGTCTTTAATTGCTCTTTTGAGTTCCAGGGCACCGTCCTAAATGACTACCTCCTGCCAGGCCCCACACTGGGGCCTACACTACTGGGTGTACTCCTCCGCTTCCGTCAGTATCCTGTGGCAGTGAGCGGAGACATAAAGGCTATGTTTCACCAGATCCGCCTGCTCCCTGAAGACTGTCCCCTGCTACGGTTTCTGTGGAGAGATGGTGAAACAGAGAGGCTCCCAGATGTATATGAGTGGAGAGTCTTGCCCTTTGGGACAACATGTAGCCCCTGCTGTGCTACATTTGCCCTTCAGAGACATGTGAAGGAGCATCAAGACACTCATAAGGACATCTATGAATCTGTACATACAGCCTTTTATGTTGACAACTGCCTGCAGTCCCTCTCTGACCCACAAGAGGCCAAGTTGCTCATCAACAGGATGAGAGAGTTGCTCCTCCAAGGTGGATTTGAAATAAGACAGTGGGCCAGTAACCTCCCTGAAGTGGTTGCCCATCTGCCCAGTACGGCCAGGTCAGAAAGCTGTGAACTGTGGTTGAACTTCAACAGCCTTGATCCACAGGAGTCAACATTGGGTCTCAGCTGGCACTGCCCAACTGATGTCCTGGGATACAAGCATCGCCCAGTGTCCTACACAACTGTCACGCTGCGCAATATTTATAAGGTGCTAGCCAGTCAGTATGACCCATTGGGTTATATCTGTCCTTATACCACAAGAGCAAAGCTCATTGTGCAGGCCCTGTGGAGTACAGAGAGAGGATGGGATGAGCCCATAGAAGGAAATCTGCTTCAGTCCTGGATTGAATGGGAGGAAGAACTGTCTAATCTTCAGCAGATTAGCATCCCTCGCTGCTACAGCCCGCACAGCATCACTGGTGCTACAAACGAGGTTCACATCTTCTGTGATGCCTCTGAGAGATCCTATGGGGCTGTTGCCTATCTGAGAGCCACAGAGCAACAGGCACACATCTCCACCTCCTTCATCATGGCACGCTCAAGAGTTGCACCCCGCAAACAGGTGTCGATTCCCCGACTGGAGCTGTGTGCTGCGCTGACCGGAGCCCAACTAGCCAAAGTTCTGCAGACTGAACTCTCATTACCCCTGCACTCTATCTACCTGTGGACGGATTCTACTACAGTGCTGCAGTGGATCCAGTCTAGTTCCTGTAGGTACAAAGTTTTTGTTGGGACTCGGATTTGTGAAATACAGGAGTTGACCTCCTCAGAGCAGTGGGGGTATGTGAACTCTGATGAAAATCCAGCTGATGACATCACAAGAGGGAAACCACTGTCAGAGCTCACTATCTCCAGCCGCTGGTCACAGGGCCCACACTTTCTCACACAGACTCCTGACACCTGGCCAAAACCCCCAACAGAGTTCCCAGATTGTGGCAGTGAAGAACTCAGAAAGACTGCTTTCTGTAGCTTCACATCTATATCTCAAAATCTACCAGATCCTGCACAGAGCACATCATTAGAGGACCTGGCTCTGGCCACTCACCAATCTCTACATGGGACAGCTGCCACCTCCTTCACTGCTGCTGAGCGTCTAGAGGCAGAGACTCAGCTGCTTCGCTCTGCACAGAAGGACAGCTTCCCAGAAGAGGTTCGAGCCCTCCAAGCAGGTGACTCTGTCCGCTCAACCAGTCGTCTTAGTGCTCTTTCCCCTGAATATGACAGCATCAGTGGACTGATCAGAGTTGGAGGCCGCCTGCGCCAAGCTATAGATGTAGACCCCGACAGCATCCATCCGGTTGTGTTAGCTCCTGATCATCCTCTGACTCGTCTCCTCATAAAGCACTACGACTCCCAGCTGCTTCACCCAGGTGCAGAGAGACTCTATGCAAAGATACGGCGCACATATTGGATTCTCAGAGGTCGACAGGCCATTAAGAAACACCAGTACCAGTGTGTGGACTGTAGGAGATGGCGCGCCTCACCTTCCACACCAAAGATGGCTGACCTTCCTTCAGCTCGTCTGAGACTCTACAAACCCCCATTCTGGTCTACAGGCGTAGACTGTTTTGGGCCCTACCTAGTTAAGATTGGACGTCGAAGAGAAAAACGCTGGGGGATCATCTACAAATGTCTGACCACTCGATGTGTTCACTTGGATCTCCTCCCTAGCCTTGACACCGACTCTTTCCTGATGTCATTACGCAGGTTTATTGCTCGCCGGGGAAAGCCGTATGAGCTGTGGTCCGACAGAGGCACCAATTTCAGGGGAGGCCACAAAGAATTGCAGAGCGCCTTTGAAAACATGGCCCCAGTGTTGCAGCAACAGTTAGCCAAACAGACCATCAACTTTAACTTCAACCCGCCGCATGCTCCTCACTTTGGGGGAGCCTGGGAGAGGGAAATCAGGTCAGTCAAATCAGCTTTACAAGTTGTCCTGAAAGACCAGGTTGTGGCAGAGGAAGTGCTTCTAACAGCTCTCATGGAGGTTGAAGGCATCCTTAACTCTAAACCTCTCGGTTATGCCTCCTCTGATGTGGCTGACCCGGACCCCATCACGCCAAACCTTCTGTTAATGGGGCGGCGGGATGCAGGATTACCACAAGCAGTGTATGGTCCTCATGATGCCCTGTCCAAAAGAAGATGGCAACACAGTCAGGTTGTCATTGATCATTTTTGGAAACGCTTCATCCAGAACTACCTCCCAGGACTTCAGTTAAGACAGAAATGGAGGAAATCTACTGATAATACTGCTGTGGGACAAATTGTGATGATCGCTGATTCCAACCTTCCCCGAGGACTATGGCCTGTCGGGACCATCGCCAAGGTCTTCCCTGGGACGGATGGCGTCGTTCGAGCTGCTGAGGTGAAGGTCAAGGACAGTCTCTACATTCGCCCGGTAACCAAACTGGTGGAGCTTCCTGAAGTGCCTGAAGATTTGGATCATCCTTCCAACTAGCGGACTTTGTATGAGTGTATTTGTTGCAAATACAGGGGCGGCTGTTAAAAGTCCGTCTGTTAGTTTAGTTTACTACATTACCCAAGATGCATCTGTTCATTTTGTGATTCCGTTTCACGTAGTTGAGTGGCTTGTTTTTCTGTGCTACTGTGTGGCTCGGTGGCATGAAAGTGGCATCCGCTGACATCCACCATCAACCTATCTTGGGTCCTTTGTGTACGAAACCTGTGTGCGTTTTTATGATATGACCACACACACACACACACACACACACACACACACCCTCATATACAAAACATCAATAAACTTTTGAGCTGCACCATTGGAGTCGCCCTAGTCCTTCTAACCGAGGAAGAGTCGATTGACGAGAGATCTGGATTTAGCGCCTGTTTAGACGCACACAGTCTTCTACAATTTCATCTCTCTGAAGCCTCAACTTCTGCAGATAAAACCCCAGCACATTTAACTTACAAGAAGTTGCTCAGCTTGTTTTAGAGGTTATTCTTCTAAGCCAATGCGGAAATTAGAAACTATTTTTATTGAACAAAGAAATATCTGATTAGATATGGCAACAACGGATTAAAAATAAAATGTTTTCTCAGCATTAACTTCCAGGTTGTAAAAATAAAGCTTGATGGTGTTTCAGAAGCATCCCTTTGTGGTATTTTATCACAACAGGAACCTGAATCTCTGTGGCCGGCTGACACTAATATATTGGCTCCTGGTGAATCGAGACTTCAGAGGGAAAGAGTAAAAGCGCCGTCAGCGGAGGCGATGGCGGCTGATTACACCCACACACTCACACCTGAGCCCTTCCCAGCCTGTCACGCTGCAAAATACAGCCTGATGCACACGTGCAGCTACATACCGGCCATGCATAAACATGTTAAAGATAATTTCACCATGGCGACAGAGATGTCTGGGCCTCTGTCCAGCTTTTACAGGTGCAAACAGCTGGTTACGCTTTCATCTTTTCATTTATTAAAGTAATAAAACCTGTCCTGTTTTGCTCAACGCGCATGCTTTCCACCGCAACTAGATCTTTATCTAAGTATTTAAAAAATAGAATATATAAAAAGTTGACTAGAATTCATTGAGTTTAAGCGCTGAATATGTTGGAGATGAAATATTTAATTTCTTTGTTCAGATAAAGTGAAATTAGAAAGTTGGTCCATTATCTGTTTCTCTTTGCCAAACTATTGGTTGTTATATAAATAAACCTTATTGAATTGAATTGCTAAGCTCTTCAAGTATTTGCTCTTCTAACGCTCTAAGAAATCTGTATTTATGCTTTTATTTTGAAGGTGTTCTGTGCCGTTGCTTCCTTTTTTCACGTTTTCCACCGGAAGTGGTTAAAGCGGTGCGGGTAGCGCCTCTGACGATGTAAGTAGAGTTTATATTTACATGAAATTAATATGGAAACGTTGTTTCCCACTTCTTATGGTGTTGGTTAGTGACGGGTGTGAAATTACAGCCTTTAAAATGTCCGTTTTTACTTGTTAGCATGATCGCGATTTAGCATCATTTAAGCTTTAAGTATGTGTGGATGTTAGCCTTTAGCTGCTAGCCGTTAGCACTTAGCTGTAAGCTGTGGAAGCTATATTGCTCAGCTTTAAACAGTATTTATGAATATTGGATGACGCCTACTGAAGTATATTTTTATTTATTCACTGGGAAGTGTTAATTTTTCAATTTAATTCACCACAATGCTAACAAACTGCTCTCTTTGTAACCAGAATGCATCGCTGTAATCTCTGTTATACAGTAAACAAGTTAAACCTTCTGATGACTTTTTATTTTCTGACTGAAGCCCAGCAGCGCTCTATTAGGCTAAAAATACATTAATAACATATAAAAGAACAAATAAAACACATGACTCGGAATAAACTGGTCAAAACCGATTTATTTTGAGCCAAACCATGAGAGTGCTGCTACCACTGAAGTTACACTGATTTTATGAGTCAACTGTTAAATTAGATTCAATCATTAAAGCCATACAAAGCAGAATGTAGCAGGCATCTAACAAGTTTGCCCGTCTAAAATCATGTCATTATGCATCGGTTTTATTGTTGCTCCTTCTCCTGGTGCTTTCCATTATGTGGAAGAACGGCTCCTATAAAAGCCTGTGTTCACATAATGACAGGTTCCTGCTTCACAAAACAAAACCAGCTGAATGTAACATCAGAAATGTCATCTCTGTTCATTTTTCATATCTTGTGGCTCCGGTGGAGCCCTGCGAATGAGCAGGTACCTCCAGCCTTTCCGGGTGTGTGTAATTGAGGAGGACAGGTTGAATCGACTATGGCAGACATCAAGTATCTCTGCATCACAGAAATGAGACAATGAAATGCACACCGCCTCCGTGTCAACAGGCTGGGAGAAAGGTCATCTATTTTTGAGTCAGAACGGAGTAAATGTGATGGAAAGGTGATTTTGATTGAGGTTTGAAACTTTTGGTTCGTTGGCAGCAACCAGCTTAACTTCAGTGGGTTTAAATGTTTGTGGGCAAAAGGCCGGAACAAAGTGAGTTATTATTCTGAGCTGAAAGTATTTTATCAGCATCAAATGGAGGAAGAATGTAAATTGTGTGAAATAGACCCATTTTTGAGCACATGGATAATAATGACACTTTATTGTTTTAATGAGACTTAATAGTTGGAAATTGCTTGGAGACATATTTTGTTTCAGCTGCAGATCCAAAGGTACATTTACTTTTTATAAACCAACATCAGGAGCAAAGATTTCATTTCCAAGCATTTATATTACATGTTCTTAAAACCACAAACATGTCAGACATGATATTTATGATGAACTGAAATTCTCCTCCTCTCTCCATGCTACTGATGGTTCAGACTCTTTGGTTTAAACCCTGCAGTCGGATGTATCATGAAGACTCTTCATCAGTCTCAGTTTTAACATCATATTGATATAAATATAAAGGCAACTGTTGCATTTAGGATTAGCTGAACTTCAACTGGCGCATTGCGTATGTCACAGCGAAACGTTAGGGGCAAAATTTAAAACTTCCTCCAGCAAGCAATCGTTTCTCAATCTGAAGGTCCAGACTCTTTGTACAAAGCAAAGCGTAGAGCAATGGACTGATAATTACCAGGATAGTGAAGCAGGAGATCTGTAGGCATCTGCAGTGGTGCAGCGCAGCACCAGTGTGTTGTCATGAAGAATCTATCTACTTTCCTGCCTTCCACCTGTGGTCTCGATGTCTGGGTAGTGACCGAAAAAACAAGATCGTGAAACTGGTTTCGCCTTCAGGGCGTCTGGTTGAGGAGCTCGGTCAATCAGGAGGGGATCAGAGTAGTAGTCCTCTCCGAATCCAGACAACTACTACATCTGGTTAGGATGCCTCCTCGGTGAGGAACAACCCGCCGGGATGAGACCCAGAGGAAGATCCAGGACACGATGGAGGGACTGGGAACGCCTTGGGATTCCCCTGGAGAAGATGGTCCATGTAGCTGGAGAGAGGGCAGTCTGGGCCTCTCTGGTTAGCCTGACGGATGGTAGAGAACCCAAAAGTTCTACTCTAGTAAGAGTAGAACTACTTCAACATGTTTTAACCAAGTAAAAGTAACAAGCTATTTGGTAAAACGTCTAATCAAGTACTGAGTAACTTATCAAATTATCAATTATTGTATATTTAAAAATTACATCATTACATTCTTGGATCAAAATATAAAATTATGTAAACATTTTGGTATTTTATGGACCAAAATGAAAATAATTTACATAGATAAACAAAATAATAAAATCAGGCAAAATAAATTTTTTCCAAATCAGTTTCTTTCAATAAAAAAAATTAAATAAACTGCAGGTGTGTGTCTGGATTTCTAGTTAAAACATGTTTGTTTTTCATTCAGTGGGTAGAAAATCCAGAAATTTTACTCAAATAAGAGCAGAAATACTTCATAATAAAAGTAAAAATACTCCTAAAAGTACATTGTCTTTCTCCAAAAAAAAGTTACTCAGGTAAATGTAATTGAGGAAATGTAACTAGTTACTACCCAACTGATTAGCTTACTGCTGATCAGAGATTAAGTGGAAGATGATGGATGGATGGATGGATGGATGGACGGACGGACGGACGGACGGACGGACGGACGGACGGACGGACCAAGCTAAGCTGATCTTGCTGAGCTTGATAGAATGTTGCTCAAGATGTTTTGTGAAATTCCACATCTTTGTACTTTTCCTCCCACGTGCCAAACGGCAACTAAAGTAATGTCTGGGGAGAAACTGTGGACATCTTGACCCCGAAGCACTGAGGTCATTCCTCCATGTGAACCTTTCGCTCTGCAGCAGCAGAATCAGCATGCGTTACGTGTCGACATGAATTCAGTTTCTTAAGCGGCTTTCTTCATATTTTCTTTGATTTGTTGCAAGAACTAAAAAAGAAAGCATATCTGTTAAAATGGTCAGTTGGGGGATTGGAGCTCTCTGCGGATAAGACACAAGTCAGCAAAAAGATACAAAGTGCACACAAGAAGCTAAAGGCAAATGTCAATACAATACAAGACTTAGCAAGAAGTTTTATTTGGTTTCTGGTTCCAGCAGAAATAGTTTGAGTCCAACCTGCTGAGTCATTCACATCCCTATCAAAGAACTGTGGAGATTAGCAGAGAGAGACAAAGCTAACTGAAAGGAACGGTCTTCCTTCTGCAGTCCTGCAGAGTCAGACTGCGCTGAAGCAATTACTGTAATGCTGCAGGGACATGTATCACTGCACATCTCTCATATTGGTAGTAGAAAATAACAGATGTAGTCATCATGCTGCACACTCATCCACTCCACCCACACATATGCATCTCAGTTACTCCATTATCAACAAACTGAAGAAACGCTCCGAAGCTAACACCACTTGTTGGAACATTAAAAGACATTTTAACACTTTTATTAATAGTTTTATTGATAAACAAAGTCAGTCGTTGTCTGTTGGGTAACTCCTGTCTTTCCTACCTCACCTCGTTTCTGCGGCGCTGCATCCTGCGGTTTCTCATTTATGGAGCCACATTCCCAGAAACTGTACAAATATGCAGGCAGGTGAGCTGAAAAAACAATTGTCATCATTAAATTTAATGTTGAGTATCTTTCCAGGCGGGAAGCAGTTTGAATGTGAGCAGAAGATGCAGCGGTCCATGCTTAAATTAATGTAGGAGAGGATGTCATTTATAGTCGTACTGTGAGCAAGCCAACCACACACACACACACACACACACACACACACACACACACACACACACACACACACACACACGGTGTCAGCCATCCGACCACTATCTCTGTTGGTGTTCACGTTTCCCCTGGAGTGTTTGTTTCCGGAACTCAATTATTCCGTACGAGCAAATTAGCCACCATTAGCAAGCCACCAACGTGCCTCACTGGGGGAGGAGAGTAAGGCCTTTATCTCATCTTGTGGCCTGTTTTCCTGCACACCAAAACACTGATTAGCTTATATTTCACACTAATGCAAAAGCAATTGCCTTAGATCTCCACACTCTTATTACTATCCAGAGTTATCTGCGCACATTACGCGGGTTACATCATTCTGTTTTTCTCACCTTAAGCTGGGCTTGGTCTCCTTGTGTGATCGTTTGTCGCTACGTTTCAGGAGTGGGGGACTGTGAAAGATGCCGTGTACTGTAGGCACGCTCTCAGAAAGTAAATACAGTTATTTTCAAACAAGGTCCCCAGGAATGAAGCACACAAATGAAGCTGTTTATTTTATCTTTCTGCCACCTTGAGACGTGTTATTACATGTGCAAACAGCATGTGGCTGCTAAAGTTTTCTCCAGACATGTAACGGTGGATCTACATGCTGCTAGATTCTCCTGAAGGCGATTGTTTTCCAGCCATGGCTTCTACTGTTCAAGTCAAGCTAATGTGTCTGTGGAAGTAGCTCTCCTCATTGGGCTCCATAGACGGAGGTAATACATCGCTAGCTTGGAAACCGACTCAAACCTTCCTCCTCCTGATGTGTTTGTTGATTTGATCAAATCACGACTTTGCCTGAATTCACACCACGTAATTTATACATTTAATCATAAAACCACCTACACCAGAAAAGATTTAAATGCTTACAACTGTCCGGATGCTTAGCAGTGTTTTTTGTGTATGGCTTCACGATGGAGGGACGTTCTCTCCATTGCTACTGATTATACCTTGACCATAACGCAATATTTGCGTGTTGACCCTTTGAACGTGACGTCTGCAGAACTCCGCCCACTCTGCCATGATGGACGACAAAACAAGCAGTGCCTCCTTGAAAGTTAGTCTAAAAACAGACATCTGTAATCTAATATCGCTTTTGTTTAATTGATTTCACTTTTAAAATGGTCTCAGATTGCTGCGCGGTCGGCTGTACAAAGCAGACAAGGATGCAAACCAAGCTTGCCAATTTATTGTTTAACTTTTAATGAGGAAAGATACGGCAGCGATTGATTTCAGCAGCCAATCATAATGACTGCCAGGCCTCGGTGTAATCGCGGATTTGCGGCAAAGACTGTTTACAAGGTAAGAAAACTGATGTTCATATACTTTATAAGTAAGCATGATTAAAAACATATCAAATATTGCATTATGGAGAAGGGACGCCTCTCTAACCATTGGTAACCATGGAGACAGTGCGGCACCATCACGTAACCTAGCATGTATGGAAAAAACTGGTTAGCATCTCGTCTATTGCACGTTTGTAAGGCTTCATTGGCGTAAAGAGAAACGCTGATTATGAAACGGTGATATAAACCATGTGGTGTGAATTCAGGCAAAGTCGGTAATTTGATCAACACGTCAATTTTCATGTAATCTAATGGTAAAATAACGCAAGTACACACTTTCAAAGATTAATGCACTTTAAATTCTTATGAACATTTAACTCTGGAGCTGGAAGACATTTTAAACATCCAGAATAAAACAACAAATAAAATGGATTATTTAGTTTCTGCAAACAAAACTGTCCTTCAGAAATAAGACTAGTTGAGACCAAAACACCAGACTGAAGACTTTTATCATTCAGTTTCTGGTAGAAAGAGAAAAACTATAAATCATCCAAATGGAAATCCTTGAGGTTGTTGAAGTTTATCATGCGATTAACTAAGTTATTGCTAATTGCGACAGGCCTGGTCGTAACTTACTGTAATTTGGTTGGTTTTGGAAGTTGTTAAAATCCAATTCAATCCAGCTTTAGTTATAATGTTTTTTAAAACTATGCAGAACCAGAGAGAGGTAAAAAGGCATCAAAGAAGGCCAAGATGTAAAACAATAACTAAGACACACATAACAGGGTTAACAACCTGCCTTGTCCTTTGTGTTTCTTGCATTTGGTTTTTTATCTTGTCTGATCTCTGAATAAATTGTGTCTTTGCAAAGTTGCTGTGCCAGTCCCTATTATAACCCGGCTCTTGCTGTTACAACAGACTTTAATGGCAAAATATCCCTCTGGAGAAAAATTCAGCCTCATTATTTAGAAACAGGAAGCCATTAAGGCTTTGTGGAGGAGAACAGAATAAAAGCAACATGTTCATTTGGCTTACTTTTGACTCTAATGTGAAACTGGCACATCTCACTTTGTTTTGGCTTCGTGAAAGGAGTTTTCATCACTTTGTTGTTTTTATTTTCATTGTATTTGCAATTTTAATGAAGATGTGGTAGAAAACGCACGGCACTATGTTTACAGGGTCATGAAATAGAACGTGCTAAGATAACACATATACTATATATTGTGAAAACTATTTAATTTGTGTAATTGCACCGATAACATCTGTGTTTTTAGTCATCTTAATTAAACAGCACCAGACAGCATTTATGCAACATTTGAAAGATAGTTTAATCTTTTTCACAACACCTCTTTGCATTTTTGTCTGTAGAGTCGACATCAGAGCGAGACAGAA
Source organism: Xiphophorus maculatus (assembly GCF_002775205.1). Taxonomy (NCBI): domain Eukaryota; kingdom Metazoa; phylum Chordata; class Actinopteri; order Cyprinodontiformes; family Poeciliidae; genus Xiphophorus; species Xiphophorus maculatus. The sequence continues at coordinate 29,369,918 of NC_036449.1, forward strand.
CCAGAAATTTACTCAACCAGGAGAAACCTTATGTCAACATATGTTTACTCTAAGAAAAGTAAAACGTAGTCGTCCAGAAATGACTCAAGATTAAAAAAGTATTTTGTAAAACGGCAACTCAAAACATCAACCATCCAATATTTAAAAATTACATCATCACGCAGACCAAAATATAAAGTTATGTAGAATTTTGGTTATTTTAACAACCAAAATGACAATAATTCCTGTAGATAACATAATTACAATATAACACGATCAAGCAAAAGAAATGGGTTTTTTAAAAATTTCGTTCAATATAAAACTTCAGAAACTTTAACGTGCGTCTGGGTTTGGTGAGTTTTGGTTAAAACATGTTTTTTTCTTCATTCAATGGGTAGAAAATCCAGACGTTTTACTCAAGTTAAAAATATTCTTACAAATACAGTTTTTCTCCAAAATGTTACGTGATTAAATGGGACTGAATAAATGTAACCAGTTACTGCCCAACTATGGTGGACACAACGTGACAGGAAGTCAGAGCTTGTATTTTGACATTATTGCATATATATCTTGTATATATTTATTTTTATATATTTTTTTAGTTATTCTTTAATGGTTTTCCTGAATAACTCAAAACCACTTTTTCTCACTCTGTCAACTGCGTTACACATTGACTGACTCGTTGCCATAGAAATTGATGATCTGTCAAAGTTGGTGTGTGGGACGTCTTTTTTATGTTTTAACTAAACTGAAACACCGAATTACACAGCACATCTACATGTTAAGGTTGTCATAGTCAAGCTAGCATGACCTACTTCCTTCTCCCTCGATAATTTTCTCTTAGTTAAAACTTTTCCTGATCGTGTTATCTAGTTGTCATAAATCACTGCATACTTTTTCTTTTAAATATCATGCATATTTTTAAGATTTAGGGTGTTATGTTGATAACATAGCAGCTGAAACCAACACTAGTCATCATTAGCCATCGGCTTTTTGCCCTCCAGCAGGCAGACAGGGATGTGACATCACACTGCACGGAAACCTCTGGATAAAAAGCCTGCAGTTCTTCACTGTTTAAATATTAACAAACAGTTTAAATAAAAGCCTTTAGTCCAGTTGTTGCCTCTGACTAAATGATCTGAGGTTTCTGGATGCGTTAAAAGGTCAACAATGTCAGAACCAGACCAAGCCGGGCTTTAAAGGCGAGAACCAAGATCTTTAATAGAAACATGAATATGGAGCCAATATAAAAGCACCAGAACAGAAGTCATGTTCTCTCTGTGTGTTTTGTTTAAAAGCCTCACAGCAGCGTTTTGGACTGACTAAAGTCTGTTACTCTCCGTCTGTGAGCTCGTTAAAAGACTCTTCCAGAAACCCAGAAAAGAGGAGACAAATGCGTGACTAATCGTCTCCATCTCAGTGCCGTAGTTTGGAGACATTCCTCAACTAAAAGAAGAAGTTATTAATCTTTTTTTATTTTTTATCTCCAGGGACAAATCAGAGTCAAAAACCACAGCAAAGTTTCTGATGTTTGTTGATCTGTAGAGACGAACAAACCTGCTGGAAATCAGAACAGCGGCTGTCAGGAGCCGTTATCAATTTTTGATTCATCCCATCAAACCAGCCAAACTCTTTAACAACCTGTTCTCCTCCTGGCCTGTGGGGGCGCTGCACCAAGAACCACCGAAGGAAACAACATGAAAACCTCTGAAATAGACACTGAGCGCAAAACATAAACAAAAATGAAGTGGCGTCAGATTTTAGCGTTTGGAGGATTTCTCTTTAGTTTTTGGTTAAAGCCCACGAGTCTTTTCTCCCGCCAGAGCTAGCCTAGCGTGTTTGTTGTGATTGTATTTACCCAGAATGCCCTGCGCTGTAGTCCCCTTCCTGCTTTGGTTCAGTTGGTATTCACACATACATTCGAACTGAACCAGAGTTCACTTCAACTGAACTGAGACCAAGGTTTGGAGGCGGACTGGAGTTTGATTGGCATTCACATGTCCCAAAACGAACCGGATTTTCTAGACAAACGGACTGGAGTTGGATTAGAGCGGATTAAACATGTCTGGTGTGATTTTAATGGTAAACTGGAAACATCCTGACAGTGGAACTGAACTCCAAAGCTGTACCTGGAACCAAAGTTTTAATTGTGCTCTATTATTCTCCAATGAAAAAGTTCTTATGAATTTCCAAACGGGTTTGACAGGAAGTGGTTTATCACCCTGACAGACGGTTCAGGTCTCCAGAGACACACTGTGAGGAAGACGTGTCACGTTTGAAGGTTTCCTTGGTGTTTCTGAGAAACGACCTGTTTTTGGAGGCCATCTTGCTCCTCAGCTTCTCAAACTCTCTTTTTTATTTTATTTTCTGAATTAGGATGGAAGTGCTGACTCGTATCTCTGAGCCACTGACCTGCGCTGCATTTATGAGGCGTTCAGCTTCAAAATGTACTGTTTAACAGTCGCCTGCTTTACAGCCTAATGAGCTGCGTCTCTGGAATATCAAATCAATACTGAAAGGCATCATCGGGCGAAGTGAAGTAATTGGATGTTTGAAGGCCTCCTGCATTGTAACTGTACAACTTGACAGTATTTATATTAATTTTGATGGATTGAGCTTTAATTAAAAGGGGAATATGCGTCAGGCAGTCACATTAGCTCACTGAAAAGAACAAATCCTTCATTTTAAACCCAGTTCAGTCTGAATAAAGACGTCGGCCGGTAAAATGGTGGTGTTTGTAGCGTCCTGGTGTGTTTTCAGAGGTCAAGTAAGGTTCATATCAGACACAAACATCTGTGGATGCACCATCTATCATTTCTGTTCAATTTTAAAGTTTATTCAGCAATGGGAGCCGACTATCGTCACAAAATCATAACAAGACAAGGGAAGCTGATAAAAACAAAGCATAACAAACAGCAACGGCCTTGGGTTGAGAATTAAGCTTTTGTAGAGAAATATACTTGGATGTAATGTGGTGAGATCGTGATGCATTTCACTGACTCAAACGTCCTTCATAATTTCATAATTATATTTTTCAGTCGTTTACGTCCAACACGTCGGATGCAGAATTATGACACGTTTCTCACGTTTGTTACATAAAAGTTGGGTTAAGATGGCCGTTCAGACGCTTTGAAAGCTATAAAATAATTTAGTTTCTCACAACGAAGTGGCTCAAAGTGGGTTTCTTTTAGAGTGAAAAGATCAGCATTTGATGGTTCATTCTGCAGTGAAAAAGTCAGATTTAGCTGCTGTGTGACTGAAGTCTTTGCCACTTTGCTGTTGTCGTTGAGTAAAACACTTAGTCAGAGTTCAAACCCAGACCCTTCCTGCTACCAACCGCTCCGCTGTTTAGCCTCAAACTTTACATTTGCTGGGTTTTTCGCAGGATTTGTAAAAAGACATAAGCCTTTTTACAAATATTTACCAACGCAAAGATGAACTGTGCCAGATTTTGCTTGATATAAACAGATTGGACTCGGTAGAAGCAGCAGAGGAAGACGCATCAGCAGCTTTTAGAGATCAAGACAGAACCTCTGATTGGCATCATCCTGCAGTTTGTGCTGCATGTGTAACGCCGCGTGTTTAACTTCCTCCCCTTCTCTCTTTAACCAGCCAGTACCGTAACGTGTAACACACTGCAGCCCTTCGGCAGCCATGCAAAGTTTGATTCATTACATTTCTGCATGTCTTCAGACAAGATGAAGCTATCAAAGCTGAAAATCCTCCTTATTCCTCCTCCACGCTCAGTCTGAACCAATCAGTCCTGGGAGACGCGTCTGTCAGCGTCGGCGGTCAGCAGGAGCTCTCCTTTGATCAAGTGTCATGCTGGATGATACTCGCTGCTTTATGAAAATGGAAAGAAAATTCAATTATCCTCAGCTTTGTTGTTGCATATTAATTATGGTACAAAGTGGAAGCAGCGGCGGCGGCGGATGGTGTGACGATGGATTTAAATAGATTACAGGGCGACTGGGTGAGTGTGTTTGTATGCCTGTTAAGTGTCGCTTTTACACATATTTGTTTAGCGAAATTGGGAATGTAGTGTCGAAGCTTAATGGAGATAAATGAGCGCCGAGACCAGCGAGGCTTTTAGTGACCGGCTTCTGTAGGAGGCAGAGGAGGCACTGCGGTCATCCTGAGACGGATTCCCCTCCAGACGAGCGGTTCTGGCCCAACATGAGCGGTTCTGGCCCAACGTGAGTGGTTCTGGGGATTTAATCAGTTAAAACACTAAAGCTGAAACCAGATGTTTACATGCACCAGATAAAAAAACAAACATCCAACACAACCAGTGAGAGAAACTGATCAAATTCTGATGAACTTTCGTTTAACAAACGTTCTCGTTTGACTCAGAAAATGAAAAAAAAAGTTATTTTAATGCATTAATTGTGATTAGTTACATAGATTGTCACTGTTATTCACTCTTTTTTTAAATTATAAACTCCTAAGCTGGAACCTTTGTTTTGTGTTTCTGCTACGCCAATTAATCTGTCGCGCCATCTACATCCACTATCACCAAAGGACGATGAAACTTCATCTCATATTTTTATTAAATAATTACACAAATTTTACTGTAATTAATCACTTTTTTTTTTCTCTTTAAATACAAAACTCCCAAGCCGGAACCTTTGTTTTGTGTTTTCGGTACGCCTGTAAATCTGATGCACAAGCTACATCCGCTAACAGGGAAGGACAACGAAGCCGCTTCTCGTGCCTCACTGGGGGTTAATTTCTGCTTCTAAAAGTGATGTGATTGGACGCTGGAAAAGACTATTGTGTTCAAGTTGTGCTAAAAGGAGTTAGCCTATCAGCGAAGCTTTGCTAGGCTAATGTAGCACTTAATGCTAACGGTTAGCCGGTTCTATGAATGATCAGGTTAATGAAACACTGTAAAGCTGAAAACGTGCCAATCTGATGTTTGATTAACAGATTAAAAACAATAAATTTGTTTGTTGAGTTCATATTTTAATTCAATAATTTAGCAGCAAAAATAGTTTTTTAATTGAAAATGTTGCTTATTTTTTATTTTGACTAGTTTTTAATAAAATGTAATTAATTACAGATCCTGCTACTAAATCAATTCAAAATTTTTAGGAGACTCAAGTCTCCTAAGAAAAATTATTCCTGCTATAAAAATCTATTTGTTCTTGTAAATCCATGTCATAATTCATGACGCCTCACACAGGAAGTGCGGTTGACTTTTATTCATGCTCATACGGACCATGTGAACTCCATCATGTTTATCAGCGTGATTTTCTGAGAACTCACTGGTTTGCCAGGAAGCTCAAACCCTTTTAATACTGACACATGCATTGCTAATGATGTCTGCAACACAGGGTATTAATAATTTATTGTAGTTTCTGTTGAGTGGTAAAGGGTTATTCTAATGAGAATATCTGGAACTTCAGGATTGGAGGAATCATGTCTGCTCTCTGAATGTTTGAACGCTTCTCGTCCGTCGTCCTCCAGAATCTGGAAGATGATTTTAACAGGAGAAAAATGAATCCATGCACGAAAACTAAAAAATCAAACAGTTCGTCAATGATTGGATATTCACAGCTCCTGTATTTACTTCATGTTGACGCAACCAGTTGCTCTTTTTTAATCACAGAGAGGCTCTTCCTGGCTAATTCGCTAACAGTGGAGCTAATTGTCTGTTTTTGCTTACTTCGAAACACATAGCTTCCTCTGAATTAATTTTCCAGATACATTTTAAAGCTCTAATTAATTTATCTGGTTTGTAAACTTTTATTTGAGTAAAGTTTGACATCCATGTTTAAGTTTTGGTTATTGTCTGTTAGGAATCCTCCAAGTAGTTTGACGTTTCTCTCTATTTATAAAACAAATTTAAGTTTGTAATTTAGCATTAGCTTCTGTTAAACACCATGTTGGTGTGGCGCTTTAGCAGTAGCGAAACTATTGTTTGTGATTAGCGTTTATGTATCAGCTTCTTCCAAATGCCTTGTTACCAAGCTAATTTTTACCTGTTGCTAACTTTGAAAACAATTTGCGCACTTAGCTTCCTGCTACATACATTTTTCCAGATAAATTCTAAAGTGCCGTCTTGTTTTGCTGTTTTCTGACCTCTCATAAGGACGCCGTGGGTTTGATGTGGGAGAAAAACAGTGGGAGAAAAAAATGTAATGCTTAATTTATTGCATGACACAGCAGTACAATTTATCGGTTTCTCTCCCTAAATTAGTTCAGTAGAAGTGGTGATAAAGTTCTGTGCAGAACCTTCCTGAAGTGAGTTTAAATTCATGAATCAGGCTGAAACGGTCTGATGGGTTCCCATCCATCCACAATGATGTGCTGTGTGTCCCTGAGTATTTACTATTCAACCCGAAGCCTTTTATTAGCGGCGCACAAATCAATATTTGCCTCTGTTCCCTCCCTCTCCTGCAGATTTCCAGACAAGTTTAGACTTAGGTGATATCACAGATGAAACAAAGTCACTTGAAAGTAATTCAGACTTAGCCGCAGGCGGCCAAACTCCCTGACAGCTCAGCTTTGTAAAGCAGAGGAGCTGTTTTTTCTCTCTGCACTGACCTTTGTCGGGTTTTTGCAGCGTTGGAGTAAGCAGTCATCTGCAGAGTTCTGAACTTTCATTAGCTGGATGCTTTTACATCCCGAGGCCAAAGAGTCACCGCGGTTCATCTTAACAAGACAAGACTAATGTCGGCTGTAATTAGCAACCAGAAACGGTTGCAGCAATCAGAGAATCTCCCGGTTTGTTTGAGCCCGCAGTTTGATTGATTGAAGTTTTAACTTTCAAACAACCGTGGTGCAAATCAAAACGTCAACCACATTGACGAATGTCTTGCTTCCCGGTGTTGGCAGACAGGCTACACACACACGCTGGAATGTGCAACCCGAGCGGCTTCATCTCGAAGACAAACATCCTGAACGCGGCGTCGCCTCAGGCCTCGGGCCGCGGCGGCGGGGCGGCGGGGCCGGCTCTGGCTCCTCAGTCTCCTGAAAGTCTCAGTCGGGTGCCAGGAGTGAACGGCGTGTCTGTCATCGGCCGTTATCCTCCGTGTTTCAGGTGATTGTGGAGACGTTGCTAATCGTGTTTTAGTTTCATCCAAACAAGCTCCAGGTTCGCCGTGACGACGGCGGCGGTGGCGGCGGCTTGCTTCTCGTCTCCAAGCTGCTCCGTTTGATTTATTATCTCGATCGTTCCAAGGCATCAACATGTGACGCTCGGCTTTCAATGGGAGGTTAACTCCACAATTAACCTTGGCGCCTGTGGAATTAACAGGAATGCTTGCATAATTCTCTTCCCATGGAAGCAGCTCAGCTGGAACTACAGCAGTGGAAAAATGGCTCCTGTTGAATTATTGGAGGGACAGTTGTAGATCAGTGTGGATTATTTTGGTATTTTGTATCTTTTGATACATAAAATTGATCATTGTTCTGAATTTAATTTAGCAATGATTCAAGCAGATATTTCACTATGCAAGATGGAAGTTTTTTGCAAGAAATGTTTTAAATTAAGTTGATGTTTTTGTTCTAACAAATATCTGAAAAACAGTTTATTTTGGAGAAAGTTTAAGATTACGCTCTGAGGTGGATTAGGTGCTAAAGTGATCCATGATCAGCAATAAACTTTGAGAAATATTTATTTCACATTTTTAAACAATGTAGTAAAAATATTGAAGGCTGTTTTGTTGTTATGCATTTAAATGCAATAAGTTACCACATTGACGTTGCCATGTTTGCGCTGCAATGCATCATGGGTAGCTGAAGTATGCTAGGTGCTACAGCGCTAGCTCCATCCTGCTGTAGCAGTTATTTAGTCACATTTAGCCCTTCCAGTTTAAACTGCAGTGCATTGAAATAGAAAATGGTGCATAAATGATGAGGATACATGAGGATGAGGAATACCAAATGGGTGAAGAGGAGAGACTTGTCTTGAAAAGCTGCTGAATGATTTGGTACAAACATTTAGAGATGCTAGCTCCAGCTTAAAAAGGTCAGTGAAACCTGGATAAACACAGAGAGACGTAAAAATGACCAAATATTTACAACAAAACGCCTCATAAAAGCTTTTTATTGCTCTACTTTCCTCAATGAACAAACTTGGTGATAAATTGTAATATTTAACAGCAGTGAGTTTATCCTATAAAGGTGTTGAAAAGTAAGGTGGTCAAACTGGTTTGTTTTCTCTGATTAAATTTCCTGCTGCATCACATGCGGTTTGGACCAAGATTTCTAATTAAATTTGAAATCCAATTATGGGAATGGTAATGAAATTTCCAAATGGGGAAACTCATAATCTGCTCATTGAGGTGTTTAATTACGACGAGGTCTGCTCCTCTCCGATACGTTACACCTCAGGATTCGCTGGACTCAGTTTGATCGTCAGAGTTCGTCAGAATGATGGCGGCACTTTGCTAAACGTATTTATTTTTCTGATTTTTATCACATGATATCAATATGAACTAAACTTAACATCCGAGTTCCTGTTCAGGACATAATTCAACATAGTGGGTGAGAAATTTTTACTCCAATAAAATCAGAGAAAGATAACATACAAGTTTGTAAATAAACTGTTGAAGTATTTATATTTTCATTTTAAGCCCAGTTATGAAAACTGAACTGGGTTATCAATTATTCTACTAATTTATTAATACTGACCTAATTGTTTGGTGTAAGTGGATCAGAACAGTTGCTGCTCTAATTAGGATCGACAGCCTTGAGAAAATGAGTTCATACGTATGAAAAACTGAGTAAATAATAATAATAGTTTCATTATTACTGGATGGATAAAACCAATTAAAGCCCAGCGCTACATATTAGGATGTAACAAAAATAATAAATTAATCAAACTTTGTTGTTAGATCTGTTTGCACACAGTGAGTCAGAAACAAAAAGAAAACAGACAAAAACCAACTGGTGTCCAAACTGTGGTTCGGGGAACATTTTTGGTCCTCAAAGTTATTTTCAGGGTCCAACTACTGAAATTCATGAACATAAACCAACCAAAATCACAGCTTTTCTATTTGAACTCAATCTTTGTTTTGTAAATAATTACAATGTGGAATCTGTTGTGTTTTTGTTCAGTTGAGTTTAGTTTAACAGAATCTTCGATTTGTTGTTATAATAAACTTTATTTGAGAAAAATGTATAAAAACAACACAGTACAATACTGTAGACTGCTTAGTTTTAATAATTTGAATTAAAATATTGTCTCACGGATGGCGCCATGTCATTTACGCTGCAATGAATCCTGGGTAGATTACGTACGCTGTAAGGCTAGCTCTTTCCCATCAGAAACTGTAACTTTTCAGCAATGTGTAACCTTCTGGCCTTTTAATTAGAACCAGAACATGTTGAAATAAAAAGAAACACAGAAAAGACAAGGAAATGGATGAAATGGAGAGAGTTGGCCAAAAAGCTGCTGCTTGAGCCAGGAAATGCTAACCAGGAAGTAGAGCGAATGCTTCAAGTAGCTCCGGTTTCTAACTCACCTGCTTACGGGTGGCACCACTATCAAAACATTTATTCAAATATATTACAATAATTTGTTGCAAAGACATGTTACCTCTAACTAATGATGTTAGCTCCTACAGATTGTGTTAGCAGGAGCTAATGTTGTTAGCTCCTGCTAATGGCGTTAGCTTCATTAGCAGTAGATCACAAGCCGATCAAGTTAGTTAGTTTGAACAGATTTCTGGTGTTTAACGTCATGAAAACGTTGACATTAAAAGTTTTCCTCAATTCAGATGTTTTATCAAGTAAAATCGAGTTTTAAGTACCACAAACAACTTTTAGGTTGCAAAGTTGAACTAGTTGGAGATTCCTATTTAAAAAAACTTTGGGAACTGGAACGTTTCTTAATTTTGGGAAATATTTGTTCCTCACTCCCTCCCGACCCCATTAGGGTGAAGGGTGTGCAGAAAATGGGTGGATGGATTTATTCCTCAGAACGGCCACATGGTCCAAAAGTTAGAAACGGAGGTAAATAAGTAGAAGTAATGATGATTAAGATGAATTTGTAAAACCAACCAGCCGAGGGTTACAGTTGTAGATTCATGCTGTTATGAAACCAACTTTGGCCGGTCTTCCATGGCTCTGACCGTAAATCCAGGTCGTTGTAGCTCGACTCAACGGTTCTGGACAGTTTCTTAACCTTTCGCCAACACATGGTTGTTCTCAAACACGTCGTCACAGCTGCAAACACTCATCTTGGTGTTTCTCCAAGTGTCAGATATTTAACTTTTGGCCCCACATCCTTGGAATTCATCCAGCTCTTGTTGAAGTAAAACTGAAATTAGCCGTAAACTGAAGGCGTGTGGCTGTGATTAAATTCATATTCGGTATATTCTCTTGTCGTTTATCTTTCAGTTCCTGCTTGAGGCTGGGGAGATTTCTATCTAACTCTGTTCCTTATCGCTGAGACTCTCTGAGCTCTCTGCTTGTCCAGCAAGCTGACCTCCGCGATTCCCATGCGGTTTTGTTTTCATGCCGCTTTGAGTCTCCTGCGGTTATTTCTGTCTCCCTCCAGTTTTGTTGTTGTCCTGATCGGCCGCCCCCCCTTAACTTGCCTTGTTTGCGTCTCTGTCGCTCGGTTCATGATAAAAGCCATCCTTCAGGGTCTCTACAACTTGCGACCCGGCTCTCTTCAAACATCTCTAACGCTTGGTCACTGGAAAACAGAAAACATCCCAGATGAGGTAACACTGAGAGCTGCTGAAGAGTTACGGATAATAAGAAAGATGTGTGGGAAAAGATAAGAGTAAAATTAAAAGTTAAGCTTCTAAAGATTAAAAAATAACAATCAATGAGATAAATATTAGAAATGAAAAACAGTTTTTAAAAAGTTGAATTGGGATTTAAGGCTCTTTTTCAACCTAAAACTTCGGTAGAGTCGTTTTGATTGGGAGCAAAATCGCAGCATTTGTTCCTCTCCAGCTGCTGTGGTTCTTTCTCTCTGCTCTCAGTCAAACCAACCAAACCTTTTGAAAAACCGGTTCCCCTCCTCGCCTGTGGGGGCGCTGCACCAAGATCAACTGAAGGAAACTGAAAGTCCAACTTCCTTCGTCACAACTTCCTCTTAAACAAATGGAGTCGCATCAGATTTTAACGGTTCCAGGACCACGAGTCATTTCGCCCGCTAACGCTAACATGTTTGTTTTGGTTGTATTTACCCAGAATGCTTTGCACTGTAATCCACTTTTTGTATTTGGAGTGGTCTCCAGTCCGCTTGGTGTTCTCATACCACACCAGAGTTTGATTAGCATTCACATAACTGAACCGGACTTTGTAGAGAAACGGATTTGGGTTTTCTTTGTTCAGTAGAACATCGTTGCTTGTTTTGCTGCATCAGTCTGTTGTTGCACGATTTTCCATCATCAGGAAAACAGTTTGGACAAATCCAGGACTTTCTCATGACATTTATTTACACCAGCAACTCCAACCTGTCCATCCGTACCAATATTCTGTCTTTTTTGTCTTGTTGAAACTGGTTGACAGTTCAACAAACTGCAGTGACATCCTGTTGCTTTTCACAAAACATGAGAGTTTCTGCTGAGCAGGAGTAATGTCCACCCAACGAGGAATCACAGTGTTCCTGGAAAATAATGACTGTTGGCTAAAAGATGAAGGAAATGATGACATAAAGTCAAAGAAAATGAAAATAACTCAGTCAACCATGGTTCTACTAATCATCGTCTTCACTAGAGAGCAATCAGTGGTTGTTGCTCAGATTTCCTCCATGATGTAAATTCTTGGTAACATTACTATTTTTTCTTTATTGTTTTGTTTCTTGGAAGTCTTTACAGAACATGAATCACAGTTGGTCCAGTCCCAGAACCCTTCTGTTTATCACAATGCATGCCAGCCGATAACTAAGCCGGCACCCACTCCTTATTTTTTCATGATTTGATGAAATGTAAATACTGCTGTATTCTCTTTAAAAATATCTTGGAAAGGACGGTGACCATGAGCGGCGCTGAGCAATGAGAGGAAGACAAGATTAAGAGAGAAGAAACGGTGCAGCTGTCATCATGTGCAGGAAAATATCAGTTTTTATCAACATTAGTTAAATCATTTTTAACTCTTTTGTTGTCCTTCGTTTTGTCGGCCTGTTAGAGATGAAACATTCACCTCAGTTTTGCTGAAAATAAAACGGTTATATAACTGATCTTCTACATAAACAGCCAAGCCAAAATCCTTCTTTATTACTGACATTTCAACCGTTTCCCCTTCGCCCAGATTATGGGTCTTGGATAGCAATTTCTTTCACAGCTCCAATAAGTAATTTCATCTGGGCTGTTAAATTCCCCCAACAACGCCCTTAAAAAGTATACACTCCTCTTCATCTATCCCACATATTGTCAGGTTTCAGCCACATATTTCACTTTAATTTATTATGACTTTATGTGACTTTGTGTTCAACCCCCTGAGTCAGAGCTTTGTGACCGCAGCTCCACATCAAACTGGTTGGAGGAACGATAACTAACAACCTTTAGACCTTTTTCTCACTTTTAACCTGCTTTCACACCGGCCCTGTTTAGTCCGGTTTAATCCAACTCCAGCCCGTCTGTCCTGAAAATCCGGTTCGTTTAGGGCGGTGTGAACTGAAATCTGATGTGAACCAAAAAAGTGAACTCTGATCCGCCTAAAAACTTTGGTCTCAGTTCGGTTCAAGTAAACTCTGGTTTGGTTTGAATGCATATGTGAACGCCAGTTGGACTGGAGACAGTTCCAGAACTAGGAAGTGGACTACAACGCAGGGAATTCTGGGTAAATGCAATCAAACCAAATGCAGTAGGTTAATGCTAGCAGGAGAAAATCAAAAGAGAAATCTTCTTAAATCACTCAAACCATTTTGGTTTCCATTTGGTGAAGAAGGAAGTTGCGCTCAGTGTCTTCAGAAGTTTTTGTATTGTTTCCTTCAGTGGTTCTTGGTGCAGCGCCCCTACAGGTGAGGAGGGGAACAGGCGGCTCAAAGGGTTTTGTTGGTTTGACTCAGAGCAAAGAGAAAAAGAACCACAAATGTTTTAATTTTGCTCCCCAATCAAATAGCATCTACCAGACTGTCAGGTGGGAAAACATCTCAAATCCAGACCATAATATTCCTTATTTAATCAGAGAAAGCATACACTTCTTAATGCTCCTGAATTAAAATGTTTTCCCTTGTACTGTAGCCAGACCTGGATCTCATATCCTCCTGTTTAGCTGTTTTTTTGCTAATGAAACCCAAATATGTGTTTAAGATCCCACTCACTGCTTGTTGCTGTTTTGTTCTGAACAGAAATTCAACAATCAGAGACCATAATTCATATCCTGTTCATGCCTCTAGACGAAAAACAATCAACTGTTCTGGGGTTTGTCAGTTTAATAAAATAAACATATTACCTAACAGAAAAGTTGACTTGTATCTCTCCTGCTTTGCCTTGTAAACATTTCTTTGTTGAAACGTCTTTCACGGCCGTTTCAGCAGCAGACGTTTTGGGTTATGACTCCAGCAGCTTCACACGCCAAGAAACTGAAGAGTTTTTCCATTAATGCTTTTTTATGCACATTTGAATGTCACAATAGAAAAGTTTTATAAAAATTACTAAATAACTTCCTCATTTTTGCTAAAATGTTGACTACAGTTGGTAGAGGTTGTTCTGGCTTTTCCAGAAAAATGGAGATGGAAACACATTTTCAACCTGAACTTCCTGTTTTTAGTAGCCGTGTCTTTTTTTTTACATCTTTTTAAAAGTTTGCTCAAAATTTGCCAGACAACAGAAACAGCTTGAGAGTTTTTCCCATTTGTCTTTGCAAAACAGCACAAATTCGGTGTGACTGGAGTTTGAGGACGTAAGCATCAGATTTAAACTCTTTTTTTAGGTCAGTTTGGACCGACGGCCATCTTTTGTTGGGATTATTTTTAACGATTATGAATATTCTTGTCGCAATAAATCAGTTAATCACCTGATAAATTAAAACAAGCTCCATGATTTCCATTTGCTTTCTACCAAAACCTGGATGCTAAAAGTTTTCAGTCCGGTGTTTTGGTCTCAACTAGCTCCGTTTTTGAAGGATAATTTTGCAGACAGAGACAAAAACATTCATCTTATTTGTTGTTTCTGTTGTTTTTTGGGTTTTTAAAAAGGATTTTCAGTTGTGGTGTTAAATGTTCATTAGAATTTAAAGTTTATTGAATGCCATTACCATTATCACTGGAAAAACACAAAATCTTACCAGGTATTTTGATCTATAGTGTCTAGAGAAAATATCTTCGTAAACTTGAAATACAACTAACCTTTCTGCTCGATATACAGATTTGTTTTAGGTAAAAGTTACCTAAAATGAAAAGGTTCTTGTTCTATTGGAAGATAAATTAACTCATAACATGGAAAAATGTCTTCTTATTAATTACATAATCTGCCAATGAAACTAGAACCTTTTCATCAATATTAAAGAATTATTTACTTAAAACAAGCCTGTATATCTTGCAGAGAAGTTAGCTGTAAGTTGGTTTGTCTTTTTTCAAGTGTGCTATGTTATTTGAACTAGAAACTAGACTAAAAATACTTGGTAAGGTTTTTGTATTTTTCCAGTGAAATGGCCTCAAAACAGGAATATTATTATTTATTGGGACAATTTAGTCCAGTAACATAATTTTTAGTTGTTGCTACAGGCCTAGTTATGGACCACTTTGTGCTTTGAAGCGTCTAGTATTTCCAGGAGATAATCTGTTTTTATTAACATGAGGGGAAGACGTTGGTTGAGATCTGGCGAGGAAGGAGAAGCGGGGAGCCGGCGGTTTGAAGCCGGTGGGCGGAGACCCTGTGATGAGCCTCGGATCAAACATCAAGCTTGGGTCGGGAACAGAATCATTTGTTCCTTTGTTTCCGTTTTTGTTTCCTGGCTCGGCTGGAGCCGGCTGCTTTGATCATTGCCTCAGAGGCTGTAATGCTGCAAAGCGCCGCATATGTCAGATTACTGAGGAAGGGCTGCAGGGGCGTTCCCAGCTTCACACCCCGCAGAGGCAGCCGCCGCAAAAAGATCTGGGACTCCGCTCAAATCTCCAGCCACTGATCTGGATCCTTATTATTAGGTTTCACTTTGGTTTCAAGGCATAATGGAGACCAAAAGAGACAAAACGGTGGTAGAGTCTTAAGTTTTTACACTTTTGTCTAAGTTTTTGTGGAATAAAAAGTCTAAATTAAACGTATTATCCTTCCGAACATTCAGAAAAATTACCAATACATCTCTTACTAGCATTAAATACAAAAAAGAAAAAAATCTCAAAACCAAGAGGTTTAAGATACCTTTTTAAAAGTTAGAATAGAATAGAATTCAACTTTATTGTCATTGCACTGTCACAAGTACAAGCAACGAGATGTAGTTTGCATCTATCCAGAAGTGCTCTACGAGATATAAATATTTATTCACAGATGTACAAGACTATGTATGTATGGACTATAAGGGGTTATAGTTATTTGAATGTTAACTCTGGAAAGCAGCAGGTTGGCAGTAGGTTGGTAGGAGGTTGGCAGTAGGTTGTTAGCAGGTTGGTAGGAGGTTGGCAGTAGGTTGGTAGTAGGTTGGTAGGAGGTTGGCAGTAGGTTGGTAGGAGGTTGGCAGTAGGTTGGTAGGAGGTTAGCAGTAGGTTGGTAGTAGGGTGGTAGGAGGTTGGCAGTAGGTTGGTAGGAGGTTGGTAGGAGGTTGGCAGTAGGTTGGTAGGAGGTTGGCAGCAGGTTGGCAGTAGGGTGGTAGTAGGTTGGCAGTAGGGTGGTAGGAGGTTGGCAGTAGGGTGGTAGGAGGTTGGCAGTAGGGTGGTAGGAGGTTGGTAGTAGGGTGGTAGGAGGTTGGCAGTAGGGTGGTAGGAGGTTGGCAGTAGGGTGGTAGGAGGTTGGCAGCAGGTTGGTAGTAGGGTGGTAGGAGGTTGGCAGTAGGTTGGCAGTAGGTTGGTAGGAGGTTGGTAGTAGGGTGGTAGGAGGTTGGTAGTAGGGTGGTAGTAGGGTGGTAGTAGGGTGGCAGTAGGGTGGTAGGAGGTTGGCAGCAGGTTGGCAGTAGGTTGGTAGCAGGTTGGCAGTAGGTTGGTAGGAGGTTGGCAGCAGGTTGGCAGTAGGTTGGTAGCAGGTTGGCAGTAGGTTGGTAGGAGGATGGCAGCAGGTTGGCAGTAGGTTGGTAGGAGGTTGGCAGTAGGTTGGTAGGAGGTTGGCAGTAGGTTGGTAGCAGGTTGGCAGTAGGTTGGTAGTAGGTTGGCAGTAGGTTGGCAGTAGGGTGGTAGCAGGTTGGTAGGAGGTTGGTAGGAGGTTGGCAGTAGGGTGGTAGCAGGTTGGTAGGAGGTTGGCAGTAGGTTGGTAGTAGGGTGGTAGGAGGTTGGCAGTAGGTTGGCAGCAGGTTGGCAGTAGGGTGGTAGGAGGTTGGCAGCAGGTTGGTAGGAGGTTGGCAGTAGGTTGGTAGGAGGTTGGCAGCAGGTTGGTAGGAGGTTGGCAGTAGGTTGGTAGGAGGTTGGCAGTAGGTTGGTAGCAGGTTGGTAGGAGGTTGGCAGCAGGTTGGCAGTAGGTTGGTAGCAGGTTGGTAGGAGGTTGGCAGTAGGTTGGTAGGAGGTTGGCAGTAGGTTGGTAGGAGGTTTGCAGCAGGTTGGCAGTAGGTTGGCAGTAGGGTGGTAGCAGGTTGGTAGGAGGTTGGTAGGAGGTTGGCAGTAGGGTGGTAGCAGGTTGGTAGGAGGTTGGCAGTAGGTTGGCAGCAGGTTGGCAGTAGGTTGGTAGCAGGTTGGTAGCAGGTTGGTAGGAGGTTGGCAGAGGGTTGGCAGTAGGTTGGTAGGAGGTTGGCAGTAGGTTGGCAGGAGGTTGGCAGTAGGTTGGTAGGAGGTTGGCAGTAGGTTGGTAGGAGGTTGGTAGGAGGTTGGCAGTAGGTTGGTAGGAGGTTGGCAGTAGGTTGGTAGGAGGTTGGCAGTAGGTTGGTAGGAGGTTGGCAGCAGGTTTGCAGCAGGTTGGCAGTAGGTTGGTAGCAGGTTGGCAGTAGGTTGGTAGGAGGTTGGCAGTAGGTTGGTAGGAGGTTGGTAGGAGGTTGGCAGTAGGTTGGTAGCAGGTTGGCAGTAGGTTGGTAGCAGGTTGGCAGTAGGTTGGTAGCAGGTTGGCAGTAGGTTGGTAGGTGGTTGGCAGTAGGTTGGTAGCAGGTTGGTAGGAGGTTGGCAGTAGGTTGGCAGCAGGTTGGCAGTAGGGTGGTAGGAGGTTGGCAGCAGGTTGGCAGTAGGTTGGTAGCAGGTTGGCAGTAGGTTGGTAGGAGGATGGCAGCAGGTTGGCAGTAGGTTGGTAGGAGGTTGGCAGTAGGTTGGTAGGAGGTTGGCAGTAGGTTGGTAGCAGGTTGGCAGTAGGTTGGTAGGAGGTTGGCAGTAGGTTGGCAGTAGGTTGGTAGCAGGTTGGCAGTAGGTTGGTAGGAGGTTGGCAGTAGGTTGGCAGCAGGTTGGTAGCAGGTTGGCAGTAGGTTGGTAGGAGGTTGGCAGTAGGTTGGCAGCAGGTTGGCAGTAGGTTGGCAGTAGGGTGGTAGGAGGTTGGCAGTAGGTTGGTAGCAGGTTGGCAGTAGGTTGGTAGGAGGATGGCAGCAGGTTGGCAGTAGGTTGGTAGGAGGTTGGCAGTAGGTTGGTAGGAGGTTGGCAGTAGGTTGGTAGCAGGTTGGCAGTAGGTTGGTAGGAGGTTGGCAGTAGGTTGGCAGTAGGTTGGCAGTAGGTTGGTAGCAGGTTGGCAGTAGGTTGGTAGGAGGTTGGCAGTAGGTTGGCAGCAGGTTGGTAGCAGGTTGGCAGTAGGTTGGTAGGAGGTTGGCAGTAGGTTGGTAGCAGGTTGGCAGTAGGTTGGTAGGAGGTTGGCAGTAGGGTGGCAGTAGGGTGGTAGCAGGTTTCTTATGACACCACTGAGCTGCTGCTGCTCTCAACCTGATCAAAATGCTGATTTTTTAGTTTGGCACTGCAGGTAGACAGAGAAGATGGTTACATGTGCCCTGCAGCTCTGCTCTGCTACAAGGATATCTAAAGATGCTATCATAAATGCATGATTGACTTTATTGAATCAAGACTGCAGCTGGTTTCAGAGCAGACAGGCCACATCAAGGGAATAATAACCTGGATTTGTTTGACCTTGAGCCATTTTGAAGTGTGTTTGTGTCTGGTGAGACCCGGAGAGGCCGAGACGTCTCACTGATACCAAACCAAAGTTTCTGCCAGTGTATCATCAGCCTGGCGGGCCACCAGGTTTTATCTGCTCCACCAGGCTAAGCATTCTTTATTTATTTTAAATTATTTTTTTATATACACCAGTAATAGTGATATTAAAAACGGGTTGAGCTTGCTTTATTAGCAAGCTAATGTTAATGTGAGAAGGTGAATGCAGGTGTGAAGTTCATCAGAACTGGGGTTACAATTTGAGTTTTGGAAACCCAACAGCTTCAGTAGCAGTCTCTCTGCAAACTAGAAAAACTGAGGTAAGAGAAAAGACAGGCCTGTAGGGAGGAGCCTTTATAATAACTTTTATAAAAATACATAAAAACAGCACTAGGTTTATCAGAATCAACCTTTATTGTTGTACAGAAGCACAACAAAATTAGTTTCTGACATATTTGTTAAAGTTTCACTGCTACGCTATAGCTAGTTCAGACTAATGAAGCTTGTTGTGAATGTTAATGCTAGTTAGCATAGCCACTTATGGTGGCGGATAAATGGTTTTCCATTTATTAGTGTGAGTTGTTTCTGCCATTAGCACATTAAGCAGCACTTACATGAGGATGATTCGCAGCGCTAAGCCCCGCCTCCTTTTTCTGGTTGGTTGTTTTTGTGCATTTCTTCAGAGAGCAACAGTAGCTCAGAGAGGAGGTGGAGGAGATCAACCTTTTCACAGATTTTCTGTCTCATTCTGTCACAACATGTTTTAACAATTATGGAAAATCATTTTCTTTATAAAAGTTAGATTAATTCTCATGCTACGTATTTTGTGTCTCTTAAAATGACTTCATTTCCACCTTCACCGCCTGGTTCTTGTTTTTAGGTGCATTACCTCCTAAAATGTCTTCTCCAGTCGATCAGGCTTGTACTTTAGATGAACATTAGAGCTAAAAACGAGCCCAGCATCATTTGACCATGACCGCACTCTGGGATATTGCTTTGATGAGCCCGACGTTTGGAGCTCCACTGAATATTCTCCACACGAACCTTTTTGGAAAAGTCTTTGTTACACAGTTTGGACCCAATTTCCCTTTTTACTAAAAAAAAAAAAAATCAAAAAAATCGTTATCAGTGCTCATTTGAGGCAAACTGTTGAAGGAACAAACTGTCCCGAACCATTACCACGCAGGACTCCATCAAACTTCCAAATTAGAGCAAATTACAGAAAGTGACTATTTAGCTTTAAGGAGAGTTTCACCGCCCATTAAGCCGACCTGTGGACAGATTGTGTGCCATCAGAACTCTGAGTCATTTGTGAAAGCTACATTTAATTCGACTTCATAATTACTCTCACTTCCTGTCCCCAGTGGCCAGCCAAATTAAAGAGGGGGCCAAATTAACTCTGCCTAACCAATTAGCCGAGTGGGCCGCTCAAGCAAATGACATGACATGTCTGTGGTTGCTGCGCCGCTGCCGGAAACCCCAAGGTCTGCAGCGTCCCTCCCTCGCAGATGAGATGATTTAAAAAGCATTTCAGAGGCCGGGCCAACTGGAGTTTTAATTACTTTAAGGGGTCTGGAGGATGATGTAGCTTCTCCGCCCTCCGGGGCCACAATTGAATTTAGTTCAATTGACCTGTAGCAGAAGATTTAAACAAGCCGACGATAAAAAAACCAGCTACCTGCAGAGAAACGAGCCTCACATATACTGAGCAGAAACAATCCGGCGTTGGCTTAAGCACAAACTGGATGGCCTTATTTCTTTTTTTATGTTCCCCTCCCGCCCCCCGGCAGCCTGAGGCCAGAGGAAAATGGTTCCTGGATTGCTTCCTACTGGTGTGAAATTCATTGTAAATGGTTTAAAATTGTAATGGTCTCATGCCGGGGAGTCGGTGAAGCTGCGGGTCACATTTTATTCACAAAGAGAGAGAAAGCTGAATATCTGCAGAGAAAAATCATTGTCCTAATTTCAGCTGTCAGGGTTAACAATTTTATTCTAACACAGAAAGATCCAATAACAATAAATTAATTTTATAATATCAACATCAAAAACAGTGAGAAGATCTGCAATCGTTCTATAAAACTAGGGCTGAAACGATTAATCGTCAGAATAATCACTAACTAAAATTAAACAATATGCAAAACATTCAGGAATTCAAAGTTTATCTGAAATGTCTGTCAGCTGATTTTACCTGCTGTGGATTTAAGGCGCCACGTTTCCATCACTGATGGTGGTCAGCCATTTTGTTAGCATCCTCTGGAGCGTTTACCTTCTAAGTTGAAGTTGTTGATGGGAAAGATCAACCTTGTTGGTTTCCATAGCAACCACCAAGCCTATCAGATCTCTTTCTGATGCTCATCTGTCATCAGAAAGAAACTCCAGTTTCCTCTCCATGTCGCTCTTCTCATCTTCTTCTGTTGAAAAGAGACAAACAAACCTCCTCTATTTATCTGTTGTCCTGTTAATAATTCAGAAACACGACATAAAGGATGTTTACGTAGCAGCTCCATTTAATAAATACTCGTATTTATACATCTGAAGGTTTCACCACAGCTTTTCATTTCATTTCATTTGTCCAGGAAATAAATTCATTGCGATTATAAATCTCTTTTCCAAGGATGTCTTGAGCAAGATAATAGCACAAGATGCAAAAAGTGATTATACAAACACTAACAATGTTATCAAATTACAGTAACTGCACAGTAATAAGCCATAAACAGGCACAAGATGCGACTAAAACCTGAATCTGAGGTGAAAACTCTTTGGAAGATTAGATTGGGTGTAACATTTCTCTCCTTATAATAATGATAGTTTAGAAATAACCCCTTAAAGCTCCTCCTCCTCTTGTTTATTGTCCTGACTACAAACTGCCCATAACGCTTCATCGAGATGCTAACACTGATGATAATCTAACAAATCAATGCATTTGATCACCAATTTCTGGAAGCTACTTCCCATTTTTAATCCCAGAGAGAATTTATTTCATTTTCCACTTGACTTTATTGACATTAACAGTGGTATGCTAACAGTGGAGCTAATTTTTAGCTTAGCATTTTTGCTAACTTTGAAAACATTTAGTGCACTTGGCTTCCCATAAATACAATTTTCCAAAGCTCTAATTTACTTGGCTGTTTTTTAAGATTTCAGTTGAATAAAGTTCAACGTCTGTGTTAAAGTTTATTTGGTTGTTGAATCTTAAGAAATAGTTAAATGTTTATGTTCAGGCTCTTATTTTGAAGAGAGGGAGGCAGTTCAGTTTTCTCTCATTGCATTCGCTCTTTTTTATTCAAAGAAACTTTATTGAACATATGGCTAGTAAACAACAAATGAATGAGGTTTACAGAAAAATTAAACACCTGAGCAAAAAACACAGGGATAGTAATTAAAGAGATACATGCCGAAATTCACATATGTGAATCGTTTTGAGAGCCTTTTAGTTTGTACTCTTGACAAACTAAAACTAATAAATGACGTTTATTCTGTAGGTTTGGTTTACCCAGAATGCCTTGCCAGCTCTGCAGTAAACGGTATAAAATCTTCTGGTATTTTACCAAAACTCTCCAGTCAATTAGGCAGAATCACTTCCTGAAGAGCAAACTGTGTGTAATAACAAACCTGACCCAGAGGAGGTGATGCATTATGTTGTAGCACATGGTATTTAGCATTAGCTTCTGCTAAATACCATATTGCAATAGTGCTTTAGCGTTAGCATAGCTAATGTTTATGATTAGTGGCTTAGGGTTAGCAAACCACCGGAGTGCTTGCCATTAAAAAAGAAGGAATGGCTAAAATTTATCTCAAAATTCACTTTATGCTGTAAAAAGAAACATTTTCAGGTTAAAATGGGATTTTTTTTTTTTAGCTATTTTCTCCTTTGCTCCTCACATCTGGGTGGATTCAGTAACCAGAGCTCTAAATGTTTTTTTCTGTTTGGGGCCTCACTGGAAAAATTACACAGATATTGGCACAATGTGACAAACCCAACTATCTGTTTAGTTTGAATTTACTCTCAGATGAAGTCAAGACTCAAAGATTCACATGAAAATTATTTCCACAGGCAGTTTCTCCTGGTTTAGTTGCATTTTAAGGACTTGTCTCTGGTGTAGACTAGGATTAAGAAGAAAAGGAAAGACTTGGTAATTGATGTTCAGGTATTCCAGCAGCAGTGGATGTGAAGTTAAATCTCAACCAAAAATAAATCCTTAAATCTATGAGAAACCCTTCCTCTCTGGACATGACCTCATTTATGTGTGACTGACAGATCGAGGCAAAGGAAACAGTCCTGAGGCCTGAATCCAAAGTTGAGATTTTCTTGGAAATCAAGGCTCCAGATCTTAACTTCTTGTTAGAAATAGCATAAGACCTTGAAAGTCGACGCATCTTGTACAATGACAGCTCTGTCGTTTGTTTTCACAGCTATTATTATTATTATAAAAAGCCTTGCTAACCACTCAAGATATGAGAAAAATACTACAAAGACGATGTTATTGTGGAGCATATTTAAAGAGTGTTAAGCCTGAAGGGATTTGCTTCGTTTGACTCAGAGAAGCTGTTGGAGGAAACATGCAAAGAAACTGTAAAATTGATTATCAGGATGAATCTAAACTCGGTTAATAATCTGCCGGGTTATGGGTGTGGACCTCTTGAGTTACAGACGCCGAAGGGAACTTTTCACACGCATGGCTTCATTTTCACTTTGACAAACACCTTCGGCTCGCTGCTGACAGGTGTGTGATGTTAATTATGTGGAACGCGCTCAGTTGGCTCCACAGGTGGATTCTTGTTTGGAAACAGAAGCAGCACAACAACGGCTGGTGAAACCATCAACCGTATAGGGACTAATACTGAAACACAGAGGAGTTTCTACATTTCCTTATGTTTATATTCAACTTATTAAAGGTAAAATCAACTTTTTTATCTTTACATCATGTTATAATGTTATTCCCTCATCAAAAACGGAATATTTGCTGGAGGTTTGCAATGTTTTATGCATGTTTGAGAAATCCTTGAATCTCCATGGCAACCATTCAGCTGTCCAAAACGTCTGGGTGAGTCTAGCCCCTCCTTCCAGGATTAAGCTCCTCCCCCACTCAGATCCTTCAGACTAGCCAGCAACAATTAGCATCTGCTGCGCTCATTATAGGAGCTACTTCTCAGAGCAGTCGGGGATTGAAGCTGTTAGGAGTTTCTAACTCAACTAGAATAAAATAGAAATATCCTTTATTGTCCTAAATTGGGTAATAAACAAGCAAAAGTGGCAGGCAACACAGCCTGGATAGATATAAAAACTATTGTCAGGTCTTTAATGTGTTAATTCTGATTAATTACATAGATTTCATTGCAATTTAAAGTTTGTTTGTTTTTTACATGCAAACATTCCTGCCAGAACCTTCGTAGTTGCTCTTTTCTTGTACGCCTATAAAATCTGATGCACAAGCTACATCTGCTAGCAACAGCCACTTCTTTTGGCCCACTGGGGGTTCATTTCTGCTCCTAAATCCGATCTGATTGGACGCAGGAAAAGACTTTTGTTGTGTTGTAGTGTAGTAAAAGGTGTTAGCATATCATGTCACTGCTAATCATGTAGCAGCTAGCTAGTTCCATAGATGATTGGTTCCTGAAACAGCCTAAAGCTGGATGGCTAGAAAATAACTTTGCTCCAATCTAATGGTTGGATAATCTGAATTACAGATTAAGAACTATAAATAAATTAGTTGCTGAGCTTTTATGTCTTTTTATCCAATAACTTAGCAGAAACAACTGTTTTCGAATTGAAAATGTTGCTCATTTTGATATATAGTTTTCAATTAAATTGCGATTAATTACATATCCTTCGATTAACTCGATAACATTTTTACTCACCACTAATAACAAAATGAACAACATAATGGACAGTAAGGACAAAATATCAAGGTAAATACATTTATTAGAAAACAGAATACTAATATGTAGTTAAATTTAAAACATTTACAAAATGGGAATTTTTGCCTTTAACTGCAAATTATCTTAAAATTATGAAAAACTGCACAAATAACAGCAGGAATGAAAACTTATTGAGTTTGTTGGGAGCAGTAACAGTGAAAACATCTGGGAGGAAGGATCTGTGTTAATGCTCCTTTGTGCACCTCCTGCACTGGGTCAAAGGTCATCCCAGCACACAGCTGGCCGTCCTGATTTGGTACAAAGCTGGACTGTCTTCTCATCATGCTGGAAAATAAAGAAATAAAGTTTGACGTCTTTAATGTTTTGCTAAAAAACAAACTGTCCCATCAATACACATTCAGTCCTGGTGGGAAACTAAAACACTTGGTGGAACTGAACTGACGACCTTCTGACCTCCAGTTAATCAACCAGGTCAAAACCTGGATACATTTGATGAAGTCCACTTTCATCCCGCCTCCGTCTGTAATGTAGCCTAGATTCACGACTATCATCTCAGTATAGTTCTTCCCTTTGCCATTGGCTATTGCACTAATTTCTCAGAACAACCGGCTGTCGCTCAAGATAGGAGCGCCCTACAAACCCTGTTCCAAACTAAAACAGTTAAAGTGTAACTCCAGCTAACGTCTGTAGAGATGGATTCAAACTGAAGCACCTTCATATGAAGAAACAAACAACTTTCTTCTGTCAGTCAAAAACTTTTGATTTTCTCTCTGGGTTTGGTTTCAAAGTTGTGCCAAGCAAACAGGAAAGTTTTTATCACAAGAAAACTGATCAACTTTTATTTCACTTTTTACTGACAGAGTTTTGTGCAAATTTGCAATGGAATCGTAATTGGAAGAAAATTACTTTTTACTGAACCACCGATAAATTTCCTGGTTGTTTGGAGGATTTTTTAATCTGATTGCCTTTTTTTAAATGTTCTCATCAGACCTAAATTTGAGTTATGTAACCAGCCATTCTGAGCCGACCTTCAGCCTGGTTGAGTGTTAGTTAGACCTCATTCAGACCAGCCTGGTTGAGTGTTAGTTAGACCTCATTCAGACCAGCCTGGTTGAGTGTTAGTTA
Organism: Xiphophorus maculatus; assembly: GCF_002775205.1. Lineage (NCBI taxonomy): Eukaryota > Metazoa > Chordata > Actinopteri > Cyprinodontiformes > Poeciliidae > Xiphophorus > Xiphophorus maculatus. Next base: position 29,395,011 of record NC_036449.1, read on the forward strand.
GACCTCATTCAGACCAGCCCTTCGGCTGTTCTGTTTTGCAGTCGGTCAGGTTGGGTGGCTGACATTGCAGACTTCGTGCCGTCTGTCCTTCTCATTAAAACAAACTGTTCTCAGTTAGAAAGGACCTGATTGGATCAGAGTGCATCTAGTTGGCTCAGTTGATGTGAAAGTTGCTGATGCACTGAGCCTCACACATTGCACCAATGTGAACATCTGTCCCTATATAATTACTTCAGAGCATATGCCCATGAATGCACACACTCAGGTACATGAATGTAATTACAGCAGGGTGTGCTGATTCTTTCCTTTACAGGAAAAATCAAGCAAGTGAAGCAGAAACCATATTGTTCCATTTTTCTGGCCATGATTCATATTTACTGACACCAGCAGTGAATATGTGAAGTGAAAAGTGATTCTAAAGTCCAGAAAAAATTTACATTTTTAATGTTTCAGGTGTTGTACAGCATAAAGAATCTACCCAGAGTCGGTTTGTAACATTAAAATGTTGAGTTTTAATGGCTTGATGATGTTTTACATCCTGCTGTTAAACATGTAGCTGTATCATCATTACCTGATGCTAGCCAATAGTGGCTAGCATCGGGTTTAGCTGTCACGTTATCAATATAACTCGCTAAATCTTAAATATATGAAGGAAAAATAGACGCAGTTCTTTGCTACTAATGGTCAAAACTATGATTAGCAGATAAGTTCAGTAAAAAGTTTTAATTAAGAAAGAAAATAACGAGGGAAAGAGATGCTAACTCAGTTATGCTAGCTTGACTTTGACAATCTTAACATGAAGATGTGCTGCAGAATTCAGTGTTTAAAAAAGAAGATAAGGCGACTCACACCAACTCTCATCAGATCATCAGTTTAAATTGGTTTTGTTCAGATGATCAATTATTAATAATCGCAAAATAAACAGCAAACCTGAAAACATTAAACTGTAACGCACTGAACTCATAACTGTGAGAATAAACTCCCAATATTACCATAACAAAAAACATCATAAAGAGAATAAAGCCATAATGTTTTGAGAATAGTCATAATATTAACAGAATAAAGTTATAATATCGCCAATAATGACACATATTAGTAGTATAAGTCATTTTAATATATAAAATAAAAAATTAAGTGCAGAATGTCGAGCATCTTGTAAAGTTTTGCTTTATTATTGGATATTTGAACAATCATTTTAAAGTCCTGCAACTGATAATAATAATATTTGATGCTAAAAGATAAAGTATGTCCTCATTGTGGAAAAGAAACAGACGGACTGAACTTCATAACTACATCAAAGCTTTACTCTCTTTAAAGAAACTTTTTTTCTCATAGTTTACAACTTTCTAATGGTAATATTATGATTTTATTCTCATAATTAAAAGAAAAAAACAATTATCTGGCTCTAATACTTTGTCATAGTTGCACAATTTAAACCTTTAGGTGAAAACCTTTAGTGCCATCACTCCCTGTATTTCCCAGCATGCCTTGCGGTTCTCCGGCAGCAGACAGAGCTTGAAGCGTTTTGCTGTTTGAGGCGTTAAAACGCTCAGATCTCTGTCACAAAGCTCCAGAGCGACGCGTTCAGACGTGTTCGCTCACAGACAGGTATGTGAGCAGAGTAATTAAAATGCCTTTTGGAAGTGAATTCAGATCATTTTCACTCATAATTCCTCAATAACTGACTGATGTCATGGAAACGCTCCAGGATTTTACTCTGATTTCAGCGAGGCGAGCGGTCGACCAGAAACCTCTCAAATGAGCTGTTCACACTGCAAAAACATAAAATATTACCAAGTATTTAGGTTTAGTTTACAGTGTAAATATTTTAAAACACTCGAAACAGGACAAAACCAACTTACAAGTAACTTTTTAGCAAGACGTAGGGGTTTGTTTGAGTCAGTAATTCCTCAATCCGGATTAATAAATACTAAGAAGTGAAATAATCTGCCAGTGGAGCTAGTGTGTTTTCGTCATTATTAAGGATTTATTGACTACAACAAGCTTAGATTTGTTACTTAAAATTTACTTTTGAGTTAGTTTTGTCTTATTTCATGTATGCAAAGTTTTTTCACTATAAACTGAACCAAATAACTTTGTGAAATGTTGTGTTTTTGCAGTGCTGATGGTTGTTCAGAGCGTTAGCGACGCTGAAGTTTCCATTTCCCAGATTCCCACAACGAAGACGCCTGCTTCTTATTTTTGGGAACACACACATAAACAGTTTCAGGATCCAGGGATCAAGTTGTGATGAAGCTTCTCAGCAGCAAATGACACAATCACACAGCGCCGCCGCCGCCGCGTGTGCACTCCAACCTTTCAGCCTTCGCGGCGGGTAACGTACACCAGCCACCGATTCCCGAGACGAGGCCAGCCCCAGGATTTTCAAAATAAATGGATGATTTATTAATACATCAAAGTAATTATGAGGTAAAAAATCAATCAGCAGCTACCCAATCCAGGGTTGAGTGTTATTCCAGAACGTCCTCTCAGGAGACGGTGTCCATTTCAGCAAGTCAGAAATGTAATTAGCCTTTCGCCTGGGGGCTGCAGGCTGCGTTCAGGGCGACCTCAGTAAGCAGGCGTGTCACTGATACCAGACCTCATGTTCAGGCCCACTGCTGCAAATACAAACAAGCCAAAGAACAAAGACAGTTTTTATGCAAAGTCTGGTTTAGCCCATTCACACATTTATTGATAAGTTCAAGAAACAATCAGCTTTAGCATTCCTGAACTGTTCATAAACTCATGTTATGAATGGAAACGTGGAAATCTGAAAAGCCAGAAGATAAACAACATGGCTGACGGCTCACAGGAGACAAATCCAGACTTCGACTGCTTTAAAGGTGCAGAGTTGTCTGCTGCTAAACACCTCATTCAAGAGCCAAACACCAAAATGCAAGAACATAAGAATATGTGGTAAAATGAGAGTAAAAAAGTTAGTTGCGCTAACTCTAATGTAGCAGTCATAAACATGAGTTCTGCTAATGCTAATGCGCTACAACAACACAGTATTTAGCTGGAGCTAATGCCAAATGCTAAATTCAACCATGTTGATTCCCACCAGCAGAACGTAAAAAGGCTTTCAGAACAATTTATATGTGAAGTTTTTTTATGGACTTCTTTAACACAATAAACAGTAAACAGTCTACTGCCACTTCAAAATAAGAGCATGAATAGAACTGTCTAACTTTTTTTTTAAAACAATCAAGGACCAAAACTTCAACACATGTTAAACTTTATTCAACTGAAAATTTACAAAACAGTCAAAAATTATTGTCAAGGTTAGAAAAATGCTATTAGCGAGTTAGCGGAAGTATGTCCTCTGTTTTAAAGTAAATAAAAATGTATTCAAAACAAATGCCATAGAAAACTTGCTAGCATGACTTTAATTTTAACACCGTTGTGTTGTAACTTTTTCATGTTGTTGACTCTACTGGGATGTTAATGGTTAATTTTTCTCCCAGTGCGTCGCAAAGTTCAGGTAGTGACTCATTCATTAAACAACAGAGACTCTCTGCTGATCGATTCTCGTTCTGTTGAGCAAAACCAGAAAAACTGGAAAAAATAAAACATGGAAGCTGCAAACTTCACCTCAGTGTTTGTAAAATGTGCCTGAAACAATAAAACAAAATTAAATATGCAAATGAATCGATAGTTGAGTGTTTGTAGATCCTAACAAGCGGGAAACATCAACAGGAGAGCCGTCAGAGCGAGCACTGCCAAGAAGTTAAGAAATGAAATCAACCTGGAGCTCTGAACAAAAACGGAAAACACACAAACACGCCCAGGAGGCTTTAAAGTGTGAACAGGAAGCTAAAAGCAAAGTGTTTACTCCTAAAAAAACAATCGTTTTAAATATTTCTGACCCAGGAGAGGATAAGCTAAAAGGAAGTGGAGTTTAAATAGAGAAATTATCCAAAATACAAATGCAACTAAAAAAAAGTTGAATTCTTAAAGCTTAAAATGTGAAGTTTTTCCACTTTTAATGTAACATTTAACCTTTACAGTTCAACAGAAAAACAATACTGGTTTTATCACACCTTCATGGTCTTCAAGCTAAGGCGTACAGGACACTATGGACTTTGTTTAACCCTTACCCTGACCAATATCTTTACCAAGCGATTATTTCCTATATAGCATCTCTGGATTTTGCTACAAGATGAGCAAATATTGAGAAAATCCAACTAAAACAAACTAACTTTATTTCAGCTTAATTGGATTCTTTGTATTTAATTACATTGTGATTTCACAATGAATTAATGCTAAAAATAAATCAAAAAAGTTATTAGTTTAAAAAAAGTGACGTCACATGTAGATTTTGTTTGGGTTTTTAGTTAAATTGTACCAAAAAAAGTTTTTTCCACTAAATATTTAATAATTTCTCCACTTATATTCAACACTTTTCACTTTTCTCACCCTTACATTTTATGTTTTGCTTTTTAATTTGCGTTCTTTGTGTGGATTACTTAAATTGTTGCCGACATCTGGTGTGGATTTTGTATGTTGGAAATTATATTTGCTGTGAAAATATAATAATCCTTATTTTACCCGTTTTGTTGCACATTACTGAGATTACTTTAACTTTCTGGCTGCGTCGTTTTAACAGAATTACACCAGGCTCTGGTTTTTACGCAGCTATTTTTACGTCCAAAAGAAAAATAAAAAACCTGTGGTGTGGTTTCACAGGTCAAACTTTTCTTTTAATAAAACAGCTTAAACTCTACAAATCTATGAATATTCGTTGTTTTGATAAAACTTTTCTGCCAGAATTATTTATTTCACCATTTGATCTCCATGCTTTGCGCTACAAATCAGTTGAAAATTGATTTGATTCTCTGAAACAGAAACTTGTAACTGTCTCTGTCCTTCTTCGTCATGTTGACTAAAAACACTACGACTGTTTTTGTTGGTGACTGTTTGGGTTTTGTTCTGGTTCCGTCTGTCTCTGGTCCAAATCCTGAGAGTCGTTCTGGAGACTCATCCTTTCAGCCGAAGCTGAATTTCTGATGACGCTGCTCTGCTTTGTTTACGTTACCTGCAGTTAAATAATCATAAACAAACCTGCAAATGTTTGATGAAATTAGCGTTTCTAGAAAGGCGTGTCTGACAAACTATTGATGAGAAGTAAAAACTATTACTAAGCTTTCATAAAGATGACTGAATCAGAACATCTCTTGATTATAGATAGATAAATCTTTATTGTCATTGTCACAAGGACAACGAAATAGAAAAATCTGAAACAAAGAAAAATATTAAAACCTATATTGGTGTAGAGCTTTAGCATTAGTGGAATTATTGTTTATGATTAGCATTTTATTATTACCTTTTCTTAAATACCATACTGGCATAGCGCTTTAGCATTAGCAGAGCTAACATTGATGATTAGCACTTTAGCATTAGCAGAACTAACATTAACAATTAGCGCTTTAGCATTAGCAGAATTAACATTGATGGTTTGCGCTATAGCATTAGCTTTCCCTAATTGCTATGTTTTTGTAGTGATTTAGCATTAGCATAACTATTGTTTATGATTAGTGCTTTTGGGTTAGCATCACTAACTTTTTTGTTAGTTTAAAGCTAATATTCCCATAAGAGCAAAGTGAATTATTTTTCTCAAAAAAGGGAAGTGAGAGTGAAAAATGTGAGACCCACTAATGTTGTAAACAAGCCAAGAGGAAAGGGTTAGAGAAACAATCCCTCTTCTGTCGGGGTTTTAAAAAGCATAATCTTGTTTTTCTCTTTAAGAAATCGGCTGAGACGTAACACCATGAAGTATAGAAAATAAGCTACAGCTCAGATTTAACAAAGATTGGCAGCTTCTCCTACTTCTATTTTATTACTCAAAATAGAAACACAACAAATTAAGGACTCTGTGGCTTCTGCAGCTATTGATTGAAGCCACTTCACACATTTTGTCACAGTGAAACTGTGACAATTTTGTTTTTCTTCTTCTCTGATTGTATTTACAGATAATATACGGGGTTGAGTGGAAAGCAGCGGCGGCGGCTCAGTTTGCCCAAATGATTCATGGGACAAAGAAAAAACGCTGCAAGCAAAGAGAGCAAGCTTCGTTTGAAATCAGAATTAAACCAGAACAAAGCAACCCTGGTTCTGCTTTCCTCCCGCTCTGTTGGTTAGCCTCGTGTTTCCACTTCCACGCCGCTCTTTAAACCCACTCTGTGGATATTTATTCAGCTTACGCTGCACTTCGGTGAAAGGACTGAAACAAACGGTGGCATGGACTTCATTTACATGGCACTCTCCTTGTGTTCTTGACCTCTAAAGAGCGCTTTACACTACAAACTATACTCACTCACTGATATAACACTTAGCGCTCCTTTACAGGTGGTGCAGCTGGAGAAAAGCTACCTGCAGCTTATTATTTAAAAAAATTAAAAAGCAGAAGTGAGGAATCAAACCCACGACCTTCAGGATGACAGACCATTAAACTTCATTTTCATCTGCAGCTGACCAAAATACAAATCACAATTTAATGTTTCAGAGGCTCTCAGGAAATCACTTGACCGTAGTTTCATAAATGGCCTCCAATTAAGGTCGTTAGCCTTTAGTTAGCGCTGATAAAACTCCGTCTGCTGAAGGAGGACCGGAGGTGTGAAGAACAATGTTGTTTTTGTACCAAGATGGTCCAAAAAGCTGCTAAATATCCACACATTTCTGCAGTGGCAAATATTTTTAATCTACTTCATTATTTGCTCTTCAAATACATTAGCATCAAATAATTATCATCTACATTTTGAACAATTTCTGCCTGGTTAATATGAGGTGAAGCTACACAGTCAAAAATTAACAATAATTATAATTTTTATGAAACAAAAAGATAGTGGTTAAGTTTTCCAAATAACATTTACACAATGTTATTAATCCATTTAGAAATGTTAACACTAAAAATATAATTAATAAACAAAATATTTAGCAAATTATGAATGTTTACCAAGCAAACCAACTTTAGCTTCAAAGTAAATATTTAGTCAGTCAGCTACACATGCTACTAGCTAACATGCTAATCCACTTGCCGATAACCAGAAGTGGGCTGTCAAAATAAAAGCATTGTCTTGCGGCCTCTAAATAAACTCCTGCTGGTGATGAAGAGGTGACATGAGCAACAATTGAAGTAAATCAGAGACACCACCTGGCTTTTATTTTGACAGTCCACTTCCAGTTGTCAGCATGTAAATTTGCATTTTAGCTAAATGTTTAGCTCTGAGCTACATATTTAGTTTGGACCTAAATATATAACATGTTAATTAAATATATAGTCTAAAACTGTGACATTGAAAGAATAAGATGTTGAAATTTATCCTCATTTTTTTTCTCTTAAAACAGAATAAATAAAACAAGTTATTGCTGTAATTTTTGACTTTGTAACTTTACAAACGGTTTGAAAAAAAAAGTTTAATAGCTCAACACAACAAAAGGTACAAGCTTCTTCAGGAGGTTTTTGTGTTGTTTCCTTCAGTGGTTCTTGGTGCAGCGCCCCCACAGGCCAGGAGGGGAACAGGTTTTTCAAAAAGTTTGATTTGTTTGACTCAGTTGAAAGAAAGAGAAGAACCACATCAACTGGAGATGGAACAAATGCTGCCGTTTTGGTTCCCAACCGGTCCGAATCCACTGGACTATCAGGTGTGAAAACGGTCGTAGAATCAGACGTTCTCGTCCAACATCAGTGTTTGACCTCACAAATGTGCTTCTGAAAAATACCTTAGATTTACACCTGAACTTTGTAAAGGGATTCCTAGGAGAGGTAAGGATGTTTTAGCTTTTATTTCAACAACTGGAGATGAAGAGTGGAAGACCTGCTGGTGTTTGTCTGAAAAGCCGTTTCTAAGCGAGGAGAAACCACGAACTAATCCGTAATCAACGAGCAACAAAGAGATTATTTGTTTCCAAACATTTGCAGCTTTTCTCCCCCAGAACACCATGAGGTCATGTTTCTTTCCCAACCGATTTGCTCCAACGGGAGCAAATCGAACACTTGACCTCTTGAACTCCTTCAGATGTGGGACGCGTCCAGATCCACGACAACAACGGCTGATTCCACAATCCGTCCCGGAAATAAAGCCGCAGCCACTGGAGTTATTTCTGGAGCGGTAGAGAGACAGAGGCTCCGTGTTGTTTCAGAGAGGAGCCTGCTGGACAATAACCACGCTGTGTGTGTGTGTGTGTGTGTGTGTGTGTGTGTGTGTGTGTGTGTGTGTGTGTGTGTGTGTGTGTGTGTGTGTGCACACACACATGCCCACATGACTCTGTGTGTGGCAGAAATCAGCAGCACACTGAGCCTTTTATAGCTCCTCTCTGGTTTTATTTTTTATTTCCTTCAGGCTGCAGCCATGACGGAGTTTTAGGACCAGGCTGACAAAATTAAGAAAATTTAAAAATTCAAAGAATAAAGTCATAGTTTACTTTATTCTCCAGATATTGACTGTATTCTTGTATTATTTATACTTTATTTTATTTACTTTAATTTAGCATGTTTTGTATATTTTTCTATTTTTTGACTTTATTCTCCCATTTGTCCGACTTTAGTCTCATAATGTTACGACTCTTACGATTGGCTGAAACAAAGCAGGTATCTGATTGGCTGCAGATCATTCTTTATTTATTTTTTTTAAGTCAAGGAAGTCTGAAAATTCACAAACCTTTGTTCATTTATTTCAAACTGTTGTTTAAAAACAAGTAGGACAAGAGAAAATGTGCATACATAACCAAAAACAAAATATTTACCTTGCCCTTACTTTTCTGTTCAAAAAAGAACAAGAAGTGAACGATTTTCTCAATTTAATGAAATATATTCAGTAATTATCAGAAATGTATAATTAAAGTTTGTAACTCCAGATCTGTTTGCATGTGAATCTTGTTGTTGTCATGATGTGTAGATTTACAGTGAACCCAAATGCAGAGGCAGCTTGTAGACGAAGGTTTAACGACCCAAAGATGATGGAGGACAACAGGGAGCCAGAGCAGAACAAAAACCAGGGACAACTGGGAAGTAACAGGTTTAGATGGGAGGAAACCAGCAAGGAGGAACCGAGAATGAAGTGCTTAAATACTTGGAGGTCGAATGCTGAACAAAGACCTGATGAGCTGACGGTTTCCAGGTGAGGAGAGAGAGAGAGGAAGTGACACAGGGGGCGAGGGAGAGCAGACTTTAATCTGACTAAATAACTAAACACAAGAAACACGATAAAAACTGGAGTGACTAGACACATGAAATTAACGTAACTAGAATCACTAACCAGTGGCGGTCAGGAAGTAAAACTAGTCATGAGAAGTAAAACAGATGCTAACAATTCTGAAATAAAATAAATCTATCCTCTTCAGTTTTCTACAAATTTATGTCCTTTTTGTTCTTTATGGTAAAATCACTGAATTTATGCGTCTCACTACAGAGAGAGGCAGTGTAGTGCTCAGCCTCACCTGTGGGGGCGCTGTGTCACACGCCTGAATGAAGCAGACATATCATCATTATATTTGTTTAATTACACATGTTCTACGTTCCACAGTCTGTGTGGAACATATATTTATATATTTAGTCTTTCTAATTGCCGTGAAAATGCGGCGGCTGAGGCAGAAAGTACCGTGATTCACTGACAGGGGGCACTGCTGAGCCCCGTAGACACAACAAGCAACTGGTGCTCTTCTTCTACGTTTTCAAAAGAATGAAAACTGTGAGGAGTTGAGTTTTCTGTGTGTTTATTTTGGTTTCTGTGACAGTTGAGTCTGCATGTTGTCCCGTCTACCCCCTGATTGATCCCAGCTGTGTCTCGTTCCCCTGATTATCCTCCGTGTATTTCATCCCAGCTGTGTCTCTTGTTCCTCGTCTACCCAGTAGTCAGATGTTATTCTCTGTAGCTGTGTTTCCATCCGCGACCAGTTCTGAGCTCCTAGCCTTCTGCTCACCTGTGCATTATTCCTAAACCATCATTTTCTCTACTGCGTCTCCCTCATTGTTCCACAACCGCAAAACGTGACAAAAACAGTCGAGGAGGGAAAAAAATACAGACGGAACAAAACCATTCAAGGCCACTCTTTTTGTTTGAAAGCAAGAAAAAAGAAGACATAAAAAAACAGAATGACAGGGACATTTATGGACGTCATTTAAAATAAGATCATACAGGATCTTAATCAGAAAAGAGAAGTCAGCCAAAGAAAACAGACACATAATTTTAAAAATGTGACCTTGCTAAATTCTTTTATCTTTATTGCTATGTTGTTAGATGTAGTCAAATTAAAATATGGCTTCTATTTTGGGTTTTGGATTTATATGTGTGACTCTGGTGGCGTCTCATCGCCACTGGTCACTGAAGGAACTGAAGGAAAAACAGAAACAATGCAGAACTAATAGACAGAACCGACAAAATATCCTGACAGTTTTCTGTGTTTATTGGCACTGCTGTAGCTCCATATGCTCCACTGTACTCCTCCTCTGAAACTCAGACATTTTAATTGTGACGAACTCACTCTCTCTTTTTCTATCTCTCTCTCCCTCTCTTTTCTCTCTCTCTCTCTCTCTCTCTCTCTCTCTCTCTCTCTCTCTCTCTCTCTCTCTCTCTCTCTCTCTCTCTCTCTCTCTCTCCACGTGACCAGCGGCAGCTGCCGGAGAGCCAGGCAGACAGAAACATTGTGGCTGCGGCTCTGAACGCACCGGAGGAGCTGCTTCTGTCTCACCGCGGATATTTGACCACACGCCTCCATCCTCCTCTCCCCTCTTCCTCCTCCTCCCCCCGCTGGATCCCCTCTTCACTTCTTTTTTGTTGTTTTTATCCCTGAATCACCTGTTTCCTCCATCCCTCCATCCTGCCTCCTTCCTCCTCACAGTTCAGCATCCTCTCCTCCAATCTGCCTCGCCAACTTTTTCCATCGCACTCATCCTCCCTGCTGGCTCCCAGCTCTGGTTCTGGTTCTGGTTCTGGTTCTTGCTGTACCGCCTCGGATCGGCTCCGTTGCTCCGGGCCGCTGCTTCATGGGGCGCACCGTGTCGCTCGGAAAATGCTCCGCCGTCGGGCTGTAGGCGCCCCGCTGCTGCGCGCCGTTCCCCCGCCTCGCCCGAGCTGCGGCCGGGGCCACTGAGAGAGAGAGATGGGTCCGTCCGCTCCGGCTCGGCCGAACCGGTGTTGGGTTACGGCCGCGGCTCTAACTGGAGGCTGGATCCGGATCACCATCGTCTCCTTCCTCGCTACTTTACCTGTGGAGCAGCTGCGCGCCTTCCCGTCCTCCCTCAGCGACTGCCAGACGCCGACCGGCTGGAACTGCTCCGGTGAGACCCGATTCGGTTCCGGATTCTCGGTCCAAGTCCCGCCGGACTGGAATAAAAGTTTATGGTTGTGCTTTTGTGGTGCAAAACGTCACAATCTGACAGTTATTGCATTTGCAGATTATTAACATAAATGTATGAAAAAACATTGATTAGGATCTGCAGAAACCTGAACAGTAACATCTGGAGTTTTCTCCGTTTTCATCCACATTTTGTGGCCGTGAAACCTAAAAGAGACGTAAAGAGAGCAGACAAGTTTCCCCTGCCGCCCGTCCGAGTCTGAGCCCTGAAAAAAGCTCCAGGACGATCAGCGGGTTGATGTTACAACATCCACACCGATATGCAGACATGCTGCCGTTTCCGATTTAAACACCTAAATCATCCATTTACGTCTAAATGCTGAAAGAAAAACTCAACCTGATTGTGAAAGCAGAGATTATTTCTTTCACTTTCTGCCTTAAAGTCGCAGCAACTCGGTGATGAATGAGCTCATCTGTTTAAACCTATTAGTGATATTTTCCGGTCATTTGTGCCGGAGATCGATCATGTGTTGATCGAGATACGCCCCTCTGATAATCTCCACCCTGCATTATGCATTGAATCATCTGATAATGACGCGCGCGCGCACACACACACACACACACACACACACACACACACACACACACACATACACGCACACACACACACACACACACACACATACACACACACACACACACGCGCACACACACACACACACACACACACTTCCTGACACTCTCATATGCATTTCAGCGAAGCCTTTTATCCAACACGCCTTGAGGAGGCTTAAGTGCATACACTACACACACAAACACAAACACCCACACACCCCTTACACACACCCACACACACACACACACACATCGAGAATCAATTGGATTGAGCAAACCGTGACGAGGAGAATGTGGGTCCACTGGAACAAAAAGATAAAGCTCTCTCTGTTATAATTATAGCGCTTTAATAAACTCTCCGGCTTAATTATTCTCTCATTTCATGCACTTTAAAAACAAAACCACCTTTCTGTTCAGAGATTAACTGGAAAATGTTCAAGAGTTGGTTCAACAAAGATTTTCACTTGGTTTTAAATCTAAAAGTCAGAGTTGTGATGTAACAGCCTCAGGTCGGGACATTTTGTCTAATTCAGGAGGTTTTAGTAAGTTTATAGCGTGTTTGCTGGTTTTTATTAATTATTCAAAGTATTGTGATGATGTTTGCATCGACTAGCTGATGAATACTCAACAGCTCTTATTTTTTTAAAAACGTATTCCTCAACCTTTGCTGCCACCATTTTGCGACTGGCATAAGCGCCGTAAATCGCCGACCGCTGCTGTAAACCGCTGGTGTTTATGAAATTAATTCCACGTCTGTTTGAAAGGCTAATAAATAAATTCATCAACACAAAAACGAAGGTTCTCTCTATAATTTATGTAGGTTTTAGTTTTATAAACGCACAATTTAGTTGCAGTTAATTAACTACCTTTTCATTTCAGTTATTGTTTTCTCAATAACTGAAACTTCATTAGTTTTAGATAATTCTAATAATCATTTGGATTATTATATGGTTGGATTATTTGGTTGTTACGTTCTGAGAGTTTCAGTTTGTGCAGAGTTGGACTTGGCTGTGAGTTTCTGAAACTTCTTGGACACATTTCTTGATTTGGGTAATTTATGCTGATTTTTTGCTTCTTTCAAACCAAAACTTGTTGTTTGTCTTTGTCTTCTTGGCATACAGAAGAGAAACCAGCCAATACGAGGCAGCTTTATATGGAAATGTGTTGTTTTTCCAAGCAGCTGGTTCATTTCCATCAGATTTAAAAAAGAAAAGAAGAAGAACCAGAAGCGGTCAGCAGTTTCTTACGCACGCTTCAGTGAAGCCACAGTAGATGGACGGACAATCCATTTAATAGGACTACTGCGTTAGCACGGCGGAGGAATTGATCTATTGAGCGAAGTCTGTCAGATTCCAGTTGGATAAGTGGCAATATTCCCAGTTTCAGCTCATTACTCCCAGGTTTTTCCAGTTCACGTAATATGTCACTGGCCCAAAGAATTGGAAAACAATCTAGCTGGTGGTAAATTGGGCGGTCAGCTGGACATTTGTCTCCACTGTATTCATAAATCTATAGGCTGTTTTATTACGTTTAGCTGTGGTTAGCAGTTGTTGTGCTTTGGGATCCATATGCAGCTTTTAGAGTCAGGGAAGTGATGAGAAACCCAACAAGATTTATCATTTAAAACATTTTGTCATGCTTACTGAACCGTTTACGTTCACAGGTTTTTCTGTGGAAGGTAAATCCAAATTATTTGTGGAAAATTTGCCTATTTGGTAGCAAAAATGCAGCGTGGGAAGCTAAAATACCTAGCTTAAATGCTACTTGGCACGCTATTGGCTGGCACTTTTGCAAAGTAGCCAATCCAGAAGCGCTATTTATATTCATATAAAATCGGAAACAAAGAAGACTGTAGCTGTTAGCTTTTGTTGGAGTGCTAAGACGGTTTCCGCTGAGTGTTTTGATGGATATTTGGTGTTTAAACTGTTAAAACGTTCAGAAAATGACAAAAAAATATATCATTTAGCAATTCCATGAAATGAGACACAATAAAAATCACACGTGAATAAGTTTCTTCAGGCGATAAATCATTAAAAAACATGCAATGACCTCATACTCCATTTACTTCCTGTTGGGGTTTTTTGTTGTTTCTGCCAGTAGCAACATCCGGTTATTGATCATGTGATTCATTTGATGCAAAAAAAGTGTTTCCATCAGAGTTTTGCAAAACGAATTTCAATACGGCCAAAAAAAAGGTGCTTTTTCAAAATTGCCGCATGTCCATTGAGCAAATTCATTTTCATAGTTCCAATTTGGCCAATAGAAACGCAGCTAGTGATTTATAAATTAACAACAGTATTTTAACGTCTATTTTCTGAGTTACACGGAGGCAATTTATAAATCTGGTTCCCTGGTTTTAGTCAGAGCTTGAGCAGCAGCGATCAACAGCCGTTACAATTAACTAGTAAAATTCAATAAAGTTTAAATTATTGAGGTGTGATGAGATACAAAATCAAAATCAGCAGGTTAGACATTAAAGAAAACCAAAAATAAATGTTAGCCAATAATAGATGATACTAAACTTAATATATCTAGAACAGAGGTGTCCAAAGTGCGGTTCGGGGGCCATTTGTGGCCCTTGGGATGATATTTTTCTGACCCCCAACTGGAGTTCAACAAAATACAAGTTTGTTTATTTTACTTTTTATTTTAATCACGGTAAAATTATTCCAGACATAAGTTTTTACAATGGAAAATGTTAAGTACAACATAAAGTATTTGTATTTTAATGATCAAGGTTTTACAGTGAGTAGAAATAATTTTATCCTGAGACGTTGCTGGACCCAAATTAGCTAAAAATATCAACTGATCTGAAAGAAACTGACCCAAAATCTTGTTCTTATAACTGAGAATAAATCATTTAACTTAAAAGACTTTTTTCTTTTAATACAGCAGAATGTTAAATCCTTTTTACCTGTTGGGTCTAAAGTGAATAAAATCCCCTTTTTTACTAAATAAATTGAGAACTGTATCTTCTTGGGTTTTTTTTAAGTAATTTTGAATGGACAATTATTACATGTAACAAAGTTTTGTCACCCCTGACCTCGGATGTATGGCTACATGGCAGCAGCTATCCTGTTGAATTTATTTAAACCTTAATGGATTTAAAGTAATTTTACTCCTTTGCCTCTTTTCTGACCTTTCTGGTCTTGAACTTGTTGCGTAGCCATGAGAGAGGTCACAAAAGGATGTTTCACCACTGTGGTTGTTCTGCCTTCATTACTAATTCATGGAGCTTCATTATTGATCAGCGCGATGCTTAAAACACCAAAGCAGGACTTCTTGATCTCCAGGTAGATGGAGCTGCATTTGGCTGACATCGTCTCTCTTTTAGACCAGAAAGTGCTTCTCCTGCCGTCTTAATTGTTCACATATAAACATTATCTGTTCAATATTTGATGTTTGGCAGCTTGTTTTCGTTAATTATTCAGGCGACTGTAATCTCCTCCTGGAGCGGCAGGAAGTATAGGCTTTCCCGGCGGCCATGTTCAGGTGTTATTTGCAGGAAGATGACATAATCGCCATCAAACCCGTACAGTTCATGTTTAATAAAACGTTTGTCTGTTTTTGCTAAAACGATTCTCAGCAGAACAAACGAGATTTTAAATTACAGCAGCTGAAAAATAAAAAGTGCTGACAGCTAACAGGACGTGCAGCAGAAATGTTATCAAGATGTTTTTGTAACAGAGTTACTTGATTCACTTTTTTATTTTTTTTAAATACGTAGTATTTTTATGAGTAATTTTATTTCTTCTCTTACGTGAATAAAATGTCTGGATTTTCCACACAGACAAACATCTGCAGCTTCTGTTAAAGTTTCATAAAGTTTTTTTATTGAAAAAACTGATTTGGAAAAATGTTTGGTTTTTTTTACCTGATTTTGTTATTTTTTGTTACATATGAATTATTGTCATTTATGTCCTAAAAATACCAAAAATTCCACTTAACTTTATATTTTATTCGATGTAATTTTAAAATACTAAATGATTGATAATTTGATAAGTTGCTCAGTACTTTAGTAGACTTTTTACCAAATACTTTTTTACTTTTACTTGGGTAAAAGTATGATGAAGTAGCGCTACTCTTCCTTGAATGATATTTTTTGCTTCTTTACTCGCCTCAGTTTTTGTGTCATTTTTGTTTATTTAATATCAGCCAAACAGAATCTGTAAAAATTAATGCAACTAAAGCAATTTGAATTTTAAAAAGATTTCATTTGTTGTTATTTTTTTTACGTGTCTCACAAGTCGGGAATTACAGTTTTCACTAGAATGCTGGAATATAATCATATGCATATCAACACCTTTGAAATCTGTTTCTACAGAAAGAGAGAAAAAAATTAAAACCATAGCAACATACAGTAGGGATGTATAATAATAATTACAACATCAGAGAAAAGTACAGCTTAATGCTAGACGTATTTAGTGGCAAAGACCAGAAATACCTTTAGCATAATGCTAATTGACATGCTATTGCTAATGTTTGCAAAGCAGCCAATCCAGGAGTACGGCTAAGGAAGACCGTAGATGTTAGCTCTGAGGTAATGCTCAGACGGTTTCCACTGTGTGTATTAATGCATAATAACTTATATTTGGTCTTCGAACTCTTGAAATATGCAGTCGTAAGTGTTTTTAGACGGAGTTTAAGATTTTCAGGTGATTTTAGCTGTTAGAACAATTTAATTTGAATTATTATAAGGTGCATTCACAGCAGCTGTTTAATCTCCGGTTCGTTTGGAGGGAGTGAATGCTGATCCAACCTGGAACCAGACTCTGCTCCACCTCCAAACCTTGGTTTTGGTTCGGTTGAAGTGAACTCTGGTTCAGTTTGAGTGCCTATGTGAACACCAAGCGGACCAGAGACCGCTCCAAAAACAGGAAGTGAACTACAGTGCAGGGCATTCTGGGTAAATACAACCAAAACAAATGCGCTAGGCTAGCGCTAGCGGGAGAACTGACTCGAAATCCTCCAAGTGCTAAAATCTTACACCACTCCATTTTTGTTGTTGCGCTCAGTGTCTTCAGCGGTTTTTGTATCGCTTCCTTCTTGGTGCAGCGCCCCCACAGGCCAGGAGGGGAACAGGTTTTTCAAAGGGTTTGGTTGGTTTGACAACGAGCAGAGAGAAAGAGAACCGCAGCATCTGGACATGGAACAGACGTTTCAGTTTTGATCTCAAATCGAACCGAATCTACCGGATTATCAGGTGTGAAAACATTTCTGGCTTTGAACCCAACAGAAATGGAAAAATGATCCCCTCAGGAACAAAGCATGTGTTTGTAGCATCGATCAGATTGTTGGTTGATTTATTGGCTAAAATTTATGGCAGTTTTGATTCATGGAGCCGATTTGCTTAAAAAAAACAAACATCCAGAGTTTCATATTTTCTGAGCATGAAGCTGCTTAACCAGCATGCACCTCAACTCCTATCTCCACATCAGGAACTTTAACCAAACGAGTCGTAACTGGAGTCCCGTCGGCTCCGTCTCTTTAAAACAAACACTGCGTCCTTATGCTGATTATCTAAACCTGTTGCATCATCTGCAGAAAGGTCACGCATCTGGAATCAGAGCCTCCGTAGCGAGTGTCACATCGCCGTGACCTTTCGTTATGTTGCTAAGAAACAAAGGAAACTTAGGCTGTGTGGTAAACACCAACAGAACAGGCGAGGACCACCAGACGAGAGCAGAGCTGATTACAGAATCCAAAAACATGCCTCCGGTAACAAACCTGCCAGATCTGAAGCGGACCAGACAAACTGTTGTCCAAACAGATGAAGCACAGACAAGCAGACGCTTTCTTTGATTCATCACTGAGATTCTGGATGAAGTTTTGACACGACTGGAGCTGCTGAACTTCTAACCTCCTGTTCCGGGAAGAAGATGCAATCTCTTACAACATTTCCTTTATCTGTTTTTATTTCATAGTCATGTGTTTGTTTGGTTTTTTGTTGTTGTTGTTTTTTTCCACCCTAAACAATATGCAGAAATCTGAGCCTACAAGGCGCGGGGAAAAAAACATGCCGAGTTGGCTTGAGTTTCAAGTATCGATGTCTTCCAAACATATGCACAGCTGCTTCTGCAGGGACTCGAAAGTAAAGCTGCAGAAAGCAGAGATTGTTTTACGCTCAGAGACGTGGTTGTGATGAACAGCTAACATGTTTGCATGTCTGGAAAAACTGGCTGTGAGAAACGAAGGGACTGCAGACTCAGCAGGAAGATTCATCGGAGCCGCCGTTCCTCCAGAGTGGGAGCGTTTTACAACCGGCCTGCACGGATTTCTAAAACAAGCTGTGTTTACATACACCTAACCCTTATGAAAGGGGCAGGATTATGTTTTCCAGGCATGGAGAGCCAATTTATAGCACAATCAAGAAACTATGTTAACCTCAGATGTCATAAAAATGCTAAAAATATCAAAGATAACTTAGAAATTTTAATTCAGAATTTAATGCCTTGAAATTGGGTCTCTGTCTCTTTAAAAATTCCTGCTCTCTCTGAAGTCATCCCAACATATTAACCCTTTAACAAAGTATCTACTAGTGATCCTCTGAGAAGCAGCTCCTATAACGAGCTCACCAGGTGTTTGCTAATTGCTAGGCTAGTCTGAAGGAGCTGAGTGGGGGAGGAGCTCTGACTCGAAGGCGGAGCTAAGCCCATTCAGTCGTTTTTATCCAGCTGAATGGTTGCCATGGAGATTAAACCATTTCTCAAACATGAATAAAAGAATCAAAGCAACACTCCAGGATTGTTTGTCTGATGAGAGAATAAAACTTGATATAAAGCTGAAAGAAAAGACGTTGATTTCACACAATACTGCCCTTTTAATGACGTGTTTACTCAAAATACACATTTTCTACAGAGACATTTTTTAAGATCCAGGATCATCGGCTCAAACGACTGAAGTTCAAACCTGGCAATAACTGGAATATCTGAGCTAGGTTCCCGAATTTTTTTGCGAACTTTTAAAATGTTGCTAAGCAGAAAGAAAGAAGAAAATGTGAATTAAAGATGTTTCCATCAACTGGTTTGGAGCGAAGTAATCAGGCTACGATAGCAATGTAGCTTTGATTATGTAGCTAGCTGCTAATCACTAGCTGTGTTTCCATCCGATTGTCATGCAAATTTTAATTTAACTTTTAAAAAGTTGTGAAAAAGAAAAAAGAAAATGTGAGTTATGTTTGTTCCCACTGACTGGTTTGGAGCAAAGTGTGATTTCACCAGATGCATTACGGTAACAAACAGGAAGTAGAGGAGGTGGCCTGGACCAGAAAATCTCAGGAAAAAGTTTTGGTTTGTACCAAGAGATTTTTCAGAGTTTGATGCCCCTGGTACGGCACAGTAAACCTGTCACGCTGCACAATTAAGCAAATGTTGTTCAAAATGTCAGCATTTCTGGGATTTTGTAGAAATTTGCTCCTTGGTGGCCAATTATGTTGTGTTTTCTTATAAATTTGGTTTTATTTTTTGTCAGATCTTCAATTTAAATTTGTTTATTCCAAATACATTAAATTAATCTAAACATTTCAGATTTTGTGACATAAATTTACACATTGATGGCCAATTATTTTCTATTTTCTAATCTAAAACATATTGAATACAATAATTTAAAAAACTGTAAAGTGATTAAAATACAAAAGCGAGTTTACAATCTTCCTAGCGGTTTTCACTGAAGCTTGAAGCCTACCTCCCGTTTGTCTGAAAAATCGTCGTTTCATCGTCGGTTCCTTCAAGTCCTGAGAGATTTACGTCGGTAGGAAACGGCGGCGCTCCTTTGTGGCCGCTTCACAGAGACGGTTCCTTTGTGTTTGTGGTGCAGACGGAGTGACTTCCTGCGTGTAAGTCATGATCGGATTGTTGTTCATAAGACGATGAGAGAGCCTCCAGCGGTAATGAATCCCTCGGCGGTTCTGTTTACGGTTTTCCTGTAGTTTCCAGGCGGAACATCTGGTTCTGGCTGCTGCAGACGGTTTAACGGCATTTCTTCTTCTTCTTCTACTTCTTCTTCTTCTTCTTCTTCTCCTTTCATTTCAAAACACTTCAGTGTATTTACCTCTTGGAGAAACTGACACTATTATCAGATTTTACTAAAATTTTATTTCTTGTTATATAGCACAGATTATGAACAATTTATACATTGGCACAGAGTTGGTAATTATTCTGATGCTTGACATTTATGATGCTCATTATTATTATTATTATTGTTGTTGTTGTTGTTGTTGTCCACAGGTTTTCTTGTCTTGACAGTCAGTTTATAATCATTCTGTTTATCTAATATAATATGTTTCTTGGTTCTTTAGCACAGTAAATTGAACAGGTGTATGAATACCATAAGATAGTTTTATTACAAATTTCTGATAATTATTGAGAAGGTAAGTAATACACTACTTAGTCTGTAAGTAAAATATTACATACAGACTAAGAAATATATTGATAAGTAATATATTCAGTAATATTTGTTGCTCAAGAAGAAAACATCAAATAGATAAAATATTGATATTTAGATATTATTTAGAGACTAAAATAAAAGAATAAAACATTTTAAAATGAAGTCATAATAATATAATAAAAATACCTCAAAAAGTCTTAATATCTAAAGTATAAAATCATAATCTTATGAATCCTGTTATGAGTTAGTTTATAATCATTTTGTTTATGTAATTTAATATATTTGTTGGTTCTTTAGGACAGGATATTGAACAGGCATATGAATACCATAACATAACTTTAACTACAAACTTCTGATAATCGTTGAGTTTTAAATTGATCGATTTAATTAAACTGGGAAAAGCTTCAGGATTAAAACGTCTTCACTGAAACAGCCGAACCTGGAGTGTTTGAAAGAAAACTGTAAGACCTACAGCAGTGACACCAACATTTCCTCAAAGCAGACATCAGTGGCTACGTTTTGATGCATAAATTATTTCTGCAGACTGAAATATGAATGAACAGCAGCATTTTGTTTGTGAGAAAGTTATTAATCGTCAGTCACTGTAGCGCACTCTGTCAGTCCCGCCACATTAGAAACCTGGAAACAAGCAAAGATCTCATTTAAACTTAAATTGAGATTTTAGAAAAGCCCTAAGAGATACCAAAAAGCTGAATCGTTTGAAGATAGTTGAACATCTTGTGACTTGTTTAAAAGTTGAATGGAGTTTCTAAGTTGAAGAAGGCAGAAGTAACAGGCTGTGAAAGAGCAGAAAGTTTTTGCTGAATTTTGTGGAATTCTGAAGAATTTTAATGAATTTCAATGGGGCTGAAATTCTGAAATCTGAAACAGAAAGGCTAATTATTTTGTTCTTGGTTAAGTATGCAGATGTGTTCTTTAGTCCTGCTGATTACTTGTTTTATTGAAATAAATGAAATGAAACCTGAAAACTCAGTAGACTGTAGTATTTGTAGTTTTTGTTTCCAGCAGCTGAAGGGAATTGGATTTTTCCTGGGATTTTTCTGCGGTGTGGCCGCCGCCGCCGCCGCCGCCAGCGTGCCAGCTGCCTGACCGCCAGCCTCTCTGGCATCTTTTTATTTTTTTTTATTCGCGGCTCTCAGCCCGCCTCATGTGGCCCTCTCCAGGCTGAGGGCCTCGTTCGGAGCGCGGCACTCGGCGCGTTGAGGCCTCTCATGTCGGCGCTCTTGGCTCCATGATGGTATATTTGAGCAGAGAAGTGACTCTGCCAAGCAGCAGGTTGGTTTGCAGCAGCCTGATGAGGCGGCGGCATGCCAGAGAGAGCTTTTACAAGAGGAAAGGTGTATCGATTGGTGCGCTTCGTTTACAGAGGGTGATGTGCATGAGTGTCCATCATCATGAGACATGCAGCTGAGAGAGGAGGCTTTATTAAACATCTGGCTGCTGATTCTACAGCAGAGAACCAGACTGAGCAGAAACATACAAAATAAATAAAATTACAAGAACAGAGTCAGACAAGAAGAAAAGAGTAATAATACGAGAATAAAGTCATAGTAAAACACGAAAGTGTTGCAAGAATGAAGTAATATCTAAAGAATAAAGTCATATTTTGAGTATAAAGTCATAATATTGCAGAAAATAATATTGTACAGGAATAAAGTTATAATATTACCAGAATAATGTAAAGTTATAAGTCTTCATAACTTTTCCTTTCGCCTCAAACAATGTTAACATTCAAGTTACATTTCAAAATAAGAGCATCAATGCTTATTTTGATGCTAATAGGAGCTAATACCGCTAAGCTGTTTTAGCAGTGATTTATTATAAGTAGAGAAAGTCAAATATAGAGAAACAAAATCTATTTCGGTAACTGAGAAAATGTAAAACTGACGTACGTAGTTAAACTAACTATTAATAAAGTAATAACAAATAAAATGGTCATTTTGAATCAATGTTAGAGGAATGATTGCATCCTTAACTTTGATGTTCCTGTTTATCTTCTTCAAGCGATCACCTCCGATGATTTCTGAAGACATTTCATCTGAAGTAAAAGCTGCGTTTTATGCAGAAACCGTAATGTTTGGTGAAAATCCGGCGTCTTCACGCCGTTCTCCCGGGTTAAAGTGATTTTCCTGGAGGCGGCACCACATGAGCAGAGACCAACACGGGAACAAAACTCCCTCTGTTTGTCTGGAAACTTTCAAAATGACCATCTTTGATGTGCAGACGCAGCTCGGAGTTGTAATTGCGCCACGGCTTCTCGACTTCAAGCGGCTCCTGAGTGGCACATTATGAAAACTGGAGCTTCATTTATCGTCTTTTCAACGCTGAGAAGTCTGCAAGCTGCTGCAGGTCACGGCTGGCTGCTCTTAGATGAGGTCAACTACCTGAACAAACAAACACTGAAGGTTTTCCTGCTGCGTTGCTTCCTGTGGAAACGAGATAATATATATACTGAGCCACAAATAATTCAGCTTTTTAAACGAGAACATAAAAAGAACAAGTTTTAAAAGAAACACGCAGAAGATGTGGTTATTATTTACAAAGGAGAAAACATATGTAAGTTCAACCTCTCTGCTTCCACTGTAATGCTCCTGCACTGCAAAAACACAAAATCTTACCAAGTAATTTTTGTCTAATTTCTAGTTCAAATATATTAGTAAACTTTAATTAAGACAAAACTGACTAACAAGTAACTTTTCATATATAGAAGCTTGTTTTAACAATAATTCCTTAATATTGATGAAAAAGTTCTAGTTCCAGTGAAAGATTATTTCAGTTATAACAAGATATTTTCCTTACATTATAAGTAAAATAATCTTCCAGTCCCTGCTCTTCCTGAAGCTCAGCCTGCAGGAAGTCATCCAACATGGCTCCTTTATTAACCCTTTAACAAAGTTTATATCAGCTTTTCACTAAGTAGCTCCTACAGTGAGATCTATTGGCTGCTGGCTAGTCTGAAGGAACTGAAAGGGGGAGGAGCTAGGTCCACCAAGGCGTTTTGCACAGCGGAATGGTTGCCATGGAGATTGAAAGATTTCCCAAACATGCATTAAAGAATCAAGGCAAATCAAGGGAATAACATTATAACATATTATAAAGCTACAAAAAGTTGATTCTGCATGATGCTGCTCCTTTAAATCTCATTCTGACTGGACTCTGAATAAATCCAACATACTTCGGTTGTAAAATCCTCCTGACAAAAAAACCAGACGCTTTGTTAGCATCACTAACATCAGGATCTGAGCTGATTTTCTCTCTGATTTGACATCTGCCACTGAAACATAATCCTGACTAATGAGAGAAGAGTTAACATCCTGTCAACGCCGTCCTCTGTCTCTGGGAGACACGAGACTCAGCAAACAGAAACGGCGAACAGAGTCAAAGCTGGAGGGACGTCAGAGAGAAAACAGGAAAGTCGGAGCGGTTTTAATTTCCCCCGTTAAGCTGCAGCAGAAAAGCAGTTCCTGACGTGTTCAGTCACATTTAATCTGAAATATATCAGATTTATTCTGCTGTCTGACATCTGAATGCAGATTATTTTATAAAGGTTGAGTTATATCATGTTCTCTGTCACTGCTGGTTATGCAACAAGGAGGGCGATTTTTATTTATTTTTACATTAAAGCAAAATGGCTGGAGGCTTTTTCTGAAATAAAACAAAAATAATTACCTAATAATAGGAATTAGTGGGAAAAAAGGTTTCAGTGACTGTAATTAGAGGATGCAAAGCATTAAGATGCTTCGTTAACTGAAGAATAATAATCACATCCTGAGGTCAGCCAGGATTCACAGCTTTATTTCTGTTTCTCCTGCAGTCGTTTAGTTTCTCCTTCTAACCAACTTAGATCTGCAGAACGGAAACATCCGTGACGAAGCTCCTAGAAGAACCAAAGCAACGTCAGCCAGCCGATTGTTTTCTGTCAGCGAATGTTGTTCTGACCTGGAGTGGTTCATCAGTTTCCCTTCCACCAATAAACCCGTTTACAATCATAAAAATATAAAACAATTACCTTAATAAATCATGGTAAATTAAGGTACCATGATTTCATGGTACCTTAATTTACCATATATACACAATATATGATTGTGTATATATGGAAGTTTCACCAATTCAAATTTAATATGAATAAAATTTAAGATATAAATCACGACAGAAACTTACAAGAAATGCCTATATGAATATAAACTGTGATATTTCTGGGCTCTTTTATGGCATGCCACAGCACAGGCTAGCACCTTTAGCTAGTTAGTTAGCTAGCACCAGGCTAACTTCACATCCATTTGAAGTGCAGAACTTTTATTGTGGCTTGTCAACTACTTCCACTAGGTGGCGCTTTTTCACAAAAACATTCTAAAAGAAGACAGTTTAGGAAATATCAAAATATACAAAAGGTAATCATACACAATAATAAACAATGTTACAAGATGACAGTTTTGGCTCTTAAACATGGCATATAGCTCTCTAGCTAGCTAGCTAGCTAGCTAGCAACTATTAGCAGCTTTTTGCCTCAATGAGTCAAAGATCTCAGTGAGTGAAAATATCGGCCTGTGATTCAAACTTTTGTCTGACAGGTTTTTTTCTCATGTGAATATACAAGATTAAATAACAAACTTGAGTTATTTAAACCCAACGTACATTTTCTTTAATGAATTTAAGACATTTTAAGGCTTTTTAAGAATGGATGGCCACCATGCTATTCATTAGCGTATATGCTACATACAACAATAATGTGGTGCAAACTCAGGTTGTTTTTGGTGGATTTCTTCAGATGGCAGGAGCAGCTCAGGGAGGAAGTGGAGAGTTTTGTATCATACGCTCACAATATGGTGAAAGAGGTGATGGAGTACCCAGAAACTGTACTTAAGTAAAAGTAGCACTACTTCAACATGTTTTTAAGCAAGTAAAAGCAAAAAATAGCTGTCCAAGAAATTACTCAATTAAGAGTAAAAAAATATTTGATAAAAAGTCTATTCAAGTATGGAGTATCTGATCAAATTAACAATAATTTAATATTTAAAAACTACATCATCAGATGGACCAAAATATAAAGTTAAGTTGAAATTTTGTTATTTTAAGGAACAAAATGACAATAATTCATATAAGTAACAAAAAATAACAAAATCAGGCAAAAAAAACTATTTCCAAATTAGTTTCTTTCAACAAAAATCTTATGAAACTTTAACAAAAACTGCAGGTGTGTGTCTGGGTCTGGTGAATTTCTGGTTAAAACATGTTTGTTTTTCATTCAATGGGTAGAAAATCCAGAGATTTTACTCAAGTAAGAGAAGAAATACTTTGAAATAAAATTACCCAAGTAAAAGTTAAAAAGTGGAAATACTCCTAAAGTTACCTTTTTTCACAGAAGTAAATCTGCAGCTGGTGGTGTGTTTGTGGATGTCCAGTCTTGGTTCTGGTTCTGGTATCGGGGTTTAGCTGGTGGCTCTAAATTGCCTGTAAATCTGCCCTGTTGTCTTTCTCTCTGCATCATGATGGAGCAGCAACCTCTCTCCAGCTTCAGCCTCAACAACCCGAAACGTCGAGTCTGCATCAGCTGGACGATGCTTTAAAAATAACCTCCGCTCTCCTATTTTAAATCAGAAATGAAGGACATGCCTCTGCCCCCAACAAAGACATTTCCATCTCCTGTCAGCTGGAATCTGTCTGAATGTAAACCATTTTGCTTTCTAAATGGCTTCATGTACATAGGGGCGGCTTCTTGTAAGCAATCATTCCAGGTAGACAAATCGCCCTGAGCTGAGTGTCTCCTCCTCGTATGACTGTGATTTGATTCGGAATGTCATTTGAGATTCATAACACGGCCTGAATTGGATCATGTCCCAGCACCGTGCCCTGAGAGTCCGCCAGCATTCAAACAAGCAACTTAAAGAAACGCAGGAAAATAATGCAGTAGTAGCTCTCCAAAAGCAACCAAAAAACATCCTTAAGGTTGCTATTATACTGCCACAATTAAATACGATGAGGTGAAATAGAAATGTAGTATTTGTAATGATGTAAATGTTTCAATAATTTATGAAATACATAAGTAAATAAATGCTTAAATGAGTAGTTCAAATTAAACGTACTAGATTTATGTATATAAGCATGTATAATTATTTCAGTATTATATCATTTCAAATATTTCAGCATATATTTAAATATTTCAGAATATTGTGTTTAAGTATGATGGTGTATTAGGGCCATATTACAAAAATAAATTAAAACACAAGAATAAAGTAATAAAATTAAGAAAATAGTTATAATATTATGAGAATAAAGTCATAATTTACGAGAATAAAGTCGTATCAGAGTTGAAACTATGTGAAAGTATAGTCATATTATGAGAATATAGTTTTATAGCTTTATTCCCATAATATTTCGACTTTATTATCATAATTTTTATAAAATTTTTAGAATGGCCATAATACTCAGTTATATTTAGGCACCGCACCAGGTCTGTAACGATTCTTTGGAATGATTCGAGTACCTCGATTATTAAAATTCCTCGAGTGCTTCGTTAAATTGTGTTTTATTATTTAGCGCACCGTGTTCCAGCCGGGTGATTATTTTTGTGGCACCACGCTCTCGCTTCCGGCTATGAGTGACAAATGCTAAGTGCTGCTAGCATAACATGTCCAGTTTTCAAGTTCGATCCGGTGCATCCGGGTGGATTTCACTGATTGATAATAATATCCGGGTTTTAATCGTTTATCGGTGTATCAATAGGCATCTTTAAAATAACTGGCACCGGAACACAGTAGCCTTCCTCCTTCCGGTGTTCTGGCTACTTGTGCTACCCAACAATCCGTCCTACTTCGTGGTAATGCGCATGCGCACAGCGATGTTCGGAGCGAAAGGCGTAGAGCGCGGTAGGTGTATTTATACAGGTGGAATAGACGGAACGGTTACTGTAGTCGATGGTTAGTTTAAGTTTGGCTTTATGAACGAACTAGAAAATAAATTTCAAACCATGTCGGTCACAACAAATACGTGGCTGAGCGCAGTGCGGCGGTACCTGTGATTTTGTTGCTAACGGAAACTAAAGCTACAAATGGCTGAGCGAAGTGAGAGTTAATCTGTTGAACTGACTGAAGATGAATACAGAAACTAGAGATTAGACATTTTTATAAGTGTCTTTGTGAGCCTGCTGCTTTTTTACTATTAAACTGAATATAACTCCGTTTTTTGTAGAATCAATCAAAAAAATTGAGCACATTTTTTAAACTACAGAAAAGGAATTGTTTCGGATGCACAAATATGAAAAATGGGGCTGATGTTGATCTCCAATATTAATACTGCTGTTAATTCAGTATTTACCGCTATTTTATTTTACCACATTTTAAAAAAAAATTAATTTCTTGATTAACTGTCAAAATAATTGATAGATTACTAAAATAATCGTTTACAACAGCCCAGACATCTTTTCATCAGTTGGCTAACTCTGTTATAGAGAAGTACATTGAGCTGCGGTAAAACTTGTTCACATTAACCAATCAGGTTCAGGCTTATTGGTTAATCAGACCAGAACCAGAAGACCAGAGAGGTCTGGACGGTTGATAAAACAACAGCAGATATTAAATATTTTTTAGTGCTAAGCTGGTCAGAGATTTATAAACTAACAGAAGTATTTTAAGGTTTATTCTCTGACCTGTGAAAACACTGTTGCAATAATCAATGCGATAAAGATAAACGCATGGAGGAGTTTCTCTAAATCTAGCTGAGACGTTAGTCCTGTTAATATTCTTCAGGTGATAAAAGGCCGACTTTCTAACTGTCTTTATGTGACTCTGAAGGTTCAGCTCTGATCTCTAGTCTCTGGCTGTAATAACTGAATCTGTGCTGACTATATGGTTCTTCTTTGGGTCCAAAGATAATAACTTCAGGTTTTATGTCTGTTTTTGACTTCCTGTGCTTCAGGTTTTGATGACCGGGACACGGACCTGTTCTTGTGCGACACCAATACCTGCAAGTTTGACGGGGAGTGCCTAAGAATTGGGAATATGGTGACGTGCATTTGTGACTTTAAGGTAAGAAGATAATCTGGTTCCAGATTGTAAAGAAGTTCTTATATCTGCTGGTTGGAGAATTAGTGACTGTTTTTCATTATCTGTGTTGTGTATCATTGTCTGGGGCATAATGTTGTGGAAAGAGGCATCAGATTTCAGCATAAAGGACTTGAAATGTTTTATTTTGTTTCCAGACCGGTTGATTGAAGTGATGAAAGGTGTGAATTATGCATAAGGTTGTGTTTGACATGCGGGTAAAGGTCGACTTATTGTTATAATGTTTGTGTTTTGATCTTGTTTGGCTGTTTTACTTTGTTTCCATAACTGGAATTAGAATTTTGTTTGAGTTTAGGGTGACACACATGCTTCATGTTTACCTCCAGAAGAGAGAAACCGTCAGTACAGACGGAAACACGTTGCTCCTGGAGCAGCTGAACTCCAGATGATTGACAGCTTGACGTTAATCCAGCAGCTGTCAAAGATGGCTGACCTAGCGCTACACTGCGGTCATGGCTCTTCCTCACCTCCACAGCAGAAAAATACCAATGAAATTCACCTGGAATTAATTTTATCAACATTTTGCACCTTTTCTTGCTAAAAGGACTAGCTGTTAGCATCTATTTTTAATTGGTTGGCTTCAGCAGTGGGCACATTTCTGCTAATAGTGAGGCAAATTTTCAGCTTAGCGCTTTAGCTGAATGTTGACTTTTGAATTTGATTTTTCCAGATAAACTCTAAGCGCTAATTTATTTTATAAACTTTCAGTCGAATCTTTGTTGACATTTTGGTTTTCGTTCGACTTTCTCTGTTTGATCTTCCTCATCTTCATTTCCTCTCATTCCGATTTCAAAGCGCTTCGGATCAAATTGAAGGGAAAACTTTTTATTTTTGCACAAAAATTACTATTCCAGATTGGCAGAGCTAGCTAGCGCTGTAGCACCTAGCATACAATATCTACCCAGAATGCATTGCAGCGTAAACAAAATGGCGATGACCGTGTGGCAATATTTTATTTAAATTTCTAAAAACTAAACAGCCTACAATATTTGCACTGTATTATTGCATCTGAAATAAATGTTTCTAGAATATAGTTACAACTCTTTAACACGAGGATGTGCAAACATTTCTGGACACAAAACTGGCAAATTTAAAAAGAGTTTATTGCAATTATTGTATTTCTGTCACAATAACAAAGCTTGCTGGACGATAAATTTACCCCGTAATTACTGCTTTAACTGATGATTTTTATGTTTGAGACCATTTTCAAGTCATATATTGTTAATAATAACAATGGAAGTTAATCTTCTCACAGACTAATAAACTTTTACTTTGTAAAGAGCCATTAACAGAAAAACTGAAAGATAATTTAAATATCCAACAGAAAAGAAGATATTTAATATCTAAAATAAAACAAAAAACATTAAATAAAAAGACATTAAAAACCTCACACAACTAGAGACCATAAGTAAAATGGATTATGAAGTAAATAAAATAATCAGAATGAAAATTATTAATTTATCATGTGATTAATTGATTGTTTATTGCATCAAACTTAGTTCATTGTGAGTTTTCTTCTAGTCTGTTGTACTTGCTTGATAATAAACTAAATATTTATGAAATCTATGAATTCTTAAAGATCCAAAACATCAAAAAATATAAATTAAAACAATTTAAAAAAAATTTTTTTCTTAATTAGTTGTTTTTTGTTTTGTTATTTGTGATCTGGGGGCCGACCAAAATCATTTCAAGGTCCGCAAACGGCCCTTGAACCACACGTTGGACACCAGAGCTTTAACTTATTGAAACTTTCTGAGCTAAGAGCACCAGTGTGTTCCTGTCACCGTGTTAAAGTTATGGCTGGTCGTTTCCATGAAAAACAAAGTTGGATAATTAGTTAGATTGAAGTCAGACATTTTAGTTTCATAGTCAGAATCCGGTTTATTTGTCCCTGCGGACTCTTCTTCTTCTTCGTCATAAAACCTGAGCCACACACACCACTGACGGCATTCCTGTGAATTTTTACTGTTCCCTATAATGACTCATACTTCGCTTTAACAACCAAACCTGTAATAAAAAAGAAGCAACCCAGTTATCCCAGTATTGATTCTGGTGTAACAACTACAAGCGTCGCCCAGATGAATGAAGCCGGAGCGGTTTACAGGCGTAGCGCGCCTCCACATCCATCGTCGCTATCGGGACGCCATCAGTCGGCACGCTGACACTCGATTGGCTGGCTTTTATCTCCATTTCCTGCTTCCCTGAGAGCAACGCTAACAGATAGATGACATTACGGCTTCATTCGTCTGCTGATGCTGCTGGTTTCTCCCAGCAGATTACCTGAAAGTTTCTGTCCTGACATGGTGTGAGTCTGAGGTCGACTCGGATTTGTGTGTTCTGGGTTTGTTTGCACGGCGGTTTCTGATTTATTTCGTCAGGCGGAGGAAACGTGACCTTTGTGACACCATCGATCATTCTCAATCAACGTCAGATAACCGCGATTTTCCTCCTGTTGGCAGTTTGTACAGGCCAATCAGGGGAGACTTGGGATAAATCCTCATCCCGGATGGATTTCCTCTACTACAGGGATGTTCAAAGTGTGGTGCGGGGGCTATTTGTGTCCTCTGGATGATTTTGTTTGGCCCGTTGGT
The DNA here is from genome assembly GCF_002775205.1 of Xiphophorus maculatus. Taxonomy (NCBI): domain Eukaryota; kingdom Metazoa; phylum Chordata; class Actinopteri; order Cyprinodontiformes; family Poeciliidae; genus Xiphophorus; species Xiphophorus maculatus. Next base: position 29,425,978 of record NC_036449.1, read on the forward strand.
TTGGCTGGTTGCTTTTAGGAAGTTTGGCTGATTGTCTTTGGGGAGTTTGGCTGGTTTTGGGAAGTTTGGCTGGTTGTCTTTGGGGAGTTTGGCTGGTTTTGGGGAGTTTGGCTGGTTGTCTTTGGGGAGTTTGGCTGGTTTTGGGATTGTGGGGGGATTTCAGCTGGTTGTTTTACAGTTGTGCTGTTTTCTTTGGTTTTTTGGGGGGCTGGAAACTATCAGTCAGATCTGGCAACCTGTGCCTCTCTCTCTCCCTCATGCTCAAAATGCATGCAGGGCGCTCTGTGAAGAGGAAGTGAGTCTGATGTGGTTGAATCAATGGACACTATTCATTGCCAAGAAGCATTAGAGTCGCCACAAACTGACTGGAAGGAACCAAGTCTTTCTCTCACCGCTCCAATCCGACGTACTTCAACGCTGCATTTATCTAAAAGCGATTCATTGTTTTATTTTCACCGTTTCCCTGGATGCCTGCGGTAATCACGTCGCATTTCCTCCTAATTCCTCTCATAACATCTGTTGGGAAAGCTTTAGTTTCCTGGTTTGGTTATGTTAATGCCAGGTCACATTGCCGATTCCCAAAGGGCTCGTCCACTCTAAAAATATGTGCGCTCACGGAGCTGCGCAGCTCTTGAGCTGAAACAGAATAAAGAGCACATTTTACTGCTCTGTCTGATGCTCTGTAATGTAATGTTTGAGCTGTGACTCATAAAAAAATTCTTTGAACAACCAACTAACCACATAAAGTACTCCACTCGATTTATCACGCTTCAAATGACATTGAAGAATATAATTTATGCAGCAAACAATGTTTTAGAAATATTGCTTTGAAATTTTATTGTTTGTACTCCCATTTTCCACAGAAATATTATAAACGGATAAGTTTGTTTATTTACATTATATAGAAAAAAGGATGTAGCAACTTTTCGCCAAAAAAACTCAGGAATTTTCTGGAAAAAAACAAGGACAAATTGTCGACTTCTGAAACGTGCTGAAACTCTGCTGGGGTTGCTAGGTAACGGGCAGAACTCTGCTGGGGTTGCTAGGTAACAGGGAGTTCCTGCTGATTTATGATGTTACATTCTGAAAGTTTTTAAAACAGCAAATTTTCCAGACACCAAAAATATTAACTCGTTGCCAAAAACAGCTGGATGTTCTTCTAAGAACTTGGGCTGTTTGTAGAAGCTGCAGAAACCCAAATAAAAGTACAAAAATGTGCAAAATGTGAATTTTCCATCATATGTCCCTGTCAACCATATTATGAAAAATTCCAAAACTCCTAAAAAGTTTTTCTATAAACGTTCTGAGATCAAGCTGAAAAATGTTGACTTTTTTCGAGCAAATTCTTTGAGTTTTGGAGCTCGGAAATTTCCTTGTTTTTTTTTTTCTCTTGGAAATTACTGAAATTAATCAAAATATTTCTAGTCATAACCAGTGTGACCTGCTAAAGTCTATCATGTTGGCAGCACATTCAGAAAGGTTCCTGCTGCTTGTTTTAATGCAGCCTGACCTCAAATCTCTCCCACCTGATGTTACACTGGAATGCTAACTGTTGATGCTAACCCTGTGACGTTGGTGGGAGGGTGGAAGGGCAGCGCAACCTTCAAACCAGAAGCCGAGAGAAGGTTTTGTTGCTCTTTCCCAGATCACACATGAGGTAACAGTTTCACGACTCCGATCCCAGCAGCAAATGAAGTAGTTCTGCCCTCCGATTCTCCCAGGAAAGGCTGGTAAAGATAGCAGACCTCGTTCCATATATTTGCATCCCATCAAGCACCGTGTGAGCGGACCGGAGATTTTTACAAAAATATGATTGATTTTAAAATGTGGGTCAGTAAACAGTATACATTTGTAAAAACCTATGTTTAATAAATTAATTGTTCTTAATCTGGTCTGCCTGTTTAAGTATAGTTTAACAGGAACATATTATGGAAAATAAAATTTTTGGTACTTCTGTTTGGATCTCTGCTTCTACAAACAGCCCACGCATAAAAAAACAAAAACATCCAGCTTTTTTTGGCAGTTAGTTCATGTTTTTTTGGTGTCTGGAAAATGAGCCGCTTTAAAAACCTCCAAAACGTAATGTCACAAATCAGCAGGAACTCCCCGTTACCTAGCAACTCCAGCAGAGTTCCACCTGTCACCTAGCAACCAAAGCTGAGTTCCAGCACATTTGGTCAGCTGGTTTTACTGCAGTTCAATGGTAAAAGACAAGAGTCTTATTGTTGACTTACCATCCAGAAGCCACTTGCTGCATTCTCGTTGGTTGTTCAGGAGGCTCTACTAACGCTTTTCAAAGATGTACGGTTGTATAATGGCGCATCTGTTTGCAGCCATTTTCACACGGCGATTTTGAGCTACCCTGGAACACAGTGCAAGAGTAACTTAAATTTGCTTCCCAGTTCAGGCAGTTTGATGGAGAAACGCGTTTAAAAACTGTAGCTGCCTTCCCATTAAGCACAAATTTAAGTTACAAAAATAAACGGAAAACCTCTGGTTTTTCGATAGAAGCCACATCATTACATTAAGTCTGTAGAGCTTTAAATCAATATGTAGTTTCAGCTGAATTATTAGAAATCCTGACAATTTCTGACAATCTACTGTTTTTGTAATAAATGTTTTTTTATGAAGTGGAACCCACAAAGAGTAGCCATTGTTACAAAGGCAACGGGAATCCAAACAAACGTCATTCCACCTTTTGTCTGTCCGCCCGTCCATCCATCATTGAATATAATCCTTCAGTTATTAGCACTTTCTGTGTTTTTATCCCTTCATCCAGTAGCATCAGAGGAATTTTAATTATTTAGATTTTTCTAAATGCTTTAAGCTCAAAACATGGTAAAGCGTTGATTAGCTTCTGTAAGTGTTCCTGGGATCTGAAACTAGAACATGGAGTTTTATCCCCATGTTGTTCTGCTTCTCATTAAAGTTGCCATCTTGTTATTTCTAACAGCAGCAGAAATATTACAGTTTAATATCTCTGGAGCAGAATGAATCCCGATTAGCCCAGACAAGGTCCACTGCTGTAAAAATAAAGTGTGTGTATATTTTATCTGTTTGGGTGATTTGGGTCAGTTCATTTGTCAGGTAGCTGTCGCCGGCTCTCTGCGGCGCTGCAGTCACCTCTCCTCGTCTGAGAGAGATAAATATACTAATTAAAAGCAGTGGAATGAGCAAGGAGAGGTTCGGGTCTGAAGGACGGGAGCACTGAACGAGAAATTGGTGTTACAGTCAGTCTGAGCAGAAAGTGCTCCTGTGTGCTGTTTACCACCAAGTAGCTTCACAAATTAGCTGCAGTTAGCACAGATAAGTTGGTATGAGCTCTGAAATGCCTTTAAGGGGACCTGCTCGACAAATTTCACCGTTTGCACCTCTTTGTTCTTCCATTTGGGTTTCTTCTGCTTCTGAAAACAATCCACAAGCTTAAAAAGAAACACCCAGATGTTTTTGACAAATAGTTAATGTGTTCTGGTGTTTGAAAAATGAGCCGTTTCAAACACCTCCCGATTGTTGTGTCACATTCCACCATTACCTCGCAACCCAGCATGTTTGGTCAGCTGGTTTCACCGCTGTACAATGGCTGCTGGAAAAGACAAGTGTTTTGTTGTGGACTTACCATCCAGAAACCACTTGCTGCATTCTCGTTGGTTGTGCAGGAGGCTCCACTTCTGCACAACCAGAAGTGGTTGCTTCTGGTTGTATTTTCTCGTGATTGTAAAAGTTGAGTTGGGGGGCGTGGCCAGCAGCAGGACCTTACTTGGATTTAAAGAGACAAAAAACCTAAAAAAAAAGGTAAAATCTCATTATCAGAGAATAATTTTGTCCAAAAGGTATAATGAGCATGTTTTGTATAGACCATAATAGGTTACCTTTAATGATGTGTTTGGGTTTAAAAATAAAGGCCTGTTAGTTTGAGGCGTATAAATCCAGATGTAGAGCAGAAACCAGGAAAGGAGATGCTGGACTGGAGGAGGAATTGTGTCAGGCACCTCTGCTGAAAAAACGTAGCATCCGTGTCAGTTCCTCTGTGGCTCTGGCTGGCCTGTCACACACCATTACAGAGCAGAGCGTCTCCAGCGACTCGCCTGGGCAGACTCCACCAGGACTGGCAGGCTGGGCCCTAATCAAGAGGAGACTGCCAACGGTTAAAGAGCAGCAGCAGCAGCCAACCACCTCCGAGTCTCCCTCCATCTCCCTCCATCTCCCTGCTGTCACGCTGCCGCGCCGCTCTCCCCGCCTATCTCTTTGTGTTTTTCTTCCTTGGAAGTGCTCGACCGGAGTCTGTAAACATGGCTGGGTATCATGGGAGAATAGTTTGTCACTTGCACAGACAGCAGTTGACACATTTCCGTCCAGGAGGCCTGTGGAGAGACAGCGGTGTCAGGCACAGAGCAGATTTATGGCTGTTGTTCCTCCGTGTTTCCTCTTCTGACCTCAGTCTGGTTCTGATGCTGCTCAGATCTACGACTCACTGAATCCATTTCTTGCCCACGTTTGGTTGCTCCAAACTAATTAGGCTGTCCGTAAAAATGTTACATTCAACTATATACTCCCAACTTCAAAGGAGAGGAAATCACATTTATCAGGCTTTGGTTTGCGCTTTAGCTTGAATTTTTATATGATTGATGAGATTTTTGCCTGAAAATAAGGTGGAACCACCAAGGATCCAACCTGTTTCTGATCTGGAGGCATTTCAGGCCTTTCTTCAACTGTTTCTGTAGTTTGTGTTGTGTTAGTTTTTCAAAAATACTATGTAGAATAAAAGAGATTACATAGTTCAGCCACGACAAAAAGAACAATTAACAGTTAACAAATGTAAGACCTATGTAAACTTATATTTTTGTCAATGAATTTAAGAGATTTTATGGATGCATGGAAACCCTGTGTAGATGTTGGCTTCCCCTGCTGTGGGTTCTGTTGTGCGTTTTAATGCATGTTTGTTGTTTGAGCTATTAAAATAAACATTTTTAAAATGTGGATGTTAGCTAATCGTGGTTAGCCGCTGTCCCTTTAACTCCAGGAATACCAGGAATTCGCTGTATATCGATAATCTGTGTTATTGCTGAAAGTCAGTGATCCATTTCAAGCCTTAGACAGTGGACTGTATTGTATTATAATTAATCTGGACTGGATTAAACTAAATCTGACTTCATTAGTGTAATTTGAGTTGATCTGGATGTGAATTGAAACTTCTTGGGCTGTAAAGTGCAGTGAGATCAGATTTATTGGGAATTGGTGACGCATAAACAAACCGAATTGAATCAAATTAATGAACTGAACTGAAAGGTAATTTTAAGCTGTAACCTAAACTTTGTGCAGCAGACTGAATGTAATCTATCTTCATTTTTAAACAGCATGCTGTTGCTGAAAAGCCCAAAACAAAAAAACAAAACAGAATTTATATCAGCCATTATTCAGTCTTTATCTCAGTGAGAGACTAAAATAATTAATAACTCTGACTTGGTGCTTCCTTCCTTATACATTATTCAACAAGTGACCAAACAAATGGGGGAAAAGGCAATTATTCTGCAGAGATTGAAAGCTTTACAGGGCATTAATAATAGCCATGTTGGTTTGCAGGACAAAATGCTTCAGTTTCATAAAAATACTTAAAATTAATAACTTTTTCCTTCATTTCCTCACTAAACACAGACAATTGTTTAAGTCTTCCTCTTGGTCTACAGAGATTTTCTGTCTACGTCGACATAGACATTGACAGACGATGTCTACATTTGACCCTGATTCTTTAACAAGGAGGAATTATTAAAAAAACAGAGATGGCATCAATAATCACACAGTTATGCTGCTGGAGAGCTGGATTTATGCACACTTTCTGTCCAATACAGTTTAGTTGGAAATGTTTTTAGTTTTTCAATGTTTTTGAAATGTTTTTCAATTTTCAATGGTGAAAATACATACAGTAGTAAATTGCTTCAGCTAATGTGCAAATAGCAACGCTATTTTTTTATTTTGTTTGCTAACTTTGTAAACCTTTAGCGTACTTAGCTTCTCCTATTTTAATCTTTTCCAGATAAATTCTGAATTGCTAATTTACTGTTTCTTAAGCTTTCAGTTGAATAAAGTTCGACATTTGTGTTGAATCTTTGGTTTTGACCATTTTTCAGTTAGTTAAACATTGATATTCATGCTCTTATTTTGAAGTGGAGGAAGAGTGTTTACTTTCCCCCCAATAAATATATTTAAATCAAGACACACACAAACAAAATGAAACATGGACAGTAGAGAACTAGATATAAGTGCAAAATCTAAGATTAAAAGCATTATAGAACATGTAATTATAAAGTAAAGGGAAATATAATTTGAATTGAAGGTAGCACTTTAGCATTAGCTTCTGCTAAATACCACAATAGTGTTGTGCTTCAGCGTTAACTGAGCTAATGTTTATGATTAGTGCTTTAGCGTTATCACTGCTAACCGTTTAGCTAGTGGTTCCCACCGCTGTGTTGTACTATTATTTCCTTACGATTATATTTATAAAAGATACAACGCACATTAATCAACAAAAAACACAAATCCAACATGTAAATGTATTTCTTTTTGTCTGTTTCAGCTTTTTACACAATGACAACCAATAATTATTAATAGCATCTATTGATATTCGTTTCTATATCAATTTAATATGTCAGTCTCTCTTTAAACACCTTATGGGAAAACATACAAATAGCTGCATTACTATTAAGATATAAACATGTATTATGCATCTAGTCTTTAATTGTAGTTATTATCTTTCTTTTGTTTGCAACTCACTGATTGGTTTTTGCATTTAGGTATAAAACACTATCATCCACATATCTGAGAAGCTACATTTAGGAAAATGTTTTTTATACAAACCAAAAACCAGAGGACCAAATACACACCCTTTAGGTACAACAGTATTGGTGTCAGCCATTTCAAATATTTGGCAACCCAGATGGACTTGTTTCGTTTTTCTCCATTTTGATGACATGGCATCCTCATGGTCGACTCTTTTCAAGGCTTTCCTATGATCAAATCAGATGTGTTTCAGTAAAATGTTGTTTTAAAGCTCCATAATATGCTAAACTATGACAAATATATGTATTAATCGTTTAGCAATGGTTCACTATTACGCAGCATACTGTGGAAAGAAAAATATTCTTGTGTTTTTGAAGGTTTTATGAGAGTGAAGCTGAAAATACAAACGCAGCAGTTCCAGTATGAAATCTGAAATGAAACACTGAGTCAGTAGAGCTACGTCTGTTTTTTTATTTATATAAAACACCAGGACCAGGACTGTTTCCCTGTTCCCAGTCCACAGTCAGTTAAAACCCAGTGAGACTCTCCCATCCCATCACATGCAGGAATCTCAGACTTGAGCGTCTGTCTCGTGTCAGCGAGCCTCCGGTGCCCTCTGCAGCCGCCGTCGGCACTCACACGTCTCTGTCACAGTTGATGAAGCTCCGGCTTTGATGAATGTGAGAAGCAAAGGTTTCGCTGCTGTTGGGTTCGGGTCTGAACGAGGACAAGAGAAGGGAACGGCGGAGTCAGCGAAGGTTTGAGCAGGCGCAGTGGAGCGCGCTGGGCGGCGCCGCCTGCATCCTGGGAGGCCAGCCCTAGTTTGGAGATGTTTATTATTGATAGAGGTGGATGATAGCCTTGGGATGGATTGCATAATCGAGGGCCGCCTCTAATGGTTACAGGAAATGGATCAGGCTATCAGTCAGGGCTCTGTGGATGAAGGATGCGCCTGTGTTTATACGTCGCTCTCCTCCTGCGAGCATGCAGGAGTGTGTGTGCAGCTCGGTTACCGCGTACACACTGTGGCGTGGAGATGTGAGAAATGTGTTTCATACACTTTAAATGATTGAAATGTGTAAAAAATACCAAAATGAAAGTATGTTCTAAACATTAATGGGACGTAAACAGGGATGGAAGTTATTATTGATTTAATCTCATGTTGATTGATTCATTGATGCATCCAATTTCTTAAAAACCTTAAAGAGTTTTCTCTTGTATGTTGGGGATTAACAGCCATTCAGTAACATAACTGGAACTTTTTTTATAATATCCTGAATTTCTACATGTAGATATATAAAAAAATAATTAAATTATATTGAGTCAGCTGTGTGATATACTGACTGTATAAACAGGAAATTGTGGTTTTGTCACATTATTAAACTCAGAAGTGATATTTATAAAATATAACCAAACAGAAACATCTTAGATTCCTGAATAGAATCTATTAAAAATAATAGATGGAAAGAATATAATATGCCAAATACTAAAAAATATATTTATACAGAAGTACCGTCAGAGTTACTCTTGAATAAATGCTGAAACTTTGCTCCATGAAGTGCATTAACATCATCCTTGCTTATTAGCATCGTGTTTTTTACGTACCAGAATCTCCTCTAGTGTTCTGCGCATGTGTGAAATATCTGAATACATCAACTGGCTCCATTTTAACAATGACCAGTGACGCCATCTCCTGGATGGAGGCCAAACTACAACGCACAAAAAATGATCTAAGTGGACATTATAATTAATCAATTAGAGCAAATTTTAATCTAATAAATCCTTGACAGAGAATTAATTGTAAGTTGATGAATTGTTTCCATTCCTAAATAAAAACATTTTCATCTGAGGTGAAACTCTTAAACAAGAAGCTAATCATCACTATGCTAGTACATGAATTAATTTTCTTCTATGTTTAGTGAGAATTTGATCAGAAATTCAAACGATTGATGATTGAACAGGAACAGAATAAAGAATCATCCCTCCTAACAGGTGCAGCCTGTCAGCGTCTCCCACGCTGCCGTCAGAACCAGATCCAATCAGGTACCAACACCTGTGTGGGTGGACAATGAAATGCATCAAATATTTGGAGGAGATCCTGACAATAACTGATAAACAGCCCAGCAAATGCTCTGCTTGGTGAAACACAATAGGAGACGGAGGATTTGGAAGGAAACATGGCTGACAAATGCGGATCTTTGAGTCAAATATGTTTGTATTAGTTCATCATCATCCAGCCGTGGTGTGGTGTGTTCATGTCCAGTGTTTCGGTGCGATCTGGAGGAAAATCAACAGAGGTTTTCTGAGTGTGTGCTAATGTCAGGCCACTATCAGGCCACTAATTATTTCTGCTCAGGCCAGCCAGCGTGTTTAATTAATTCTGCGAGCTGACAAAACGTATAATTCTGGGAAAGATATTAGTCTCAGCAAGGAAGCCGTTGTTATGATTAAAACTTCATTATTCAGTTGAAATAAAACTAGAAAAATCACCATATGTCATGTAGTTTTTCCTATATAAATGAGGGATTTTACCAGCAGCCCCAGTAGAAATCCAGTCATCGTTTATATAAAGCGTTTTTAAAGGGAATTGTCAGCGACTGCAGCTTTTTTCACTGAGGTAAAACTGACATTCCTCTAAATAGTTGATAATTATGGGCTTAGCCCCACAAAGGAGGAGGGTAAAGCATTATTAACCCGGAGAGGCTTGGTGCAGAAAGCTGCTGCTCGTGCTGACTGAGCACTATTGTTGTTGGTAACTATTGATTCTTTATGAATGCCATTATACTTCCATTTTCTTTTAGCTGCTCTATTGCTTTTTTTAAATCATGTTGTCACCAATGCCTTACAGCGTCTACTTTTGTTTGTCTACATGTAGCTGCACAATTCACAGCTTCGGCTCAGCATTTTCAAAAAATAAAAAATAAAAAGCTGTAAGTCCAGACTTTCTGTGGTAACATGGATACAGCTGCGGTAGCATTAGCTTGACCTGTGCAACTCACAACTGTTTTTAATGTTATTTGAAATAGATTTTTAAATCTATTTTTAGAAATCAGATTTCTGTACTTCCATTTGTGTTTCTCCTGCTTTAAAAACAGACTAGTGGTAGGAAAACAAACAGCAGCTGCTTTCTGGCAGGAAGTTCATATTTTTTGATGTTTGGAAAATGATTTTTTTCAAAAACCTTCAGAATGCAACGTCACAAATCAGCAGGAACTGCCCATCATCTAGTGACCCCAGTGAATCCTAAACCGTTACCTAGCAACCTCAGAGGAGTTCCCCCCCCGTTACCTGGCAACACAAGTAGAACGCCAGCGTGTTTGGTTGCTACCTAAGAATGATTTTGTGGATAAAAATGTAATGAACATAATTTGTTTCGCCTGTAGATCTGACCTAATCACAACAGCTCAGCTTTAAGGATAAACAAAATCAACTCGGTTCAGTTGATTTGACCAAAGGTTGTTTCTGTGACAGCCGTCTTCCTGATTCATGGCCGCTCTGTTTGGAAACTACATCTTCGTCCTTCACCAACCTTTATATTTACATGTATGCACCTTTGACATGTTTGAGCCCGGTGATCTTGTATTGGTAATCATTTATCGTGATCATTTTTTTCTATTATGGACTTGTTGTCACTATAAAAGCCATTTAAAATCCTCTAAAACTGTCCATGTTGTTGGGACTGTTCTGTTGTACTATGTTCTGCACAGTTTTTCAATTATAGAATCAGTAACTGTCAATAAATGTGGAAATATGACTAGATGCAGATAAACTGTGCAGTTTAGTGATACTAATTTAACTTTTTTAAGTGTCTTCTGTCCTTAGAAAAAATATGAATGGGTAGTTTTACAAGAGTGCTGGTGTAATCGCAGTTATCTAAAATAGCTCTTCAGACTCATTTTAATCTGTATTTCCATGTCAGATTGACACAACTTCATCACAACAGCAGATTATGACGGTTAGATGGAATCACTGCTCCGTCTCTCCTTTGATATCTTCGACTTTCTGAGGGCCGTGTAATGAATTGTTGTAGCACCTTAACTCCCAGCGAAGATCAGTGGACTTCATCCTCTTGAAACAGTTTTCTGCTTCTGCAGAAAATGTCAAAGTTGTCATTGAAATTCATTCTATATGCCACACATGCTGATGAAGGGGGAGCAGCGTAGTGAAGCGTTTCATACTCCTTTTTATGTTGGGCTGGTGCCTGAGATGCCTGCACAAAAAGGTTCCCAGGAGTGTCCTTTAGTGGAAAAAAATCCCTTTCAGCAGTTCTGAACCACTGACTCTGTGTTTAGGAGGATAGCGAAACGGCCCACACACTCAGACGCTCTCTGGAGAAGTGTCGACTTGGTGCGGTGCTCACTGTGTTTGTAGACGGTTTGCTCCTTTATTGTTGAGTTAGACGGAGCTGGGAATATGTTGTTGTGTTGTTATTGCGTAATAAAATGAATTAAAACCAGCAGCTTGAGCGCTGATGGTAAATTGGATCAGATTTCCTTCGTTTTGAGAGATCAGCTGATAGTTATTAGTGTGATTGATACTAAGTAAAAACATGGCAAATATCGCCAATACCGATACGATACCATACGGCTGGGCGATACAGACTCACAGTTTTATCACAATATTTTCTGGTACTATTCCAACAACAATAAAAGTGAGAATAATAACTATTTATAACTCCTCAATCATAGCCCCACAAACACATCTGAAAAACTGAATTTTTAATTTATTTAGGACAATACTCACATGAAAAGTGAGATTTATGTCACTGCACACAATAACTGCATTTAATCATATTTTAGATTAACTGATATTTATTGACAATATTATTGAACAGACGGTGAAGAAAATGGTTAAAAAAAGCAACAATCCAGACAATAAGGACAGTCTGGGGGACATTTAAAAATCATTGACAACAATAAATTAAAGTTAATATGATTTAAAAGAATTACCACAATAATTGATAAACAATACAATACAATAGATACACTCGCATAATATTGATACATCTTATTATTAATGCTAGATCAAACTTCAGACCTTCTGGTGTTTTTCTGACTTTTCCTTTTAATTGTTTGGCTTAAACCAAGAACAGAATTTTAGTTTATAAGTGTCTACAAAATATTTGAATGTAAAAACAGAAAGGATAGAAAAATAATCTGCATTTTTCCTGTATAAACAAAGAGTAAAAACTGTCTGTTAGAGCAAAGCAAAACAAAATATTTTTTGAGTGTAGAGTTGAGAAACTACAACAAAAATGAAATTCCACAATGGAAAATGAAACTAAAGTATCAATTTTACCACATTAGTTTGTGTCTGATGCTGATACCCATTTGGTACCGATAGTATCTCGATATCGATGTTCTGATTGACTGCAGATGTGAACCAGGTGAAGCTAAACCTGCAGCTTCAGGAGTCTTTGGTGGAATATATTTACAAAGAAGATTTTTATCTGAAGGACAAAATGTTTATATTTTCTACAGTTTTCACTTAATTACAGCTTTGAACATGCTTTTCTGTCAGCAAAAAGAGCCTGTCTATTCCAGCTAATGATTAATGGATCACTAAGTTAGTTGATAGTTATTTTAATAATGCATTAATCATGATTGATTTGATTCGTTTCAGGCCTAAAGTATTTCTGTAGTTAACCATTTCCTCCTCTCTTTCTGTCCATTTCCTGTCTGTTTGCATCAGCCACTCTAACCCTGTTTTATGTGTTTTTGTTGAATTCACGGCCGATCCACCTAAATCTCTCAAAAACTTGCCGTTATTTGTTATTGTTACAGTACGACTTGGAACTACAGCAGAAACACAAAGCATCTGCTTACATGAAAGGAGTTCATGAGAATTTATGACTAATAGGCTCTGCAGCGGCTGTCCCATTTCTCAGGAGCATTTTTCACGCCGCTCCGCTTGTACTTTCTGAAGTAAGATAGTGGTGACCTGATCCTGTGGGGGCGTATGCCCTGCTTTAACACAAATGCATATTTATTATTAGTGTGATGCAGAAACAAGTCCAGGTTGCAACAGGGAAGGCTTCAGTGGTGCCAACCTGAGTTACCAGGATGCTTGGTTGGCTCCTGCAGAGAGGAAGTGAGTCAGCTGTTTTACTCACCTGTGTTGGAAAACAGTGAAGCAGTTTGTCTTAGGCAAACCTGATTTTAACCAGACCAGACCGCCAGCAGCAGCTACAACGTGACGTGTTACATTGTTTTTACAAAACCAATATAAAGGGTTCATTTTGTCTCCATACTTTGTACGACAACAGTGAAGTAGGGGAATTGTAGATAGAAAAATAATAGAGTAAATTTCCTCCAGAATATTCTGAAATTTCCTAGAAAAAAAAAAGAAATTTTTGGGTTTGAAAAGTTAAAAATTAGTTAGAAAAAAGTCATACATTTTTAAATTAATCTCAGAGATTTTCAACAAAAAGCACGAACATTTCTGAGTTTATAATGTTTATCTTCTTTGTCTTTACAAGCCCAGGAAATGTCCAAAAGTCAAAAATGTTTGACCTTTGAAACTCAGAAATGGTTGGTTTTTTTAATAGAAAATTTCTAAAATTAATCTCTAAATTTCTGAGTTTTTTCTAGTAAAAGTTTGACTTCTCAAACTCAGAAATTTCCTATTTTTTCCCCAAATTTCTGAGATGAATTTTACTCTTTTTTTCTATTCTTGCAAGCCGTTGTTTTGTAGCCTGGTGCTGATGCATATTCTATCCTGTCAGTAAAGTATGAGGGTCATGTCAGAAAGGCTGTCGGTGTAAATCCGTCTGATTTAAGATCCTGTTGGGGAGAATCTGCCAAATTTCCTGCTTATTCTTTTATTTGTTGTTGAGATAACAAGGCAGAAACACTGAGTCTGACAAATCATCCACTTGATCTCTGTATTTGTGATTGCTGCTGCTCACTTCGATGCAAAGTGGAAGTGGCTGTTAGAAAACATCAGTTTTTACATTTTTATACAATCGGAAAAGATGCCAGAAGAGCCTTTTTTTGGCTTTTGAAACAAAAATATAGAAATATATATTGTTATCAGCACCAGAAAGAAAAGAAAGCATGAAACAAAATGACATAAATCAACACATTCGGGCCATTTTGCAAATATATAATAAGAGATTTGCTGCAAATATCTTCTACTGCTTCGAATTTAGTGTTACTCAAACGTTGCAATGTTGATGTTCTAATCTCATGCGATGTAAAGCAGATTTTTGTCTCTGCTGTTCAACATTTCACCACTTGAGGGAACTCTGGGACTAATAGTAAAAATAAACATCGTAAACAAATGAAACATAAAACGAGAACATGGTGACACATTTATAGACACGTTACAATTAGCGAGGTTGAAAAAGCTGCTAGCCAACGATGACTAGCATTGGCTTTAACTGTCAAGTTGTCAACATGATGTGCTACATCTTAAATGTACACGATAAAAGAAAAACAGCCACACAGCTTTGTTACTAATTGTCAACATTACAACAACTAGGTAGCAAGGTTAGAAAAAATTCTTAATTAAAAAAAATGGGGATAAAAAAGGAAAATAGTTCAGTTTTGCTAGCTTGACTTTGACAACTTTAACATGTAGCTGTGCTGTGGGACCTGGTGTGTTTCGGTTCACTTAATTAAAAAAAAAAAAGCCGACCTTAACACCAACTCTGACAGATCATAAGTAGTTCAGGTGTTTACGTTAGGTAATAAACCACAGCAGTGTTAGCTTAGCTAATAGCAACTATAGCTAATCTATCACAGCGATCACTTATTAATAATCACAAAATAAACATCCAACCTAAAACATGAAACTGTAACGGCCTGAATGTTCTGCTCTTTGTGTGGGAAATGTAGGAGTGTTTTCCGGTGTTCAATCCTGATACGTTAGTCGCGCTGTTGTTGTCAGTTGCTATGGCAACGGGTCAGCATGTAGCGTAGCCGACACGGAGAGAGAGAAAAAAAGAATACAGGTGGTTTTGCGTTGTTCTTTATTGTTTTTTTGTGTTATTTTCCGCTTTCTGTGTTTCACTGCACTGAATTAATAATACCCAAATCTCCAGGTTTCATTGTATCGTTTCATTAATGGGATTGTTCAGACGATGGATGGCAGCTAAAAGAATCGTCATTTTGACCTCCAGCATTGTGTGCATGTGTGAAACTTAATGATGTTAACAATAACATGCAACGTTTCTATAGTAACGTACCAATCCTGACGCTGTAGACAACCGAATTTTACAGCTTTCATCCAAGCACCAGGTTTTCAGAAAGATTTAAGATCTACAACATGTATTTAATTCCTTCATGTTTACGTGGGTATATTGTGACTTTAGATGGTATTACACCAGTTTTACGTTCATATTAGCAAAAGAAATCAACCAAACACTATGCAGTCTAATGATTGGATGCTTCTTGATTCCATCCAAAATGTCCACATGCTCTTTTATTGCCCTCCTGTCCTCTTCCATCTAAGGGGAGATCTTGATCTATATGGTCTCTATTAAATAAGCAGGCCAATAAATCCTCCCTCAGTGTGTTGGTACACTTTGGGGCAAGGTTATCTGCTGCTCACAGAGCTCCCTCTCTGCATCCAAGCAGTGAAGAAACTGGTTTAGCATACAGTTTTAAAGATAACTTGAGCGCCAAAGTGTTGGAGGAAAAAGGATGAAATGTCAATAAAATGGTTCTATTAAACATTACTTACAACTGCTGTTTGGTGCTTTTTCTCTGCATTTGAACAGCGTAAAAAAAAGAAGATCTGAATTAACGCCAAACTCAGCCTCTTCTGCTAATTTAATCCAGAAAATCTGTTAAATATTCCCCGTTAATGCTGGCTCAGATTTGCTGCATGCAGGGTTAATTCTACCATATAAATCTGTTAATACCTGGATTCCCAAAGAGCAGCTCAGGGGGTAATGGCAGCTCTTCGCAAAGAAATGATACACTCCTCATTATTACACAAATTAACCATATCATGTAATTATGTGAAATTACAATTACATTATCTCACCTAGTCACTCCTGCTTTAAAACGACATAAATATGATTTTTCTGTGCAAAACTATTCATTAACCTGCAGAAATGTGAACACACCAACTTTAAGACTTTATTTTGATTTTTGGTTGTTAAACTGTGACAATTTAAACATCCTGTCCTCCTGAAAGGCCAGATCAGAATATTAAAGTACTTTAACTGGAGTGGACAAATTATGATTTCATAATCTAACACAGAACTGTTCCTATGGTCTGTAATGGCTTCTTCAGAAAGCTAATCGACGCTTTTATTCTCAGCTCCAAAGCACATTATTTCAAGTGTCGTTAAAGCAGGAAACAACACCAACACTGAGGGATGAATTTCTGTTGTTCAGAGCCGCCGGTGAGAATAAAAACAGCTCATAAATTATAAACGTCTGATTCGCTAAACTACTGCAGAACGACTGCAAAACACACAGTTTGTCTTCCACATTTGAATTAAACAACATTTAGAATCAAATCCCATTTTTTTACTATCCATGACGGCACATGTGAGATTGATGGCGTATCAGGGTCATTTTAGGAAGAATAAAAGAGTAAATTTATGACAAAACTTTGGCCATTTATGCTTCAATATTTGGAACTAAAGAATTTTCTTGTTTTTATAGAAAATTTCTGAGATCCATCTCAAAATTTTGGAGGTTTTTTGTTGCAAATTTTCTACTTTTCAAAGTCAGGAATTTTCTTATTTTTTAATAGAAAACTTCTGAGTTTTTCTAACAATTTTTCAACTTTTCAAGCTAGCATATTTTATTAGCTAGCTAAATATTTGGCAGCTACCTGGCAAATAGCTAACTAAATATTTAGCTACCTTAGCTAATTATTTTGCTTCAAATTAAAGCTACATGTTTAACTTTAGCTAGAGGCTAACTAATATTTAGCAAATATTCAGTTATTCAAATATTCTTTTGCTAATTAAGTACTTAGTTATCAACTAAGTACTAGTCAGTACTTAGCAACTGATTATGTAGTTAGCAAGCTAGCCAAATATTTAGTTTGAAGCTAAATATTTAGCCTCAAAACTAAATATTTAACCCACTTGTAAGCTAAATATTTAGCTTAGTGCTAAATAGGTAGCTAGCTAACTAAATATTTGTTTGCTTGCTGAATATTGATATCTGTTGTGTGAGAAGATCTAGTCGCTGTGATGGACTGATCTGTTTCCTGTTTTTCCAGTTTGTTTTCTTGACGACAGTCATGGAGTTTGTGGAATTTTGTGGCAAAAGTTTTAGAAAGTTTGGTGATTATTTTGTTCCAGAAGTTTAGTATTAGTAGATTAGTGGATGGATTATTTTAGATTTAATTAACTGTATGTTGTTTTTGTTTGGACATGGTTAACGTTGATCATCTGTTTGTCAGTAAATAAATTTCTCCCATTTACTGATTGAAATTTGAAATGCATTGTTGTTTGAATATATTAGTTTGTCATTTTGCAAATGGTTTTGGTGGCTTTGCTATCTAATAGTATTTCTTAAGCATGTAGATTTATTCACCTATGTTTCTTTTCTTTATATACTTTGTACTTGCTGAATTTCCTTGTATGTTATTCTATCGTTTTATTGCGACAGCCGTAACATTTTATGTTTTGGTTCAGAGACGGTGAGCATGAAGTCATGGAAAGTTTGGAGAAGTTTGGAAAATGTTGCGTAAATGTTCTGAAACAAAGCTGGACGTTCTAATCTGGATTCCTGTCATGTTTTGAAGGCTAAAGTTAGTTTCTTGGTGGTTAAATTTATAATTTAATCCGTTTTCTGCCTTTAAATCACATCCAAATGAATTCTGATCACAGAACCTGCAAGAATATTTGGGCATAAAGCTTTGGATGTGTTTGATTATTTTTAATATCTCCTGTTTGGTTATTGCAGCGCAGCATTTAAAAGCATTTTTAGATTTCCTGACATTGATTCTGGTTTTCTGCAGTCGAACATCGTTTCGTTTTGTTTCATGTTTGTTGCAGAGTAACGAACACACACCTCGGTTTGACTCCTGTGAGCGATTCGTGACTAATTGCTGCTTGGCTGGATGCTGACTTTCAGTGGGTTGATGATTTTCAGAGTATTAAAGCTGATATTGTGTCATGTTTTGGCCTCTCCTTCCCTCCAGCGATGCGTGAACCTGCCTTCTCTCCCCTCTTTTGTCTCCTGCTCCTGTGTGGTTTGCATTGAGCATCGTTACCTTCAGCTATCATCAGTCCACTTCTCGGTTTCATCCTTCTCTCCTCTGGTTCTCCTTTACCTTTTCGTCCTCCGTGCGTTTTATTCCCATTCCTCTGCGGATCTTTTTCTCCGTTTTTATGGATCTTCTGCTTCCTTTTTGTATATTTTGACCCACAAACTGTTCTGACAGTGGATGCATCGACAGCCTGCCCTACATGTTTTAGGGTGTGTGTGTTTGGGTGTGTGTGTGTGTGGGTGTGTGTGTGTAGGAACTAAGAGAAATTGAAGCAGTGGAACCTGGATGGAGCGAGTAGAGAGCAGGCAGAACCACAGCGCCCCCTACAGGAGGTTTGCAGAAACTAAACTCTAGTTTGGTGGACTGAGTGGGAGAAAGAAAGAAATAAGAGAAAACAGTTTGTAAATTAAACGTAATTTCTGTGAAAATCAGCTGTAAATGGAACAACATTGAGCGCCTTGTTAAAAATGTTGTTCTTTCAAAAGAAATGTTCACATAACATGTTTTTTATCTATCCCTTTAAAATTTTTTATTTATTAATCAGTGGACACAAAAATGTACTTTAGTGTCCCAGCTGAAGAGAAAGTTAAGACACCCTAACACAGGGGCGTCCAAAGTTTTTGTCCTGTTGGCTAAAATCGTCTGATCAAGTACATGGATCTAAAAAAATGGAACAATTTAAAAAAAATTAATTAAAGTAATTATTGGCAAGTGAATTTAAATACTAGGTAATATTTTGCCCTGAGTTAAGTATTTAGATTAGAGCTAAATATTTAACTTTTAACAAAATATTTGAGGCTAAATGAATATTTTGCCTCAAACTAAATATTTAGTCAGTTAACTAAATATTTAATGTAATTGAAATATTTCATGAAATATTACATGAAACATTTCAATTACATGAATATTTAGTGAGCTACCTGAATAGTTATCCTCAAACTAAATAGTTAGCTAGCTGATTACATGTTTAGTTTGGAGTTATTATTTAGGTTGGAGCTAAATGTTCAGCTAACTAAACATTTGGCTCATCTAGCTTGCTAACTTGGAACTACATATTTAGCTCCAAGCTAAGTATTTAGCTTTCTAATACAGTATTTAGTTTGAAGCTGATAATAGTTAATGAAAGATCAACATGGTGAAAATATAAAGCTCCATATTTTCCTCTTCTGACGGCTTAATACTGTTTAACTTAAATAGCTGATGGCCAGTTTCAGTCATTCTGACATTTTGAATATGAAACCACTAACAGACTGTTTAAAAAACCTTGTCCTGCTCTGACTCTTCCTCCTGGGTGCTATTGCTTTAAATCTGGTAGAGACGGCGTCCAGGTTGTCTCAAATATTCAGGGAAAGTCCTGGACGTGAGCGGCGCCTCAGCCTGCGGGGACATACGGTCGGGCCATATGGCAGCGGCCACCGGCCTCTTTACTCTGTCTGCAGAGGATCAAATTGTTTCACCTTCTGTCTCATCCACCACTTCTCATTATCACCTCTTCTTTCTGGCGCTTCCTACACAACCGTCTCCTCGCTTTGCATCGTCTTGGCGCCTCCGTCTTTTTCATTTCTATTAAACCTGACAGTCACCTCGGCTGAGTTGCAGCAAAGTGCAACAGCTGACAAGGCTGATTTTTCTCCGACTGTCGACATCAGACGCTGCTGGTTATCAAGCCGAGGCGGGATCAAAGCGGCGGTGCCGCGGCGACGGCTAAAGCAACGGCGTGGCGGTCCAGCGCTGACTGAAGGCGACGCTGCTGAAAGAAACCCAAAGTTTTAAATCTGTAATACCATCTCGCTATATTTGTTGCTGTCACGTCAGGAGAAGTTGTTACTGAGGGTAAAAGCAGTTGGCAGATCAGAGCATTATCTGAAGAATAATGCTACAATACATAGTTCCCACAAACCTTAACTGAAAGTGATCGGCGCCATCTTGGTAGGCAAGAGCAGCGCAAAGCATAGCAACAAATAGAAAATATGTGGACACTCTTGACCAATGTGTGAGAGAAAGATACAAGAACAAAATGGCTACCTGTCGATACATCTTTGTCTCAGCTAGCTAGTTTTGCTAGTTCAGCATTAAGTACTACAGTAAATATCACTGATTTATCTTGGTGTCACACAGAGGTGGGTAGAGCACTCAAAAACACTTCCTAAAAACCCACCAATTCAATTAGGTTTATTTATATAAAAAATCAAAGATACTTTATTGTATTGTGTAAATTAAATGTTGTAGCTCATTAAATCAAATTCTCCAGAGAGTTATTGTAGATGACACCAATTCACAACAAATGTATCCTCAGGGCACTTTGCAAAAAAATAATTTCAATTCAATCATAAAACCAAATGTTGTGCAAAGGAACTCAAATTCTAGCTTTTGAACAGGCAAAGTGTTCAAAAGAAGCCTAAATGGGGGGAAAACCTACCCAATCTGGCAACCGGACTGTGTTGGATGTCACGTGACTATTGTGTGTCACACATGCTGTTGCTATGCAGAATATCGGCGGTTGGGAAAATGACACAGTTACGTAAAGAAGCTGTAAAAAAAAGCAATGTTTTGCTGTTAACTGCCAACACTAAGAAAACCAGAAACGAAGGTCCAAGGGTAACACATTTCACAGGTCAGCGAAATGTTTAATTTTGTTATTTTTAAAAAAGGTAAATATGTCGAGGAAGTGTAAGTTAGCTTTCCTAGCTTGACTGTGATAACATTAAGTCTGCTGGCCAATTCGGTATGTTAACTCTGAAAAAAGGCGACCCACAAACTCTGACAGATAGTAGCGCAGGTGTTTAAATGAGCTAATGAACCGCCGCTAATGTTCAGACGATCACTTATTAATAAAAGCAAAATAAACATCAGGCCTGAAAACATGGAAACTGTAACCGACTGAAGGTTTTGTTCTTTGTGTAGGAAATATTTAATGTTTAATGTGTGTTTTTTGGTGTTGATCCTCCTAATGAGCTGATTAGCTAGTTCTATGCTAACGGCGCTTTGTCATGGCAACGAGTCTGCTTGGAGAAGACACAAAGAGCGGGAAAAAACTGGTGTTTTTGAGCATTATTTTTAGCTTTAGTTTCCCTTTGCTGTTGCCCATTACAGCCCTTCTAATTTTTATAAGTTTAATAATTGTCAAAAACTGAATTAAATGCTTTGACTTGATTTGATGTTTGTAGAAGGTGGGAATATTCAATATTTCATAAAGTATGGTTGTTAAATTTGAACTTCCTGTGGCTCCTACAATGACAATTATGTAAAATTAAATGAATTATCAAATATGAAGGAGAAATGTATTGGTTTCTCTTGAATACTGACAGAAACCAAGCTGTTTATGGATTTATATGTAGATTCAATACATATTTAACATGTTAAGAGATTGGACATTTTCTCCGCTGTATTTTAAGCCATATTTTACAGAAATAAGACAAGACATAATGGCTTTACATGCTGGTCTTTCATTGGAACAGTTGGTTTTATATAAACATGATTCAGTGAGTAGTAATGGTGCCTGCAGGTGTACATCACCAGCCTTAGCGGCTAACAGGCGCTGTCCTACCCAGTCATATATGTCTATAGGTCTTCCTTCCAGCTTTTTCTGGAAGAAAGACAGAGGTTGAAGATGTGCCGCCCCTCCTCCGCTTTCCCCCGGGGTGGGAGCCATATTTTTGAGGGAGATCAAGTGAGGGCTCTGGAGAGTTTTCACGGAAAGGAAGGCACTCTTAAAAGACACCCACAGGGTTCTGCTGGGCAGCTTTTGCTTTGTGTTGCATCACGCCTGGCAGAAAAGCGAGTCCCCAGGTTAAGGACAGCCGGAGAGAGAGGAGGGGGAGCGGGATGAGAGGAGATGGCATCCAAATAAAAAAATAAAAACCCTGAGCCCTGCAGGAAGTTTCCCCAACCACCTTTGTGGCGTTGCCATATTTCCTGTTTTTCCTTTAAGCGGATTTTCTCCTTCTCTTTCTTTCAGCGTCTTTTTTCTTTTATGATGGTATTTTTTCCCCTCCTTTTCTTCAGGCGCTGCAGCTCTTTTTCATAGTGTGCCAGGTTTTTGTTGAGCCAGGACTCTGTCTCATGTCTCTATCTTACACTTTTCTCTCCATGTAGGTCTGTTTCTTCCTGTTAGCCCAGTGTCACTCGTCTTCTTTACTCCCAATCATTTCTGCAGACTCTTTTCTGCTTTTTCTCTGAATCCTTTGATCGGGAGCCAGAGTGGCTTCTTGTTCTCCTCCCTTTACCGTTTTTGTCTCCTTCCATCTCAGCTCGATTAAAATGTGAAACATATTTCATCGTTTCTTCTGTCCTGAGATGCTGAAATGATATTTTCCTCCTGATTATCAAATCTTTGCTGTGTTTGAAGCAGAATTGGGCACAACGAGCTAAAAAGATAGGTGTGCTAACTCTAAACCACTAATCATAATTGGTAGTTTTGCTAACGCTAAAATGCTCTTGAAAGAATTTAATTTAAATTTAAATTTATTTTTTTACATGTTCTATAAAGTTCTTAGATGTTGCACTTATGTTTATATCTTGCTCTCTACTGTTTCAAATAAAGTTATTGTGAAAAAATAACTAACGTCAGGAGAGGAAACAGAACTGCAATGTAGTTTTCACCCATTTCAGAATAAGAGCATGAATATAAACGGCTACTTCTACAATTCGTCAGTCATTAATCAAAACTTCAGCACTAATGTCAAACTTTATTAAAGTAAAAGTTTACAGAACATCCAAGTAAAGTAGTGCTTTTGAATTTATCTGGAAAAATTTATTTAGGTAAAGCTAAGTGTGCTAGATGTTTTCAAGGTTAGCAAGAATGGTAAGGGAGGGAGAAACAGTCAACAGGCAAAATTTCAAGACAGATGTCAAATTTTATTGAACTGAAAGTTTACAAAACAAATATGTAAATTAGTGATTTTTAAGTTATCTGTTCAAATTAATTTAGGCAAAGCTAAGTGTGCTAAATGTTTTAAGTTAGCAAAAACTGTAAGCTAAAAACTAGCTCTCTCATTAGCAGATTAGTGGAAGTTTGTACTAACTGCTAACACGATGCTAGCTTGGTGTTAACCTGGCTTAAAAACATTATTTCTTGTAAAATTCCATCTTTATTCTGTTAATATTATGTCTGTATTGTTTTACATAAAAAGCTACCTTTTGAAAAATATTTTCTGTCATTTGTAAAAAAAAATGTTTTGAAAAAACAAGCGAGGAAAAATAATGATTAAAGATCAGATCTGCTGTGAAAACCGCTGGTAGTGATTACTGTACTGTTACAGTTGTGAGAAATGTTTCTCTAAAAGGTTTTCTCTTAAAAATCAACTATTATTTCACATGTTGTGAATTATTTCTGGCATAAAGATCCTAAATCCGTTGGTTGTTCCTTTTCCATGCTTGTGAAGTTTCATATTTTTTCACCAAACGTTTGTCACCATATAATAAAGTAACCAGGTATCGTGCAGCGGCTCCTCCGACAGCTGCGGCCTCTTCCCAGGGAACTGTGGGTAATATTTTTCCACTGAATAATCACGTTTGTTATTCCAGCGGTGTAGCAGCAACGAAAAAAAAAAATCAATATGAAATCAAATGAATATCTACCTCCCCAAAAAAAGGGACACAGAGACTGAGTCCTGCAGCGCCATCACTCATCTGAAAGAGCCAGGCGTGTTCTGCAGCCAGCAAACCGTGTGGGGATATGAATGAGTAATGTTCCTCTGTACCTTAACAGCTATTTTCCTGAGTGCCCTTGAGCAAGTCACTTAACCTCCCACTGCTCCAGTGGAGCAACACGAGCAGATCAGCAGGAGGTGGAAGCTGTTTTTCTGCACAGCTCTGCGGCCGTTTGCAGATCCAAAATATGGAGAACGACAAAAAGTTTCTGTTTTTATTCTGTTTAAAAGCTAAAAAATGATTAAAAAGCTGCAAAGCAGGCATCCTGGTTCTTTAAAATGGAAGGACTCAGCATTTTAGAGCTGATAGTGAATTAGTTTCCTCGCAGCTGAATGTACACAGAAAACAGAGACTAAACTAGAAAACGGCTGCAGGAGGTCATCACTTTTATAGCCTGTTCATTCATCCTTCTCTTCTTTACGTTTTCCCTCCAATCAGCCATGAATTCATCCTTTAACTGGTCTGGATTCAGCTCTTCTTTCAAATTTGGCTCCTTTTTCACAGTTTCAGTCCAGTTCTTAACCATGTTCACAAAAACATCAGAACAGATACAGAAAGAAAAAAAATCTACTTGAAATTTAGTCTTTATGATAAAGAATTGAGGAAGTGGGAACAAAAAGGCAAAATCGGGATTTTTACGGCGACCTATTAACGTCATTGTAGATAAATGAAAAAGATAATTTCTGACAAAAAACTCATAACTTTGAACTTAATCTGAGAGATTTCTATCATTGTTTTGTGTTATCTCCTTTTTTACAATCTTTCGCTACGTTCAGACAGCAGCTCTGGATGATAACATTTTTTGGATGAAATCCACAACCGCAGTCAGACTTCTGTGTAAACGGTTTACAACTCCTAATCGAAGAAGAGCGTTGACGTCACAGACCAACACGATGTTTATGGAAGTAATATGGCCGGCGCTGGTGGATCGATTTCAAAGTTATTCAGAGCCTATGGTGTCATCACCAAATCATAAGATGAAGGAAGGTAACTAGAGAGCAATTGTCTTCAGTTTCTGTAGATTCGTCTGTTTGGATGTGGAGTCGGAACGAAGATTGATGTGTTTGTGATGCGATGCGTTCACTGACAGACTGCTTTCATAATGTCATGATTAGCATTTTCAGCCATTGTTTAGATTTACAGCGTCTGACTTCTTCTGGTGCAGAATGATCACGCATGTGTCATGTCAGGCTGCAGACACTTTCAAAACAACCGGATACTATTTGGTTCCACATATGGAAGTGGCTCAAATCGGATTATTTTGTGGTGAAGAAGTTGGAGTTGAGTCACATTTAGCTGCTGTGTAAATGTAGCCTTAGATCTGTGATTTATCTTTTTCCTTGATTTGTAGTTTTGTTGAGTTTTTGTTCATCTTCCCTTTAGTTAGTCTCTTCTTTGGGTGCCTTAAAACCAGCTCTGTTTATTCCGCTTTAATCCAACTCCAGTCCGTTTACCTAGAAAGTCCAGTTCGTTTGGGGCGTGTGAATGCTAATGGACCCAAAATATCAAACTCTGGTCCTCCACACTTTGGCCTGGCTTTGGTTGAAGTGAACTCTGCTTTTGTTTGAATGCATATGTGAACGCCAAGCGGACCAGAGACTGATCAAAACCAGGAAGTGGACTACATTGCAGAGCATTCTGGGTAAATACGTCCTAAACAGATGCGTTAGCTTAGCACTAGAGGGAGAAATTACTCCTGGTCTTTATCCAAAAACAAAAGACAAACCCTCAAACCACTAAAATCTGACACTTCATTTTTGTTTCCATTTTGTGAAAACAGAAATTGCGCCCAGCTTCTTCAGGAGGTTTTTGTGTCGTTTTCTTCAGTGGTTGTTGTTGCGGCGCCCCCGCAGGCGAGGGAGGGAACAGGTTTTTCAAAGGGTTTGGTTGGTCTGACTCAGAGCAGAGAGAAAGAGAGCCACAGCAGCTGGAGATGGAACAGATGATGAAGTTTTGGTCTTGAATCAAACTGAGTCTACCGGACTATCAGGTAGCTTATTAGTTTCCCAGCTTGCATTCTGCCACAGCTGTTCCTCGTCACATCTGACTGGTTAATTTGGTTCCCCTGTCGTCTCCTCCCCAGCCTCTGGGTTTTATAGTTCAGGTAACAGATTCTCCCGTTAACATGTAGTAGAGCTACAGTAAAATGAACATTCAGACTCTATGAACTAATCTAAAGATGATTCCTCCATGCTGGCTTCTGTTTTGGTTCATTCACTGCTCAGGAAGTGAACTTTTCTGTTTAATTTTTAATTTTTTAAAAGGTTTTATTGGCTCTAGTGGCCTTTATTTGATAGTTAATTGACAGAATAAAGGGTAATGAGAGAAGGAGAAGACATGCGGCAAAGGTCGCCAGGCCAGGAATCGAACCTGCGACGGCCGCATCGAGGACTAAGGCCTAGTCCGCAGGGTTGCCTCCACAACACATCCCGACTTGTTTCGTTTTGAAAATACTGAATGTACTAAATGTAAGCTTGTTGGTCAGTTTCATTTCAACCTTGGACTTTAATGAATTCAGGTATCAGTTTCTGAATGTTTTTTCGTCCTGGTTTTCTCTTTCCTCTGCAGTGCAACAACGACTACGCCCCGGTGTGCGGCTCCAACAACAAGAACTACCAGAACGAGTGTTTCCTCCGCAGAGACGCCTGCAAGCTGCAGTCTGAAGTCCTTATTATGTCAGAGGGAGACTGTCCTGCCGGTACGCAGATTTACATCACAGCACACACACATGAACACACACACAGCTGCAGAGGAGCCTAGAACACTGAGCAAATGTACAAACACGTTTGGGAAGAGTTTATTGTTGTCAAGAGGGAAAGTTCCTGCAGGTATGAGGTGAAAGCATGGAGCAAATCCTAAAATAATAAAGAAATTATAATAGAGTTTTAACTTTGTTTCATGAAGTAGATGCATTAATCTGAGTTGAAATAAATATCGATGCTTCCTGTGATCCTCTCCATCATGCTGCAGATAAACCTGAGGATCAAACCCTGACTGATATTGACCCACTCTTGTCTTTTTAGTGCTTGCGGGTTTTCAGCTTCTGTTTCTACATCAGCTTTTTGCTCAGATCAATGGCGTTTCCTGACTTGCTCTGATCTTTGATCGACTTTTTCACAACTTTACCCTTTTTTATTCTGGGAAATCCACTGATCCTCATCAAACTGCGCTGGAAGCGTTGGGAGAAGTTTCTCTTGCATGATGTTTTGATCCTAATTTCATCCATGGTGGCGTTGGTTAGCTGTTGGTCCTGGTTCTTCCTGAATCTCTGAGGTTGTTATAATGCAAAGTTATCATGGCTGCAGCTTTTCTGCTTTTCTCTGGATTAAACTATTGCTAACGCTGACCAGTAAAATTAATTTGTTAAAAAAATTAATTGTTTACCTTTGAAACATGGTAAAAATTTTTTTCTCAAAAACAGGAAAAGGGTTTTATTCTTTTTAAAAATATGAACGATCTGGGGTGCTGTGGTGGCGCAGGAGTAAAGGGGTAAAGCACGACCCATGTTTTGAGGCCATAGACCTCGTCGCAGGTTCGATTCCCAGCCCTGCGAAATTTGCCGCATGTCTTCCCCCTCTCTCATTACCCTGTTTCCTGTCGAACTACTTTCAAATAAAGGCCACTAGAGCCAACAAAACCTTTTAAAATAAAAGGAACAATCTAACAACTTCCGCTATTATGCTAACAATATAGCATAACAATATACGAGTGTTTCCTCCGCAGAAACAACTAAAAACTCAAACCATGAGAGAAAGGTCTGTTCCAAAGAGTCACTTAATGAAGGGAGGTATACTATGTAACTGAATATTTACAGAACAGCCAAATAATTTAGTGCTTTAGAATTTAATTGTGCTTTTAACCCACAGAGATTTTGTATTTTATAATTCTTGTTCTTAGCTTCTTTTAGTCTGAACTGATGATTTTGTAAGTTCTTGAAAATTTCTGTATAACTGAAATAATGTAATTTTTTAAATGTTTACAGTAACAATAAATATTTTTCGAAAGAAAAAAATTTTTTTCTAGAATTTATCAGAAAAAATTAACTTAGTGAAGCTAAGTGGGCTAAGCATTTTCAGAGTTAGCAAAAGCGCTAAGTGAAAAATTAGCTCCACTGTTATAAACATTAGCAGAGGTTTTTGAATTGTTCATATTTAAAAACACAGCATGGGGCGTGTTAACATAACTTTGAGTTAGTGATGTCCACCACTGGACTAAGGTGACACAAATTTAGGAGATTATTTTGTTTCAGGGTCAAGATACAGTATTTAACTGATGTTTTAAGCTTTTGATACTATTTTAAATGTATAATATACATTAGGAAAACCAGGAATTCTCATTCAAACCTCTACATCTAAGAACAGGAAGGATAATTCAAAACAAAAGTTACATGACTGATCAACAAGTGGAAGTTATTAAGCTAGCGAATTTATTTTAACATCACTGGGAAGAGAAATGCTGTTATTTATGCGTTTCAAAGCCAATCAGAAGTCATCTGGGACATTCAAATGTGTGAAAAAAGTGGGCGGAGCCAAGAGGCAGTTAGGGGCGTGGCCAAATGTGGGGATGACAAGAGAGAATAAGCAGAGCCAGGAAATCAGGAAGAAAGACAATATGTTGCCAATTTGGCACTTAGTTGCTATATTTAGCAACTTTTTAGATCAGTCCAGTGACTTTTTTTCAAACAGTGACAAATCTAGACATATTACTGGAAATATTTATGGCGACAGCATATGAAGCAGCGATTTCTCCGCTGAACATTTGTAACCAATAGGAAAATTCAACTGCAGTAGCCTCTGTTCAACCCAAAGAGGGCAGCACTGAGACGACTTTCAGGCAAAAATACTGCAGAACAAAACAAATTTACACTAAAATGTCAAAATCAGCACAGAAACATGAAGGTCAAACACTTAAGGACTAATTTAGAGAATTTATTAGCCAAAAAGAAGTTCATTTATGGTGTAGTTACACTTTAAAGAAACATTGCTGTAGAAATATTGTCCAGATTCTGTACTAATATGAATCTATCTAATGCATATCATCGTCTTGTGTTTAATTCAACTCTCTGGTTGCATTGTGATCCTCTGTTAGCTGCAGAAAGCAGCTAACATTTAATTAGCACAGATTTGTTTTGTTGCAATAAAGGCTGTTTATTTGACAGACCAACAGAGACTTCATATAATTACACACAGAGTTAATCCAGCTGATTCCAGTAATTTATCTATGAAATTTATCCAACAACCTTTTTCTTTTTTTGGTCTAACAGCCTTTACTCATTGTGTTTTTATGAGCCAGTTTTATTGATGGCATCACCTGAGCCTCGTCTTTCCCCTGCTGGAAAGAGAAAAGACTTGGTGTCATTTTTATACATAATTGGGATTAGAGTTTGCTGATGAAGCTTGGTGCTGAAGCGGCTGTGTGGGCGTCGCAGGTCGGAAAGGTCGCGCTCTCCATTAGCCGTGCTGTGAAGAGCAGGAGTGCTGCATAAAGAATGCATCACTATTTCTGATCACTCACTGAGCATTCAGCAACATTTCTCTGTGAATTTTAGTTCCTGTATTGATTTGTTTTAGATCAATACAGGAAGCTGAAATTCTCCTGGATTTCTGGCAACATTTAGACCAAATGAAGCCCAATAAGTTTAAACTTTGTTCGTTTATTTGTACTTAAGGCAGCTGCACAGCTAAAAGCTGAAGATGCTGATTTCTAGTCAACATGTCCCTCATTCTGTTTGTTCTGTCTGTAATATTGATGAAAAAGTACTAATTCCATTGATAGGTTAATTTACTTATAATGTGAGAAAAATATCTTGCTGTAAGTGAATTTACCTGCCAGTGGAACTAGAACTTTTTCAATAACATTAAGGAATTATTTACCTAAATATTTTTTGCTGAAAAGTTACACGTAAGTTTTTTTTATTATTATTTCAGCTGTACAAACATATTTACACAAGAAACTAGACAACAATATTTGGTAAGAATCCGTGTTTTTGCAATGAACATATTAAACTACATAAAGATTAAATAAAATTACAATAAATTGAACAGAAATGAAAGTAAATTAAATCTCAATAGGAAAATAAATAAATAATTAAACTGGAAAACATAAAAATACAAACAATCATAAAATGAAGTGAATTAAAATTAAGTAAAAAATATTATTTTAATTAAACAGAATGAGAGATGTTCACTAGAAATCAGCCTTTTTGGGTTTTAGCTGAGCAGCTGTAATTTTTTTTATTTTATTTTGTTTTAGACAAGAGCAGTTGGCAAAATGTTGTGTTTTTGCAGTGTTTGGTTTGTCTGTTCTCAATAAAGCTCATCCTTTTTAGTGACTTATTAAACTTATTCATATGGCACTTTTACACCATGTTCCAAACTATTATGCAAATTGGATTTAAGTGTCATAGAGACAAAATTTTTTGTTGTGCTATTAAATGTATAGATGGTTTTGTGTGTCAGGGCTCTTTGAATCACTAAATTAATTTCAGAGAGCTGGTTGATTAGTTTGTCTGCTGAGCTCAATTAAAGGAAATCTACTTAAGAAGGATGTTCCATATTATTAAACAGGCCACAAGTTTCAAGCAATATGGGAAAGAGAAAGAATCTCTGCTGACCAAAATCATCAGATAGTGTACAGTCATGGCCAAAAGTATTGAGAATGACACCAATATTATATTTTCACATGATCTGCTGCCCTCTGGTTTTCATGTGTGTATGTCAGATGTTGTCATCACATACAGAAATACAATTGCAATCATATTATGAGTAACAAAAGCTTTTAATGACAGTTAGAATGAGTTAATGCAGCAAGTCAATATTTGCAGTGTTGACCCCTCTTCTTCAGGACCTCTGCAATTCTCCCTGGCATGCTCTCAATCAATTTCTGGACCAAATCCTGACTGATAGCAGTCCATTCTTGCACAATCAATGCTTGCATTTTGTCAGAATTCCTAGGTTTTCGTTTGTCCACCCGTCTCTTGATGATTGACCACAAGTTTTCAATGGGATTAAGATCAGGGGAATTTCCAGGCCATGGACCCAAAATCTCTCTGTTTTGTTCCCTGAGCCAGTTAGATATCACCTTTGCTTTATGGCAAGGTGCTCCATCATGCTGGAAAAGGCATTGTTCATCACCAAACTGCTCTTGGACGGTTGGGAGAAGTTGCTCTCGGAGGACATTCTGGTACCATTCTTTATTCATGGCTGTGTTTTTAGGTAAGACTGTGAGAGAGCCGACTCCCTTGGCTGAGAAGCAACCCCACACATGAATGGTTTCAGGATGCTTTACAGTTGGCATGAGACAAGACTGGTGGTAGCGCTCACCTTGTCTTCTCCGAACAAGCTGTTTTCCAGATGTCCCAAACAATCAGAAAGGGGATTCATCAGAGAAAATGACTTTACCCCAGTCCTCAGCAGTCCACTCCCTGTACCTTTTGCAGAATATCAGTCTGTCCCTGATGTTTTTCCTGGAGAGAAGTGGCTTCTTTGCTGCCCTCCTTGAGACCAGGCCTTGCTCCAAGAGTCTCCGCCTCACAGTGCGTGCAGATGCACTCACACCTGCCTGCTGCCATTCCTGAGCAAGCTCTGCACTGCTGGTAGCCCGATCCCGCAGCTGAAACACTTTTAAGAGACGGTCCTGGCGCTTGCTGGGTTTCTTGGGCGCCCTGGAGCCTTTTTGGCAACAACGGAACCTCTCTCCTTGAAGTTCTTGATGATGCGATAGATTGTTGACTGAGGTGCAATCTTTCTAGCTGCGATTTTCTTTCCTGTTAGGCCATTTTTTTTTTTTTTTTACCCCTCCAGGGGGTCTTTTGTGGGCTCTAGTGTCCCTTATATGATAGCAGGCTGACAGGAAACGGGGAAGGAGAGGGGGGAAGACATGCGGCAAACATCGTCGGGTCCGGGAGTCGAACCTGCGACGGCCACGTCGAGGACTCAAGGCCTCCAAATATGGGTCGCGCTAACCACTATGCCACCACAGCACGCCCCCTGTTAGGCCATTTTTGTGCAGTGCAATGATGACTGCACGTGTTTCTTTCGAGGTAACCATGGTTCACAGAAGAGAAACAATGATGCCAAGCACCAGCCTCTTTTTAAAGTGTCCAGTGGTGTCATTTTTACTTAATCATGACAGATTGATCTCCAGCCCTGTCCTCATCACCACCCACACCTGTGTTAATGGAGCAATCACTGAAACAATGTTAGCTGGTCCTTTTAAGGCAGGGCTGCAATGAAGTTGAAATGTGTTTTGGGGGATAAAGTTCATTTTCTAGGCAAATATTGACTTTGCAATTAATTGCTGTTACACTGATCACTCTTTATAACATTCTGGAGTATATGCAAATTGCTGTTATAAAAACTGAAGCAGTAGACTTTGTAAATATTAACATTTGAATCATTCTCAAAACATTTGGCCATGACTGTAGTACCGTATGACAAGGTATGAAAACATTAGATATTAAACAAAAACTGAAGCGTTATCGTACTGTGAAGAGATTTGTGGCTGATTCAGAACAAAGATGGTTTTGTACAGATAAAGGCAGAATGAGGAAAGTTTCTGTTAGAAACCACAGAGCAGCTGTTAAAATGCCTTTACAAAGCAGCAAACA
This sequence comes from Xiphophorus maculatus, assembly GCF_002775205.1. NCBI lineage: Eukaryota > Metazoa > Chordata > Actinopteri > Cyprinodontiformes > Poeciliidae > Xiphophorus > Xiphophorus maculatus. The sequence continues at coordinate 29,458,196 of NC_036449.1, forward strand.
GTTATTAGTAGCTGCTGGAGCCTCTGGAGCCTCAAGGTGGAGGATCCTCCAGAGGCTTGTGGTGCAGGAACCTACTATTGGGCCCCTAACCAGAGCTCACAAGCAGAACCGGTCGCAGTGGGCCCAGCGGCCGCAGTGGGCCCAACGGCCGCAGTGGGCCCAGCCGGACATGAAGATTAATTTTCAAACAGACTTGTTCACTGATGACTGCTGTGCAACCCTGGATGGTCCAGATGGACGCAGTAGTGGATTGGTGGTGGATGGTCACCACATCCCAACACGGCTGTGACATCAGCCAGGAGGTGGAGGAGTCATGCTGTGGGCCGAAATCATGGGGAGAGAGAGAGAGATTGATTTTTGATTGAAATAGCTTTTGATTTTAGTACATATGACCACTTAATGCTGCACATTCAAAGAATGACCGTTTGCAGTTCAATATAATCCATAAAATGTTTAGAAAATCTGCTGTGCATAATCATTTGGAACATTTTGCATTTTGAGTTTATTTTTGAAAACAATCCTGTTTTCATGGGGATCTTTGTTCATATTTGATTTATACTGTAATAGTTCATGACTTGAAAATTATACTGACCATCATTTGCATTGACCATTTAGGAAAATCTGAGAAAATATCACTTGCATAATAATTTGTACTTTCGTATTTAATGGAAAAAACAGTTACAAAATTGCTTTTTCTCTCCATTAGCAGCATAGCGACAAACATTTGCGCACATTTGTAATAGAAACTATTTCCATTAGCTTATGTTAGCTCACGGTGCGTTTAAAGACGGCTCGGAAAAACACAGTCCCTCCTGTTAGCATCAGATTAAACCGTTGTAACGGCGGTCTGTTGCTCCGTGGTTGTTGGTGATATAGAAAACTCTCGATGAATGAATTTCTCCCCAGATGACTCTGAGATCAGTGGCAACCTTAAAAATGGCCTCCGGGGCCTGAGTGTGAATAAAACATTTGTTGCTGTATGAAGCAGCATTTTGGGCAGAAAGAAAAATACAGATGATTTCCTTTCTTTGAATCCTGCAGGTAACAGGGTTAATGTAGTTCTGGTTTTTCATTATAGTTTAGGTTTTATTTAGTGTTTTTTGTCTAATTCAGTTTTAATTAGTTTTTAGAGTGCATTTGCTAGTTTTTATTTGTTAAATATTGTTTAGTTTCAGTTTAATTTTTATTAGTAGTAGTTTTAGTTTTTTCAGACTTTGATTTATTTTTAGGTGCAGAATTCAAAAAGATGAAAGTTTTGTGATTATGTTTATTTCAATTGGGTAGCGAAACAGAAGATACTATTTTCAAATAATGTATTGAATTATTGTTGGTGTTTTGTCGCCATTTTGCAAAAGCGCCGTAATTTGCAGAAAGCTGACAAACTGCTTGTGTAAAGGAAAAAAATTATTTCACATCAGTAAAAAAGGCTAAAACATAGATTCATGATCACAAAAATAAGGGATATTATATCTGTAATTTTAGTATGTTTTAGTGAGTTTTATAAACACACGATTTAATTTAAGTTTATAGTTTTTTCCATTAATTACAATCAGTGAAATTGTTTTGTCAGTTTAAGTTTTTGTGCGTTTGTTTTAGTTAACTATAAGTACTTTGTTATGGAGCTGATCTCTATAAAAACATCCCATCTGCACTGAATTAAATCTTGGTATTAATTTCTTTAATTTTTGTGGCTTTTTATTTTCTGTCTTTGCCACTTTAAACCTTAAGTGACACGCTTAAAGGGATGAGCAGGTTGAAGGAGGAATCTACCAGTTAATGAGTCACGTTGTGAATAATGTGCTGATGGTTGAGCAGCTCCGCCGGCGAGGTGATGCGCGGCGCGTTGTAGAGCTATGTGAATCAGACTAGCTGACTCAGTTAGCCGCTCTGACAGAAGTCCATTAAAGGAGCCGTGAATGGAGAGGAACTGTGTGTGTGTGTGTGTGTGTGTGTGTGTGTGTGTGTGTGTGTGTGTGTGTGTGTGTGTGTGTGTGTGTGTGTGTATGCAGTCACATGAACCATCCAGCCTGTTTTGAGCTCCTGTGTTTGCTATTGAAGCCATGTGATGACTCTGTGTGTGTGTGTGTGTGTGTGTGTGTGTGTGTGTGTGTGTGTGTGTGTGATCCAGTTCTGAATCATCTGGCAGAGCAGCAGCATAAAGACTCTTTTCTTTCATGCAGCATTTAGAAAAGCTAATTCAGGATTTGTGAACAGGGAAGCTGTTGTGGTTCCTGTCCCGTTATTCTGGCTAAACGAGGTCACTGTACACAAATATTCAGTGTGTGTGAATGAATAGACGTCCTGCAGCAGCCACACCGTCTCTTCTCAGCTGCTTTCTTACACACTCTGATTTATGACTGAATTAACTTTTCCTGACAACGACACAATGACTGCAAGCCATTTCATTCTCTGTTAAAGGGCCGGCGTCGTGTTTTCAGAACACATAGAGACGTTTTGTAGCACAGCAAAGTAGGGCTGAAAAACGTATCACAATATAACATGATGGAAAGATATTTAAAAAATGATTTGACATAATACTGCCCCTTTAATACAGAAAAGTTTTGAAACTCTGAAATTTTCAAGCTTTTCTCAAGAAAATTTCTGAAATTAATCTCAAAATTCCTGAGTTTTTTGGTGGGAATATACTCCTCTTTTTTTGTGTAAATGCCAGAAATGGCCCTAATGCGGCGTCATAGATTTTACATTCTTCTTTTAAATGTCTTTAATGGCTGGATGCTGTTTATCAATAACAGCTTTATAAAGTTTCACTCATCACTGCGGGTTGGATGGACGGCTTCGTCCTCTCTGACTCCATCATCAGCATAGTTTTATTTATGAAGTCATATTTAGACTTCCTCCTTCATGTTGGATTTTCTCTTTTTATGAGAACTTATTTTTGCTTTTGGTGCCTAAAGTCTGGAATAAACTTTAAATCTTTTCAGTTTTCTGCTCCGTCTTGTTGAAACAGTTGAACTGTCTGAGGAATCATCTGCAGCTCAGCTATCTCCTTAATTTCGACCCACTGCTGATAAATATCTGTTTGCTTTATAATAATCAAGGTGTGAAATGAAAACAAAGTTTCAGTGGGGTTTGTGTGTTGCCCATGGTAACCACGGTAACCAGGACGCCCCCTCGCCTGTGTGGGAGCGGCCTTACGTAACTGTTAAACACGACACTTTCACGCGGGGGAACAATGGTGGGCGGGACTTCCTGTGATGTAGCCCGCGTTGTGCTGCGATTGGTCGGTTTTCTCAGCTAAATCACCATTAAATCTCACAGAATATGAAGAGACGTTACGCTTATGGCAGCAGGGTGACGGTGTTTATCTCCTGATCTGTTTCACTCGCTCTCCGTCCTGCTAAAATCCTGTTAGCAGAAAGCGAGCATCGTGTGATGGAGACGCTCTTAAAGCCGGCTTCCTGCTGAGGGCCGGGAGATTACACAACAAAGCTGCCGGTTAAACAGGAAACTCCCAGTCAGCAGGAGACGAAGAAGAAAAAAACACCAACCTATCTTTAAATCTGCAGATCATCATTAAATAAATCAGTCAAGTTTATTTTATATAACATTTCATCAACAAGGCAGTTCAAAGTTCTTCACATCATAAAAACAAAAAGCACAGAACAAAGTTTTAAAGTCCTGGAAATGTTCTTCAGGTGACAGAAGGCTGGTTTTCTGTCTGCCTTTATGTGTCTCTGAATGTTCAGGTCTGGTTTCTAACTTTTATCTGTAATAACTGAAGCTGTGTGCTGACTTTACTGATCATCCAAAGATGAAAACTTCAGTTTTGTTAAGGATTCTGATATTTCATCTCCAACATCGCTTACTCAGTTAATCAAATCTTAAATTGAAAAAAGATTTTTGGTTTAAATACTTAAACCTTTTTTGACAATATTAGAAATGCATTAAAATATGCAAATAAATTAATTACTTTTTTAAATAAAAAAAATATTTTGTCGACTAAAATGTATGTTTAATCTAATATATATAACATTTTTGGTTTGGTTTTGGCAGTTTTGGTTATTTCACAGAGATTTGTCCTGAATGACACCACCACTGCTAATCCACCTCCTTTGCTTTTGCTGCTCTCCTTTTGATCTCTGCTTGACTGAAAGAAATTTCTGCGAACTTTAATCTCTCTTAGTGCAAATCCCGTTTCCTTCTTGATGGAAATCCTGACCTGACGTATCTGGAGGGAGCAGCAGGTGTTTGCAGAACCCGACCGGCTCCCAGACGGTCCGGTCCAAACAGCAAACAGACGGCCTGCTGGGAGAGACCTTCATGCTAAGCATGCAAACATGGCCGCCTTTCATGTTCTTAACAGCAGCAGCTGCAGGGAGCCGAAAATATCAGATTGTGACATTTACTGAAAACCGGAATTAGAAGGAAAAATTAAAAAGTTATTTTTCTGTTCTGGTAACTTTCAACCGAGGAGAATAAAGTTGTGATTTAAAGTCAGCGGACGGGAAAGCACCAGAGGAAGCTGATTAGCCCAGGATGTCAGCTCTTCCTGAACACACCAGGAGGAACAGTTAAGCTTTAGCTTAGCCAAGCGAAGCAAAACCTCAACGTCTCCCTGCTTTTTTTTGTTCTCAGTAACAAAAATAAGAATTTTCTCCTACAAACTTTGCCATATTTAGCCCAAGGTAATGGATGGGTGTGAGTAAAAACTTGCTAAATTAAAAGTAACTAAACTAAACCTAACATAAGAAGATGTAAACTTGCCACAGAAAATCTCTTCCTTAAAAAATAAAAAGTGTTGGAAAGCAAATTTGTACCATTCTTGAATTGCCACACAAAACTAATACATTTTGGCCATTTGTAATTTTATTTTTATTTTTTGAGTTGAATCATCTAAACAAAGAAATGTTAATTATTTAATTTATGAAAAAAGCTTATTATGGTCTTATTAAATGTTATTTTGTTTCTGTTTTTTTTTTTTCTGTGTGTGCTTGTAATCTTAAAGTGTGTTGCTTGAGGCACACTGACGAAGAGCATTACTGTCCACAGGAAGAGTGATGCTTGCTCTGTAGAGCTTGTTTAGACGCGCTAAATATTGTATTCGTTTCTGTTTTGTTCTTGGCCCCCGAAAATGGTCCCCGGGCCGCACTTTGGACCCTCCTGCTCTACCCAGAGACGTCACTGGTTTTCTTCTCCATCTCTGACGGTTCAAACTGCGATATGTTATTCATCTGAGCGCCTCCGCTGGTATTGTTCTGCAGCTAAAGGTTTTTATTGATTTAACACGAGCCCCTTCTGACTGCAGCCTGATCCTCCAAGCTAAGCCTTTTCACGAAACACTGCACACTTAGTGTCCCGCATGCTCCAAGGTCAATAAAAGCCTGCAGACTGAAAGGCGATGGAGGAGGCAGCGCTCTGCAGACAAAGTTCAAAGAAGGATTTTCTTTTTCTCTTTCTGTGATTAAAGATGTGCGTCGGAGTTCAGTTTGAAAAGAAAATAAAACCTTGGTTAATATTTGGTGTTGGAGGGAAAAGGTTGACTTCTGCAGAGGCGCTACTCTGTTTTAGTTCAGAGTTTATTTTATATTCAGAGCAACCGCTTTCTTTTTTTACCTTAATTTCTATCAGAAAACAGAGTCAGCTCAATGAACACAAACTCATCCTTGTGAAAAAGATCTTTTATTTAAAGTAAATAAAAACCTAAAGCTCATTTTCTTCTGCTCATTTTTTCTCTTTTCTGCTTTTCAGTCTGGAAAGGAAAAATAATTTTACACTATTGAAAACCAAACATTGATCTAATTGGTTTGGTCTCGTTTTGTTGTAAACTTTCTGTTTTTCAACAACAGTAAATTGATTTAATGTAATCACAGTTTTGCCTTTTTAAATCAGGCAGAGCAAAGTTTGTATTAACAAGCAATTAACAATAACCCTGAAATTAAAACCTGCATCTATTTTTATTGAAATTTTAAACTGAAAGCGTAACTCCGCCCCTAGAGAAATCTGGAAAAATTCCCCCTAAAGTGGGCGGAGCCAGCATGCGGGGGCGGGGCTTAGAGGGTGTGGTCAGGACAAAAGAAGCAATGTTGCTAACTTAGCCACTTTGTCACTATATTTAGCAACTTTTTAAACCGTATAAAAAGACCTTTTCTCTAGAAAGCAACTAGCAGCAAATCCACCGACATTTTTCTGTGCCGTTGTGACGTGAAACACAGATCACTGCAGAAATGGACCTGAATCAGCAGAACTATGGAACTATGGAAATGGTATTAATCAAACTCCTGATGTGTGTCAGAGTGAGATGGTTTTACACCAAAACGCTCGGCTGTGTGGCATAGACATCAATTGAGCTCTACCATTGTAACCAATAGGAAAAATCAACTGCAGTACCACCATCCCACCTAAAGAGGGCAGCAATGAAATGGTTTTCAGCAAAAATATTACAGAATGAAATAAATTTACAATAAAATATTGAAATTTACACGGAAATATAGAGATAGAAACTATAAGGACCAATTTATAAAGTTCATCTGCAAACAAAAGTAAATTTTTTGATTAGCTTCTCTCCAAAGAAACGATACTTTAGAAATATTGTCCAATTCTGTAAGAAAGACTTTTGTTTTCATGTCTTTTATCAAAAAGGGCTTAAAACATTTTTGACTTTAATTGCTTTACTGGTTCATTGGTTCTCTTTTCAAATTATAAATCAGTAATTTAATCCTGTAATGTCTGGGTAACACTTCATGAACATGTAGGAGTCTTTGTGAATGTTTGTGTTCATCAAAATGTTATTTGGTAAATAATGACACTTTTAAGTTGACATTGTTTAAAATGTCTTTGTTATGACATATTGACATGAAACAATAAATCATAACCTGTCAAAAATATGTAATAAGATGTATCAACTATCAAACTTTTAAAACGTTACCTGTTTACATGACATTTGTTGTCATTGTCCACTCTACTCAAGTACTGAGTAACTGATCAAATTATCAATCGTTTAATATTTAAAAATTACATCATCAGACAGACCAAAATATAAGTTAAATGGAAGTTTTGATATTTTAAATACAAAATTGGCAATAACTTATATGAGTAACTAAGGAAATAACAAAATCAGGCAAAAGAAAAGAAGTAAGTTCTTTGAATAAAAAGCGTGTGAATCTTTAAGAAAAGCTGCAGGTGTGTGTCTGTGTTTGGTGACATTTTGGTTTAAACATGTTTGTTGGCTGCTGGTGCCTCTCCAGCTAATTTTCCGGGCGAGAGGCGGGGTCACCCTGAACAGGTTGCCAGTCTGTCGCAGTGTTTCTGTTAGAAATGTATTGGATCGAACCGGGCCTTACGCCACGCCGCTATCAGCGACAGAGATCCGATCAGGTTCCATCAGGATTATTAAAAAACATCTCACATGTCCCAACAGCAAGCAGAGCCAGAAACTCCCGCCTGCGTCTGGCCGCGTGTGTTTCAGCAGATCGCCTTGTCAGTCAATCAGTCAAGTTTATTAGTACAGAACATTTCAGCAACAAGGAGCTTTACATCATAAAACACAAAAATCAACAATTGAATTTTTACCATCGTTTCAAAAGCAGCTTTAACCAGGTGAGTTTTAGTCAGTGTTTCAGCTCTTTTTCAGTTTTTCTTGGAAGTTTTGTGGCACGTAGAAGCTGAATGCTACTTCTTCATGTTTGGTTCTGGTTCTGGAGATGCAGAGCAGCATCTCCAGAAGATGAACAGCAGCAGATCTTTAAGCCGTTCAGTGATTATAAACTAACAGCAGTATTTTAAAGTCTATTCTCTGATCTACGAAGACACTGTTGCAGTAATTAATGATACTGGATCTCATTGAGACATTAGTCCTCTTCAGGTGACAGAAGACCAACTTTGTAACCGTCTTTATGTGGCTCTGAAGGTTCAGGTCAGAGTTTGTCCTGATTTTTAGCTTCCAGCTGTAGTAACTGAAGCGGTGCTGACTCTAGGTTGTTTCTCTCCAGGTCCAAACATAATAGCTTCAGTTTTGTTTTATGAGGCTGATCGGGTTACTGCGCTCCTGAAGATCCGTTTACAGCGGTGTCGTTGATCGGTTGGGTGAGCTGCTGCTGTTTCCATGGCGTTACGTTGATTCAGAGGGAAAGCCATGGAAAAGCATTCACTGACACGCGAACAGCTGGAAGCGGAGCGCGCTCAAAGTCTCGTCCTCTGCTTGTTATTCCAGCCTTTCACTTTTAAATCTGAGTTGCAGTATTGCTTTCTATTGTTGGAGAAATCTCATCTCCCCACAACAGAAAACAACCTCCCAACACGACCACAAGCCGATAGTCAAATACACAAACACTTCCACATGCTGACCCAGGCTCATTCAGCTAATGTGTGTCTGCAGCAGCCCGTGGTTAATAACTGTGTTTGTTCTCTCTGCAGATGCCGGGTCGGGATCGGGAGATGATGGTAAGATTACTCACCTTATCCGTCCTCCTACTCCTCCTCTGCTCCAACTCCGCATACGCTGCTGCTGCTGCTGCTGCTTTTCTTCAATATGCTTCTCTTTATGTTCTTCTCTGTGACATGAAAAGTTTTATTTTCCTCACGTTGAACACAACTTTACCTCCCGATAAGTTTAGTCTGTGCGGTTGAAGTCATTGAAGCTCTTGAGACTTTATGACTCAAGAGTCATTCGTAGTTTAATTTGCTGAAATGGTTCAGTTTTACCTGCTTTTCATCAAACTCCTGGAAACTGTCGACCTTGGCTTGGAAATTTGATGACAGTTTCTGACTCACAGATTTTCGCCCAAACTCTGATGAGACGAATCCGCGTTTCATAAAACACTCGCACCAAGACGGCCCACACGCAAAGTCATTTATATTCATCTCCATGGCAACTACCACGGCATTCAGACGTACCGGTCCACGATTGGTTTTATTCTCCTCAGCTTATTTAAGTAAGTATTCATGTGAAAATCATAAGTAAGTGCAGTCTGGAAAACACGATATCTGAAGTCCATTAAGACAGGACCTGAAGGTTAGAGAGATTAGAAAAATATTCAAGAGCTCCACGCCACATGCCAAGTTAGCATGTTAGCATGTTAACTGTTTTCACCCACTTCAAAATAAGAGCATGACTGTAAAAGGCTAACTACCTGAAGAATTTAATAACCAAAACTTTAACATCGATTTCAAACTTTGCTCAACTGAAAGTTTACAAAACAACAAAATAAATTTAGGAGAAGCTAAGTGCGCTTGACATTATTAAGGTTATCAGATGTGCTAAACTGCTAAGCTAAAAATGAGTTCTGCTATTAGCGTGTTAGCGGACGTATACCCTCTGTTTTAGTCATATGATCAGAGCGCGTGAAGATGGAGTCCAGCTGTAATCCCTGACCGATTGCTCTAAAATCAGGGCTGATGTTTTTCTCATTAGCTTTCTGAGTTAGCGATGGTTTCCTCTGACGAAAAGCTGCAGCCGGAGTAACTTTGCATTAAAACAACACTGAATGTTTCTGAGAACCTCAGAGTGAGAGGTTCATCAGATGAAATGAAGCTTTTGAGTAAATTAGTGCTTTAGAATGTAATAGTAAAAATTAATTTAGGAGAAGCTAGGTTCGCTAAACGTCTTCAAAGTTAGCAAAAGCAAAAGATAAAAATGAGCTGGAACTGAAGCTGATCCACATTTGACACGTTGTGATGAGTTTTGTATGCATTTCTACAGCCTGCACATAAACTAACAAGTTGCTTTTAAACCCGGTCGAGCTTCTAAAGGACAAATATTCATGTTTTATGTGCAGATGTGTAACGACTGTAGGTGAATGCTTATGTGTGACGGATGTGTTAGCCGACACGTCTGGCTCCTGATGCAGCCGGGCCAGTCGACCGGCTGATTGCGCTGCGTTTGCTCGGGCGAAGCAGCTTCTCTGCCGGGGAATTTGCTCGGCCTTGTTGCAGTTGTCAGTCAGTGAAGGTGCTTCTTGTTTCTGCTGCAGACTGTTCGCACAGAGGGAGGACATGACACTGCTCACAGGTTTATTTCATGACCTCGATTATTGTCTCGTCACTTGGCTTCATTTCCCACCGTAATGCAGAAGGAAGCAGGGAAAAGGTTATTGAAACGTTTAAATTCTCAAGTCTCTACAAGGTAATAGTTTTGTTTAAGGTCTCGGCTATCGTTAAACTGTTCTCATGAAGAAGCTATTATCTTAAGGTCTGGATCTGATGAAGGTATGGAGCGATTTAAGACAGGATGTGTGAGTTTTCAGTCTCAGGAAAGCTTCTGGTTGGTAAATCTTCCTAAAAGAAAGGAATGATGAATGGATGTGAAGAGGAATCAGAACATTGGCGGGAGGAGGCACCGGATGAAAGATGAGAAGCATAAGGGAGGACGATATATTGGATTGTTTTGTGGTTGAATTAGATTTAACGGTAATGAAATGAATTTGAGTGAACTGGACAGAAGGGTTCTCAGGTGGAAAAAGGTGAAATATTCCCTCTGGGTCAGGGAGCGAGTTGGAGCTTCCTGGAGAATCAAATGTTTAAACCTCTAAATTCAAGAATTCAACCCTCACTTATGGTCAACATTTGTGGATCACAATTCAAGATCTTGATTATAAAAAGATAAAATGAGTTTCCTTGGAGAACTCGATGGATAATTTCCCCATCTCCTGGTCATTCTTTAAGTTCTTCCTTAGGGAGTGAGAGAGAGAAACTCTGGAGGTTTCAGAGATAAACAGTTTAAATTGAATCCATCTTTGTAGTAGACTTATGTGGCTTTGGTTTTATTAGTTAGAATAAAAAGACTCTTTTTGTGTCATTCCACCATGAAGCAATGATTCCTGTTTAGTCCACTTTAATCCAACTCCAGTCTGTTTGTGTAGAAAGTCCAGTTCATTTGAATTTAATCGGCCAAAAAACTGAACTCTGGTTTGCCTACAAACTTCGGTATCGGCTCGGTTGAAATGAACTCTGGTTCGGTTTGAATGTATATGTGAACGCCAAGTGGACCAGATACTGGTCCAAAAGCAGGAAGTGGACTACAGCATTCTGGGCAAAACAAACAGTCAAAACAAACGTGCTAGCCTAGCGCTAACAGGTGAAATGGCTCGTGGTCTTTTACTAAAAACAAAAGAGAAATCCTACAATCGCTGAAATCCAACGACACTTTACATTTTAAGTAGAAGGAAGTTGTGCTCAGTGTCTTTAGAGGTTTTAGTGTTGTTTTCTTCAGTGGTTCTTGGTGCAGCGCCCCCACAGGTGAGGAGGGGAACAGGTGTTAAAGGGTTTGGTTGGTTTGACTGAGAGCAGAGAGAAAGAACCACAGCAGCTGGAAATGTAACAAATGTTGCAACTTTCCCCCCCAACTGAACCAAATCTACCACATTATCAAGTGTGAAAACGGCCTTAGCAGCTACAGGGAAATCCCTGGTGACCAGAGTAGAGCATTCAACTGGATAAAAGCTGCTCCACATAGAGCTTTGTGAGATACCTTGAGTTTCTGAAACTTGATGCGGTCGGCTAACGGCCTGAGAAACTGACCTGTTTTGGCAAATCAAATGGTCTGCATAGAAATTAAACATGTTAAAGTTAACGGGAGCGTTAGCGACTCCAACTGTCCGACCGAGATAAACCTGGCGTGTGTTTAGTTCACAGCAAGGGAATGTTATGAATGAGACAAGAAGTGAGATGCTATGTTTCCATCCAATTTGTCATGCAAATTCTGAATGAACTTTTAAATTGTTGCAAGAAAATAAAAGGTGAATTTGTCGTGTTTCCATTTACTGGTTTGGAGCGAATCAACAGGCTACAGAGAGCGTAATGTCATCAGATGTTAGCGCTACGCCTGGCTGTAAGAAACAGGAAGTAGAGGTTGTGAACTAGCAACGACAACGCATCTCAATAAATGAACAGAGTCCCCCCCTCCGATTTGGATGTTTGTGCCTCTGGTAAGGCACAGAGTTTTGCTACATTAAATGTGTTTCCATCTGTGCATTACCTCCATCTCAAGTGAGTGTATTTAACTTTGTTTTTGCAAGATTGAGGAAGTTGTTTAAAATTTTTGTTCCTATCAACCATTTTTAATGTGATGCTTCAAAATGTGTCAATATGTTGGAAAAACAGACGGCTAAAATCAGCACACATGCTGATATTCCGCAGTTTATTTGCATATGCAGCTCCTGCGTTAGCTGTGGTGCATTTGAGCTTCATTAGACTTGAACACAAGAAACAGAGAGATTGAAAGAAGAGATAGAAATGGAACGAAGCGATAGAGAAACAAAAATATGGTCTGAGGCCGAGGGGCTGTTGATGTAAAAACGCTGCAAAGCTGATAACAGAGGAGAGGAAATGTAAGGCTGAGATTAAAAAACCTCCTACACGTATGTGAGCTGGACACGGAGGCAGGAGCAGGACGAGCCCACTCATCGTGACACCGGCGTTCCCATCATGCTTTGTTTGTCATGCTGCGTCGCTCTGAGGATCCCGTCTTAATAAAACTTAAAAACTGAGAGGAAACGGAGCATGCAGACTAAAAACACTCAGCAGCAAAGTTAAAAATGGTTGATCAGTTATTCTCTGCTTGGACGTTGTTTTCAGCTGGAAATGCAGTGACGTCGTGGAACAGTGACGTCATACAGTTTCGAATAAAACTGTACAAAACGTTACAGTTTTATAGCATCTCAGGACTTTACTCTGTAGATTTAATAAATTAGTTGCCTTTTAAAGTTTTTAAACATTTTCACCTTGAAGGATTCTTAATAAAACCAAAAAAACGACAAACAACCCCAACCATCCTCTTCATGTGACTGTCTTCAGTCAGAGGCTTCTTCAGATTCACTGTAATACAGACTGCTACTGGAGCGCTTTCCTCCCAACAGCCACCACCTTCTACAACGACTCAGCAGAATCTGAATTAATATGAGTTACGCCAACATTTAATTTAAAAAAAATTACATCATCAGACTGATCAAAATATAAGGTTAAATGGAAATGTTATTATTTTAAGGATCAAAACATTAATAATTAATACAAGTAACAAAATCCGGCAAAAGAAAAACTGTTTCCAGATCAGTTTCTTTCAGTAAAAAAACTTATGAAACTTTAACAAAAACAGCAAGTGTGTGTCTGTGTCTGGTGAAGTTTTGGTTAAAACATGTTTGTTTTTCTTTTGCTCAAGTAAGAGTAGCGGCACTTCATAATAAAATTACTCAAGTAAAAACACGAATCGATCATTCAGGAGGGAAACGGACAATTAGGAGACAACAGCTGAGGGGCAGAGAGTGTTTCTGCACCACAGGAGGAAACGCAAACAGCCTCGGTCCACATAGAGCGGGAGGAGAGGTCAGCGCAGGCGGAGGAAGCCTGCTGGTGCTTTACGAGCCGGGGGAGAAGGTTAAAGCAAGAGGCTGTAAAAGATGGCTTTGAGGGAAGCAGCAGTGGAGACCCATCCTGCTGAAAATCAAATATATTTTAACGGCTCGCCATAAATCCACACACATAAACTGGGATAAGCCAGGAAGTTGCCAGTTTCATTGGCTGCAGGCAGTTTGTCTGACTCGGGGTGTGTGTGTGTGGGTGTGTGTGTGTGTGCGTGGGTGTGGGTGTGTGTGTGGAGTAAAGCTGCAGAGCATGCATGGTTGCATTCATGCTTCAGAGTGTGTTCTCTTTTATTTATCTTTTCTCGCATCAGATAAGTGAGAACACGAGTCAGCTGTGCAGAGCGGAGAGCCGGCGGTCATGAGAGCGGTCACATGGTCTGACGCTTGTCCAAATCAAATTGTACAGTGGAGGGGAAATTGAGTTTCGCTCACATGATCACATGAAAAACGACTAAAGCTTTAAACGGAAGAAGGTTTCTGAAAATTCACAGATTAAAAGAAAACAACGTTAAGTCAAGTCTGATTCTCTCTGAGGCTAAAAAAAGACGGCGGCTCATAAAAACATTATATTGGAAGACAAGTGTATTTATTATCTATCCTATGGGTGTCCAAACTGCGGCCCGGGGGCCATTTGTGGCCCTTGAAGTGAATTTGTGCGGCCCCCAACTGCATTACAAGGATGATATTTTCAGTCATGTAGTTACATTGACTTGAGTAAATTTTTGGAAACTGTGAACTTTTAGGAGTATTTTTACTATGCTGTACTTTGAGTAATTTTATTATGAAGTATTTCTGCTCTTACTTGAGTACAATTTCTGGATTTTCTACCCAATGAATGAAAAACAAACATGTTTAAACCAAAAATTCACCAGACACAGATACAAACCTGCAGCTTTTAAGTTTCATCAGTTTTATATTGAAAGAAACTGATTTTGATCAAAAAATTGTTTTGTAATCATGTAATTTAAATTATTTTCATTTTGACCTTTCAAACACCAAATTTCCACTTAACTTTATATTTTTGCTCCATTTTATGCAATCTTTCAAATATTAAATGATTGATCATTTGATCATTTACTCAATACCTTAGTAGACTTTTTAGAAAATATTTTTTTTACTCTTGAGTAAAAATTTCACAATTGCATTGTTTCCATTCAATAAGAAATGCAGTTAAAACCACATGTGAGTAAGTTTTTTCACTCAATAAGTCAGTAAACAACATGGTGGCGACGGATGTAAACAGTTAAATAAGACATGTTGTTTTTATCAGCCATTCTAATCGGCGTGATGCAAATAAACTGTTTCCATTGCAGTTTTGCAAAATGGCTGAAAAACCGTCTCATGCAGCACAAAAGCTTCAAGAAAATGTTTTTTTATTTTAAATTGAAAAGGTACAAAAAAGTGAATTAATTTTTGTAATTCCAGTTAATAGAAACGCAGCTAATGTTGCCAACGCAGCGACTTTACTATTATATTTAGCAACTTTTCAAACCCAAAAAAATGTTTTGTTCTTTTAAATGTCATCATCAGTGATCATTTCTCCTCTGATAAAACATGGTGGGATTCTGACTAAAATAGAAAATCACAGAGGAATAAATTTAGCTGCATCTGGACTTTCACCTTATTTTATTGGACTGGTCCAACCGCATGAAGCTGCCGTCCACCAGACGACCTCCATCTTGTTTTTTATTCATTTCCTACTGCAGAGGAATATTAAGTCTAATCGACTATTCCCACTTCCATCATCTTTCCACAGAACTAGAACCAGAAGTGGTTAGATCTCATCTCCCTCCAACGTTTGGATCTCGTTTTTATTAGTTGATAAAAAATATGAATATGTTTTTTCATAGTTCTGGTCAATAATGCCATCCATCCATCCATCCATCCATCTTCTTCCGCTTATCCGAGGTCGGGTCGCGGGGGTAGCAGCTTCAGAAGGGAGGCCCAGACTTCCCTCTCCCCAGCCACTTCTTCTAGCTCCTCCGGGGGAATCCCGAGGCGTTCCCAGGCCAGCCGAGAGACATAGTCCCTCCAGCGTGTCCTGGGTCTTCCCCGGGGCCTCCTCCCGGTGGGACGTGCCCGGAACACCTCACCAGGGAGGCGTCCAGGAGGCATCCTGACCAGATGCCCGAGCCTCAACTGGCTCCTCTCGATGTGAAGGAGCAGCGGCTCTACTCTGAGTCCCTCCCGGATGACTGAGCTTCTCACCCTATCTCTAAGGGAGAGCCCAGCCACCCTACGGAGAAAACCCATTTCGGCCGCTTGTATCCGCGATCTCGTTCTTTCGGTCATGACCCAAAGCTCATGACCATAGATGAGGGTGGGAACGTAGATCGACCGGTAAATCGAGAGCTTCGCTTTTTGGCTCAGCTCTCTCTTCACCACGACGGACCGGTACAGCGCCCGCTTGACAGCAGACGCTGCGCCAATCCGCCTGTCGATCTCCCGCTCCCTTCTTCCCCCATTCGTGAACAAGATCCCGAGATACTTAAACTCCTCCACTTGGGGCAGGACACCCCCCCTGACCCGGAGAAGGCACTCTACCCTTTTCCAATAATGCATGAATTTTTATTTATTTCTTCTGTCGATTTCATTTAGAAAAGAGGAATATTTGTTGAAAAATGTTCGTCAATGAAAGCACAGTTCTGTTATTCCCACTTAGATGTCTGAATAAATATGTTGATATTAATTATACTTGAACATTTAAATGCCTTTCAAACAGAAGAATATTCAAAAAACAACTTAGTAACGTCATTAAAACCTGTATAGATTTGGACCTTATCTGTCTCCGTAGTTGTTGAAGAAAACAAACCATCCATCCTTCCTGTACAAATAGCCCATTCAGACCAAATTAATCACAACCCGTTTAGGAAGAACTCGCCCTGTAGAACCTCTGTTAATCATTCCGCTTTAAAGCCCCCAGATGCGCATCCAATCTGAGTTTTCTTGGTTTATTAATGCTTATAAACATCATTTGATCCAAGGCTCTGGTTGTGAGTCAGCAGGACTCCGCCGCCGGCAGCCTGTCCTGACCTGACCTGACCTGACCTGACCTGACCTGACCTGACCTGACCTGACCTGACTCCAGGTCCGATCCCGATGCTCATCCAAACCAATTGCTTTGTCAAGGTCAGAGCTGCCATTTCCCCAGTAAATGGTAAAGAACAGCTCCATTATGACTCCTCAGTGGAGTCTAATTACCAGTATTTACATCCAGCTCTAACCTCTCGCTGCATTTCCTTTGGAAAAATAACTTTTAAATGTAACATGAAGATCTTTTTCTCTGTCTCCACTGTATGTGTAACATTTATTTTCTGTGCCTGTTGACTAATGAAAAGATGAGCAGAGTATTGGGGCCTAATTGAAATACAATAGCCTGACTGAGGTAATTAATCCAATGATCAGACCCACAATGCTATGGATTTGCCAGCACTTCATTAGTTTGAATTAAGGAGCGAGGCTCCGCTGTGGTGCGATTATGAATTCAATATCAATTGATCTTCCTCCGTTGGAAGCAGCCCACAGAAATAACCTTATGAGGAAGCAAAAAATAACACTTTATTGTTTTATTGGCTTTTAAAATATGGTCGATGAATCTTAAGGTGCCCAAAGCACCTATATTAAGAATAAATGGAAGAATAAAATGGCTAATTTCTGCATCTCTGGTGGATTTCAATATAGAGGGATCCATGGTAAGCTAAGCATGTGCTGTAATTTTTCTATTAACCTAAAAGTTGTTGTTTGTCTGTGAATTGTAAAAACTCATAATAACTTCAAAAATCACATATTTTTATTATATTTTTTACCTGCGGAGGTCACTGTTTTATTCACCTGCACAACACATGCTAGGCTGATGACGCGGGTTGATTATAGTGGGCTGGAAACCATTGGAAGAAGCTAACACCATTAGCTACAGCTAACATCATTACCTGGAACTAACAGCATTAGCAGGAACTAACATAAAATCAAATCAAACTGGCAGATAATGAATGGATGATTAAAGTGAAAGTTGAGAAACTGTTTTGATCCTGATGCTAACTGTAAACAGCTCTTTGTAGCAAACATTCTCCTTCTGGGTTAATTTCCATAAACTGCAGCACAAACACCAACGTTTTTGGCCCACTCTCTTCCTCTTCGTCTATTTCCCCTCATCATTTCTGCATCGCCTTCTATTTCAACTCACTCTGGTTCAAATTGAAGGGCTGAAGGTTATTTAATGCTCACATATTACTGTTTTGACTGGACAGTGGTGGTATCCATCCATCCATCCATCCATCCATTCATTCATTCATTCATCCATTCATTCATCCATTCATTCATTCATTCATCCATACAAACTTATATGAAAATGTGTTAGTGATGTCTAAGAACAATCAGCTTCAGTGCCAGTGAATAATGGCCTTATGTAGATATTAATCGATCAGACCAGCTGATTAATCGATCAGACCAGCCTGCATGCCAGCCTGCATGCTAGCTGCAAAGCACCTAGCATGCATTATCTGCAGAGAATTTATTTTAGTATAAACATCATGGCGACATCCATGTGACAATATTTTATGCCAATTTATTAAAACAAAACATCTGCGTTGTTCCTACACCTGAAATAAGCGTTTCTCAAATAAACTCTATTGTTACAATTAATCATTGATCCTTTAAAATACGGTTTTAACACATTTAGTAATAATTTTAGTAATAATTGTCCAAGAAATACCAAAATGTAAAATGGATAATTCAACCATGTCATCAGTCTCCATTCCTCTGTTCACTGAAGTACCGTACTGTAGGGTGTTTCCATTAAACCACGTGTCAAATTCAAGGTCCGGGGGCCGAATGCAGCCCGCCACAGCTTCATATATGGCCCTATAGAAATTTTTAAAATTTAAAAAATCTTTTTACCCCTCCAGGGGGCTTTTGTGGGCTCTAGTGTCCCTTATATGACAGTAGGCTGACAGGAAACGGGGAAGACATGCGGCAAATGTCGTCTGGTCCGGGAGTCGAACCCGCGACGGCCGCGTCGAGGACTGAAGGCCTCCAAACATGGGTCGCGCTAACCGCTACGCCACCACGCCACACCCCGGTGGAAACTATTTTATCAGTCAAACCAAAGATTTCAATTTCATGCAAAGTCAACAGATTCCAAGCATGTTTTTGCGCTAATTCATAATTATGAGTTTCTTGCAAACTTTCTACAAAAATGTTCAAAATCATCAGATTTAAGCGATGCTAATTCCCACCTGCAGGTGGCAGTGTTTCTTACTGCCACTGCTGCCTCAGACATACTTGATGTCAGGTTGTAGTCTGGGATCGACGTGGAGAGTGGCAAAAAGTCTCACGTAAGCTTAACTATCGTAAAATTCCTTTCAAATCTTTCTAAATTAGCACCACAAAATCACAAAACTATCGCAGCATGCTGGAGGGACAGATCAGGGTGAAAAGACGTTGATATTTTAACAGTTTCTTCATAGGTTTTATCAATGCATTCTGCCACAACCGGCCCTTTTAAGAACATTAATTTTTTAGCTACGGAGCTACAACCTTTAGCAGGAGCTATATGTTAACGACTCTCCGTATTTCTATTCACCACTTAGTGCTTTCACTCAGTGTATTGTAGATCGATACAGTGAGTGAAGGAGCTAATCATTTCAATCTAAGCAATAGAATAAAATAAAATAGAAAGCGAATGTTAATGCAGCAGCCTGACCTTTGGTTCCCCTGCTGATCGCTCCATCTAACAGCCTCCAAAGTGACGAGCTGCTGCCCCAGTCACACAGCTATCGCTATGGTAACCACGTTAGAGGTTTAGGGAAGTGAGTAATCTAATCTTCCCACTTTGTGGCACAGCGATAAGGCTCACCACCACCAGCCCGCCCATGTCTGGGTGTGTGTGTGTGTGTGTGTCTTATTCGGTTATTCCACGCTGCAAATCTCCCTCACACAGAAAGCCTATGGAGCCACTTTGTTCCCGTTAATAAGAGGAAGACTCCGGTTAAAAAGTCCGAACCCGGCTGAAGTTGACATTTGGCACCGATGTCTTCAGCATCACGGCAGAACTTCAGCCTTAAATAAGTTTAACATTTTCATACAAATGACTGATTGCTCATCTCTGCACTCATATCCAGCCGTCATATGATTGCATTTGTTTTTAAAAGATGAGATGCCTGCAGAGGAATGAGAATGATGACTGCAGGTGTATGAGACATTTATTCTGGTAACTTTCTGGAAGAAAGTACTTTTATCAGAGTAATATTATTATGAACTAATCCTACTTGAGTAAAATTTATAGCTACTTTACTAAATGAAAAACAAACAAGTTTCAACCAGAAATGAAGACATAAAGCCACACACTGAGTTTATGTCAAAGTGAGACATCCTGTTTGTACTCCAGCTTTGTAGCTCCCTAAAGTACAACTTGGAGGTCCATCCATCCATTCATTCATTCATTCATTCATTCATTCATTCATCCATTCATTCATTCAGTCATTCATTCAGTCATTCATTCATACAAACTTATATGAAAATGTATTAGTGATGTCTAAGAACAATCAGCTTCAGTGCCAGTGAATAATGGCCTTATGTAGATATTAATCGATCAGACCAGCTGATTAATCGATCAGACCAGCTGTTTAATCGATCAGACCAGCTGTTTAATCGATCAGACCAGCTGATTAATTGATCAGACCAGCTGATTAATCGATCAGACCAGCTGTTTAATCGATCAGACCAGCTGTTTAATCGATCAGACCAGCCTCCGTCCTCAGTGGTCCGGATGGTTCTGCTCTCCATCCTTTGGTTCCCATCATCCGTCCTTCAACATGTTTGGAGGTAAATGTGGATTTCTCAAAGTCTCTTTCCCGCTTATGTGCGATAATAAACCAAAACACAGACCCACTGTTGCCATGACAACCCCTCACCTTCAAAAAAAGACGAATACTCAACACCAAAGCACCAATGGGAGTGAAATTACAGCAGGATGTAAAGTTTCTGATTGTTTTCAGTGTTTTTTGATTCCTGATGTGGTAACAGTCAGATACTGACTGCTCAGGCAGAACCTCGTCATTTACTGCGATTTCTAGAAGCGCTAACAGAAACAAGCAGCAAAATGAATGGAGGAGGTGTTTTAATAAGCTGTTCATCTTTAAATACACCATTAAAAAATAAAAAAGCAGCATAAAAGCTCGTCGATGCCATTTAGGAGATTGCGTTTTAATTCCATCATATTTGAGCTAATGGCGGTGAAATGAAGATTGTTGACGGGGAAAACGAAGCGGCCTGTGAGTTCACTGCGGCATCGGAGAGCGGGCCTTTTATTGAAACACAGAGCAGAGCGCGGAGCAGCGGCTCGGCCGATAAGCCTTTCTTTTGGCACGGGGGATAACGGCGTAATCTGGGCCGAGAGGGAGAGGATCTGCAAATGAGATGGAGGCAAAGTCGTTGGATCCCTTCATCCACGCAGGTTCTCCGCTTCCATTCCCATCTCTCACCTCGCCTGCTTTGCTGTTTCTTTATCTCTCCATGGGAACGTATCCAATCATGCCACTCTGAAATTATTACTGAGATTTCCTCTATCACTCTGCGTGTGTGTGTGTGAGATGAATTAGAGCGAGGTTCAGGCCGGGTGTCTGAAAAGTGTGACGGACGCTGATGAGAGCCGCCAGGTCACCTTTCGGTCCAGCCCTCCCTCCTGCCGGCTCCAGGGGATTTTATTGTCTTTTTTTTTTTCATTTCTTGAAAATAATGGAACCGAGGCAGAGAGAGAAAACCTGTCAGGGGAGCGGTGAAGGATCGCTGCGAATCGAGGCAGATATTGGGGTGGGAGAGATAGGAGGATTGGGATTATACTCTGTGTGTAATAGCAGGATTTGGCTGGGATTAAAAGAGAGAACAGAGGAGTCTGCTGGGAAGTTTAGGAGGGAATGTCAACGATTCGCGTGCGTCAGAGACCAACTCAGCATGAATATGCAGCAGGTTCATGTTGACAGAAAACACTCCAGATAATAAGACAACCAACAAGCTTCCATGTTAAACATCAACATTTCAAACTGGATCATAATGCCTCTAATACGTCATGACAGACAAACAATTCTTCTCTCTGTTTTTGCATTTTCAATAATTTTATCTGTAAGGTTTAAACTTCTCTAAGGGTTATTTCTTTTGGAGAGTTTTCCAACTTCATAGTCCTGTAGATTCAGTTCGATTGGGACCAAAACTTCAACATTTTTACATTTTCAGCTGCTGTAGTTTTCTCTTACACTTACTGTACCTAAACTAATTGAAAAACCTGTTCCTCTCCTCACCTGTGGGGGCGCTGCACCAAGAAGCACTGAAGAAAATGAAAAAGAAACCTCTGAAGAAGACACTGAGCACAGCTTTCTTCTTCACATCACTTCTGCTACCTTACTCTCCACAAACCTCTCTCCTCCATCAGCTGTAAGTCAGCTACTTCTTCTTCTACTGGGCTGATTAGTTAGAGCACTGCTGCCACCTGGTGACCGGAGGTTTATTTATTCTGATTCTAAAAAGTATTTCTACTTTTCTACTTCTCCACTACTTAAAAAGTATTGGTTGTTTTCCTGGATGTTTTCACTGTGACTCTGTCATGGTGTCCACGTTGATTTTCCTTCGGTTTCTGTGTCTCAATTATCGATTATTGAAACCCATCATGGTTCAAGTCATCTCCAAAGCACTAACTAATCTATGACAGCGTTGTAATGGCGTTAAATATAAACTGCAGCAAACTGAATGCTGAAATGAAAAGAAAACCAATGTAGCCCACCTTTTTTGGATAATCCTTTAAACTTTTTTAAAGGATTATCCAAAAAATAATCCTTTAAAAAAGGACTAATCTAAATGTTGATTAGACATGGAAAAAGTTTTCAAATGATTTATCAGTTTCCATCTGAAAAACCCGGCCTCTGCTAATAAAGCAGGTTTAGCTGCTGCTTCAGTTTCCAGCTGTACAGACAAAAAGGAGGGACGGATAAAGAAGACGAGGAGAAATAATGAAGGCAGAGAGAGGAGAGGAGGGGAATAACAGAGGAATAAGAGCTGCTCCTCCGTACCTGTTTCAGTTGTTCTCTTGGTGGCTGAAGAAGAACATTTTCTCATTATCTCCTCCATAATTGCAGCCGTTATTACTATTCTGCTGATGCTCGGCAAGGCCGTAAAATCCAACCACTGAGCTTCATATGGATCCAATATTCACAGCTCAGGTTTAATATCCTCTGGACAGCTTGTAGCTATTTGTTGGTTTGTCATTGGTTGATTTACGCCGGCCATTTATACAGTCTGCATTGATGGTGAGGCGGATGATCTGCAGCTGTTTACCTGAACGGATCGATGAAGTTTCTCTGATTATAACTTCCATGGTACACAATATGCAGAAAAAGATAAATATGATCACTGATCAAATGGTTGAATATTTTTCCCACATTAAATGACAAAATGTTTCAACGTTTTGCCAATGATAGAGCAGAAATGACCAGAAGCTTCAGCTGGACCTGGATTTAATCCCAGCTCTGATGGCAGTGACAGATTAAACGCTACACAGACAGCCATTCATGCTCTCACACAACTAATCCGACACGCAGTATGGTGACCTTTGACCTTATGTGCATGATCCTGGGGAAAAAGTCGACTGTTTAGGAGTTTTTTTCAGTAGCTAGTGATATGTTCAAGTTAATCTTCATTTTAAAAGTCCAGAATATGTCCACATTTTGCTAAAGAATTGGGCCATTATTACAGTGTGGAAAAAAACTCCATGATGCAGCAAATAAAACAGCTTTGACTAAATGAATTCATCTAGAAATTAAAGCTTTCTTCTCAGACCCACAGAATAATTCTGCTGTTGAAACTCAGTTTTATTACATTTAGCATTAGTTTACACAGAATATCATACTGCTATTAGCTTACACTAAACACCATGTTGATATGGCATTGTGTTGGTATAGGACTTTAGCATTAGCCAATGCTAATGTTTGAGTAGTTCTTTAGGGTTAGCGCAGCTAGCCTTTTAGCTTGTGGTGCCTACCGTGAACATCCCATCATAAAAGCAGTATTGAGAGCTTGGCGAAGCCTCCAGGTTCTCCAGATTTCAGTCCAGTCCATCTGATCTGTTGGATCCAAAGTCCAATTTGTGGATCTAATGGAGTCCAGGTCCAGCTGGATCTGGAGGTTTTAACCACAAAAACAGATCAGGACAGCGTTGTTCATAATGTTATGCTGTATTGGAGTTTTACAGGAGCATGTTAGCAGCAGTAGCAACAGTTCCATTATTTTGTTTTTATACGAGAATCGCAACCCGTGTTGTTCCCGTATAAATCTAAACTTAAACATATTGATGTTTCCAGTGCAGCCCAGAATCTTTTCCTCTCAGCCAGTCATCACACAGCCACGCAGCCCGTTCTGAATCTTTGCATCGGCGCCGTAAATGAGCTTAGCGCTCGCTCTCTGGAGGCCGGCGGCGGCGTGCTCCGTATATAAAACGTCTGAAGGCTGTTTATTTGCGGGTTTCGGTGCTCGTCTCAGGAGGAGCGGGTGAATCCCCTCGTGGCGTTAAAGACTCTGCGCGTGCCGAGCGCTTTGTGTTGTGAGAGCAGAACTTTGACGCTTCGCTTTGGGAGAGCGTGGCGCGGCTGGCGGTTTGTTTACATCACAGGAGCAGATCACTTTGCGGCTTGTAATGGAAGATTGGCGGAGGGGCAGTTCACTTGTTTATTTACTCGCTGAAATTGCATTTGCAGAGGCGGTGCGGGAGTGCTGCATGATGGGAGGGAAGCCTCGTAATATTACAGCAAATTATGGCGGGGATTAACTACCTCAGCACTGATCTTTGAGCTTTGAGTCGTATGAAAGAAAACATCAAAACATTACTGAGTGTTGTTTGTTTTGCTCCTTTACTTTCAGGAGTCTTTTGATGAGAGTCTCTCGGGACCAACTTCTAAACCTAAACTACTTTCTAAAAAGAAGATTTCCATTTTTATTGCTCTTAAACTTACAGCAAATCAATAAATCAATGCTGCAGTTTAGCTGTAAAATTCTTAATTTCTGCACTGATTATTAGATTTGACTGACACAGCTGAACAGAGCAGCTTAATTAAGCTGACAGGTTGATTATCAAGCCTCCGACTGTGTGGTTTTCTAATCTTATAAGACAGCTTGATGTGTTTATTTTATTCTTAACTAAAATCAATCTTGCAGTGCACGGTTCACAGTCGAAGCATCACAATGTATGTGTCAAACTCGCCTTTTCTCATTTCATGCCCCTGCTGAGTTCCTCAAATTAGCAGAAAGGACCAACAGGAGAATGATGAAGCTCCGGCAGCGACGTTTCTACTGCAGGTGTTGATTATAAAAACTGAAATAATTAACACTTTTTGTTGCATCGATGTCTCAGACTCCATTGTTATGCAGTGATGGACACCTATCGCTTCACTGTGGGATCTCTGACTCCTCACTGGTTCATTTGAATGAGGTACATTTTGTCCGTTCTGGATTTTTTTTCCCAATAAAGACGGACTCAGTAGGTCAGACGCTGAGTAGAGACCAGAAACAATAAATATAAAAATCCTTCATGTTGGATAAAGGCCCTGCTCCTCTCTGCACTGACTTTCAGAAGGTGAATAATTTGCAAAAACTTCAATCACAGCAATCAGAGGAAGGAGCCGAGAATTTAAAAGTTTTCCTGCTTATTTAAATGGATATTTCCTTCTTTCAGGTGGGGTTAAATAACGGTTATTTTGAATAAATCGAGCTACTTTTTCTGGAGGCACCCAACTTCAAAACAGAGTGAACAGAGTTTGTTTTCTTTTAACCCTAAATAGGGATTGTGTCATCTTGAAAAATCTATAAAAAGTGCTAATCTTTCATGCAAAATAAAATGCGTTAAGACTACCTGGGCCAATTTTTTTTAAATAGAAAAAAAAAGAAAATTCTTATTAAACACTAGTGAGAAGTTGTAGCTATATAAAGCTGCGAGTTAGAACATAAAATCATTTTTTTTAAATACCATAGTCAGACTAGCCATTAGCTTGTCTGTACAATAGAACTGATCTTTGTTGATCTAAACTAGACGGTTATCGAGTTAATCAACCTGAGCTATCACTTTAACTGTTAATGATGAAAAATGAACTCATGAAATCAAAACTTCTGTAAGAAACGTGACAAAATGTTGAACCTGAAAAGGCTAGGCTAATAACCTTAGCTGATGCCTGAAGCTAATTAGCAACAATCATCCCAGCAGTAATTAGAAGCTGTGAAGTTAATTCTGTTTCAAGTAGTTTTATTTTTGTGAAACAAGTTTTATTTGAATTTAACACTTGACTGAATAAATATGTTTAGCTAGCCTACACTAACAGCTTCAGATTAGCTCAAATGCTAATAGAATTAGCAATGAATTCAGCTAGCATGCTATTTATGGAACTTTTCTTTCCCTTGTTATACAATCAAATTTGAAACTAAAATATTAAACGGTAATTTTACTGTATTTAAATTCTGTATATTACACCGATTTTAATTTTTCCGTTTCATATTTATTTATGAAATGGATATTTAGTTATTTCTAAAATCGCAGTAAGACTAAAATCAGCTCAGAAAATATGTTTAAATACATCATAATTTAACCCGTCCAGCCACCCTGAGTTTCTCCGTTAATGTAGCTGCAGCTATTACTGTTGCAGCTACATTATTACTGATAATATTACTATTATATTACTGATTACTGTTATGTAATCACAAAACTTCAGTGCATTTTTTAATTAGCTAACACAATTTTACTTTAATCAAACCTCAGTCCTCTTGTAATGTTGCTATATTCGGTTTAGTTTTTCGGAAGATACTGATATGATTGCTAACGCCATTGTTTGACATGGCAGACATCTTCCTCATGAGGAAGACCGACCTGCATGTGCTGATGTCAGCTATCGGTTCAGAGGAAGAAGTCTCAGTCGGACGGCAGCCAGGCTGTGAATTGGCAGTGCCTTGCTGCTCTCAGGTGGGGCTTTTCCCTTTTTAAGGAGCTAAATGAAGCGTGAATTTTTTAGTCCCACAAACAGCTGCACTGAAACTCCACTCCAAATGAATATTAACCTCTGTGAACCATGCATATAAATAAATCATGGCTTGCCAACAGGTCAGTGCAGTTCATGGCTCGTTTCTTTAGGAATGGACTCTCTGCTCTGTATAGTCTTATACATTTTCCCTCCACAGCACTGGCTGCGTTTTCTGCTCACCTGGTTCGGTTTCCAATTCTCCTCTGCCTGTGTATCTCTCCTAAGCCCCGGCCAATCCTCCCCGGTGGTCTTGTGCACACAAGATTAGTCTTTCCTCCTCCGCCTCTGAGACCAAATCCTGCCACTCTCCAGCAGCCGCCCGGCTGTCCGCGTCTCCACTCCAGAGCGCAGCGGCCCAACAGGCTGGGGGCGAGATTAGAAGTGGCATGTTGGGGGTTTGGCTGTGCAGCCGGCTGACGCGGCGCAGTGAGTGCAGGCTGGAGGCGGACGTTTCCTGAGATGTTCTGTCACTGCTGGAGCCAGCAGGTGAAAGGGGCAGAGCGGGTAGCGCCACGCTAAAGCCCGCAGCGTCGGTCCAGGTGAATGTCTTCTTCTTCTGCTCTGTAAAGTTGGTCCCAACAGCTGAAATAATAATTAAGCCTCCCTGCTGTCTGTTATAGTTTTATTCTCTTTGCAAAGTTGAAGTTGATGTTAGATTCTCACAGGAAGGAAAATGCAAAGACGTCATAAAAATATAGGACTTACCAACTCTATTTATAAAACAATAACAGCTGAAACAAACAAAGTGCTTCACATAACCAAATACTGAAAACATCATGTTTATAAAACTACGAGGTCAATTTTTTTTCTTCATTTTTTAAAGTCATATTTTCATAATGTTATTAATTTATAAAATATCACAGTTTCAAACTAAATATTAATTAACAAGCTAAACATTTAGCTTCACACTAAATATTTGGTTTGGAGCTAATTATTTAGCATCAAGATAAATATTTAACCTCAAACAAAATGTTTACATTTAGTTCAGAGCTAAATATTAAGTAAGAAAGCTAGACTTTTAGCGTAAAATTAAATATTTGGTTAGCAAGCGAAATGTTTAGCTTGCTAACCAGCTAGCTTGGTAATTTATGCTAGTCTCCAAAAAGAAATGAGAGAATTGTTGACTTGCACAAGTCTGGTTAATCTTTCCCAGGTTTCTGTCACATGATCAACTGAAATGAGCATCATTTAGTTTTTTTCAGGTGTGTGAAGAGATGAACAACCTCATTTGGTTTGACAGAGTGACTTATTTTCAGCAAAGCTTGTACTGAAAGCCTGTTCGGGTTTCTCAATGAAACAAGCAGGCAGATTTATTTTGCAGTCAAAGTGCCTGAAGAGCTTTTAAATGCCTCATTTCTTCTAAGTGGAGAAATGAAAGTGGACTTATTTTGGGGTGGCGTGGTGGGAGGGGTTGCATATTTGGACTCCATTCACACACAAAAGGCTCCTTAAGAGCAGCTTACCACAGCATGAAAGGAAATTTGTTATATTTATAGCTGTGATCGAGTAGAATTGACCATCTGCTTGAAGCACTCATAATTTAATAGTAGTCTGGAGCAATGCCAGTTTAATTATACACACAATCCTTACCTGAAAAGGATTGTGAAAAGTTACATTAAAGTTCCCCACTCAGGTAACCTCAGCTTGACACTGTTATTCATAATTTCCTCCACATGTGGCCCACACAGAGACAACAGCGTCTGAAGCACCGAGTTGCAGAACAAAAGCTTGAAATGTTTTTCAGAGCCGCTGACATGGATGAAGGTAAATCCAACTGGATTCAATATTTATGTAGCCACAATTCACAACAAATGTCTCATTCATTCACTTAGCGTTTTGAAGCAGACCTGATTCATGAGCAGATTCAGATTCCTCAGCAAGCATGTGGCGACAGTAGAAAGGAATGACTCCCTCAGAATCATACTGACCAATGCTAATGCTAGCAAATCTGTGCTAATGGACAGCAGAGGAAGTGGGAAATCCAGCATATGCATGCTAGTAGCCTTTCCAAAGCTAACGCTAGCCTGTCTGTAACTCAATATTATCAGAATAAATTTGTAATAATACCAGAAAAAATAATGAGAAAAAAAGTCATATGAGAATAAAATCATAATATTACCAGAATAAAGTTGTAATTTTAGTCGAATGAAGCAGTAATTTCATAACTCCTACATGAAAAATAACAAATTGAAATGAGGAACGTTGATCTTCTAGTGAATTTATACTCTGATATAAGTTTTACAAATAGAACATATTTAATCTTTTATCATATTATCTGATGAAGGAAAGAACCACCAACTGGACGATCTGGCTGTCAGTAAACAACTATTTTATTCTAGGTTTTCGACTTTCTTCTGGTAATACTGTGATTTTATTGTCATAATTTTAAGGCTTTATGGTCGTAGCTTCAAAACTTCTGTGTTTTTAAGTGAGCTTGTTTCAGTTGCAGGTTTGTTAAAACGTAGTTGTTTCTTTTCACTGTCGCCCCATGCTCACTTAGTTGGAGGGTTTGTTGTAAAGTCATTGTCTCTGCAATCAGACGGTTTTCTCAGATGAAAAGTGTTTTTACCAACTTTAATATCAAACTTGAACTGGACAGAAATGTCACAGCTGACGTCTCTGGATGGAGTTAAATGGACGTAAGCAAGAGTCAAAACTGAGGCGAGTTGTTGTAAAGTTAATCTGGGTAGGTGTTAGAAATGCTTACCATCTGGAAGAAATGCAAAATATCAACAAAGCCTAAAGGACCAGTTGATATTCTGTCCTGTTTCTGTACAAATGTTATATTTACACCTTTAATTTTCTCACCTAATGCTAAAACTTTTTGTTTTGATCTATTTGTTATGCTTTACTAATGCGGCTTTCACCTAACCATCTTCTAGAACGTTTTAGTGAACCATCATTTAAATTAATGGGAATGTCACAGTAAATTTACCAGCATGGCTCAGTCATAAACCCCATCAAAGCATTTACTGAAACTGGATAATTACTACAAACTGTTTTAGATTTAAATGTCTTTTCTCTCTGTGTGTGTCTTTGTTCTTCCCTCTAGGCAAACACACACACACACACACACACACACCCAGGCAGCGAAAACAAGAAGCATTTTACTGCTTGTTTTTTAACTTCGTTCAGATAATGCTTTGGGGCAAATATTTCTTAGAAGAAATGAAACTTTGCTTCACTCAGAGGAAGAGTCGCTGCTGTAATGGCGTGCTGGACAAAAGGGACATGAATGACTTTTATATTATCGAATGTTGTGATCATTTTCTATTCATTAGCAGGACAAAGGTTGTTTGAGCTGCAAGTAATAACTACAATAATTTACTCTGAATAATTACACTGCTGGACAAACGTAGCGCTGGATTCCAGAAGCAGCCATTAGTCTTAGCTTCCCTCTTATAGATGTTGGGTCGCCAGTCGTTTGTTCTGAGTGAAGGCTGAGATTATTTTTACTGTTGGTTGGTTTGTTTCAGGTAAGTGTTTGTTAAACACAATACTATATGGTGCAATATTAGTGCCAAAATTAAGGCACTAATATGTATGTATACTATGTAGAGAACCTAGTGATGGCTACTTCCTTGTAGCAGCAGGCTATATCACTTTTGAAGCTAGCTACTGATATGATTGCTAATGGATAGCATACATTGGCTGAATTTACTACTTTCTCTGCTGGTATTTAGTACCGCTAGTCTAGCATTGTCACTGGGTAAGCTAGCAATTAGCATGCCTAGGCTGAATTTTCTTTTTCATCTTCTGTGCATTAGCATAGACAGGCTAGCAACAGCACTAGATAAGGAAACAACCAGCATGGCTAAGCTGGATTTTCTACTTCCTCTGCTGTCCGTTAGCACATATAGGCTAGTGATGTCATTGGATAAGCTAACAGCTAGCATTCCTAGGCTGGTCAGCGACCTGTAAGAAATTGTGATCATGAAAAATGGTACATTAGATGCATTGACATGTTATTTTGTCAGTTTAGTGCAATCCAACACATAATATAGACATATTGTATAATATGGAGCATTTTTAATTGCCTCTAGTTTAAAAACTTTAATGCTTAAAACTCTTCAAACCTGGACTAGATCATTCTGCAACAAAACCAGAATATTTAAAACCTAGTTTGGGGTTTGTGAAACATTTATTTGATTTCTGAAAGTTCTATAAGTGACCATATTAGTACAAACAAATATTTAACAAATCACAAATTAGGTTACAAATAATCTACTTTTATTGTGAAATAGTCCAAAAATCTAAGCACTGGAGACCAGTTTGGTTCTGAAAATGTGTTTTTGTGTCAATCAACACATTCAGTCCAGACACATAGCTTAAACTTTTGGCCATTAAGTTGTTTTTCTGGGTCATGCAGGGATGGAAACTCTAATTTATAACGTGTAAAAATCAGATAATGAACATATTTAATGTTATTTTTGGTAAAAGATGTTATTTCATATATCAAGTTGAGCCACAATGTAACCAGCATGAATATTTAAATGATCCAACCGTGTTTTAATCCTTGATTTTATGACCAGTTTCCTTTTTTCCGGTCCATTTCAGCTCCACATAGGTGGCCTAAACAAGCCACACGAGACGGGAGTGTTTCTCTGCACAAGGACCACTCAGAAAAAACAAGAGTGCAACACAATTTTCCACCAGAGTGAATAGAAAAAGATGGGGAGAGAAAAACGAGAGGGTGTTTGTAACCGGCTGCCAGCTCATTGCTGCATTCTCTGCATTGTGTCGGAGCTCTGAGAGTAAATATGACAAGGTTAGCGAGGGCTCGACTCCACCGCCGCCGCCGGTTGAGAGGGAAATTAATTGAATTTCCAACAAGCATGTCGATGTCAGATATGGATGGGAAATTCAAAATCTTCGGCCACTGTGTGGACGAGGGCAAATAGAGGAATTGGAGAAAAACGCTGCACAAATATTCCAGCAGCTCGGCTAGCCGCCACATTTATATAAAATTAATTAGACTTAAAATTAGGCGCAAGGAGGAACATTAATGATTTAGCGTTGTTTAAAATTTCACATCCTAACCGGCAGTGAATGTTTTGGGTGGATGGTGCTGGTTTGTCTTAATGCATTAGTAAAATCAGACGGGAAACGCTTTCTTTCTGCTGGATGTCCAGCCTGATCTCTGCAGTACAACTTCTGCACGTTTCAGGACGGAAACGGCACAAAAAGAGCCAGAGAGACGCCTGCAGAACGGCCGATCACACAGCCTGTAGATACCAAACGGCGCTTTTGAAAGAATCCACATGAAGATGATTAACTTATTGAAGCTCACCCCAAACTGCCCTCTGCTGAGTGAGTCTGTGCTGGAAATATGAAAAAACAACAAGTTCTCTGCACAGACTGAAGGATCTCAAACCGCCTGCTGAGATTATTAGTATTTTTCTATTTTTAGACCGATTTTGTGGGCAGCAGGCCGAGGTCCTTCATACACAACATAACTGGATGTGATCTATTGGAAAATAAAGAAATGAAGCGGTATGAAAAATACTGAAGCTTTATTTGAAAAGAAAAGAAGATTACACTTGTAATTTGATTGAGTAAAAATATGAGACATAATAATTATGGCCTGACGAAGTCATTAAAAACTTATGTGAAATTAATAATTTTCCCACTAATCCACTAATTGCAGAGCTAATTTATCATTTAGCACTTTTGCTAACATTTAGCACACTTAGCTTCCACCAAATAAAAATTTTCCAGATAAATTCTACAGCGATAATTTACTTGGCTGCTTTATAAACCTTCAGTTTAATAGAGTTGAACATTGATAAAACAAATGTGTCATTGGCACATGGTGAGTATAAACATGGTTGAATTTGCTCTTTAGCATTAGCTTACACTAAATACCGTGTTGGTATAGTCCTTTAGCATTAGCTTACACTAAATACCATGTTGGTATAGTCCTTTAGCATTAGCTTACACTAAATACCGTATTGATTCAGCATTTTTGTTAACTTTGAAAATGTTTAGCTCACTTAGCTTCTCCTGAATTAATAATTTTTTTGGAGGCTAGAAGTATAATATTAGCTTGTTCCAAAAGCAGTTTGGTTGTGTTTGGGTTCGTTATCCACAGTGGTGGGAACAGTTCCACCAATAGTCTAGCTAATGTTTCCTTGTATTTACCCAGAATGCCTTGCGCTGTAGTCCACTTCCTGCTTTTGGAGCGGCCTCTGGTCCGCTTGATATGGATCCAAACCGCAACCCTGCTCTGGTTCCACCTACAAACCAGAGCAAGGTTTGTAGGTGGAACAGAGTTTGATTAGCGATCTCCAAACAAACCGGACTTTCTAGACAAACGGACTGGAGTTGAATTGAAGCGGACCAAACATGGGTGGTATGAATGCAGCCTAAATTTCATCACTGTTGGGACAAAAAGCAACAGGACTTATTATTGCCTCAAAACTTAATTTTGTGTTTTTATTTGGTTGCTAATGGAGTCCAGTTCTGTGATGGACAGGTGACCTGGCCCACCTGGTTTGATGCAGCTGTTTGATAAGCGGTTCAGTTAAAGTCTTGTGATGGATTCCTGAGAAAAACTCAAAGCTTGTCTGAGCTCTGGCTGACCTCAGATCTGTGCTGGCTTTCTGTTGACAAAAGAAGAAACTTCAGGGTCCAATCTTCTAAAACGTAAAGAGACACGACTGCTATTTTAACCTTTAGTTAGGATTTAATTTAAGGGTATTTATTATGTTACCTTTTCATTTTTTAACACAAAAACGTCAGTATTTGCTGACCTAATTTGTTTTCTGACGTTAATAAAATAATACTTTTGGCCTTCATCACAGTGAAGTGGCTCAGTAAATATCCCCCAGAACCGACGGGACGCGTCAGCGTTTGAGTCACATCCCTCCGTGACGGCTGTCACTTCTGACTGGAGCGCGTTAAAACCTGGAGGCCGATCGGCCGTAAATCCAGGCTGCGGCCTGAGTTACGGCGTCGCCGAGTCAAAGACGTCCAGGAAGAATTTAGTGTTGGTGCAGCGGCGGCATCAGGACCGATGCTGCATGCAGAACAGGACCTGGTCACATGCTATCGCTAACGCTACTATTATGATCAAAACAAATGTAGGGAATTATTATTATGAATATTAATAAAATAATTGTTATATATTTGTTGTAATTTTATTTTGCTTTTAAAATCTTTTCACATTTTCTCTAAGTATTATTATTTTCATTATTATTATTTATAATAGGAGTTATTTTTATTTTATTATTGCATTTTTCTCATTTTCCTTCATTTTTCTGAGTTATCATTTATAATTTATCATTACCTTTGTTTTTCATATTTGTAGTCATTCTATTTTAATTTTGTATTTGAAAAGTTTTTTGTCTTCAGATTTTATAATAATTTCTCTAATATATTTTTATATTAATCTTTTATTATATTGCATAACTTCCTATTTTAGATTTTTTAAATTTTATCTTAGATTATTATCATCTATTTATTTACTTTTTAATAGTCTCATATATGTTTCGCTTCCTTCAGATTTTTAAAAAAAATTTCTTCAAATTCTTTTTATAATTGATATTTTTAATATTATTGCATTTTATTTGATTTCTTCCTCTTTAAAATTTGTTACGTAGAATAAAATCGTATAAAATTATCAGCAGCTTAAGCAGAACATGAAGGTCTGATCAGTTGGGCTGCAGGTTGCCAGGTCAGCCAGGGGTCAGATTACATCCTGGATTATAAACCATCAGATTATAAACCATGGTAGCGACGCCATGGGTTCAGTCGGAGCCTTCGGTGGGTCTGATGTTCTGTCGCTGTGGCGCTCTCACAGGCAGGGAGCCCACTGCGCTCTGGATGCCATCATTACTTATATCTCAGTCATTATTGTTGCGCGCCTGATTCATTTTGTCGTTTGCGTCAGCCGTCGGCTCACATGTTGCGGCTCGGCTTCTCGCCGTCGGCCTGCCGGCTGATTAATGACTTTGTGAAAAGCGATCCGGCCTCCTGCAGGAAAAAAGAAGAATAGAAATTGAATCCCGGCCTCTGCTGGCAGCCTCATCTGTCATCTTTTCAATATTGATGTCCATTATGTTTATGGATCGTTTGGCTGTCGTCTCGTCTCCGGCCCCGTTCGGCCACTGGGGGGCGGCGTTGATAGCTGCGTTTTGATCGATGGCCGTCGTGGTTTAATTGTCAGCGCCGTCCGGTCGTAATGGAGCTCGCCGCGCGGCGGACAGATTACATCTCGGATGAGTCAGAGTTCAGCGCGCCGGACGCTGCGGGACGGATTCTGGGCCATTATCAGCGCCGCGGCTCGTGTTCATCACTTCCTGTATCGCCTTTCATGGATCACATGTCCTTTTACTGGAACCCAGCGGCGGCTCCGGCTAGATTTATCACACCTGCCAGGAGGAATAACTCAGTTTGCTCCTGGAACTATATTTACGCCCAATAATTTATTAGCCACACATGACCAAAAGTAGTGCATTTAAACAACAGCAGAGCACCTTCAGGAAGGGCGCCGAGGTGTTCCTGCGACTGCGTCCCCCTCGTTCATCATCGGCCTCAGCGGCCCGCCGTCCACCACTTCCTGTGTGTCGAATCGGAGCTTCTGGACGGGCTAACGTAGGGAAACAAGCAGAACAAATGAGTGAAAGCTGCAGAACCACGTGGGGTTTGGGCGCCAGCGTCGCCGCGCCTCGTCTCATCCCTCACCGCGCCGCTCCGCCGCTCCCCTGCGTGTTTGCAGCCAAGGTCGGAGCGGTCCTGTTCTGTTTTCCAGCCGTGTGTGGGCTTCATTCATCATCCGCGTGCTAGCGTGCCCTAAATCTCTCCACCGTGTGCGTGAGGGTGTTTGTGCGTTTGCTTTTGCCTTAAACTCTGTGATTTCACAGATGTGCCCCACTGTACGATACGAGTTATTATGCTGGGAGAATAATGGCTTTAAAGGAGAGAAAGGTTACAGTCAAGTTTATTTGTAGAGCAACATTTCAGCAACAAAGTGCTTTACATCGTAAAATCATCACACAGTCACCAGCTGTTAGTAATACTAACCAGATTTTTAAAAAAAGGTTTAGATCTAAAATTTCTTTTTCAAGAGGAACCTGGCAACAATCAAACATTTTGACAAATTTTCCACTTGCTATCGATCAGATCAGCTGTAACCAGGTGGGGTTTCAGCCTTAGTTTAATTAACTCAGTGTTTTGACTGTTTTACAGTTTTCAGGAAGTTTGCTCCAGATTTGCTTATACAGCAGCAGATCTTTAATGTGTTTTGCTAATCCGTTCAATGATTTATATACTAACAGAAGTATTTTAAAGTCAATTCTCTGAATTAGAGGGAACCTATTGAACTAAATATATATTTTGCATATTTTTTATTCTTCCATTTGTGTTTCTGATCTTCTAAAAACGGCAAAAGTGCTTAAAAATAACCACCCCGACATTTTGTGGTAATAAATTAATATTTTCCCAAATCCTCCTAATTAAGTCACGTTTCACCGTTACCTAGCAACCACAGCAGAACTCCAGCACGTTTGGTTTTACTGCTGTTTGTGCTGTAAAAAGTGTTTTGTTCACAATAATAATAGTAATAATAAAAATAAGAAGAAGAATAGTAATGATCTTTACTGTTTTTGACATTATTGAATTTGCTGTTGACTAACCATCCAGAAACCACTTGCTGCATTCCTGTTGGTTGTGCAGGAGGCTCTAATAATGCTTTTCAAAGAGGTAGGGTTGTATAATTGTGCATCTGTTTGCAGCCATTTTGGCAGTGAGTGTAAACATTGAGTTGAGGGCGTGGCCAGCAGCAGCTTATTTGGATTTAAAGTGACAGGACACGCTAAAACAGCTAAAATTTCATGATTTTGTATAAAAAATGTAGTGAACATGTTTTGTATGGGCCGTAGATTTATCCTAAGCTGTTCAGGGAAGCATAATGGGCCACTGTTAGCAAATAAGAGGCAGACTCAGCCATGTGTGGTCAGCCGGAGGCGGTTTTTGGCAGCTGGTGCAGCCTTGGGCCGGTTTCAGTGGATCTGTATCAGCTTGGTACATCTGGACACCGCAATCCGTCCATTCTCCTCCGCCGTCAGGTTGCCTAGGGACGGAGAAATCTGGAACAGATTGAGACGGAGCTGCTTGTTTTTAAGTCATTACAGCCACGCCAGCGCTCCCACCACAATCTGTTCTGCTGGGATGGCTTTTTAAGGCTGCACAGCCTCCGCCCCCCCTCCCTATATATCGGCAGGTAAACACTCGCCAAGATGTCATGGGAGTTTTTTCAGCATCCATAAAACAGTGACAGGTGAATCATCCCTGCAGCAGCAGCATCTCCCATCTCAGCCGTGAAACTCGGTTGTTCGTTCGGAGAAGTCATTACGGCCGCCTCACTCCCCCCCTCCGGTCCTGACAGGTTCTGATGAACACCTTCTTCAGGAAAATTGTTGTTTGGGTTCGCTTTAAGGTTCTGGAATCTGAAGAAAATCTTCAGCATATTCTAAATTTTCCTCATTTTCAACTCATGCATCACAAAACAGATCAGATTGGGTGGATCCGCTGCAGCTCTTTATCTGTTATACGAATATTGAGATATGAGCAACAATAATAAAGCCACCAGCAAAACAAAACGATAGTATTAGCAAAGTATTTAGTGGAAGCTAATACACTCCAACCATACTTCAAACATACTTTTTATAATTGTCGTAGTTTTGTCTGTTTTGTTTTTTACTGTTTGTACTGATTGTATTTATTGACAAAATGTATATAGTTTGGTCATTTTAACCTTGTTTTCTATAACCTTTCTCTGTTTTTACCTGGATACTCATATTATAGCTAAAAATAATAAGCAATTTGTTTACTCATTAACAAAGATGAAAAATATCATTTTGGCTAATTCTGCTGCATTTACAGTCATGCTAATATTTATAGTTCCTACCAAATAGATAAAAAAACATCATATTTCAAACCCACAACATCTGTTGTTGTTTACACAACATCTGTTGTTGTTTACACACATGCTACAACATAGCATGTCACCCTTAACAGGGTTGTCTCTTTACAACAGACCTTTCTCTCATAGTTTCAGTTGAGTTTTACTAATTGTTGCTGATTTGGGCTAATTTGATCACAGTAGAGCTTCGGTCAGAAAACTTCAGTAGGTTTTACCGCATCACTTCAAAATAAGAGCATGAATATTAACGGCTAGCTACTGGAAGAATTATTAACAATCGCTTAAAAAAATATTCAAAACAAATGTTGATCAAAAGTTTGCAAAACAGCCAAGTAAGTTAATTTTTGACTGAGTGTGCTAAACATTTTCAAAGCTAGCTACAGCGCTAAACAAAAATTAGCTTCACTATTAGTGGATGCTAAATCGCTAACTTCAGAACAAACTAATACCTTGTTCTCTACTGTCTGTTTTCTTTTGCTCCAGTTTGTTTCTTGTTGTAAATAAACTATTGGGGGAAAATCGCAGTTTCTCAGTGATTACTGCTTCCTGTAGGGTCCTCCAGGCGTTCAGCTCCGTTTTCTAACATCTATCCGTCCAAACTCAATCTGCTCCTGCTTCTGTTTACTTTCATTTTATGGAGTTTTTATGCAGCAGAAATTAAAAAAGAGTTTTTTACTCCTTGATTTCCTCCATTCACGTTCTGAATTTGGTGTCGAGACCTCTGAGCGATCCGGCTGAATAAAGCAGAGTAAAAATACTGCTTATCCTCAGGCTCTATGACTGCATACTTTTATAGATGGAACCAAAATTAAACAGGACTGGAGGAAATGTGTTAGTCAAGGTCAATGAGAGACTTTGCAGTCGCAGAAATACACGGAGAAAGTCGCTTTTAGATTCTATAAACGAGAAACTCCAAGAAACTTCACTGTTATGCTAACTTTTTATCATAACAGGCTTTGTGCTTCATAAAGTCCGTTTTATTTTAAAAATTTTATTTATTTCCACAATTTTTGTTTTTATTTTTCTGAGTTACATTTTTTTCTCCGTTTTACCCATTTCTATTAATCCAAAAGTATGTAATTTAGATGTAAATGAAATGTAATAAATCAATAGCTAGATCATTTTTTACTGTTATTCTGCTTCATAAATTTAAAATACTGCTGGCTTTACAAGGTATTAAAAACTGTTTCCCTCTCAGTTTTTTAAATAACTCAAACATTATTTGCAAAACTACAAATCTAGTTGTTTTTTGTTTGTTGTTTTTTTATCAAAATAAAATCTCCCTTTAAAGCTGCTTTAGAGTTGAACATTTAATGGACAATAATAATCCAATGAATTGCATGATAAATTAAAATGAGGTTGATCATTTCCAGTCACTTGCTTGTTTTTTTTTTGTGTAAAGAGAAGAATCCTGACTTTTTAATGTAATTAAAAACCAAAAAATGCTGCAAACATTTGACACTTTGGCAACATTACACTTTTTTTCTTTTCATAAAAATCCTAACGTTTAATTTTGCCCAGTCTTCCAGTCTGATTAAAAATAATGATTAATTATTTTGAAGGACGAGGTTGTTTACAGACTTCGTAATTCATTTTATCTGTATATGTATTTTGGATATTTAAAATGTTTTTCAGTTCCAATTTTAAATGTTTGTTAGAAATTAACACAATAGTTCCCACTAGTCTGAACTACATTAGCTAAGCTAATTTGCTATCACTGATATTTATCTTAGTATTGCATGAAGTTTTGTGAAATACTCAGAAATTGTGACTGAGTAATAGTTGTAATATTCTCACATTGTTTATATATTAGAGCTCTAGCTAGTTCTAAGCTTGCGGCTTGTTTATTGTTGTCATAGCAACGACCTACCAAGATGGCTGTCAGTTACAAAGTTCACTGAAGTGACGTCACAAAAGAACTTCGTATTTGTTGATCTTTGAGTGTTGGTACTTGTGCTATTACACAATTTTTATGATTTTAGTCAACAA
This sequence comes from Xiphophorus maculatus, assembly GCF_002775205.1. NCBI lineage: Eukaryota > Metazoa > Chordata > Actinopteri > Cyprinodontiformes > Poeciliidae > Xiphophorus > Xiphophorus maculatus. The sequence continues at coordinate 29,497,468 of NC_036449.1, forward strand.
TGGTCTCAAAACGACAATGTTATTGTTTTTTTTTGTTTGTTGTTTTTTTTTACCTCTCCAGGGGGTCTTTTGTGGGCTCTAGTGTCCCTTATATGATAGCAGGCTGACAGGAAACGGGGAAGGAGAGGGGGGAAGACATGCGGCAAATGTCGTCGGGTCCGGGAGCCGAACCCGCGACGGCCTTGTCGAGGACTGAAGGCCTCCAAATACGGGTCGCGCTAACTGCTACGCCACCACGGCACGCCCACGACAATGTTATTGTTTATCGCAATAATTTCTGGGACATTAGTCGCCCAGTAAAATTTGTGTCAAACGTGCCAAACGTCTAACTCCAGTTAGGAGGATTAAAGATGTTCTACCTCAGTTTCTTAGCGCATATCTCCCACATCTCATCTGCCCTCTTCCTCACACTTCCTCTCTAATCTCTTCTCATCACGTTAGTCAAGCCGAAGCGTCCGTTAGCCGCATCGGAGAAGCGCTTTAAAACGAAACGATAGAAAACGAGGAGACGGCTCGGGTCCGGCCGTCGGATCAATGCGGGGTGATGTAGCAGCCGGCGGGGGGGCGGATCATTTCCGCCATTACCCGGCCGCATCTCCTGATCCCGGGATTAGCAGACACAGAAACAGGGGAGAGCGTCAGGGGTGGAGGAGAAGCAAACACTGCTGTCCCCAGCCTGCAGAGCTGAGAGAGTTTATTAGGAAAAAATAAAACAGTGTAGATAAAAGAACGAAGGAGAAACCAGGAGGGGAGAGTTTAAAAAAGTGACCGTTAATAAATAAAAAAAAACTAAATAAATACAGAATGTTAGAAAAAATAAATAATGAAATAATATATGTGAAAATTAAAATAAATAAAATAAAAATTAATAATAGTGAAAATGTTAAACTAACATTGTTGAAAATTATAAATAATTTATGTTACTCTTTGAATGCAGTATTTGATGCATTAATTACTTTATCATTTATCTATATATTTATTGCCAGTTTTGGCATGGTGAGTCCTCCGTACCTCCGCTCTTGTTCTCTTGTTTGCGGTGTGGGAGATCTCACACACTCGCCTTCATCCAGAGCGGACCATGACAGAGAATAGAAAAGGCAGAGAGGCGTGTGAAAAGCAGAAACGGTGTCAAAGTCAGAGGAAGCAGGTTCAAACCTGCCTGGACACTAAATTAGTTCAATTTTAAAAGGAAATACTTTATTTTTTAAATATAATATCAATATTTTATCATGGAAACTCTTTGAGTTCTAAAGTCCCGACCTGATTCCTGGATCTCGATCTGCTGCCTTTGATTAAACGTGTTTACAGCTTATAAACAAAAGAAGGAGCTTTTAATGGCTCAATCTATTTGTTTGGTGCAATAAACTGCTCTAATTCTTAACAAGAAAGCCTAATGAGATCATTTTCTAAACAATCTCAGCTTAAACTCAACCAGCTTAATTACTTGTCCATGCCTCAGCAAATAAAGGGCTTTTCTTTGCATGCTGGAATAAATAAAATGAACATAAGGAGCAACAGGATGACATAAAGTTAGAGCTTAGAAACAGTTGGAATAACAAGCAACATAACCAGTTTTATTTATTCCATTAAATTTGTCTGGAATTTTCTAGAACTCTAGAAAATATAAGATTATCAAGTTAAGGCATAAACTCTTCATCATAGCTACTGATAGGAGTAAAAATGTGTGTTTTTTATCTATTTCAAATAACTTATTGATATATTTTGTAATAAAATAGTCGTGTAGTTGTTTTATATTAAAGTGTTAGTGTTGAGCAAAACGACAGCAGCTCTCTGTTAAAAACTTATGATCAGAAATAACCAAATAGCCAAAGTGTCTTTCAGTAAGATTTCCTTTTTGTGAAATAATTGATTTGTAAGCCTAAATGTTAAACCTTCAAGCCGTTATTATCCATAACTGTTAGTGGTTGAGTTATTTGGTCTGGTTTGGGCCTCAGCTCAGGTTAATGACCATTCACTCACTTTCTCTGCAACATGGACCAAAGGAAAGTTTCTCTGCAGGTTGAGTTTAGCACTTTAGCATTCACTACTGCTAAATACAGTGTTGGTGTAGCATTTTAGCATTAGCTAAAATTTACTGCTTTGTTGTGATGTCAATAAATCAAATACTAAGGTTATGATTAGGTGAACAAAGACAAAAACAATATGTGTAAATCACTTTAGCATTAGCTACGGCTAAATGGAGTATTGGTGGCAGCATTAGTTTTTGCTAAATACTGGTGTAGCGCTTCAGTTTTAGCAGAGCTAATGTTTATGATTAGCGCTTTAGGTTTAGCACAGTTAACGTTTTAGTTAGCAGAGTCTACCGCTGATGGTATTAATTTATATAGTTAGATATGGAAAAGGGAACCACCTGTAGTTTACCTTAAAGTTATCTTGGATAATTCAGACAGTCACTGGTAGCCAGAACCTAAAAATATCCGGGAATAACAAACTGCTCCTAGTTCAGCAGAACAGGTCGGGTTCAGGGGAACCTAGAAACTGTCAGCAGAACCACCGTTCAACCCGCCACTTCCACCCACGTCCCCACAGCAGCTGCCACCTGCTTGGGTCTGAAATGTCGTGGGAGACTCTTGAAACGGTGAAAGATCAGCATAGATTATAGACCATGGCTTATGTAAGGCGCAGCAGACACTGCCTGGCACGACATCATGGGAGGAAATGCTGGAAAATAGAAATAAAAAGCTGTTTTCAGGTGGTTTATACGCCGCTGAGGCACTTTCTACAGCCTGTAAAATTACAGGAGTAATCTGTTTTTATTTTTTTATAAATATTGAGAAGTTGACTTTGCACAACTTCTCTATTTTCTCCCTGAGCTCCAGACTCATGTGGCAGATTGTCTCTAGTAATCTCCTCCCTCCGTCTGCTTAGCTTACCATTTCAGAGCAGTGGACTTTGGATGGACCCCTCCATGCAAGAGCTTCCTTGTCTTAATTTAAGAGGTTGAATATTTTTTGGCCTGGATTTTATTTTTCCCAGTTGGTTTTTCAGGTTTGCCTCATTCTGTAGATTCTTGGTCCTGGCTGACTTCTTGTTAAGGAAAATCTGCAACGTTGTCTTCTGGTGGATAAACATCATCTTACTCCTCTTGGACAGCATCCTCTCACTCCCCTCTCCGTCTGTCTAATATCAGTTAAATACAACCTGAGTTGATACAGAATTACTTTTTAAAATTATGATTTAACAAAAACAAGTGACCAAACCACAACAGGAAACTTTTAAATGTTCCAATTTAGCCACTTTAGAGGGTTTTCCATTGTTTCAGATCAGACCACAGCACCTTTATCTGCGCCATGCTGGGATGGACACACTGCTAATCTGCTAATAGCAGAGCTCATTTTTGGTTTAGCATTTAGCTTTTTTGCTAACTTTGGAAACTTTTAGCACTGTTAGCTTCTGCTAAATTAATTTTTCTGAATAAAGTTCTGATTTATTTGGTGGTTTTGCAAACTTTAATTTGAATAAAGTTCAACATGATCCAAGTTGACGTTCTGGCCACCAATTGTCAATTAGCCAAGTAGTTAGATACTTATATTTATGCTCTTATTTTGAAGAAGGTGAAGACAGCAGTTCTGTTTCCTCTCCTCACTTTCTCACAGTGTTAAATAAATAGATGCTAAAATTCACCTATATTAATTGTTTTGAGAGCCTGGTTATGTTTTTGTGGGTATCATCATGGTTGAATTTAGCTGAACAGAATGTTGCTATAGCGATTAGATTTGAGTTTAACTAATGTTTATGATTAGTGCTCTAGGGTTAAGGTGACGTAACTTTTAGTTTGATCTGCTAATCACTGGTTCTAGATTTATAATGTCACTCTACCTCCTTAATTTTCTTTTTTCTGAGCCAATCAGAAGTTGACCTGAATCATTGTTTTGGTACACAACCCAAGCATGCTTCAGCTTAAGGTCACCAAATGGTGGCAGAATGATTAGTACAAGCAAACTAGCCCAGGTCATAACAGCACCACCTCGTTATCTCACTGCTGCTAAATGCTGCTAGTTTATACCAGACGTAACAAAATATAAACCTTCCAAAATCTTTCACTTTTGTCTCAACAGAATATTTTTCTAAAAGTGTTTTTGTTAAATGTGATTTTTGGCCTTCCAGTTATAGCCAGTATCTATTTTTTTATTGAATCCTGAACCGTGACCTTAAAGCTGCAATATGTAACATTTAATATTAAATATTACATATTTATTGAAACTGTCACCATGTTGTGAGATATTCTGTGGAAAAAATCGAGCTTCTTCTCCCAGTGCAAACTAGAATCAACCAATCAGAGCCAAGAGGCGGGTCTTAATGCTGTTAATAACCCTCCGTGTAGATCTCTGCTACGCTACAGCTAGCATAGCTGGTCATGAATTCTAAGACTAGTTAGCATAACCATTGATAATACAGGGTAAACATTCTTCCTGTAGCAGTAATTTGTTTCTCTGGCATTAGCACATTTAGCAGCAAGTACATGAGATTGATTGACGGTGCTAAGCCCCGCCTCCTGGCTCTGATTGGTTATTTTTGATCGGGAGTGGATTAACAGATTATTTGTCACATATCAGACAGTTTTAACACATACGCAGAAAACATATTTTTAATTAGTTGTAATCAGTAATTTTGGTTAAGTAGCCACTCCAGGGAAGGTAAAATCTACTTCCTGTTGTCAGAGAGGTTGTAGTTAGATGATTTTTTGAGTAATCCTGACTGAGTATGGTAAAATTAACCCAAAAGCTTAGAAATCAGCGTTTTCAGAAAACATGTATTTTTTTTCCTGTGAACTGAGAAGATTTGGCATTCATGCTCCACTGGTCGCCCTCGGCTTCACACCCGGTCATCTTGGCGGTTCTGTGACCTGAAAGGTGAAGCTGTGAATACTGAACGTAAACCTTTCTGCATGACTGCAGGCGTCCGGCTCTCAGAGGACGCTCTGCCTCGGCATCATGGCAGACAGAAAAAAACGAGTTCAAAATCAGCTAATCAGTCTGCGACTCGATGGCAACAAAGTCGCTCATCTCACTCATAGAAGAAAGTAAACTCTCCTGACTTTGACTTTAAAATCAGACTGAACTCAACCCGGTGAGCAGAAAACAAGGTTACGCCGCGCTAATGGCACTTTTTCAGTCCAGCGCGTCACAAGGGATCACAAAAAATAACAACTGTTTCGGGGGGGGAGAATGAAAGATGTGACACAGGGGAGCGCTGCGAGGTGGCGCTGGTTAGACAGATTAAAGATATGACACGAGGAAATGATGCCAACTTCCACCTCTTCCTCTCGTCCTTCCACGTTGCTCTCCGGGGTCCCAGTGAGTCAAAAATAGAGCTTGTTTAATAGAGAAGAGGAGAGGACTGCGCTGCGGAGGGAGAATGCAATTTGAGATTGGCCAGATTGCTTTTATTCCTCCTTTTCTTCTCCCCGTCGGCCACTCAGGAGGGGCGACGCGCGCCGCCGGGGCCCCTAAGCCGCAATAAGCCCGACGGCCGCCGCCGCACTCGCAGCGCGATGAAATAAAAGAGGGACTCGGGGAAGATCAGCTGGGATTTGAGAGTGATAGATGAGAGTCAGGTGAGGAGGAGGAGAGATGAAGGAGATGCTTCAGGTGGGATGTGACTGGATGTAAATGCAACAAACCACTGAAAGGTGGGAATCATTGTTGGTAGAAACTAAAGAGTCTAAATAGGAACATTTCAGTTCTGTTTGTAGGTAGGCCTGTCACAATAAATCAATTAATTAATCTCATGATCAATTAAGACAAGCTCAATAACTTCCATTTACATGATTTATCATTTTGCTGTTTTCTCTCTATAAAAACTGGTCCTGTTCTTTTAAGGTCAGTTTTGTTTACAGACTTTATGATTCCTTTTATTCAGGGATGCACTGATTGCAGTTTTCTGGCCGATCGCCGATTACCAATCTCTAAAAGTCTGGTCTGCCAATTAAGATTTTGGGACCAGTAAGTCGGTGCACCCCTAACTTTATTTGTGGTTTTTTATGTTTATGTGTTTTGTATATTTAAAATATCTTCCTGTTGCAGTGTTAAATGTTCATTAAAACATAAAGTTTGATCGTTAACGATGTGTTCTTGCGTTATTGTGCCATTACTATCATTATATTGGTGGAAAATGGTCTCAAAATAACAATATTATCGTTTATCTCATTAATTTCTAACTTGAGATTTAGGTCAGGCGGCCTGAACAATAGAACAACACCGGGTTATTACATTAAAAGATTTGTAGAAAATAAACATTTTAACTTGACCTTGAAGTTGATTATTTTATTTTATTTGATAAATAGAATTCAAATTTGTCCCGTAGATGCAGATGGAGACTTTTAATTTGTAATCAGGGTAAAAATTGTTACCAATATAATTGTCTTACACAGGAAAATGTAAAGTAGAACAAAAGTATTAATACTTTTATAACCAAGTTTTAACAAAAGGTCAAACTTGGAGAGACTTTTACTGAAAAGGCAACTTTGCTGCACCCACATCAACTTTTGTTTTTCGTTAAACTTGGCTAAATAAAGCAAACATTTACAAGCCAAATTCTGTTCTTACTGAAAATAAATTTAACTAAGCCTAAAAAAACCTGAAAACTAGAATTCTTTCTTTTAATACGGCAAACATGCTAAATCTACTGCAGCGTATCTGGGCCAAAAAAAGAAGTAAATTCCTGCCAAAAAACTCAGAAATTGAGCGTAATCTCATAACTTTTCTAGAAAAGAAACAAGGAAATTTGATAGTATAAAAGTCACATTTTTAGATTAATATCAGAAATTAATATTATAAAAGCAAACTTGTAAGTTTTCTTTTGAAAATTTTTGAGTTTTTGGCAGAAATGTGCTCCTTTTTTTCTATCTATTTACGACAGTTTTTAATACACCGTCGTAAAAATCCCAGTCATGTTTTGGATCAACAATAAATATCAGGAGAATTTTGGCCCACATGGAAAAATGTTTGTACACCCTGTATTAAATTAAATTAAATTAAATGTCCTTTTAATGCTAAGTTCCTATGGAGCAGGGTCTGGTTTAACCAAGCGACCTTGCCACTCACAATATGGCGGACATGTTTCTCGCAGCGGCCTGTCTGGTGGAAACCGTCACACACGCTCTTGTTTTGTGTTTCAGGAGGTGAAGGTTCAGCCGAGACCGGCCAGAAGGAGACGTCCACCTGCGACATCTGCCAGTTCGGAGCGGAGTGCGACGTGGACGCCGAGGACGTTTGGTCAGTCCGAACTCTTCCTCCTCCAAACCGCCCCACCCGGCTTCTGACTCTTTTCAAAACCACGTACTATCAAATCAGTCCAAATACAGCCGTTCGCCTCAAAGAACTGGAAGCGTCGCTCCTCTGTCTCCTGCACAGAGCCGCCGCTGAACACCCACCCAGGGTTTTTATTGCATGGCTGACCATTTCATTTAACCTCAATTACCAGAGCAGGGCCGGGAGAGAAAGGAGATTTTCGCTTATGCTGGAAATCCAATTACTCTCCTTACAGGACTTGGCAATGTCAGAGCAAAAAAAAAAAAAAAAAAAAAAAATGTCTTGGACTCGCACAGGAGAAACTAGTTCAGTGATGAAATAACATTTGTTGAAGGTTTAACCATTTCCTGCAGGTTCTCCAGCCTTGTTGTGTAAGAAACTACTGGAATCAGCAAAGAAATCCCAGCTGGAAATTAGGAGCGCCCTGAGAGTATGACTCCATCAAACGGCTTGACGTAATGGAGAGATAATGTACCCCAGTGTGCAATAACCATAATGCCAAGGAATGGCTTCATGATGCGTTTTGAGCCTCGTTGCTAATACTAAACAGCGGCACTCCTCCCGATGCCACCCACTTTTGCAAATGCTCCGTAACACGCCTCTAAAACCCAGAAATTGATTTAATGGCACTTTCCGAATTCCCGGCGGGGGAATTTATCCAATCACTGCAGGACGGAGCTGACGGTTTGCGCACATAAAACTGAAACAGCAAAGAAAATGGAGCCTCGATCTTACCTGAAATGAAGACATTTACACATAGGAGAGCAAGTCAATAGCATTTAGAAAATTGAATTTGACATAAATATTATAACAGACATTAATATTTCAGCGTCTCCTCATGTAAAAGTGAAACTACGAGTGTTTAATCTTTAAAAGCCCCAAGGTGTGTTGATGGGAAGGTTTGTGGTGGATAATCAGGGAGGTAATTGTGACCCAACGGTGGGTGATTTTCCTGAAACGGCAGCCAACGGCGGCGGCGGCGGCGCGAGGCTGTTTTGATTAAAATGACAGGTTAGTCCAATCAGGCGGCAGCTGGTTTTAATCAAACACACTGTCAGTTAATCACACCGTGATTGGAGAGAGGTGGCTGTAATCAAAAACCATCTTATTTTTACACAAACAGCCCACATTAATAAACAGTTTAGTTCTTAAAGCAACTTTTAAAGGAGGAATGCAGCATTTTGTTGGTGCCTGAATGGGCAATTATTAGTTTCAAAGGGGTGTTTTAGCTTTTTTGTTCTGCTTAAATGGTTTTTCCAAAGAGAGTAATTAGCTTCCAGAGTGCTATCTGCAATCCCTGCTTGGAAATCCAGGCTGTGCTTTAATCTGCTCTGGTCAGAAATATGCATTCACTCATCAAGAATGTCTAATTTCTTTCTTTTAATGATTTATTTGAAATGTTTCTTTGACACAGTGGAGCGATTACACGGCTTATAGCTGCAGCTGTTTTTAAAGAAGAACTGGGAGCTCAAACTGCAGTGCTACCTGCTGCGCTGCTGCTCAGCAAAGGCTCAAATATATCCATACCACCAATAAAAGATATGCTAGTCATCAGCAAACCTCTGGCTCAATATCCAACCCACCTCTTGGTAGGTATTATTTAAATGGTTTGTATTTAAATCACGGAAGGTTGAAATTTGAGTTTTAGGTTCGTATTGACCTGTTTCATCTGTTCTAAATCCAGTTTGGATGTGTTTGGGACCATTATCCACAGTAGTGGTTACGGTCCCGCTAATCGGCTAATAGCATTTAGCTAATTTTGAAATCATTCAGGACACTTAGATTCCCATGAATCAATTTTTGCACATAAATTCTAAAGTGCTAACTTACTTGAGTGTGTTTCTAAACATCTGTGTTGAATTTTTGGCTTTTGATTGGTTCTTGTTAGCATTAACTTTAGCTAAATATGATGCTGATGTAGCATCTTAGCATTTTTGCTAACTTTGAAAACATCCAGCGCACCTAGCTTTCCCATAAATCGTTATTTCTAGATAAATTCTAAAGTGCTAGCTTACTTGAGTGTGTTTCTAAACATCTGTGTTGAAAATTTGGCCTTTAACCATTTCTTCATTAACATTAGCTTCAGCTAAAAACCATGTTTATAAAGCACTTTAACATTTTTGCTAACTTTGAAAACATTTAGCACATGTAGCTTCCCATAAATTGTTATTTTTATATAAATTCTGAAGCGCTAAATAACTTGGCTGTTTTGTAGGTTTCAGTTGAATAAAGTTGGTGATTGATTGCTAAGAATTCAAGTAGCTTGACATTTACATGTATGCTCTTATTTTGAAGTGGGTGCAGCAGTTCTACTTCCTCTCTACTTCTCTCTTTTTTCAAGAAACTTTATTGAGAAAATGGCAAGTATACAACAAGCGAACAAATTAAGCTAACAGAATAATTTAGTCCTTTAGCGCTTTAGTGTACGCTGAATACCATCACATGTAGTGCTTTTAGTGGATCTAATGTTTTTGGTTAGTGTTATAGGGTTAGCATGGTGAACCCCATCAGATTGATGCCATTGTTTTTACTCTGATATGGTGCATAATGGCTGCTGGCTGTAAGAATGGCATGTTAATGTTAGCGCTGTGTGCTAGCTTTTAGCTTCTTGAGTACATAACCGTACTATTTGGTGGTGTTTTTCCCATTTTTGTTCTGGGGAACACATTCAGTTACGTTTTTAGCACTAGCGTTAGCTAGCCTGCTAACTACCTTGAGACCTTGTTTATAACATTTGTTCATTCATATTGCTATAACATTTTCTGGCTCAACAAATCTACCGTTGTTGACATATTTTAATCAATTTGAGAGTAAAAAGTTTCTGCTCCGATAGATAATCGTATCTTTGCTGTCAAACTACAAAAATGGCTGAACATGGTGGAGTGGTTCGCTCTGCAGCCTGGAAAGGGGCAGATTATTTAAATACAATAGATTATTTAGGGTTGTGTCTTCATGTTTCTGTGTGAATTTTGACACGTTTTCAGTTTATAGAGACCAGTTAACCTTTTGAACAGAGTAATACTGGGAGAGAAAAGTCTCAGGCAACATTCAAACACCTTATTGCAGCTGCACCACAATGGAGCCCCACTTTAGCAGTCCTTATTTTCAGACCTAATTCTTATGTTTATCCATTTTGACAGCATGAAATAACCCGTGTTTGCCTGCTATAATAAAAGGTTATGCCTGGTCAGGAGAAAATTGCCATTTCAGCCCATTCTCTCCCCAAAGTATTATTGATTCCATTCGTCATCATTTGTGATTCACCAGAAAATGAATATTTTTCCGTCTCTTGCTTCATGGATTCAGATAAAGAAAAATGTCCGGAGTGTTGTGGTGAAGATACCGCAGCGCTGAGTGAACCTCATTTGGCAGAACGCTTCACAGCCTTTATCTGCACTCCGCCCTTCTATAGCTCCTATTCTCTGGAGCCGAGCAGCGGGCAAAAAAAACACTAATTTGCCCCAGAGGGATCAATAGAGTGTCACAAAATCCCATTTAGATCCATTTGTGGTGTAAAACTGTAATTACCCACAAAAATCTATGCTTTCAAACCCATCAATAGCGGCCATCATTGTTGATGGAATTAAAGTCAGTCTGGAAGCGGCCGCTGGACCTCCTGAGGCTTCAGACCCACAGATGTGTCCAAGACTTTTCTCTGGATGTTAAGTGAATTTAAAATAAAAACACCAGGTTGGAGGATGGAAAACTGCCTTTGCTGTCAAGTCTGCTTTTCTTTGCAGATATTTCTGAGTCTGATGTTTGTGTTTTTATAACTCCTAATGAGTGTTTGTCAGAAAATGATCCAAGCAATATTTTCTCTCTGTTTAATGGGAGATGTGAACATTTGTTGGGTGTTTTAGCATATTTACCGTTTATATTTATGCTTTTATTTTGAAGTAGATCAAGGCTTTTTACGCTGCAGTTCCATTTCCTCTCCCCCCATTCATTTTCTTCCACCAAAAACTTTATTTTATAAAAACAGAGGAATAAAATAAGACATAGCAGCTGAAAACAATGAAAAAGAGCATAATATCAGGTCTTTCAAGGGCAGATATAACTTAAATCTGAAGTTAGTGGTGTAGCATTAGCTTTAACTAAACACCATGTTTGTGTAGCGCTTTAGCGTTAGCAGAACCAGTTCTTATGGTTAACGCAGCTAGCTTTGTAGTCAGCGCCGTTCCTTCAGCATTATCTGTAGCTATTCTGACTGCTTTTTAAAATAAGCTTTAATAATTTGCTAGCTGTACATCTGGAAGTGGATGACTTATTAGGAAAGTCTAGTAGCACCAAAAATGTCTCTTTTTGTGATAAATGTCCAGCTGTTTTTTTTTTACATTTAATCCCTTTAGCATCTCTTTGTCAGCTAGCTGTTATCCTTTACATGATCTTACAGACAGTTGTTATTGTCAGATTGAAGTTAGCTCTTTAGCATTAGCAGAACTAATGTTTATGCCTAGTGGCTTACGGTTAGCGCCATCAACTTTTAGGTACTTTTTTGCTCACCGCTGCTCAAATTGATACTATTGCTTTTACTCCAGAGCAGTTCATACTGGCTGATTGTGTGGTAAGGCTGAGCTGAGTGTTTGATTTAATTTGTTGGCTAACAGGCTGTTTTCCTGCCGATAATAAAAGCAGGTTTAGACTCAGTCGACCTGGAAAGCTAATTAACTGTAACACCGGTGGAAATGTAAAAAATCTCCAGATAAAAGAAGAAATGGCGGCTGGTTTCTGGCGTCGGGGCGGATTGATGATTGGTTCAGGATGAGCAGACCTGAAGCGACCTGAAATCAAACTTCTCTGCGCAGACAGCCCTCAGGTGAGGCAGAAAATAAAAACAGAGAAGAAGATCCACGGAGGAGAGACGGAGAAACATGATGTTTAAATCACACAGCTGGAGCACAGCACTCATCCCCAGACATTCATTTATTTCTTACTGCAGCTACAATAAAACTTTGCTTACTACAAATTGAATTTCTATATTTGGAGGCGCTCACCTGGCAGTGGCACCTCAGAAGGAGTTATCCCCCCACCGCTGCAGACAAACAAACACATCTGATCGTTTTTCCCTGTGAGCTTCACCCTGAAGTCATGTCGCATCTGAAACCTGAACAGTCTCACATTGATCTCTGTATTTCAGCGCTGCTTTGAACCACCGCTTATTTTATAAGTTTTCCTGCTTAATTTGAAACGATGCATTAAAAAACTGGGAATTAAATCAAAATTCAAAACTCTGCAACTTCTCAGCAGCTTCCTTTGCTTCCTGAACCGTTTAAGGGAAGGATTAGGATTTCTAAAACTTGTTTCACTCTACTCCAGGGGTGCCCAAAGTGTGGCTCGAGGGCCATTAGTGGCACTTTGAATAATTTTGACTGCACTTTGAAATGGTACAAATTTGGTTCTCTGACACTTTTTGTAATTTTTTAGAATAAGGTTTTCATTCTAAAAACTTTAAATCTTCTTAAACATAAAACATTAAGTACAACACAATTAAGTTTTTTGTTTATTAGCGTTTTTCTTTTGCTTTATTTTTATTTTGTAGTAAGTTGTTCCACATTTTACCAAAAATCTTGCTTGACTTGGTCACACAAAGCAATATACTATACAAAATTCAGCAAAGGTTTTAGAAGGAAATTCTCATTTTAGTTGCTGGAAAAAAACTACAAATATTTCATAGACCCGTTGAAGCGCACAAAATCCAAACAGCTGCTTGCTGACGATGGCTAGCATTGGTTTTAGCTGTCAAGTTGTCACCATAACACACCAAATCTTAAAATATATGCGATGTATAAAATGAAGGGATGCAGTGCTTTGCTTCTAATTGTCAACACTACAAAAACGAGATAAAAACATCAGGAAAAAGTTTTGATCAAGAAAAAGATATCGAGGGAAGGAGATCAGCTACGCTAGCTTGACTATGACAACCTTAACATGTAGATGTGATGTGGAATTCTTTGTGTTTTGGTTCAGTGAAGCATAAAAAAGGCGACTCACACACCAGCTCTCTGACAGATCATCAGTAGAGCAGGTGTTCAAATAACGAATCTAAATTAGCTAATGGCAGATAATCTGCCACGGTGATCAATTATTAATAATCACAAAATAAACATAAAACGGTAACGGATTGAATGCTCTGTGTGAGAAATGTTTGGCTGTTTTTTAGTGGTGAATCCTGAAGCATGAAGTGCTGGTGTTGTCGGTTGCTATGGCAACGAGTCTGCGTGCAGCGTAGCCGACACAGAGAGCGAGAAAAAGAAGACTACGAGTGGTTTTGAGTCGTTCTTCAGTGTTTTTTCTGTTATTTTTCCCTTTGCTGTGGCGAAATGAATTCATACCAACATCTCCAGGTTTCATTTTATCAGTTTATAACATGAAACAGTTTTATAGACCAACAAAATAGAAAATAATTAGCCTAGAAAGTTAAAAAACTATGAAGAGCATGGCAAATGTAAAAAAATATTGTTTATTTAATTGTTGTTCAGGTAAAAGAGAAATAATTCACCATAATATTATTTTATGTTTGACATTAGGGCAAAAAAAAAAACTTTGGTCCTGTAAATACTTTCAACTTGGGGATTTTGACCCTCTGTACAGAAAGTTTGGACACCACTTCTCTAATCATGCCTACCTTTGCTTTGTGTGTTCATTATACTGCAGGAACTACAACAAAATTGCTGCTTTATGTTTTTTTTCACCAGCGATAAACAGCGCTGTGTCCCTGATGGCATTAAAATTTGGTCTTATGCTGATTACAGGAGTTCCTGGGAGATGTGGGATAATAATTATGTTTAATGAAATCCGGGCTGCAACATTTTCTCCATGCACAGATGCTTTTAAAAATGCGGATTTAAATGATTCAGTGTCAATGTCTTGCAGCCTGCTTTAGATAACAGGAGAAATGATGATGACACTGCAGAACATGATGAAGGTGTTCCTCCAGTAAAACTGAGAGAGAAAATATTTTCTAACAGAGATGCGATGACACTGAGAACTCACAACATGAGATATTCAGCTCCTAAAGAAGGAGAACGCTGTGGTTTATCTCATTTAATTCATTAATGTTAGTTAATTAGTTTGATTGATTAAGTAGGTTTCATTGAGCCAAGAATTTACCTTTATTATTATTTTATTCCAACTCCAGTCAGTTTGTCTATAAAGTCTGGTTCTTTTCGGGAGGTGTGGACGCTGATTGAACTCTGGTCCACATCCAAACTTTGGTCTCGGTTTGGTTTAAGTTAGATTTGGTTCGGTTTGAACGCTTATGTTAACGCCAAGCGGACCGGAAACCGCTCCAAAAGCAGGAATTGGACTACAACGCAGGGTAGGGTAAATACAACCAAAACAAACGTGTTAGCTTAGCATTAGCAGAAGAAATGGCTCCCGTTCTTTAACCAAAGACAAAAGAGAAATCCTACAACTGCTAAAATCTGACGCCACTGTGTTTTTTTTAATTTTGTATCGCTCAGTGTCGTCTTCAGAGGTTTTTGTGTCGTTTCCTTCAGTGGTACTTGGTGCAGCGCCCCCACAGGTGAGGAGGGGAACAGGTTGCTCAAAGGGTTTGGATCGTTTGACTTGGTGTGGTGAGAAAGTGAACCACAGCAGCTGGAAATGTAACAAATGTTCCAACTTTGGTCCCAATCGAACCAATTCTAATAACTCTAACATGGAAACGGTTCTGCTTCTTTTTTCCATCAATAGTCTCTGGACTATTAGAGTTTAACATCACACAGCAAAGCAGCAACATTCACCTGCATGTCACGGTGGGTTTTTATCGGATGTTTTCTATTCACCTTCTCCTGCTTTTCCCTCCTGTTTTGCTGCGTCTCTCTCTTTTCTCTCGCTCAGTTTTCCACAGGATTACAGTGAAATTTGAGGCAGAGGATTATAAAAAAAATCAATGCAGTGTTCAGTTGCAACTGGGTTTGCTGCTGGGGATTTGTACACAACACGGAGCAGTTAGTGGGAGACGCCGGCTTCACTGCTTGGTGTGTGTTGGCGTGTGAAACGTGGCTGAAATGTGCGTAAAACTACCTTTTTTAGCTGGGAGTCTGCAGACCGTCGGGGGAGGAGGGAGGCTTTGATTGCAGGGAAATCACAGGGAACTAATCAATACGACACATCCTGCTAAGAAACTGTTCTCTCTCTCACACACACGGTGCTTTTCTACACATCCCTCTCCGATAACGCCCCCACCGCTCCGTACCGATCCACGAACATGCAGAGGAACGGGAGCGAAGGTGCTGCTGAAACACGGATTATCACCAGGCGACTCTTGTCCCAACCGTGTGTGTGTGTGTGTGGGGGGGGGGTGTTGGCGCACTGCAGTCAGGTGGTACCATGCCTATTGTGGAGACAGTGAGAGGCCTGATTAAAAATGTATGGAGGCTCTCAGGATGGAAGGCTCCTCTGTGATGGGATTAAAGCGCATGAATACATACATATGATGATGATGATGATGAAGCTGTGGCCTGTCGTCTATTTTTAATTTGTGGAAAAATGTATTTCTTTGAGGTTAGTCGTTTTGATTTGTATGAAAGAGGATTAGAACCGCTGAAAAGAAATAATTTGGATTTCAATCTCAGAATATTGAGAATTTGGGTTTTTATGTCAGAAATCTGACCTTAATCTTTTAGTTTTTCAGAATTCTGATTTCAATCTCAGAGTTTTGAGATGGGGGTTTGAGGAGAGAAAACAAGAACTTCTCTGTAAACACTTCAAAATAAGAGTATGGATATAAACGTCTAACTACTTGAATAACTTTTAACCAAAACACAGATGTAGAACTTTATTCAACTGAGAGTAAATTAGCTCTTCAATTTAACAGAAGCTAACATTTACAAGTTAGCTAAACGGGAGATTAGCTCCTATGTTAATGGATTAGCTTAAGTGTTCCATAACGCCACAATTTAAAGACAAAGGAGGCTCTTTGTTTATATATATATGTATATATATGATAAAATAAGCTTAGAAAGATCATTTACAAAGCTGTTATTATTATTATTATTATTATTGTTATTGTTATTAACTGGTCAGTAATGTAAAGCCGTCTTTAAGACACTTTTTGGTCTCAATTATGTAAAACCATCTGAGCAGAACTGGATCACAGAACTGTTGGAAACAGTTCAGTTTAAAGGCTGTTGTGATTTTACCTTTCTGTTTTTCCAGACGTCCTGCCGTGTGTGTGTGGGTGTGTGTGGGGGTATGTGTGTGTGAGTGAGGTCCGGCGCCCACGGGGGTGTGTATGCAGACGTAGCGTTACCACGGCGCTCAGAGACCAGTGACAGTTATAATTACAGAATCAGGCGTTCTGTCAGGCGACGGCTGTAATTTCTGCTGATCAGGTCTAACACAACAGTCAGTGTGCACATTTCAACCACACACACATTCATAAACGCAGGCGTCACTAAAAGTCAAGGCTGTTCCTCCCTGAAATGTCAGCAAAAACTGCATGGTGTACTTAATTTTTTGCTGCTAAAACTTAAAAATTAAGAAATGACAGGATTTTATGGAAGGATATAAATGATCTCCAAGGAAACCACCGCTCTGTTAGCTTAGCTACTAGCAGCAGTAGCTAATCTCAGCAATCACTTATTAATAATTGCAACGTAAACATCAAGCCTAAAAACATAAAAATGTAACAGACTGAATATTCTGTTGGGAAATGTTTGAGTCTTTTTCATTGTTGAGTCCCGATACATAAAGTGGCGTTGTTGTCAGTTGCTATGGCAACAAGTCTGCGTGTAGCATAGCTGACACAGAGAGCGAGAAAAAAAGTGGTTTGAGTTGTTCTTTAAAGATTTTTCTGCATTATTTTTCCCTTTTCCCCAGCAAGTTAAGTCGGCAGTAATTGTGCAAGTCTCATTTTTCTCCACATAATCAGTCCATGTTTTACTGCTGGAGGTTCGACACCATCAGCCACAAACTCTGTCAGAAACATGCAGCCAAAGTTTATTAGTAAATATCCAGGAAATGCTCGACTATTTGAACAAGTTGTAATTTTTCTGTTAATCTTAAAGTTGTTGTGCTAACGCTTTGGCCTTTAGCATACATCATGTGTCCAGGATAGTATGAAATTTATGAAAACTTAACTCCCTGTGGTATTTTCTGGTACTATAAATGTTTCTCAAATAAAGTCTATTCTTAAATCTGTATTACTGGATCTCATTAAGAGATGCAGGACACAAAAAAGTAAAAGTCTCAGTGAACTTTATAAACATTATGCTCACAAACAACACCCGTGGTCCTACTGCTAAATCCCTGCTTACATGATGAAGTCCAGTGTTGAATTAAGGATATTTTTGTCCAAAAAGTGCCTTTTTTATCTACTTTGAAAATAAAAACCAAATAATAGCTATATATTTGCTGATTTATGTTCAATATCTATTTCATGCTTAAAACATTTTTGCCTTTTAATTAGTCTACAGTGTTTTGGGGTGCAATTATGTATTTCCCTCCCTCTTTGCAGCACTTCAGTGATTTCTCAACCCATTTTGCACCATTACATTATAATCTTTCACTGTATTTTCCATTTGGACTTTTCTTTATGTTATCTAATATAAAAGTTAGAAGTTGAGTGACCACTCTTTGTCCCAAAGTTAAACTGTACAGCTCTGTTATCGCCGGTTCTTTCATCGTTAATTGCTTTCTGAACACCATTTGTCTGTCAGCCCTCTGGTGCAACTGATCCCTCTTTGCAGAGTTAAATTCGTTTTTCTGTATTGTGTGAAACCTGAATGAGCTGAAACACGGTCCAAAGTCCTGCCTGAGTTCAAGCTGTGCTGCTTTTCCCCTCTTACGCTTTTAACCTCATAGTCAAACACTCCGCAGAATCCAAATTTATCCTTTTAAAGATGCATCAACGTGGAAAGGAGCAGAGAAGAGCAGAGCTGTAACGTGATTTCTTGCTCTCCAGGTGCGTCTGCAACATCGACTGCTCTCACATCAGCTTCAACCCGGTGTGCGCCTCCGACGGACGCTCCTACGACAACCCCTGCCAGGTGAAGGAGGCGTCCTGCCAGAAGCAGGAGCGCATCGAAGTCAAGTACCTGGGCCGCTGCCAAGGTCCGACGCTCAGACACAGACGCATGCATGCAGTCGCAGTGAGAGGTGGAAAAACACTCAGACACAGAGGGAGGCGTCGGCTCGTCTGGAGGAGCAGATGCTCGCTTCGAAACAAAAAACTAAGAAAACACTTTGATTCTGTGGATTCTACTTAAAGGGGCAGTATTACAAGTAACTGAAAAATGCTGTATATATCACCTCTGTCTCTTTAAGAAACTCATGCTCTTTCTGAAGCTCCGCCTTCAGGAAGTCATCCCAACATGGCTCCTCTATTGATGCTTTAACAACATTTTTCCAGCTCAGACGTAGCTCCTATAATGAGCTCAGCTGGTGTTTGCTAATTGCTGCTGGCTAGTCTGAAGGAGCTGAGTGGGGGAGGAGTTTTGCCTTGAAGGCGGAGCCAGGTCCACCCATGTGTTTTAACAGCTGAATGGTTGCCATGGAGATTAAAGGATTTCTCAAACATGCATGTAAAAATCAAAGCAACACTTCAGGTTTGTTTTTGATGAAAGTAACATTTTAACATGACGTAAAGATAAAAGAAAAGGTTGTGTTTACTTGATACTGCCCCTTTGATATCAATCCCTCCAGGATGTTAAGATGGTTTCTTGATTGTTGCAAATGAAAATTACAGATTTTGCAGCTTCTGGGTGATATTGGAATCAGTTTTATACAAAAATATGCACAGCTCTAGTTTTTAGCTCATTCAAACTCTCTGTTTCATTGTGCAGCCCTTAATATTTAACACACATAAAAATCTGAAAAATGTTGACCTATTTGAGCATTTTTCTTCAGGACTCACTCAATTGTTTTCTCTGGGGTTTGTTAGAGAAAAATTCTCTTTTATAACAAACTTATGCAAAACACTTTCTTCCCTCTGAAGTGAGCAGCAGATCAGCCTCCTTTCTGCTCTGTGTTCAGAGTAGTTCATCACAACAGATGATATTTAACCTCTGAGCAGAACGGGTTGCATTCAGGTGGACAGGTGCAGGGATGATAATCTGCGTCGGTTTGAGGCTAAAATGGCGGCCTGAGCCGGGCTCTGACGTTTCTCTGACCTTTCCAGGCGACATCACTACTGGGAACAAAGGAGACGGACACTTTTCTCACACAACGGGTGAGTGCTTCCTGTCGAAATGAGGATTGCCCAGGTGGCTGCAGCATATGTGCATTTAGGAATGCTGAGTGTGTGTGTGTGTGTGTGTGTGTGTGTGTGTGTGTGTGTGTGTGTGTGTGTGTGTGTGTGTGTGTGTGTGTGTGTGTGTGTGTGTGTGTGTGTGTGTGTGTGTGTGTGTGAACAGAGGACTCGGGGACAGGACTGGCCCGCGGCTTGTACATCCCCTGTCCGGATCACTACAAGAACTACTGCGCCCACGGAGACTGTCAGTTCCCCAACATGCTCTCCCAGCCGTCCTGCAGGTACACACACACACACACACACACACACACACACACACACACACACCCACACACAGCAGTAATGCTACAGAGCGTCCCACCATCTGCCGTTCTGTTATTTAGCATAAAATGCAGAACTTTTAACATTAACATAACCGATTTTGGTTCACTGAAATACATTTATTTTGTGTCTCATTTGACCAATTTGTGACATGTTGTATTCTTGCTAGACATAACTTTAAATAACAACAATAACAAAAATAATAATAATAATACAATAAAAGTGTAATCGGAAATCTCACAACCCCCATGCAGTACCTCCGGATCCCTGTAGGGGTCCTGGCCCCCATGTTGAAGAGCTCTAATCTAGGCTTAGGTGGGCACAGCCAACTAAAACATTAGCTGTGCTAAGAGAACTGATTATTAATATTTTTTTACATTTTCTCAGCTTTGTTGATGTGATATTGATGTAACTTTTATAAACTGTATTATTATGTAGGTGATGTATTTATCAGAGTGGAATCAAAATTATCTGCAAACTAAAATAAAAGCCTGAAACGTAACAAAGCTAATAAAGTGTGAAATTTTACAGTTGCTTGGAAATGCTGGAGCCTTTTGCTTAGTTAATTAGACTTGTTTATGCTGACTGAATGTAAGTGCAGAGTGGAGTTAATATAGAAGGTCTCCTCCTGCTGAGGCGATACGCCAAAGACGAGCCGCTCCGCTCCAAAACGAATCCCATATGTAGTTCTCGCAGCTTAACGAGGATGCCGGTGTTCCCCGCCGCCCACGCGTTACGATCCGGGTTTTTGAGGGGGCGACGCCAATCACAGCTCTCGCCTTGGTTTGCATGTGTGCAAAAAACAAACAAAAAAAGAGCTGTGTGACGCAGATCAAGAGGCACTGGAGACGCTGATCAGCCACAAGCTAAATTAAAGCTGCAAGCAGCCTCGGGCGGCCCTCGCAGCAAGCGCCGCTCCGGCCTATTGGCCACCGCGGGGGTTCCGGCCACCGCAGAAGCTCTCGCTCGGTTTCCAGAGCCGCAGCCCGCTCCCCACCGCGGAAGCTCCGCCGCAGTTTCCAGCACCGCCGCCCGCCAGCCGCCGCAGAAGCTGTCGCGCTTTTTCCCCGCCCGTCCACCGGGCGACACGCGTGAATGCGTTCGGCGGCGGTGCCCGACGACTGTCGAAAAATCTGGCGCAGATCGGTCGATGCGTCGAGGAGATACGGCCCATGTATTAACTTAGGGGGCGCAGTGGAGCCAAATTACATCTCAAACCCGTCGGGCTCTTTAGAGGTGAACAAAGGTCATACATATCCAGTTTGGCGCCAATCGGATGATCTATGCGTGAATAAGAGCCAAACGTATGCATATGGCGAGGGACTGATATTTGCCATTTGGCCACGCCCACACGGTTCAGCCAGCAGCGAGCATTGACAGAGTTTATCATCCGAATCATCTTGATTAGGTCAAGAGAGCCATAAACGGAGCTTTCCAAGGAAAAAAACGGCACTTCCTGTTCTGAGGGGGCGGGGCTTAGATGACGTCATAATATGATGACATAGGGTCGTCAAGGATCCCACCAGGGTCACTCGTGCAAAGTTTGGTGCAGAAGTTATCGACCGTTCACAGTAAAATACGAGACTTCCTGTTGTCAGAGGGCGTGGCCTACGTGATGTCATCATTTGACCATTGGATATTATTCTACACCCGAGGATGATCAATATCTCAAACTTTGGTGTCTCTGTGATTTTTTGTGTTAGAATTACAAATTATTTAATGTTTTCCTCTTTAATTCAACATTGAACTGTCATTCCGTAGGGCAATGCTGCCCTCTGGTGTCGATTTACTGAAATTACTGAAATAGTTTAATTATTTCAGTAATTCGACACCAGAGGGCAGCATTGCCCCACACATGACAAAATAATCCCCTTTGTAATTGACTGTGTAACATATTACACAGTCAATCACAGGGGATCTTTGAGCCTTGCTAACCCCACTTCAACATGCTCCAAAACTCACCAATTTGATAACTTTAAATTAAACATGCCTTATGATCAGACTGACCGAGTTTGAAGTCGATCAATCGAAATCCCTAGGAGGAGTTCGATCAAATGCGAAGGCTGTAAACGTCAAAATTGAGGTCAAATGAACTTCAATCTAAAATGGCCGACTTCCTGTTGGGTTTAGAGCATGGCTCTAAGAGACTTTTTTGTACGTCCCGACAAGATACACATGTGTACCAAGTTTCGTAATTCTAGGTTTAAGCATGGCTTGGGGCTGTTCATTTAAAATACTCTAGGGGTCGCTATAGAAAAATTAGGCCACGCCCACCAAATATCTCTATGGATTCCTGTTCGGGGATGGATAAGGATCCATCCTAGTGAGTTTGGAGCAGCTCACCCCGAAACTGTGGAATTCAGAGCCAAACGAAATTCGACGGCGTTCGCAACGCCGCCACGCCCACCTGCTTCATCGCAGCCGGTCGGGGTTGGAATCCACAACACACCAACATGTCTTCTGTCTCTGGACACAGTTTCATGTTGATTAGGTCAAAGGGCTAAGATAGCGACCGTTCACAGTAAAACATTACACTTCCTGCTCTCAGGGGGCGTGGCCTACATAAAAAAAACATTTCACTGCAGGGTATTTTAGGACACCCGATGTCGATCAATCCCTGAAAGTTTGGTCCCTCTATGTGTTTTTGTATAGGAAATATAAGAGGTTTTTGTTTCATGGCGTGTAGGTGAACTTTGACCCCTGCTAACCCCCCTTCAACATGCTCCAAAACTCACCAATTTGATAACTTTAAATCAGACATGCCTTATGATCAGACTGACCGAGTTTGAAGCCGATCAATCGAAATCCCTAGGAGGAGTTCGATCAAATACGAAGGCTGTAAACGTCAAACTCGAGGTCCAAAATGGACCTTCAATACAAAATGGCCGACTTCCTGTGATACTTGCACTATGACATTACTTGTAAATTCTGAGCGTCTTAGTGAGCTCTACAACTGTACCGAATTTCAAGTCTCTACGATGAAGTAAGTGAATAGCAATGGGTCTTTTGAAAATTGCTAGGTGGCGCCGTTGAGCCAATTTGTTTGCGATTTTTGCGGCGACCTTAAAATACGAAATTTTTAAACTCCCCGTATGCATCCGCCAAGTTTGGTGAGTTTTTGAATATGCTAAAGCCTCCAAAAAGGCGCCTCTTTGGGGGGGCAGAAAAATAAGAATAATTAAAGCTGCAAGCAGCCTCGGGCGGCCCTCGCAGCAAGCGCCGCTCCGGCCTATTGGCCACCGCGGGGGTTCCGGCCACCGCAGAAGCTCTCGCGCGTTTTCCAGAGCCGCAGCCAACTCCCCACCGCAGAAGCTCTGCCGCAGTTTCTAGCACCGCCGCCCGCTAGCCGCCGCAGTAGCTGTCGCGCATTTTCTCCGCCCGTCCACCGGGCGACACGCGTGAATGCGTTCGGCGGCGCTCCCCGACGACTGTCAAAAAATCTGGTGCAGATCGGTCCATGCGTCGAGGAGATACAGCCCATGTATTAACTTAGGGGGCGCAGTGGAGTCAAATTACATCTCAAACCCGTCGGGCTCTTTAGAGGTGAACAAAGGTCATACATATCCAGTTTGACGCCAATCGGATGATCCATGTGTGAATTAGAGCCAAACGTATGCATATGGCGAGGGACTGATATTCGCCATTTGGCCACGCCCACACGGTTCAGCCAGCAGCGAGCATTGACAGAGTTTATCATCCGAATCACCTTGATTAGGTCAAGAGAGCCATAAACGGAGCTTTCCAAGGAAAAAAACGGCACTTCCGGTTCTGAGGGGGCGGGGCTTAGATGACGTCATAATATGATGACATAGGGTCGTCAGGGTCCCGCCAGGGTCACTCGTGCAAAGTTTGGTGCAGAAGCTATCGACCGTTCACAGTAGAATTACAAATTTTTAATTTTTTCCTACATTACAAAATTGAACTCTGTCTTTCCGTAGTGCAATGCTGCCCTCTGGTGTCGAATTACTGAAATAATGAAACTATTTCAGTAATTTCAGTAATTCGACACCAGAGGGCAGCATTGCACTACGGAATGATAAAGGATCCCCTTTGTAATTACATATTACACAGTCGATCACAGGGGAACTTTGAGCCCTGCTAACCCCGCTTCAACATGCTCCAAAACTCACCATATTGATAACTTTAAATCAGACATGCCTTATGATCAGACTGACCGAGTTTGAAGCCGATCAATCGAAATCCCTAGGAGGAGTTCGATCAAATACGAAGGCTCTAAATGTCAAAATCGAGGTCAAATGAACTTCAATCTAAAATGGCCGACTTCCTGTTGGGTTTAGAGCATGGCTCCAAGAGACTTTTTTGTACGTCCTGACAAGATACACATGTGTACCAAGTTTCGTAATTCTAGGATAAAGCATGGCTTGGGGCTGATTTTTTAAAATATTCCAGGGGGAGATGTAGAGAAATTAGGCCACGCCCACCAAATTTCGCTATGGATTCCTGTTCGGGGATGGATAAGGATCCATCCTAGTGAGTTTGGAGCAGCTCACCCCGAAACTGTGGAATTCAGAGCCAAACGAAATTCGATGGCGTTCGCAACGCCGCCACCCCCACCTGCTTCATCGCAGCCGGTCGGGGTTGGAATCCACAACACACCAACATGTCTTCTGTCTCTGGACACAGTTTCATGTTGATTAGGTCAAAGGGCTAAGATAACGACCGTTCACAGTAAAACATGACACTTCCTGTTCTCAGGGGGCGTGGCCTACGTAAAAAAATAATTTCACCACAGGGTATTTTAGGTAACCCCATAACGATCAATCCCAGAAAGTTTGGTCCCTCTATGTGTTTTTGTATAGGAAATATAAGAGTTTCGTGTTTCATGGCGAGTAGGTGAACTTTGACCCCTGGTAACCCCCCTTCAGCAAGCTCATACAGTCACCAATTTGATAACTTTAAATCAGACATGCCTTATGATCAGACTGACCGAGTTTGAAGCCGATCAATCGAAATCCCTAGGAGGAGTTCGATCAAATGCAAAGGCTGTAAACGTCAAACTCGAGGTCCAGAATGGACCTTCAATACAAAATGGCCGACTTCCTGTTGGGTTTAGAGCATGGCTCTAAGAGACTTTTTTGTACGTCCCGACAAGATACACATGTGTACCAAGTTTCGTAATTCTAGGTTTAAGCATGGCTTGGGGCTGTTCATTTAAAATACTCTAGGGGTCGCTATAGAAAAATTAGGCCACGCCCACCAAATATCGCTATGGATTCCTGTTCGGGGATGGATAAGGATCCATCCTAGTGAGTTTGGAGCAGCTCACCCCGAAACTGTTGAATTCAGAGCCAAACGAAATTCGATGGCGTTCGCAACGCCGCCACGCCCACCTGCTTCATCGCAGCCGGTCGGGGTTGGAATCCACAACACACCAACATGTCTTCTGTCTCTGGACACAGTTTCATGTTGATTAGGTCAAAGGGCTAAGATAGCGACCGTTCACAGTAAAACATTACACTTCCTGCTCTCAGGGGGCGTGGCCTACGTAAAAAAAAAATTTCACTGCAGGGTATTTTAGGACACCCGATGACGATCAATCACTGAAAGTTTGGTCCCTCTATGTGTTTTTGTATAGGAAATATAAGAGGTTTTTGTTTCATGGCGTGTAGGTGAACTTTGACCCCTGGTAACCCCCCTTCAACATGCTCCAAAACTCACCAATTTGATAACTTTAAATCAGACATGCCTTATGATCAGACTGACCGAGTTTGAAGCCGATCAATCGAAATCCCTAGGAGGAGTTCGATCAAATACGAAGGCTGTAAACGTCAAAATCGAGGAAAAAAATGGACGTTCAATACAAAATGGCCGACTTTCTGTGATAGTTGCACTATGACATTACTTGTAAATTCTGAGCGTCTTAGTGAGCTCTACAACTGTACCGAATTTCAAGTCTCTACGATGAAGTAAGTGAATAGCAATGGGTCTGTTGAAAATTGCTAGTTGCTGCCGTTGAGCAATTTTTTTTGCGATTTTTGCGGCGACCTTAAAATTCAAAATTTTTAAACCGCCTAGTCGCTTCCGCCAAGTTTGGTGAGTTTTTGAATATGATAAAGCCCCCAAAAAGGCTCCTCTTTGGGGGGGCAGAATAATAATAATAATAATTAAAGCTGCAAGCAGCCTCGGGCGGCCCTCGCAGCAAGCGCCGCTCCGGCCTATTGGCCACCGCGGGGGTTCCGGCCACCGCAGAAGCTCTCGCGCGTTTTCCAGAGCCGCAGCCAACTCCCCACCGCAGAAGCTCCGCCGCAGTTTCTAGCACCGCCGCCCGCTAGCCGCCGCAGTAGCTGTCGCGCATTTTCTCCGCCCGTCCACCGGGCGACACGCGTGAATGCGTTCGGCGGAGCTCCCCGACGACTGTCAAAAAATCTGGTGCAGATCGGTCCATGCGTCGAGGAGATACGGCCGATGTATTACCTTAGGGGGCGCAGTGGAGTCAAATTACATCTCAAACCCGTCGGGCTCTTTAGAGGTGAACAAAGATCATACATATCCAGTTTGTCGCCAATCGGATGATCCATGTGTGATTTAGAGCCAAACGTATGCATATGGCGAGGGACTGATATTCGCCGTTTGGCCACGCCCGCACGGTTCAGCCAGCAGCGAGCATTGACAGAGTTTATCATCCGAATCATCTTGATTATGTCAAGAGAGCCATAAACAGAGCTTTCAGAGGAAAAAAACGGCACTTCCGGTTCCGAGGGGGCGGGGCTTAGATGACGTGATAATATGATGACGTAGGATCGTCCGGCATCCCACCAGGAACACTCAGGCAAATTTTGGTGCAGCTCGGTCAAAATATGTGGAATGTAGAGGCAATCGTATACGAACGGCGTTGCCGCCATTGAAAACTATTGGCACTTTAAAGCAAGCGAGACCAACTTCCTATCTGTCATCCAACACAGAATCACCTTGATTAGGTCAAGAGAGCCATAGATGAAAGGTTCCAAGGAAAAAAATAGCAATTCCTGTTCTGAGGGGGCGGGGCTTAGATGACGTCATAATCTGATGACATAGAATTTTCAGACATCACACCAGCATCACTCAAGCCAAGTTTGGTGCAGCTCGGTCGAAACATGTGGAATCTAGAAGCAAAAGTATGGCATCGGCGTTACAGGTCACTTCGCCACGCCGCCACGCCCAGCTGCTATCTCAAAGCCGGTCAGGGTTGGAAACCTCAACACACCAACATGTCTTCTGTCTCTGGACACAGTTTCATGTTGATTAGGTCAAAGGGCTAAGATAGCGACCGTTCACAGTAAAACATGACACTTCCTGTTCTCAGGGGGCGTGGCCTAAGTGATGTCATCATTTGACCATAGGGTATTTTAGGACACCGATTGTTGATCAATAACTGAAAATTTGGTGTCTCTGTGAGTTTCTGTGCAGGATATATAAGAGTTTCGTGTTTCATGGCGAGTAGGTGAACTTTGACCCCTGGTAACCCCCCTTCAGCAAGCTCAGACAGTCACCAATTTGATAACTTTAAATCAGACATGCCTTATGATCAGACTGACCGAGTTTGAAGCCGATCAATCGAAATCCCTAGGAGGAGTTCGATCAAATACGAATGCTGTAAACGTCAAAATCGAGGTCAAATGAAATTCAATCTAAAATGGCCGACTTCCTGTTGGGTTTAGAGCATGGCTCTAAGAGACTTTTTTGTACGTCCCGACAAGATACACATGTGTACCAAGTTTCGTAATTCTAGCTTTAAGTATGGCTTGGGGCTGTTCATTTAAAATACTCTAGGGGTCGCTATAGAGAAATTAGGCCACGCCCACCAAATTTTGTTATGAATTCCTGTCGGTGGGTGGATAAGGATCCATCCTAGTGAGTTTGGAGCAGCTGGGCCCGAAATTGTGGAATTCAGAGCCAAACGTATGGCAACGGCGTTACAGGTCACTTCGCCACGCCGCCACGCCCACCTGCTATGTCAAAGCCGGTCGGGGTTGGAATCCACAACACACCAACATGTCTTCTGTCTCTGGACACAGTTTCATGTTGATTAGGTCAAAGGGCTAAGATAGCGACCGTTCACAGTAAAACATGACACTTCCTGTTCTCAGGGGGCGTGGCCTAAGTGATGTCATCATTTCACCATAGGGTATTGTAAGGCACCCGATGCCGATCAATCACTGAAAGTTTGGTCCCTCTATGTGTTTTTATATAGGAAATATAAGAGTTTCGTGTTTCATGGCGAGTAGGTGAACTTTGACCCCTGCTAACCCCCCTTCAACATGCTCCAAAACTCACCAATTTGATAACTTTAAATCAAACATGCCTTATGATCAGACTGACCGAGTTTGAAGCCGATCAATCGAAATCCCTAGGAGGAGTTCGATCAAATACGAAGGCTGTAAACGTCAAAATCGAGGTAAAAAATGGACGTTCAATACAAAATGGCCGACTTTCTGTGATAGTTGGCTTATAACATTAAATGTAAGTTCTGAGTCTTTTGGTGAGCTCTACAAGTGTACCAAATTTCATGTCTCTACGATGAAGTACGTTCATACCATTGTGTCAACAGAAAATTGCTAGTTGCCGCCGTTCAGCAATTTTTTTTGCGATTTTTGCGACAACCTTAAAATTCAAAATTTTTAAATTTTCTAGTCGCGACCGCCAAGTTTGGTGAGTTTTTGAATATGATAAAGCCCCCAAAAAGGCACACGAAGAGGTGGGAAGAATCGTAATAATAATAATAATAAACAGTACAGATACAATAGGCCTTCGCAGCGCTTTGCTGCTCGGGCCTAATAAACAGTACAGATACAATAGGCCTTCGCAGCGCTTTGCTGCTCGGGCCTAACAAGCAGCCTCGGGCGGCCCTCGCAGCAAGCGCCGCTCCGGCCTATTGGCCACCGCGGGGGTTCCAGCCACCGCAGAAGCTCTCGCGCGGTTTCCAGAGCCGCAGCCCGCTCCCCACCGCGGAAGCTCCGCCGCAGTTTCCAGCACCGCCGCCCGCCAGCCGCCGCAGAAGCTGTCGCGCATTTTCCACGCCCGTCCACCGGGCGACAGGCATGAATGCGTTCGGCGGCGCTCCCCGACGACTGTCGAAAAATCTGGTGCAGATCGGTCGATGCGTCGAGGAGATACGGCCGATGTATTAACTTAGGGGGCGCAGTGGAGCCAAATTACATTTCAACCTCGTTGGGCTCTTTAGAGGTGAACAAAGGTCATACATATCCAGTTTGGCGCCAATCGGATGATCTATGCGTGAATAAGAGCCAAACGTATGCATATGGCGAGGGACTGATATTCGCCATTTGGCCACGCCTACACGGTTCAGCCAGCAGCAAGCATTGACAGAGTTTATCATCCGAATCATCTTGATTAGGTCAAAAGAGCCATAAACAGAGCTTTCCAAGGAAAAAAACGGCACTTCCGGTTCCGAGGGGGCGGGGCTTAGATGACGTCATAATGTGATGACGTAGGATTGACGGGCAAGCCTCCAGGATCACTCAGGCCAAGTTTGATGCAGCTCGGTCAAAATATGTGGAATGTAGAGGCAAACGTATACGAACGGCGTTGCCGCCATTGAACACTCTTGGCACTTTAAAGCAAGTGAGATCAACTTCCTATCTGTCATCCAACACAGAATCAACTTGATTAGGTCAAGAGAGCCATAAACAGAGCTTTCCAAGGAAAAAAACGGCACTTCCGGTTCCGAGGGGGCGGGGCTTACATGACGTCATAATGTGATGACGTAGGATTGACGGGCAAGCCTCCAGGATCACTCAGGCCAAGTTTGATGCAGCTCGGTCAAAATATGTGGAATGTAGAGGCAAACGTATACGAACGGCGTTGCCGCCATTGAAAACTCTTGGCACTTTAAAGCAAGCGAGACCAACTTCCTATCTGTCATCCAACACAGAATCACCTTGATTAGGTCAAGAGAGCCATAGATGAAAGTTTCCAAGGAAAAAAATAGCACTTCCTGTTCTGAGGGGGCGGGGCTTAGATGACGTCATAATCTGATGACATAGAATTTTCAGGTATCACACCAGCATCACTCAAGCCAAGTTTGGTGCAGCTCGGTCGAAACATGTGGAATCTAGAAGCAAACGTATGGCATCGGCGTTACAGGTCACTTCGCCACGCCGCCACGCCCAGCTGCTATCTCAAAGCCGGTCAGGGTTGGAATCCTCAACACACCAACATGTCTTCTGTGTCTGGACACAGTTTCATGTTGATTAGGTCAAAGGGCTAAGATAGCGACCGTTCACAGTAAAACATGACACTTCCTGTTCTCAGGGGGCGTGGCCTAAGTGATGTCATCATTTCACCATAGGGTATTTTAGGACACCCGATGACGATCAATCACTGAAAGTTTGGTCCCTCTATGTGTTTTTTTATAGGAAATATAAGAGTTTCGTGTTTCATGGCGAGTAGGTGAACTTTGACCCCTGCTAACCCCCCTTCAACATGCTCCAAAACTCACCAATTTGATAACTTTAAATCAAACATGCCTTATGATCAGACTGACCGAGTTTGAAGCCGATCAATCGAAATCCCTAGGAGGAGTTCGATCAAATACGAAGGCTGTAAACAGCAAAATCGAGGAAAAAAATGGACGTTCAATACAAAATGGCCGACTTTCTGTGATAGTTGGCTTATAACATTAAATGTAAGTTCTGAGTCTTTTGGTGAGCTCTACAAGTGTACCAAATTTCATGTCTCTACGATGAAGTACGTTCATACCATTGTGTCAACAGAAAATTGCTAGTTGCCGCCGTTCAGCAATTTTTTTTGCGATTTTTGCGACAACCTTAAAATTCAAAATTTTTAAATTTTCTAGTCGCGACCGCCAAGTTTGGTGAGTTTTTGAATATGATAAAGCCCCCAAAAAGGCACACGAAGAGGTGGGAAGAATCGTAATAATAATAATAATTAAAGCTGCAAGCAGCCTCGGGCGGCCCTCGCAGCAAGCGCCGCTCCGGCCTATTGGCCACCGCGGGGGTTCCAGCCACCGCAGAAGGTCTCGCACGATTTCCAGAGCCGCAGCCAACTCCCGACCGCAGAAGCTCCGCCGCAGTTTTCAGCACCGCCGCCCGCTAGCCACCGCAGAAGCTGTCGCGCATTTTCCCCGCCCGTCCACCAGGCGACACGCGTGAATGCGTTCGGCAGCGCTCCCCGACGACTGTCAAAAAATGTGGCGCAGATCGGTCGATGCGTCGAGGAGATACAACCCATGTATTAACTTAGGGGGCGCAGTGGAGCCAAATTACATTTCAAACCCGTTGGGCTCTTTAGAGGTGAACAAAGGTCATACAGATCCAGTTTGGCGCCAATCGGATGATCTATGCCTGAATAAGAGCCAAACGTATGCATATGGCGAGGGACTGATATTCGCCATTTGGCCACGCCCACACGGTTCAGCCAGCAGCGAGCATTGACAGAGTTTATCATCCGAATCATCGTGATTAGGTCAAGAGAGCCATAAACAGAGCTTTCCAAGGAAAAAAATGGCACTTCCTGTTGTGAGGGGGCGGGGCTTAGATGACGTCATAATGTGATGACGTAGGATCGACGGGCATACCACCAGGATTACTCAGGCAAAGTTTGATGCAGCTCGGTCAAAATATGTGGAATGTAGAGGCAAACGTATACGAACGGCGTTGCCGCCATTGAAAACACTTGGGACTTTAAAGCAAGCGAGACCAACTTCCTATCTGTCATCCAACACAGAATCAACTTGATTAGGTCAAGAGAGCCATAAACAGAGCTTTCCAAGGAAAAAAACGGCACTTCCGGTTCCGAGGGGGCGGGGCTTAGATGACGTCATAATGTGATGACGTAGGATTGACGGGCAAGCCTCCAGGATCACTCAGGCCAAGTTTGATGCAGCTCGGTCAAAATATGTGGAATGTAGAGGCAAACGTATACGAACGGCGTTGCCGCCATTGAAAACTCTTGGCACTTTAAAGCAAGCGAGATCAACTTCCTATCTGTCATCCAACACAGAATCAACTTGATTAGGTCAAGAGAGCCATAAACAGAGCTTTCCAAGGAAAAAAACGGCACTTCCGGTTCCCAGGGGGCGGGGCTTAGATGACGTCATAATGTGATGACTTAGGATTGACGGGCAAGCCTCCAGGATCACTCAGGCCAAGTTTGATGCAGCTCGGTCGAAACATGTGGAATCTAGAAGCAAACGTATGGCATCGGCGTTACAGGTCACTTCGCCACGCCGCCACGCCCAGCTGCTATCTCAAAGCCGGTCGGGGTTGGAATCCTCAACACACCAACATGTCTTCTGTGTCTGGACACAGTTTCATGTTGATTAGGTCAAAGGGCTAAGAGAGCGACCGTTCACAGTAAAACATGACACTTCCTGTTCTCAGGGGGCGTGGCCTAAGTGATGTCATCATTTGACCATATGGTATTGTAAGCCACCTGATGTCGATCAATCACTGAAAGTTTGGTCCCTCTATGTGCTTTTGTATAGGAAATATAAGAGTTTCGTGTTTCATGGCGAGTAGGTGAACTTTGACCCCTGCTAACCCCCCTTCAACATGCTCCAAAACTCACCAATTTGATAACTTTAAATCAAACATGCCTTATGATCAGACTGACCGAGTTTGAAGTCGATCAATCGAAATCCCTAGGAGGAGTTCGATCAAATACGAAGGCTGTAAACGTCAAAATCGAGGTAAAAAATGGACGTTCAATACAAAATGGCCGACTTCCTGTGATAGTTGGCTTATAACATTAAATGTAAGTTCTGAGTCTTTTGGTGAGCTCTACATGTGTACCAAATTTCATGTCTCTACGATGAAGTACGTTCATACCATTGTGTCAACAGAAAATTGCTAGTTGCTGCCGTTCAGCAATTTTTTTTGCGATTTTTGCGACAACCTTAAAATTCAAAATTTTTAAATTTTCTAGTCGCCACCGCCAAGTTTGGTGAGTTTTTGAATATGATAAAGCCCCCAAAAAGGCTCCTCTTTAGGGGGGCAGAATCGTAATAATAATAAAGCTGCAAGCAGCCTCGGGCGGCCCTCGCAGCAAGCGCCGCTCCGGCCTATTGGCCACCGCGGGGGTTCCAGCCACCGCAGAAGCTCTCGCACAATTTCCAGAGCCGCAGCCAACTCCCCACCGCAGAAGCTCCGCCGCAGTTTCCAGCACCGCCGCCCGCCAGCCACCGCAGAAGCTGTCGCGCATTTTCCACGCCCGTCCATCAGGCGACACGCGTGAATGCGTTCGGCAGCGCTCCCCGACGACTGTCAAAAAATCTGGCGCAGATCGGTCGATGCGTCGAGGAGATACAACCCATGTATTAACTTAGGGGGCGCAGTGGAGCCAAATTACATTTCAAACCCGTTGGGCTCTTTAGAGGTGAACAAAGATCATACATATCCAGTTTGGTGCCAATCGGATGATCCATGCGTGAATTAGAGCCAAACGTATGCATATGGCGAGGGACTGATATTCGCCATTTGGCCACGCCCACACGGTTCAGCCAGCAGCGAGCATTGACAGAGTTTATCATCCGAATCATCTTGATTAGGTCAAGAGAGCCATAAACGGAGCTTTCCAAGGAAAAAAACGGCACTTCCGGTTCTGAGGGGGCGGGGCTTAGATGACGTCATAATATGATGACATAGGGTCGTCAGGGTCCCGCCAGGGTCACTCGTGCAAAGTTTGGTGCAGAAGCTATCGACCGTTCACAGTAGAATTACAAATTTTTAATTTTTTCCTACATTACAAAATTGAACTCTGTCTTTCCGTAGGGCAATGCTGCCCTCTGGTGTCGAATTACTGAAATAATGAAACTATTTCAGTAATTTCAGTAATTCGACACCAGAGGGCAGCATTGCACTACGGAATGATAAAGGATCCCCTTTGTAATTACATATTACACAGTCGATCACAGGGGAACTTTGAGCCCTGCTAACCCCGCTTCAACATGCTCCAAAACTCACCATATTGATAACTTTAAATCAGACATGCCTTATGATCAGACTGACCGAGTTTGAAGCCGATCAATCGAAATCCCTAGGAGGAGTTCGATCAAATACGAAGGCTCTAAATGTCAAAATCGAGGTCAAATGAACTTCAATCTAAAATGGCCGACTTCCTGTTGGGTTTAGAGCATGGCTCCAAGAGACTTTTTTGTACGTCCTGACAAGATACACATGTGTACCAAGTTTCGTAATTCTAGGATAAAGCATGGCTTGGGGCTGATTTTTTAAAATATTCCAGGGGGAGATGTAGAGAAATTAGGCCACGCCCACCAAATTTCGCTATGGATTCCTGTTCGGGGATGGATAAGGATCCATCCTAGTGAGTTTGGAGCAGCTCACCCCGAAACTGTGGAATTCAGAGCCAAACGAAATTCGATGGCGTTCGCAACGCCGCCACGCCCACCTGCTTCATCGCAGCCGGTCGGGGTTGGAATCCACAACACACCAACATGTCTTCTGTCTCTGGACACAGTTTCATGTTGATTAGGTCAAAGGGCTAAGATAACGACCGTTCACAGTAAAACATGACACTTCCTGTTCTCAGGGGGCGTGGCCTACGTAAAAAAATAATTTCACCACAGGGTATTTTAGGTAACCCCATAACGATCAATCCCAGAAAGTTTGGTCCCTCTATGTGTTTTTGTATAGGAAATATAAGAGTTTCGTGTTTCATGGCGAGTAGGTGAACTTTGACCCCTGGTAACCCCCCTTCAGCAAGCTCATACAGTCACCAATTTGATAACTTTAAATCAGACATGCCTTATGATCAGACTGACCGAGTTTGAAGCCGATCAATCGAAAACCCTAGGAGGAGTTCGATCAAATGCAAAGGCTGTAAACGTCAAACTCGAGGTCCAGAATGGACCTTCAATACAAAATGGCCGACTTCCTGTTGGGTTTAGAGCATGGCTCTAAGAGACTTTTTTGTACGTCCCGACAAGATACACATGTGTACCAAGTTTCGTAATTCTAGGTTTAAGCATGGCTTGGGGCTGTTCATTTAAAATACTCTAGGGGTCGCTATAGAAAAATTAGGCCACGCCCACCAAATATCGCTATGGATTCCTGTTCGGGGATGGATAAGGATCCATCCTAGTGAGTTTGGAGCAGCTCACCCCGAAACTGTGGAATTCAGAGCCAAACGAAATTCGATGGCGTTCGCAACGCCGCCACGCCCAGCTGCTTCATCGCAGCCGGTCGGGGTTGGAATCCACAACACACCAACATGTCTTCTGTCTCTGGACACAGTTTCATGTTGATTAGGTCAAAGGGCTAAGATAGCGACCGTTCACAGTAAAACATTACACTTCCTGATCTCAGGGGGCGTGGCCTACATAAAAAAAAAATTTCACTGCAGGGTATTTTAGGACACCTGATGTCGATCAATCACTGAAAGTTTGGTCCCTCTATGTGTTTTTGTATAGGAAATATAAGAGGTTTTTGTTTCATGGCGTGTAGGTGAACTTTGACCCCTGGTAACCCCCCTTCAACATGCTCCAAAACTCACCAATTTGATAACTTTAAATCAGACATGCCTTATGATCAGACTGACCGAGTTTGAAGCCGATCAATCGAAATCCCTAGGAGGAGTTCGATCAAATGCGAAGGCTGTAAACGTCAAACTCGAGGTAAAAAATGGACCTTCAATACAAAATGGCCGACTTCCTGTGATACTTGCACTATGACATTACTTGTAAATTCTGAGCGTCTTAGTGAGCTCTAACTCTGTACCGAATTTCAAGTCTCTACGATGAAGTAAGTGAATAGCAATGGGTCTTTTGAAAATTGCTAGTTGCTGCCGTTGAGCAATTTTTTTGGCAATTTTTGCGGCGACCTTAAAATTCAAAATTTTTAAACCGCCTAGACGCGACCGCCAAGTTTGGTGAGTTTTTGAATATGATAAAGCCCCCAAAAAGGCCCACGAAGAGGGGGGCAGAATAATAATTAAAGCTGCAAGCAGCCTCGGGCGGCCCTCGCAGCAAGCGCCGCTCCGGCCTATTGGCCACCGCGGGGGTTCCAGCCACCGCAGAAGCTCTCGCACGATTTCCAGAGCCGCAGCCAACTCCCCACCGCAGAAGCTCCGCCGCAGTTTCCAGCACCGCCGCCCGCCAGCCACCGCAGAAGCTGTCGCGCATTTTCCACACCCATCCACCAGGCGACACGCGTGAATGCGTTCGGCAGCGCTCCCCGACGACTGTCAAAAAATCTGGCGCAGATCGGTCGATGCGTCGAGGAGATACAGCCCATGTATTAACTTAGGGGGCGCAGTGGAGCCAAATTACATTTCAAACCCGTCGGGCTCTTTAGAGGTGAACAAAGGTCATACATATCCAGTTTGGCGCCAATCGGATGATCTATGCCTGAATAAGAGCCAAACGTATGTATATGGCGAGGGACTGATATTCGCCATTTGGCCACGCCCACACGGTTCAGCCAGCAGCGAGCATTGACAGAGTTTATCATCCGAATCATCTTGATTAGGTCAAGAGAGCCATAAACAGAGCTTTCCAAGTAAAAAAATAGCACTTCCTGTTCCGAGGGGGCGGGGCCTAAGTGATGTCATCATTTGACCATTGGATATTATTGGACACTCGATTATGATCAATCACTGAACGTTTGGTGTCTCTGTGAGTTTTTGTGTTAGAATTACTAATTATTTAATTTTTTCCTCCATTACAACATTGAACTTTCATTCCGTAGGGCAATGCTGCCCTCTGGTGTCGAATTACTGAAATAATGAAACTATTTCAGTGGGCAGCAGAGGGCAGCATTGCCCTACAAACAACGAACATGGACTGTTTATTATGTAATTACACAGAAGATCTCTCTAATTCATTCTGAGGGGGCGGGGCTTAGATGACGTCATAATATGATGACATAGCATTGTCAGGCATCACACCAGGATGAGTCAGGCCAAGTTTGGTGCAGCTCGGTCGAAATATGTGGAATCTAGAAGCAAACGTATGGCATCGGCCTTACAGGTCACTTCGCCACGCCGCCACAGCCAGCTCCTTCATCGCAGCCAGTCAGGGCTTGAATCCTCAACACACCAACATGTCTTCTGTCTCTGGACACAGTTTAATATTGATTATGTCAAAGGGCTAAGATAGCGACCGTTCACAGTAAAACATGACACTTCCTGTTCTCAGGGGGCGTGGCCTAAGTGATGTCATCATTTGACCATTGGATATTATTGGACACTCGATTATGATCAATCACTGAACGTTTGGTGTCTCTGTGAGTTTTTGTGTTAGAATTACAAATTATTTAATTTTTTCCTCCATTACAACAGTGAACTGTCATTCCGTAGGGCAATGCTGCCCTCTGGTGTCGAATTACTGAAATAATGAAACTATTTCAGTGGGCAGCAGAGGGCAGCATTGCCCTACAAACAACGAACATGGACTGTTTATTATGTAATTACACAGAAGATCTCTCTAATTCATTCTGAGGGGGCGGGGCTTAGATGACGTCATAATATGATGACATAGCATTGTCAGGTATCACACCAGGATGAGTCAGGCCAAGTTTGGTGCAGCTCGGTCGAAACATGTGGAATCTAGAAGCAAACGTATGGCATCGGCGTTACAGGTCACTTCGCCACGCCGCCACACCCAGCTGCTTCATCGCAGCTGGTCAAGGCTTTAATCCACAACACACCAACATGTCTTCTGTCTCTGGACACAGTTTCATGTTGATTAGGTCAAAGGGCTAAGATAGCGACCGTTCACAGTAAAACATGACACTTCCTGTTCTCAGGGGGCGTGGCCTACTTAAAAAAATAATTTCACCACAGGGTATTTTAGGACACCCGATGACGATCAATCAATGAAAGTTTGGTCCCTCTCTGTGTTTTTGTATAGGAAATATAAGAGTTTCGTGTTTCATGGCGAGTAGCTGAACTTTGACCCCTGGTAACCCCCCTTCAGCAAGCTCATACAGTCACCAATTTGATAACTTTAAATCAGACATGCCTTATGATCAGACTGACCGAGTTTGAAGCCGATCAATCGAAATCCCTAGGAGGAGTTCGATCAAATGCAAAGGCTGTAAATGTCAAACTCGAGGTCCAAAATGGACCTTCAATCCAAAATGGCCGACTTCCTGTTGGGTTTAGAGCATGGCTCCAAGAGACTTTTTTGTACGTCCTGACAAGATACACATGTGTACCAAGTTTCGTAATTCTAGGATTAAGCATGGCTTGGGGCTGATTTTTCTAAATATTCTAGGGGGAGATGTAGAGAAATTAGGCCACGCCCACCAAATTTCGCTATGGATTCCTGTTGGCGGGTGTATAAGGATCCATCCTAGTGAGTTTGGAGCAGCTCACCCCGAAACTGTGGAATTCAGAGCCAAACGAAATTCGATGGCGTTCGCAACGCCGCCACGCCCACCTGCTTCATCGCAGCCGGTCGGGGTTGGAATCCACAACACACCAACATGTCTTCTGTCTCTGGACACAGTTTCATGTTGATTAGGTCAAAGGGCTAAGATAGCGACCGTTCACAGTAAAACATTACACTTCCTGCTCTCAGGGGGCGTGGCCTACGTAAAAAAAAAATTTCACTGCAGGGTATTATAGGACACCCGATGACGATCAATCACTGAAAGTTTGGTCCCTCTATGTGTTTTTGTATAGGAAATATAAGAGGTTTTTGTTTCCTGGCGTGTAGGTGAACTTTGACCCCTGCTAACCCCCCTTCAACATGCTCCAAAACTCACCAATTTGATAACTTTAAATCAGACATGCCTTATGATCAGACTGACCGAGTTTGAAGCCGATCAATCGAAATCCCTAGGAGGAGATCGATCAAATACGAAGGCTGTAAACGGCCAAAATAGGGTCCGAAATGGACCTTCAATCCAACATGGCCGACTTTCTGTGATAGTTGCACTATGACATTACTTGTAAATTCTGAGCGTCTTAGTGAGCCCTACAACTGTACCGAATTTCAAGTCTCTACGATGAAGTAAGTGAATAGCAATGGGTCTTTTGAAAATTGCTAGTTGCTGCCGTTGAGCAATTTTTTTTGCGATTTTTGCGACGACCTTACAGTACTTAAATTTAAAACTCGTTTTATGCGACCGCCAAGTTTGGTGAGTTTTTGAATATGATAAAGCCCCCAAAAAGGCAATTCATTTGGGTGGAAGAATAATAAGAATAATTAAAGCTGCAAGCAGCCTCGAGCGGCCCTCGCAGCAAGCGCCGCTCCGGCCTATTGGCCACCGCGGGGGTTCCGGCCACCGCAGAAGCTCTCGCACGTTTTCCAGAGCCGCAGCCCGCTCCCCACCGCAGAAGCTCTGCCGCAGTTTCCAGCACCGCCGTCCGCTAGCCGCCGCAGAAGCTGTCGTGCATTTTCCCCGCCCGTCCACCGGGCGACACGCGTGAATGCGTTCGGCGGCGCTCCCCGACGACTGTCAAAAAATCTGGTGCAGATCGGTCGATGCGTCGAGGAGATACGGCCGATGTATTAACTTAGGGGGCGCAGTGGAGTCAAATTACATTTCAACCTCGTCGGGCTCTTTAGAGGTGAACAAAGGTCATACATATCCAGTTTGGCGCCAATCGGATGATCTATGTGTGAATTAGAGCCAAACGTATGAATATGGCGAGGGACTGATATTCGCCATTTGGCCACGCCCACACGGTTCAGCCAGAAGCGAGCATTGACAGAGCTCATCATCCGAATTACCTTGATTAGGTCAAGAGAGCCATAAACGGAGCTTTCCAAGGAAAAAAAAGACACTTCCTGTTGTCAGGGGGCGTGGCCTACGTGATGTCATCATTTAACCATTGGATATTATTGGACACTCGATTATGATCAATCACTGAACGTTTGGTGTCTCTGTGAGTTTTTGTGTTAGAATTACTAATTATTAAATTTTTTCCTCCATTACAACATTGAACTTTCATTCCATAGGGCAATGCTGCCCTCTGGTGTCGAATTACTGAAATAATGAAACTATTTCAGTGGGCAGCAGAGGGCAGCATTGCCCTACAAACAACGAACATGGACTGTTTATTATGTAATTACACAGAAGATCTCTCTAATTCATTCTGAGGGGGCGGGGCTTAGATGACGTCATAATATGATGACATAGCATTGTCAGGCATCACACCAGGATGAGTCAGGCCAAGTTTGGTGCAGCTCGGTCGAAACATGTGGAATCTAGAAGCAAACGTATGGCATCGGCGTTACAGGTCACTTCGCCTCGCCGCCACGCCCACCTGCTATGTCAAAGCCGGCCGGGGTTGGAATCCACAACACACCAACATGTTTTCTGTCTCTGGACACAGTTTCATGTTGATTAGGTCAAAGGGCTAATATAGCGACCGTTCACAGTAAAACATGACACTTCCTGTTCTCAGGGGGCGTGGCCTAAGTGATGTCATCATTTCACCACAGGGTATTTTAGGACACCCGATGACGGCCAATCACTGAAAGTTTGGTGTCTCTGTGAGTTTCTGTGCAGGATATATAAGAGTTTGGTGTTTCATGGCGAGTAGGTGAACTTTGACCCCTGGTAACCCCCCTTCAGCAAGCTCATACAGTCACCAATTTGATAACTTTAAATCAGACATGCCTTATGATCAGACTGACCGAGTTTGAAGCCGATCAATCGAAATCCCTAGGAGGAGTTCGATCAAATACGAAGGCTGTAAACGTCAAACTCGAGGTCCAAAATGGACCTTCAATAGAAAATGGCCGACTTCCTGTTGGGTTTCGACCATGGCTCTAATAGACTTTTTTGTACGTCCTGACAAGATACACATATGTACCAAGTTTCGTAATTCTAAGTTAAAGCATGGCTTGGGGCTGTTCATTTAAAATACTCTAGGGGTCGCTATAGAGAAATTAGGCCACGCCCACCAAATATCGCTATGGATTCCTGTTCGGGGATGGATAAGGATCCATCCTAGTGAGTTTGGAGCAGCTCACCCCGAAACTGTGGAATTCAGAGCCAAACGAAATTCGACGGCGTTCGCAACGCCGCCACGCCCACCTGCTTCATCGCAGCCAGTCGGGGTTGGAATCCACAACACACCAACATGTCTTCTGCCTCTGGACACAGTTTCATGTTGATTAGGTCAAAGGGCTAAGATAGCGACCGTTCACAGTAAAACATTACACTTCCTGCTCTCAGGGGGCGTGGCCTATGTAAAAAAAAAATTTCACTGCAGGGTATTATAGGACACCCGATGCCGATCAATCACTGAAAGTTTGGTCCCTCTATGTGTTTTTGTATAGGAAATATAAGAGGTTTTTGTTTCATGGCGTGTAGGTGAACTTTGACCCCTGGTAACCCCCCTTCAACATGCTCCAAAACTCACCAATTTGATAACTTTAAATCAGACATGCCTTATGATCAGACTGACCGAGTTTGAAGCCGATCAATCGAAATCCCTAGGAGGAGTTCGATCAAATACGAAGGCTGTAAACGTCAAAATCGAGGAAAAAAATGGACGTTCAATACAAAATGGCCGACTTTCTGTGATAGTTGCACTATGACATTACTTGTAAATTCTGAGCGTCTTAGTGAGCTCTACAACTGTACCGAATTTCAAGTCTCTACGATGAAGTAAGTGAATAGCAATGGGTCTGTTGAAAATTGCTAGTTGCTGCCGTTGAGCAATTTTTTTTGCGATTTTTGCGGCGACCTTAAAATTCAAAATTTTTAAACCGCCTAGTCGCTTCCGCCAAGTTTGGTGAGTTTTTGAATATGATAAAGCCCCCAAAAAGGCGCACGAAGAGGGGGTAAGAATAATAATAATAATAATTAAAGCTGCAAGCAGCCTCGGGCGGCCCTCGCAGCAAGCGCCGCTCCGGCCTATTGGCCACCGCGGGGGTTCTGGCCACCGCAGAAGCTCTCGCATGATTTCCAGAGCCGCAGCCAACTCCCCACA
This sequence comes from Xiphophorus maculatus, assembly GCF_002775205.1. Classification (NCBI taxonomy): domain Eukaryota; kingdom Metazoa; phylum Chordata; class Actinopteri; order Cyprinodontiformes; family Poeciliidae; genus Xiphophorus; species Xiphophorus maculatus. Next base: position 29,539,150 of record NC_036449.1, read on the forward strand.
GCAGAAGCTCCGCCGCAGTTTCCAGCACCGTCGCCCGCTAGCCGCCGCAGAAGCTGTCGCGCATTTTCCACGCCCGTCCACCGGGCGACACGCGTGAATGCGTTCGGCAGCGCTCCCCGACGACTGTCAAAAAATCTGGTGCAGATCGGTCGATACGTCGAGGAGATACAGCCCATGTATTAACTTAGGGGGCGCAGTGGAGCCAAATTACATTTCAAACCCGTTGGGCTCTTTAGAGGTGAACAAAGGTCATACATATCCAGTTTGGCGCCAATCGGATGATCCATGCGTGAATAAGAGCCAAACGTATGCATATGGCGAGGGACTGATATTCGCCATTTGGCCACGCCCACACGGTTCAGCCAGCAGCGAGCATTGACAGAGTTTATCATCCGAATCATCGTGATTAGGTCAAGAGAGCCATAAACAGAGCTTTCCAAGGAAAAAAATGGCACTTCCTGTTGTGAGGGGGCGGGGCTTAGATGACGTCATAATGTGATGACGTAGGATCGACGGGCATACCACCAGGATTACTCAGGCAAAGTTTGATGCAGCTCGGTCAAAATATGTGGAATGTAGAGGCAAACGTATACGAACGGCGTTGCCGCCATTGAAAACACTTGGCACTTTAAAGCAAGCGAGACCAACTTCCTATCTGTCATCCAACACAGAATCACCTTGATTAGGTCAAGAGAGCCATAAACAGAGCTTTCCAAGGAAAAAAACGGCACTTCCGGTTCCGAGGGGGCGGGGCTTAGATGACGTCATAATGTGATGACGTAGGATTGACGGGCAAGCCTCCAGGATCACTCAGGCCAAGTTTGATGCAGCTCGGTCAAAATATGTGGAATGTAGAGGCAAACGTATACGAACGGCGTTGCCGCCATTGAAAACTCTTGGCACTTTAAAGCAAGCGAGATCAACTTCCTATCTGTCATCCAACACAGAATCAACTTGATTAGGTCAAGAGAGCCATAAACAGAGCTTTCCAAGGAAAAAAACGGCACTTCCGGTTCCCAGGGGGCGGGGCTTAGATGACGTCATAATGTGATGACGTAGGATTGACGGGCAAGCCTCCAGGATCACTCAGGCCAAGTTTGATGCAGCTCGGTCGAAACATGTGGAATCTAGAAGCAAACGTATGGCATCGGCGTTACAGGTCACTTCGCCACGCCGCCACGCCCAGCTGCTATCTCAAAGCCGGTCGGGGTTGGAATCCTCAACACACCAACATGTCTTCTGTGTCTGGACACAGTTTCATGTTGATTAGGTCAAAGGGCTAAGAGAGCGACCGTTCACAGTAAAACATGACACTTCCTGTTCTCAGGGGGCGTGGCCTAAGTGATGTCATCATTTGACCATATGGTATTGTAGGGGACCCGATGCCGATCAATCACTGAAAGTTTGGTCCCTCTATGTGCTTTTGTATAGGAAATATAAGAGTTTCGTGTTTCATGGCGAGTAGGTGAACTTTGACCCCTGCTAACCCCCCTTCAACATGCTCCAAAACTCACCAATTTGATAACTTTAAATCAAACATGCCTTATGATCAGACTGACCAAGTTTGAAGTCGATCAATCGAAATCCCTAGGAGGAGTTCGATCAAATACGAAGGCTGTAAACGGCAAAATCGAGGTAAAAAATGGACGTTCAATACAAAATGGCCGACTTCCTGTGATAGTTGGCTTATAACATTAAATGTAAGTTCTGAGTCTTTTGGTGAGCTCTACAAGTGTACCAAATTTCATGTCTCTACGATGAAGTACGTTCATACCATTGTGTCAACAGAAAATTGCTAGTTGCCGCCGTTCAGCAATTTTTTTTGCGATTTTTGCGACAACCTTAAAATTCAAAATTTTTAAATTTTCTAGTCGCCACCGCCAAGTTTGGTGAGTTTTTGAATATGATAAAGCCCCCAAAAAGGCTCCTCTTTAGGGGGGCAGAATCGTAATAATAATAATAATAATAAGAAACAGTACAGAAACAATAGGCCTTCGCAGCGCTTTGCTGCTCGGGCCTAATAAACAGTATGAAAACAATAGGCCTTCGCAGCGCTTTGCTGCTCGGGCCTAATAATTAAAGCTGCAAGCAGCCTCGGGCGGCCCTCGCAGCAAGCGCCGCTCCGGCCTATTGGCCACCGCGGGGGTTCCAGCCACCGCAGAAGGTCTCGCACGATTTCCAGAGCCGCAGCCAACTCCCGACCGCAGAAGCTCCGCCGCAGTTTTCAGCACCGCCGCCCGCTAGCCACCGCAGAAGCTGTCGCGCATTTTCCCCGCCCGTCCACCAGGCGACACGCGTGAATGCGTTCGGCAGCGCTCCCCGACGACTGTCAAAAAATGTGGCGCAGATCGGTCGATGCGTCGAGGAGATACAACCCATGTATTAACTTAGGGGGCGCAGTGGAGCCAAATTACATTTCAAACCCGTTGGGCTCTTTAGAGGTGAACAAAGGTCATACAGATCCAGTTTGGCGCCAATCGGATGATCTATGCCTGAATAAGAGCCAAACGTATGCATATGGCGAGGGACTGATATTCGCCATTTGGCCACGCCCACACGGTTCAGCCAGCAGCGAGCATTGACAGAGTTTATCATCCGAATCATCGTGATTAGGTCAAGAGAGCCATAAACAGAGCTTTCCAAGTAAAAAAATAGCACTTCCTGTTGTGAGGGGGCGGGGCTTAGATGACGTCATAATGTGATGACGTAGGATCGACGGGCATACCACCAGGATTACTCAGGCAAAGTTTGATGCAGCTCGGTCAAAATATGTGGAATGTAGAGGCAAACGTATACGAACGGCGTTGCCGCTATTGAAAACACTTGGGACTTTAAAGCAAGCGAGACCAACTTCCTATCTGTCATCCAACACAGAATCAACTTGATTAGGTCAAGAGAGCCATAAACAGAGCTTTCCAAGGAAAAAAACGGCACTTCCGGTTCCGAGGGGGCGGGGCTTAGATGACGTCATAATGTGATGACGTAGGATTGACGGGCAAGCCTCCAGGATCACTCAGGCCAAGTTTGATGCAGCTCGGTCAAAATATGTGGAATGTAGAGGCAAACGTATACGAACGGCGTTGCCGCCATTGAAAACTCTTGGCACTTTAAAGCAAGCGAGATCAACTTCCTATCTGTCATCCAACAAAGAATCAACTTGATTAGGTCAAGAGAGCCATAAACAGAGCTTTCCAAGGAAAAAAACGGCACTTCCGGTTCCCAGGGGGCGGGGCTTAGATGACGTCATAATGTGATGACTTAGGATTGACGGGCAAGCCTCCAGGATCACTCAGGCCAAGTTTGATGCAGCTCGGTCGAAACATGTGGAATCTAGAAGCAAACGTATGGCATCGGCGTTACAGGTCACTTCGCCACGCCGCCACGCCCAGCTGCTATCTCAAAGCCGGTCGGGGTTGGAATCCTCAACACACCAACATGTCTTCTGTGTCTGGACACAGTTTCATGTTGATTAGGTCAAAGGGCTAAGAGAGCGACCGTTCACAGTAAAACATGACACTTCCTGTTCTCAGGGGGCGTGGCCTAAGTGATGTCATCATTTGACCATATGGTATTGTAAGCCACCTGATGTCGATCAATCACTGAAAGTTTGGTCCCTCTATGTGTTTTTGTATAGGAAATATAAGAGTTTCGTGTTTCATGGCGAGTAGGTGAACTTTGACCCCTGCTAACCCCCCTTCAACATGCTCCAAAACTCACCAATTTGATAACTTTAAATCAAACATGCCTTATGATCAGACTGACCAAGTTTGAAGTCGATCAATCGAAATCCCTAGGAGGAGTTCGATCAAATACGAAGGCTGTAAACGTCAAAATCGAGGTAAAAAATGGACGTTCAATACAAAATGGCCGACTTCCTGTGATAGTTGGCTTATAACATTAAATGTAAGTTCTGAGTCTTTTGGTGAGCTCTACATGTGTACCAAATTTCATGTCTCTACGATGAAGTACGTTCATACCATTGTGTCAACAGAAAATTGCTAGTTGCTGCCGTTCAGCAATTTTTTTTGCGATTTTTGCGACAACCTTAAAATTCAAAATTTTTAAATTTTCTAGTCGCCACCGCCAAGTTTGGTGAGTTTTTGAATATGATAAAGCCCCCAAAAAGGCTCCTCTTTAGGGGGGCAGAATCGTAATAATAATAAGAAACAGTACAGAAACAATAGGCCTTCGCAGCGCTTTGCTGCTCGGGCCTAATAAGAAACAGTACAGAAACAATAGGCCTTCGCAGCGCTTTGCTGCTCGGGCCTAATAATAAACAGTACAGATACAATAGGCCTTCGCAGCGCTTTGCTGCTCGGGCCTAATTAAATTCTACCTCTGATACGGTGGAAGGTTCTGCGGGGAAACATTAAGGTCTGCAGGAACGTTAAAATGTCCCTCATGATGTAAAACAGCAGATATTACATGATAGACAATATCCAATAACTGCTAAATGCATGGCAGCAGCTAAATGCATTTAAGACCTGGGCAAGATGGCTGACAGCAAAGCGGATTCAAGTGACTTTGAATTTGTTGTTTTAGTTTTGTTTTAGTAAAAATACAGTAGGCTGTTAGGTTTTATCATTTTAAATAAAATATTTGTCCCATGGACGTTGCCATGTTGTTTACGCTGAAATGCATCCTGGGTAGATGATGTATGCTAGGTGCTATGGTGCTAGCTCCATTCAGACAGAACAGTAGTTTTTGAGCAGTGAGAATTGTTGAAGTAGAAAGTAATGCAGAAATGACGAGAGGAAAGGGAAAGGAGGAAGAGGAGAGAGAAATACTTGGAAATGACAACCCAAAAAGGAAAGCGTATGCTACAAAGAGCTCCAGTTTCTGTTTACGCTGCTTCATTCTCACTGTAAACATCCATTCATTATCTTCCATTTATTTTGATTTTGTATTAGTTTCCGCTACTTGTGTTAGCTCTAGCTAATGGTGTTAGCTGTAAGTAATGTTGTTAGCTTTATCTAATTATCTTAGCTTATGCTAAATGTGTTAGCTCTAGCTAATGTAGTAAACATTAGACCACAAGCTGATCACGTTTGTTTCGGCACATGAAAACTTTTTGTCAGTTTCCCCAGTCCAGATGTTTTGTGGGCTGGACGAGTTATGAGTGAAATAATCTGCCAGTGGAACTACTTCTATTTTTTACAATCAATATTAAGAAATTATTGACTTGAAACAAGCTCCTATATCTTGCTGAAAAGTTACTTGTAAGTTAGATTTGTCTTATTTCAAATGTGTTATTTGCACTAGAAACTAGACCAAAATTACTTGGTAAAATCTTGTGTTTTTGCAGTGAAGCAGCCATTACACAGCGCATTCAGCGGTAAAACCAGCTGACCAAACATGGGTAACGGGGCGGAACTCTGCTGGCGTTGCTAGGTAACGGGGTGGAACTCTGCTGGCGTTGCTAGGTAACGGTCAGTGCCTGCTGATTTGTGAGTTACATTCTGGAGGTTTTTGAAAAGATTTGTTTTCCAGACGCCCTTTAAAGTTGGCACTGTGACAAAGTTCATGGGGAGTGAATACTTTGGTAAATGGCAGTGAGCAACACAAGCATTGGGTAAAAAGTAAAGATTATCTGAAACAAACCGGATCCACTCAGGTCCAAACCAAGGATCTGGTTCTGCATCCCAGCTGGACGGGGAATCACTTCCTCCCTGCTCTGATTGGTCCGAGCTGCCTTTACCTGCAGACTTTAGCCAGGTGGTTCTACTCTCAATCAGCTGTTTCACCAGCAGGATGGCGGATCTGCAGGAAGTGACCGTACATCTCCATCGTTTTCTGCTGGTTCACTTCTCCATGATAGAGTCTAGTAATAAGGAAATGTTGGTGAAACAGCTTACACGGCAGAATTAATTAGCAGTTATACGTTGCCGTTCCCGGGTTTAGTACTTCTTTATTTCCTGCCGTAAATGCTCACATCAGATCGTAAAATGGAGACAATTGTTTGTCTGAAATTGCAACACCGCTCCGTTTCTGCACAGAGGAAACAGGAAAGGCTCGTTTTTATTGGCGAGCCAACCAACGCTTTCTGGAAGCTTTTTTTATAAGCACAGTGAACGACTGTGCATAATAACTCTGTGCTACGGTGCTAATCTTCCCCAAGCAGATTTATCAACATATCTGTCCTGCTGGACTCAGATCAGCCTCAGGATTTAATGAAACTGTTCAGACTTTTGATCACAGATAACCTGGAAAAATACCTGCTTTTTTGCCTCCCTCACTTTAAATATTCATTTGTGACGCTGATTTAAATTCATCTGCTGGTGCTTGAGTGATTGTCTATAGGGGCATTTCTTATCGTCTGAGCATCATTCAGTTTATTGGCTCCAAGTATCTAATTTGCATTCGTCAATAAAATGTAATAAGTAACAGCAAAATATTTGAGAAATGAAGTTGCATCATTAATATAACTCTGTTATCGCCTCTTACTGATATTTGATCAGTATGACTAGGAATTACAATAATTCAGTCTGCGAGGAAGAGGAGAGTTAAGGTTAAAGTCTGAAAGGGTTTTGCATCTCTAGAGGGATTTTTCAGATTTTAAGCCCAAAACAAACACACTTATAACTATTTAGCAGTGGTGTTCCCAAAGGGGGGCCCACAGGGGGCCATGGCCCACCTGAAAAAATGCTGCTCCGCCCCAGAGTTTTGTGTTTGGTTCATACAAAGACATGCAGTCAACTTCTCCAAACAAGACATAAATGTAAAGTCAAGCCAAATTTTCTAAAGACGTTCTATAAATAATCAGGGTTCCTGGAACACTTGGAATAGAATATTACTTTGCATCAATGTGGTGGTTTAATAACCTGAATAACAGATTAAAAACTATAAATATATTTGTTGCTGAGCTCAGATATCTATTTATTCAATGGTTTAGCAGCAAAAGGGGTTTTTGAATTGAAAATGTTGCTTATTTTCTAGACATAAAATATGATTTATTAATTAAGTATAGAGCCTACAATTAACTCAATTAAAAGTGTTAATTCCCACCTCCAATAAAAATGTTGCTGTAATCAGAAAAGAACAAAATGCTTTCAGTTAAATAGTAAAGAACATGATTTTGCACCAATTTAATCATCCTTCTGAAAATAGTTGGCAGATCAGATTTGTGGTGAAAAACTTCCTCCTTGTCAGGTTGGGTTTGAGTTTAGCGGTAGAACATGTTGGAGCTCAGCAGACTACAGTAAAACTGAGTTAGTTTTATTAAAATGAACCAAAGTAGCTTTTGTTTACTGTCCACCCAAAGTCAAATGTTTAGGGGTGTAAGTATCACCAAGCCATACTCTCACAAAATGGCTGATTCTGCCATGGATTAATACTTAATTTTGTGAGAATAAGCTCTTATTTTGAAGGGCTGGCTTTGTCATATCACGAACACAAACATCTGTTTGTATACTGTACCAGCACAGAGTGCAGGTACAGTATATTTTATCCATAAATAGCAGTGATGTTAAGACCTTATTGATGTTACGGACCTTAAAAAAACCCACAACTCAGATAAATCCGAGCGAAAACATCTTTCAAATAATTTCCAGCCTCACATAGCAGCAGCAGGGGGTCCTGACGCCTTTCAGTCCCTCCTCCATTGTCTGCAACCTCCATCGCCCCGACTCGCCCAGACAGACCTTCTGGTTGCATACTGAGCAGCGATTATCAGGCTGGCCGTGCAGAGGATCTCTGCTGCCCCCTGCTGGCTGCCCAAACCAGCCCAGTTGTTGTTTTCCCCCAAATAATGAGACCAGAAAGCAGAGCGGTCTGGATTGGGAATGATGAGTGTGTGTCTGTGTGCAGCACAGCGTCCCAAACAGAACAAGGTTGCACTGTGCTTCCTCACATGCTGTCGGGTGGAGCGGACGGAGAATAGAAAGGAGACGGCGTGTTTGTGCTAAACAAGGATGCGCAGGTGTTGGTGGGTAACAACCTCCCCGGAGACGGCAGGAGCGGCTAGAGAAGAGGAGCTGCTGAGGGATATTAAAGGGAGGACCGTTTTAGCTCGTGTCTGACAACAAAGATCACCTCCATTAGTCTCTGAGTCCATGTGCTTCTGCCGGAGAGAGACGGCGTTCATGTCTGCACCGTGATGAACAAGTCATAACCTGATAAGAGTCTGCACAGAGGATTCCACAACAGATGCTGAGCTCTGCTAGCTTAAAAGCTAGCTCTGGCAACGCTAAACATGCTAATGTCAACCGTAATGACATAAAATATGTTATATCGCCCTCCAAAGGGGTAACTGTGTTATTGCACTCCTATTATCATGGTTGAGCTTTCAGGAAGTGATTCGTTTTATTCTTTTATTTTGCAGTTTTACGCTTGTTTAGTTTTGCTAACTCGGTTGCTAATAACAGTAGGGCTTCGAAGAAAAGCTCAACTGAACAACTAAAACTTAAAAAACAGTAAATTAGCGCTTCAGAGTTTATCCAAAAAGGGAAGCTAAGTGTGCTTTTCAAAGTTAGCATAAATGCTAAAACGCTAAATGAAAAAATTAGCTCAGCTAAAATCAGTGCAAATGTGCCCAACACTGATTCCACTCAGTCTTTACTCACTAGGAACAATAATTAATGTCTTATCAGTCAGTGGTGGGAACACTTCTGCTAATCCGCTAATAGTTAGCTTATTTTTCATTTAGCGTTGTTGCTAACTTTGAAAACATTTAGAGCATTTAGCTTTCCCCAATTAAATTTTTCCCAGTACATTCAGAAGCGCTAATTCAATTGGCAGTTTTGTAAACTTTCAGGTGAATAAAATTTGAAGTTGAAGTTTTGTTTATAGACCGGTAAGAATGCTTCAAGTAGTTTGACGTTTATATTCAAGCTCCTATTTTGAAGTGGCAGTAGTTCCATTTCCTCTCCTCATGTTCTCTTTTTTCAAAGAACAAGAAACATACAGAAACAAAATAAAGCAAACAACAGAGAAATATATAAACATAAATCCAGTTTTTTTACAGGAAGCTACTGAGCAAATGGCAAAAACACAACAAATAAACAAATTAGCTGTACAGAAAAATACATTTACATGGGATGTTAATGAAAAATACATGCAAAATTTACACATTCTTTTGAGGCATGGTGGGTATCAACATGGTTGAATTTAACACATTAGCGCTAGCGTAGCTGAACTAATGTTTATGATTAGTTGCCCTTTTTCTCATTAACACAAACAGGTCTTGTCAGTGTCAGATTATAATTCTGGAACGACAGATTATATTGTTTTAAAGCTTTTGTACGCATCTCCGCCGCCTCGCTCTGGACATTCTGGTTTCATAAAAGAGGCAGCAGAGGAGGAAGCTCTGCTGTCAGCAACAGACAGTCTGTGTAATCAGTGTCACTGTAGTACTCAGAGTGAAATACTCAGCGCCACTTTTATCTGTTAAGTAGGCCTGCAGCTCCTTTATCAGGACGAGGAGCCCAGAACAAAGAGAGGATCATGCACGTCTCGCCTCTCCGTGTGAACCCACCGCCCTCTCCTTGTTCCCCGTCACTCACTTTCATCAAAACAGTCACAGCATAGGAGAAAAAACAGACACCATGTTGAATTCAACGAGAACGTTTCAATTAGAACGCAGAAAATTATTAACCTGTCGCTCACTGACTTTTCCTTCTCTGCCTGTTTCCCCTCACTTCTGTATAAATGTGTGTGTGCGCGTGTGCGTGTGCGTGTGTGTGTGTGTGTGTGTGTGTGTGTGTGTGTGTGTGTGTGTGTGTGTGTGTGTGTGTGTGTGTGTGTGTGTGTGTGATCTCAGCTGTCACTCAGGCTACATGGGCCCTAAATGTGACATCAAAGAGTACAACGTGCTGTATGTGGTGCCGGGCTCTGGGAAGCTGCACTACGTCCTGATCGCCTCCATCATCGGAGCCCTGCAGGTGGTCATCATCTGCGTCGTGGTGCTCTGCATCACCAGGTGAGTCTCACACACACACACACACACACACACACATCTATCCATCCATCCATGATGACAAGCACAGTGGCCTGGTTTCCATTAAGGCTGAAACAATTAATCCTGATTAATCAGCTATTTAAACAATCGTCATCTAATTTAGGAATTGATTAATTAACTGAATTATAAAGACTCAAAAAATATTCAAATTGTTTGAAAGAACACAGTCAGTATAAAAATCGTAACATTTTGCATTGAAGATTTAAAATAAACCTTCGTCTATAAATAAATACCCAGAACTCTTGAAGTGGAAGTTTTAGCTTCTCCTGGTTCAAATTCTGTTTAAAAAATCTCCTATTTTTGTAATTTGACATCTTAAAATTGGGGCTATGTCTCTTTAAAAATTCCTGCTCCGCCTCCAGGAAGTCATCCCAACATGGCTCCTCTATTAACCTTTTAACAACGTTTTTACCAGAGTTGCTCTGAGTCGTAGCTCCTATAATGAGCTCAGCAGTTGTTTGCTAATTGCTGCTGCTAGTCTGAAGGAGCTGAGTGGGGGCGGGGCTGAACCTTGAAGGCGGGGCTAGATCCACCCAGGTGTTTTGCACAGTTTGACATGCAGGAAAGAATCAAAGCAACACTCCAGGTTTGTTTTTGATCAGGAAAAACATTATAACATGATGGAAAGATAAAAAACGTCTTTTACCTGATACTGGCCCCTTAAATAGTTGACTTCAATTACTTGTACTAAAGAAAACAAGAATCCTACAGTCAACTCTGAAAGTTTTCATTGTTTCGTCCTGTTGAGAAGACAGAGTCCACGATAATGCGGTAGCAGTTGGTATTTCGGAGGACCTTTTCCTCAATAAGGAAGAATGTCAGGAGCAAGAGTCAAAGCGCAGATGTGACCTTTTTCTGCTCCTACATGTTTGTCCTTTACGTGAATCGGAAATAAACAGCAAAATCCCCACAGAATGGGTGGAAGTTTTGACCTCTTGTAAATGTGAGCGCCACCTGTTGGACAGGAAGCCTCTGCAGGGGTTTTAAAGGATCTGTTAAAAAGGAAGGAAACGTTAGCGCGGCGGCGGCTGTACTTGTTGTAAACTGTCTCCTCTTTATCATCCCTCCTCAGCCTTTAACCACCCACTCTCTCATTCAGACCCTCCTCTGCCTCGGCCAAAACCCTTAAAATATTTTATTAAATGTCATAAATTACTAAGGTCAGCCAGAGGCAGACACACTCCAGGCTAACGCTCTCTATATATATTATATATATTTGTGTGAGTATTTTACAGTGCACAGCTCACCTGGTTTGCTCATGCAGAGTCTTCTTCTGGGGTAACTGTCCAAACGTTTTCGCTGAGGTCAGGAAGCTTTTCTATCCGCGAATAGTTGATCAAAATCATTTTTCTGGAGGTCATTGATACTTTACCACTTTAATCCAACTCCAGTCCGTTTGCCTAGAAAGTCCAGTTTGTTTGGGGAGGTGTGAATGCTAATCAAACCAAAAAAGCGAACCCTGGTCCACCTACAAACCTCGGTCTGGGTTCAGTTGAAGTGACCTCTGGCTCGGTTGGAATGCATATGTGAACACCAAGCGAACCAGAGACCGCTCCAAAGGGAGGTCATGGACTACAGTGCAGGGCATTCTGGGTAAATACAACCAAAACGAACGTGTTAGCTTAGCACTAGCATTTAATAGCTTATGGTGTTTTACCAAAGACAACAGAGAAATCCTCCAACCGCTAAAATCTGACGCTACTCCATTTTTGTTTACATTTTGTAAAGAAGGAAGCTGCAATCAGTGTCTTCAGAGGTTTTTGTTGTTTCCTTCAGTGGTTCTTGCTGCAGCGCCCCCACAGGTGAGGAGGAGAACAGGTTTCTCAAAGAGTTCATGTTGTTTAAGAACCGCAGCAGCTGAAAATGTACCAAACGTTGCAGCTTTGCTCCCCAGTCGAACCGAGTCCATCAGGTCATTAACGTCTCTCTGTCATCCTGTCCTCCTGTTTCTGCAGGAAGTGCCCTCGGACCAACAGGATCAACCGGCAGAAGCAGAACAATGTCCACTTCAGCTCTGAGAACACCATGCGCGCCTCCACTCGTCTTATCTGAGCCCAGACTTGCCGGACAGCGTCCAGCCCCCCAACGTGACGCAGCGCCGTGGCGTTTGATGTTTCCTTCGTAGGCCAACCCTGACCTTTAGCGTCCGCCTCCCTTCACTCGGCTCCCCCTCTCCTGGGTACTAACGACCACAGAGGACGCTGGCTCAGCGACTTGTGCGTCAGGGCGATGTTGTCGCCATCGGACGCCGACGCTGTCTCCCTTTTTCCGAGGATTTTTTTCTGAAAAACTGCAGGAGGACATGGGGGGGGGGGGCGTCCAGGACACTGAATGTGAGTGTGTGTGAGTGTCTTATTAGATGTGTGCGCTTTGGTAGAGGCCGACTAGCCGGCGTCTGTTCTTTGTAGACGAGGGGCAACAAGCAAACCGGGGGTAGTGCAAAGCAGGGTACCGGGGCTTTAATAACCGCAGTGTGTGTTCAGTGTGGGAGGGGGGCGGGCGGGGTTTCGGGTTACACGTGATGCCTTGCACCTTGTGTTATAGGAAACCTTTGACGGAGGGCACAACGTCATTCTAGAGCTCTCTGTTCGGTTGTGACGACGACGTCAGCTACTGTATGTTGAGTTCTATTTCCAATAGTTATTACGACATTGTCTTGATGGGGTCCGTTTTTTCTGTAAATGTAAATAAATAATTTATATCATGAAATGTTTACATGTTGCCTCGGTCTGTTCACTTTAAAACTAGGATTCCCAAACGGCATTATCTCCTGGAGAGCAAACCCACACATACAAAATATGGAAAGAAACATTGAATTTTACTCTTTTTTTAATCATTTCTCTTTATAATTCAATAATTACCTCATTCACTTAGCATCAGTGCTGCATAATACCTCCTGATTTTAGTTGCCATTGACTTCTGTAGTGGAAAATCTTATCAGGCTTTACTCATCTTAATTTAATATATCACCAGATACAATTTTCACCACAATCCCTTCTTTTGATAAGAAAATATGTTATGTTTTCATATTAATCCCAGCAAATTATATTTAATCTCAGCAGCAGGTCTTTTTCTTGTCAGAAATCTTTCTAGCTTGAGGAGCAAAGCAGCTTGATCAATTTGACCTGCAGCTGATCAGAAAAATGTTTTGCTTTCGGCGAGTAAAGGATGTTTCTATCTTCTATTCTCCATCTATAACTTATATTTTATAATAAACAGATCACATTCATTTAAAATGTGTTGGATTCCTTTTTTGTGTGTTTTTATTTCCCATCTTCCTACAAATTTCTGAGGCCTCCTTTAGCGCCCCCTGGCGGAGACTATTGAGAAGTCCTGCTGTAAGAGCCTTTTTGTTTTTTCATTGTTTCATATTAGTTTTTATGACTAAAATTGTTCCTATCTGTAAACTACAGAAGCTCCAGGAAGGTAACCCAGAGGTTCACATAGATTTATTTAGTATGTAGAAGAACTGTTCATTTAGTCAGATTGTTGGTTTTCCTTCCACTGCAGTTTACAGGAATTCATTCAACAGATTGAACTGTTTAAACTGAATTTTATAATAAAGTTAAAATGTTAGAAGCTATAATTTTATGAATGTCATGTATCTGTTTTTTATGTCTCAAGTATGGTTAATCATTTTTTTGTTTAGATATAGAGACTCACTTTTTTACATTTGCTTTCAATCTTGGTTCAAATAGTAAATTTCATGCTGAATGCTATAATTCACTAGCAGCAAATATGCTAGTATCAGTATTTCTCCACTTTCTTTCTTATTTTTAAAAAGAAAATTATTTATTTTCCCAACAAGAAGAATTTAAAACAACTGGTGTGTTTTCTTTGTGAGCGTAAATTAAATTTAATCACTTTTTGCTGTGTTCAAATGAAACCTTACAAGTTTTAGCCGTCAGCAGTTTAGCTTGTTGCTAATCCAGTCACTCTGCCTCAGGTCACAGATTTGATTTAATTTGTGCTGATTGGATGTTTCACTGCGGTTGAGGCATACAAATAAAGCACAAACGCTGCACAAAATGTTTGATTCACTTAATTTCACCTGCAGCAATCAGATGTCCAAAACTGGACCCAAAATAAACAGAATAATTACAAAAACCATCAAAGTTCAAAGAATGAACAAAGTTCCAGCAGAGCTGGGTCAGGATTCCAGCTGATCAGTTGTTGCTCACAGTTTCTTGTTCTTGTGTTAATAACGTCTTTCTGACACGTTTTATCGCCTTAAATATCGTTTTCTGTCAGGATTAAAAGTGATGGATGTTGGAAAGAACAATAAAAACGTCTCGGTGAGGCTGGACAATAAATCAGAAACAACGTACATCATGTTAGATCAATAAATAATTCTTCTGGTAGAATATTCAATATGTAGAATATTCTGTCCATTCAAGCTCTCACAGCTAAGCTAGTTTGGTGGAATCAACGCTCTCACTCTTTGGTTGCTTAGCAACAACCTGCTGGGTCACAAGCCGTTTCACGTTCCACACAACTTTGGTTACCTAGCAACGGCCTGCTGAGTAGCTGACGCAGCAGAAGTTTCAAGTTTCCCCACCGAGGCTCAGAACTAACGCCAAATAAAGTTCGGCTGCATTTCAGATATTTAAATCAGAAACTAATCAATAATTATTGATGTTGACAATTATTGGTATGGACTGATGTGAGCCGATTTTCAGCCGTACTTTTCAGATATTCCTCTTCCTGGTGAAACTCTCCAACTGGACTGCACTTAAAAACTGGTCTCCACTTTATACCTTGCACATGTACAGAGCTAAGTAACTTCCTTTTTACTGTCAGTCCTGCACTTTATATTTTATATTTATATTCATATTTTATACTGTATTTTATTTTATTCTGGAGTAACCTCACAACATTGAAAGCTCAAAACATTGTCCTGAGCCGTATGCAACGAAATTTGGTTCTGTATACACCCTGTGCATGCAAAACGACAATAAAGTCAGTCTAAGTCTAAGTCTAACTTGTTAATGGTCAAGCCGAGTTTTCCCCAGACAACATATTCTTTCTTACACGATCCGGATGTGCATGATATGTATCAAAAATTGTTTATTTTGTAAAACTGCAGCGGCAACATTTTTTTCGCATCACAGGAGTCACATGACCACCATGTTACTGCTGGTGGAAAGAAGAAGAAGACAGCAAGTAGTTGGAGGATGATGTCGCGGCGTGAACAAACTTATTCACATGTGACTTTTAAATGTGTTTCTTATTTAATGGAAACCCCGCAATTGCGAAATGTTGTTCTTTTTTTCCAATACTAGCAGAATATTGACAAAGTTTTGCGTATATTTGTAGTGGAAACGCAGCTAATGTGTCAGAGTATGAATTTCCTTCATGGTTAGAAGCACTTTCTTTTAGATTTGGGGGATTCATCTTAGGAAGACCATCTGCTTTCATATTGCAACCAGCCAGACTACTAACGGTGGATTCCATCTGCGGTCAGATCTCAAGTCTTCATCTTCATCCAAGTCTTCAGTGTAAAGTCCATCCAGTTGCTTAAGCAGCTACCGGATGTTATGACTACAGATATGTGAGTGTTTGGTGCTTATTGGTTCTCTGTTGAGTAAATGAGGTGGTCTCTAACTTTGCTCTTGTGTCTTTCTTACTCTCCCACAATGAGGCGCCCATTTCTGCCAAGTGGTCAGTTGTTCCCTTAGGAAACAAGCAGTTCCCCTCCCAAACAGGTGATGGCAGCAGTGATACTATGAAGTGCGCTCTAACAACGACCCCTTTTAATTTCTGCTTTCGTGTTCGGGGATTAACGGCTTGGTCGCTTGCAGTCTATTGAAAATGGCCTTTTACACTCGGTGCTTTTAGGGTTTGTCCAAGGTAACAATTAATGATGTACATCGATCCGAAGCTCCAATAAGGAAGCAGGAGAATGTTTTTAGAAATACGGCTCAGATACGAAGGTGAGTTTTACTTTCTTTGAACTTTGTGGCTAACATTAGCTTTAGCTTATGCTAGTAGGCAATATTCTCGGACATTTTAATTATAAAATGTGCTATTTACGTATCTAAGTATTTTCTGTCATTCTAACGAACAATGTTTTTACCTTATTTTGTGTTTATTTTGAAGTAGAAAATTTCTGAGCTAAAAAAAGTAAATCTTTGAGGAAAAAACTGAAAATTTGAGATTATTAGGCCATTAAATATTTATCAATTTAATGGCCTAATACTGATTTTATAAGTGTTAACTATTTAAATCTCTGCAAACTATACAAAAATATATATTTTTGTATATTCTCGTACATTTAATGTCATACGGAGGTGAGTTGAAACTTTTTACTTGAGTGACTTTTTAAATGAAATGTACGTCTCCTGAACCGTACTTTGCATTTTAATAGAAATATTAATGTTACGTACTCTAGCTCTTGCGTAAGTACAATTTTTGTTTATTTTACCCGCTTCAGTAAAACAAACATGTTCATATTTAGGTGGTAGCAAATAAAATTGTCAGTCAAAGCAACAGATGAAAACCGCCACTAGATGGTGCTGTTGTCTCCTGATCCAATAGTACAGCGGTCGACATTGTTCTGGTTCCGGCCGCTTCATAAATCTGGACATTTCAAAGTTGTTGACCACGGAGAACGATGTTTTCGCGTGTTTATAACGAAAACGAACATTCCGCAATCATGTGACCGTGGGTGAAGTATTCGGTTTCGGATGAATTATAGAAACAAACCAAAACGCCTGCGAGACAGAACCGCGGGGAAAATACATCCTCATATTGCGTCATAGGTCGGTTACGTTGCTGTGTTGTCGTGGCCGAGTGGTTAAGGCGATGGACTAGAAATCCATTGGGGTCTCCCCGCGCAGGTTCGAATCCTGCCGACAACGACTTGCTTTTGTTTTTCCCTTAGTGACTTAATTCTCTTTTAATGTTTCGACGGTCATAAAAAATATACACAGAATTACCGACAGTGTTATTACTGCGCTCTGATGATGAAAGTCTGATTCTTATATTTTTAAAACGCTAATTCTTTAAATATAAAATAGAGAAACATGCATTTATTTTTAAATACATTTTGTTTTTTAATGACAGTTTCCAAAGAAAAAAGGGTAAATATACATTTTATAGGAATAAATGGAAAAATCTGTTACCTTCACTTATTTAAAATTTTAATACTTTAAAAACTTATTTTTAAAATATATATAACAGTGACAGAAAATATTAATTACTATTTTTTACTGTTCCCTGGATTTTTTCTTTTCTTTTTATTTTCTGCTGCGTTCATGCTAATGGTACTAATAGTCATGTTTGGTTTCAAAGTCGTAATTCTTTATGTTTTCTTCACATTTAGAAAGAAACTAAAATGTAATATTTCAAAAACACAACAGTGTTACTGATTGGAGCTACATTCACAATGATAGTGAAAACAAGTTTTAATATTTTAGTGCAATAAACAAAAATGCAAACTGGACGAAATGTAATGATAAAAACTGCAGTTATTTTTAATAAAACTGCAAACTGATTTTAAATAAATATATATTATTTTGAAGTATTATTATGGATTCTGCAAGGGTTTTTCACTGAATCTACCAAAATAATCTAATAGTTTTCTCCGTTTTATCTTCGCCATCGTCCTGTTTCCTCCTCTGAATGATGAAATGTGTTTGCTGGTGTCGGCATAAATCTGACAGGCTGGAGGAACAGGAAGGAAAACTCTGTGAACGTCTGGGTTTCCCATTTCAGACGTCGGGATCCAGTAAAAGCTGCTGGTGAACGACATAAATGTCACCGACAGCTTCCAGCTTTTTTTAGACTTTTGTTTACAGACTGGAACGATAACAGCCTTTGATATTTAATCATAACCAGAAACTGAAACATTCAGAAGGCCCGGCTGTGATCTGCAAGGAAAAGGAAATCCTGCTAAAAATAAAATCATTTAAGACAACTGCTATGTTTATATTTGTAAGAGATCAGAGAAGTGTTTTTTTATTATTATTATTTATGTCCAAGCCAAAGTTCATGTTTTTTGTATATGACATCACAGGAAAGTTATTAAATGCAGCTTTTCCCCTTCGTCAGACTGATTTTGTACGTATACATAAAGATTTTGTTTCTTCCATTTCCCATGTTGTAAAGAAACCATTTCATACCCATGCACTAAAACTGTTGCACATGTTTATTTCTTGTTGTTTATTATTTTAATAATCTAAGGAGATAAATGGCCATAAAATACCCAAACCTGACTTCTTTAAACTAATTTGGATATTATCTGAAAATTCTGGATTAAACCCTTTTAATCCCATTTGGTTCTGATTTCAGTTTGGATTTTTATGCTTTATGAAATATGACAGATTTTTACCTCTGATCAAATCATGATAATCCTGAGTATTTTCTGCTGATTTTATAGGAGTTGTAGGACTACGTTTTCTCATAGCAAACACTAAAACTGTTTTCACACCTGATAGTCCGGTAGATTCGGTTCAATTTTGGACCAAAGTTGCAACATTTATACAACTTCAGTTCTCAAACCAACCAACACCTGTTCCCCTCCTCACCTGTGGGGGCGCTGCACCAAGAACCACTCAAGGAAACGACACTGAGCACAACTTCCTTCTTTAAAAATGGACACAAAAATGGAGTATCGTCAGATACTTGTAGGATTGTTGTTATTGAAAGGCCATAAGCTATTTCTCCCACTAGTGCTAAGCTAATATGTTTGTTGTGGTTGTATTTACCCAGAATTCCCTGCACTTTAGTCCACTTCCTGCTTTCAGTCTATTTGGCGTCACATTCAATCCATTCACCAGAGTTTACTTCAACTGAACCGAGAGCGAGGTTTGTAGTCGGAGGACGGTTCGTTTTTTTGGTTCAGTTAGCATTCACACCTCCCCAAACGAACCGGACTTTCTGGACAAACGGACTGGATTTGGATTAAAGTGACTAAAAAGGGCTGGTGTGAATGCTCTGTAAGTAGAATAAATATAAATAAACTTGTGGTCACTAAGTTATATTGACACATGGTCAGCTCCAACGGTCATATTTCAGGCCCAAAATGGCAGAAGGAAACAACATGATCCATCTAAATGCAGAACCACCATGATGTGATTGTTACATAACAAAAGGCACCACCCTGCTCTAAAGATGTAAATGAGTGTTTTTTTTTATTGGATTGGTGGAGGAGACGCAGTTGAGCCTCGCTGAGTGACCTAAGGCAGTGAAAGTGCATAGGTCTGCAGTGACATCATAGTTTCAGTTGCTGAAAAGCAAGTAAAAACAGAAGTTTCTGGATGTCAGCTCTGCTTAATGAGCAATACCAAAAGAACAGACCAACTCAGCTGCTGCTCTGCATTTAGTTCTGGACTGATCTCTTAAAACCGCCTCAAACAACAAAGGATATAAATGTTTTATTAATTACTATTCTTCAAAAATTCTCATTTGCTTCAGAAATTTACTCTTAGTCCTGCTGTCAGTTCTTTCACACCTAAACAGTCACATCTGTAGGTCAAAGGTTACTCTATGCTGGCTCTAGCTGCAGGTGTAATGTTAGCCGCTGCTCTAGCAGACAGTGTTGCCAGGTTGGGCAGGTTTCCACCCAGTTGGTCTGCTTTTGAATGTGTTTGACTGGACTTTGGACAGGTTGTGAAAATTTTTACTTTTGTCAAATTTTTTAAAAGGTTTCAGAGGGAAACTCTTTCTAAATAGTTGTCATTGTTTGGTAGAAATACAGTTATTGCACTTATCGTTTTTGTTAACTTGTTTTGAAATCTGTTGAACATGACATCATTAGTGGTTAATCACTGATTAATCAAGTGTGATTGTGTTTTAAAGCTGAAATCGCAGTGAAACATCTTGATTTAAAAGGACATGTCACCAAAACAACCCAAGTCTCGTTGAGTCAGGATCTTCGCCATTCCAATCGGATCTGGTTCTGGTCCGAATACAATAAAGAACAGCCAAAATGAAACTGAGTGCACGGCACAATCCACATGAGATTAGAGGTTGATGTTTGGGCTGTTTTGTTCTGGATTTGGTCGGGTTAAACGTTGTTTTGGGCTGGAAGCTGACAGTCAGATCTGCCAACCCTGTTAGCAAACCTGATGCATTTAGTTTCCAGTTTTCTTTGACAAAACTGTGTCTGATTCCCAGGGAGGTTCTTGGTACCATAACCTGTGTGGACTTGCCCCGTATCTCCCCAGGATATCCAAATGTAGATCATTTACATTCCACCTGATAGCTGAATTTCCTCTGCATGACTGAGCACCGGTGTGGAAATTAGCAATGAGGTGGAACGCAAGTGATCAAAAAGTATGTATGGAAACAGGCGGCTGTGGCTGGTGGCATGTGGCTCCGGCCCAGGGGAGTCCTCACACTGATTCACAACCACCAAACTGCTCCGGAGCTGCTGTCACGAACTGAGCTGGCCTGTTGCTCTGAGAACTGATGACTTTGTTCACCTGAAAACAAATGGAGTGAGACGCCAACCTGCAGAAAGCTTTTCCTCTCAGGTTGAGTCGGCGTGTCTGTGTCACTCTCAGTGCTTCTGAAATTGGTCCATTAACAGCAGTACTTGCAGCGTTGCAAAATTACACACCACAAATAAACACACTATTCTTGTAGTGTTCAAGGCCACGTTTATGTGAGCGAGTGTCCAACACGGCGCTCTGCAGAAGAGGGTCATTTAAAGATCCATCACCATCTGTTTTGGTCCCAGCATGCCATTTTCTTCTCTGCAGGAGCCTTTGATTTAGCGACAAAAGGGTACCATTGCTTACGTTCTTCCCACTGCGCGACCAGACATCCAGCCTGAGCTGCTTATACAAATCAAACGCTGCCGGGCATCCATCGTATCATCACAGGTTGGCCCATCTGCCCGCCATTGTTGCAGGTAATCACGAACATGGGGGGTGCCATTTAAACACTGATCAGGAAATGTGTCGGCTGCACAAAACCGGCTCAAATTAAGGAGGAAGTAAAGGGAGCAGGCAGGATGTGGATGTTTCATCTGATTTGGCTAACTTTTGGTCAGAGGGTTCAATCCTACCAGCCATGTTTAATCCGGTTTAATCCAACCGTAGTTTTTTTTGCCTAGAAAGTCCGGTTCGTTTGGAAAGGTGTGAATCGAACTCTGATGCAAACTGATCTACATAAAAACCTCGGTCTCAGTTTGGTTGAAGTGAACTCTGGCACGGGTCGAATCCATATGTGAACAGAGACCGCTCCAGAAGCCGGAAGTGGATTACAGCGCAGGGCATTCTGGGTAAATACAACCAAACACAAACGTGCTAGTCTAGCACTAACAGATGGGACTTTTGCTCAATCTTCCAACGGCTTAAATCTGATTCCATTTTTGTTTACGTTTTATTGTACTCAATGTTTCCTTCAGTGGTTCTTGGTGCAGCGCCCCCACAGGCCAGGAGGGGAACAGGTTTGTCAAAGGGTTTGGTTGGTTTGACTCAGAGCAGAGAGAAAGTGAACCACAGCAGCTGGAGGTGGAACAAATGTTGCAATTTTGGTCCAAATGGAACCAAGTCTACCAAACTACCAGGTGGGAAAACTCCCTTAGAGAAGATCCACAGCCTCCATCCATGAACATTTAGTGTAAGTGTTGAAATTAATGCATTTTTTCTGCCTTTGTAATGAATGAATCCAATGACATTTTGTCAAAGGATAAAAATCCAACGAACCTGCAATCAGCCTTTCTTAGATAATGAACGGAGGCCAGCAGCTTACATAAACGCCGCGCCCTGGTAGGTTCCTGGAGGTTCAGGCCGTCCAGCGTGTTGCAGCGTGTCTGCTGAAGGGAACGAGTCTCTGCTGCAAAGTTTCAGCAAAACTACTCTGGAGAGTCTTTATGATTGGGAGATTATATCACCAAAATAAGAAAACATACATAATAGGAATTCATGCTATAAGTAGTAAGCATAATCTGAGTTAATTTAGTAAAGAACTTTCGAGGAAGTGAATTAGGTCACATTTGCATTTCTCAGCCTCTAGGTGGCTTAATGGGTCCATCTTCTGCTGCTGACTTACAGAGATAATCATGATATGATGTTTATCACATTTATAGGATGTAAAGGATGTTTAAGTCAATGCCAAACAAGATGACATTCCTTTGCATTCAACTGGGAAACAGAGCAGGAAAACTGGAGGACTGGAAAACCTCTAGCCGTTTAGGAAAAGGCTGAAAAGAGGAAGGATGGATGGAAAGAAAATGGTCGTTCCCTTTCCTGCACAGAGTCCCACGAGTGAAAGTGGGAAAAGTCAGAGTGGAGGAACAAGAGGTCAAACGTTTGTGTCAACAACTGCGTCTGTCTCGCGGGGAAAGCGGCGACAGAATCTGGGTTTGGACTCGGCCTGGGAAGGAAGTTCCTGTTTTTGGCGAGTGAATATCTCCCACTTCAGCGAGACTTTCACAGCTTTGATGCTGATCGAGTGACAGCCCTTTGCAGGGAGGTGTTAACCTCACATGTTGACACAGAGGAATCTGCCGCTGACTCTTCTAGCTGCGAAAAGACTGAGATGTGACAAAAAAACCCAAAATAAAAACATGGCAACTCTCCTGTCAGTAACTGGTGTCAGCAGGACTTCAGATTTAAACCTTCCCTTTATGACACCAGTATCGTTTTTTTACAGCATTCACTCTAAAAACTGACATCATCATCTTAATTAACCGACTTCATAGATTGGTCTGGACGTATACAATGTGGTTTAGATATTAACTTTTCAATAGAAGTTTTAGAAGCTGCGTTTCCATAACAAATGTGTGCAAATGTCAAAAAACACAAATTCAGAATTGTGTTTTTTACTTTAAATGAGAAATTAAATTAAATCAAACATCAATAGGTTTGTTCACTCAATTAGTCATTATAAAACATGCAGCGCCATGAACCTCCTATCACTTCCTGTCGTCTTTTTTGTCGTTTCCGCCAGTAGTAACATTCGGCTGTTGCAAACTTAAAGAGCAATTACAGCAAAATCTACTTGTTTTTGGATAAATTGTATAAATCAGTCATTAAGAGTGCTATATTTATGTTTCTGTGAAATTGGGACTTTTTTTAGTAAATTAGTTTTATTCTGCAGTGTTGGGTTGAATGGCAGCTACTGCAGTCGCATGTTTTTATTGATTACGTCACCATCACAGTTCAGATATAAAATCATCTCAATCATGTCGCCAAATTCTCAGAAAACTTTATTTGTTGTGAGAAAAAGTTGCTAGAGGGATCTAAAAAATTTATAAATATAGCGTCAAAGTCGGTGTTTCATTAACTCTTCCACTCAACCCCACAATTAGCCACGCCCCTCTCTTGGCTCCGCCCACTTTGGTCAAATTTTTCAAAATTATTCTGTGGGTGGGTCTATGCTTGGGGTTTACTTACACATTAAGGATTTTATGTGTTGTTTTTGATCGTCTTAAGGTCACGTCAAACAACTTCTCCTTTGATCATTTAGAAAATATTTCCTGATTTAAAGAAAGTTCAAATCGGGAAATTGACATCTTTCTGCAGAGTCTTTCCCTGCAGAAAGACTCTGGAAACATTGTTCTCGTTTTTAAAGTTACTGAAATGTTCAAATTCAGCCCTCACGGCTTTTATGTTATGGCAAAAACAAACAAACTGAAGAAAAATCTCAGTCAAACATGCCTTTTTTTAAAAAGACCCTTTCCATTTTTATTGTATTTATTTGTACGTATTTCTTTCTTTTGATCATTTTCATTTTAATGCTGTACTTACTTGTAATTTAACATTAAATGCAGCAACTATTTACTCTCCAGTATATAAACGGTTGGTTGCAGCTCATGACATGGCGTCCAAACTCTTAGCTACTGGATATGCCGCTGCCCTGTCTGGTTTCCAGTGGGTGTGGGCATGTTGGGAAGCCAACGAGTCGATTAGAAACATTGACGAGCTGCTGGAGGATAAAGGTAAGACGAGGGTTCACCTGAAATCACCAACTGTCGACTGGGAGAAATACAGCAAGACAGTTAAATGTGGATGCTCTTAAACACCCAGGTTCAACCGTCCAAACAATAAACCAACCCAAACATGCAAACACCAGTTTTTGCAAATGTTCCTCCAATCAAAATTTACACACAAAACAATCGTGAGGTATTGACTCTGGTCTTGGTTCGTGCTTCAGGTTTGAATAGAAGAAGGACGGAGTCGTTTTGCAGCAGTTTTGTACTATTGTCCCAAGGTGTGGCTCCTCTGTGTGTTTTAACCAGCACTTACAGGAAGCCTAATCCCAGTTTATGGGTGTGAATGTATTGATATTAGAGGAAACAATGCTTCTTTAACTTAGCCAACCCAACGCAGATTTCATTGCCTGTATGCTCTGATAACGGAGTCGTAGGTCGGATGTATCATTTTGTTTCTGTGAGAAAATCAATCCGTCAGATAAAAACACGCCTCGCAACATGCTGTGACTTCCACTCGGATTGCGACACATTCCTGCTTTATTTGCCCCTACAGCATGTGATCGCGTTACTATGAATAAAAGATTTACAGTGACAGAGGCGAAGATTGAGAAAGAGAGAGCAGGCAGGATGCCAGCCTGCAGATGAGCTCATGGTTGGAACAGGGATTTCCACATTTCCATGCCATGATACAGAACTGAACAAGAGAAACACACTCAGATAGACACCATAATCTGAGCCTGGAGGAGCAGGAGCAGGCAGGTACCAGGCGGCTTAAAGTCCCATTGAGTCTTTGGAGAAAAAGCCTGAATGAGTTGTTGTTAAGCAGAAACTTCTGCGCTGTTTTTGTTCTGGACAGTCTGGGACAGTTTGGCTCGATGCGAACGAACAGCAGCCAGTGCTGTAAACAAAGGTAGCCCTCACTTTTATTTAACAGATGCAGCCAGGCATGCTCAATGTGGAATGGACACACAGCAGGCCGAAATGCAAGGAAGAGCTGACATTCACTCACTGTAGCTGTGAGTCGGCCCAGACTGAGCCGGCTGCTTCTGCCAGCTCACTGACAAAAAGCTAGCAGCGCTAACCCTAAAGCACTGACCATAAACATCAGTTCTGCTAATGCTGCAATGCTTTACTAACATGGTATTTAGCAGAAGCTAATGCTAAAGCTCTAAGCCAATTTAGCAATTAAAAGAAGCTAATGCTAAAGAGCTGCACTAATGGGCTCTTTGCACCTGCCGCGCTGACGTCACAACCGCATGAGCAAATGCGGCTCTTGTTTCCGCTTTGAGTTACCATGACAGCTAGAGAAGACAAAGTCTTATTTCAGACTCAAGTAAAACAATACTATGAACATTATTGTCTTCCTAATATAATGGGCTTTTAAGTTTTCATGGATTTCCAAATGATCCTGAATTAAGAAGACGATGGTTTGTAAATATTCGTGGCTACCAGTTAAAGCTAACGCAGCACAGCAAAGTTTACAGCCTTCACTTCACTCCGGATCAACTTGTTCAGCCTAAAGCAGAAAGTAAAGGAGCCTCCTGTGTTATTTCCATGGAATCACTTCTGTATTCAGCCTGAAAGAGTTTATGGGAACCAGAGAGCAGACCAGAGCCAGACAGCCGAGCTACTGATCCGCCTGTACACACTGCTGGAAACACCGTCCTGCTTCACAAGAAACATGCAAAACTAATAAAGCGAAGTAACACAGAGACCTTAAGGAACACGGCCATATTTTTCTAAAAGCAACAACTCTGAACCTGAACAGTCAGCTGAACTAGAACTCCGACACCAGAGCTGCTCTACTGTTAAGCTATGGGCTTGTTGTTCCTCAGGCTTCAGAAGCAAAAAGCCTGAACCGTAAAATCCCCGTTACTTGGTCTCTGACACTAACGACAATAAACCACGTAATATACTTGAACACAAGGTAAAAACATTGTCTGTTAATGAATGGATGAAAAATGTTTAGATACTTAAATAGCACATTTTTACAAGAAAAATGTCTAGTATAAGCTAAAGCTAATGTTAGCCACAAAGTTTAAGGAAAGTAAAACTCACCTTCGTATCTGTGTATAACGAGGCGAACATCTTAAAACCATTCTCCAGGTTACTTGTTGGAGCTTCGGATCGATGTTCATCATTAATTGTTACCTTGGACAAGCCCTGCAAACACCCAGTGGAAAGAGCCTTTTTCAATAGATCGGAAAAGATTGAGCCGCTTTTCCCCGGAAGCTGAGGTGCAAAGAGCCCATTCAGTAATTAGTGGAAGCTAAAGCGGTATACCAACATGGTATCTGAGAGAAGCTAATGCTAAAGTGTTAAACCAACGAAGTAATAAGTAGAAGCTAATGCTAATGCGCCGCAATATACAGGGTTAATATAAACATCAAACTACTTGAAGAATCGTTATGGTCAAAGAACAAAACTTCAACATAGATGCTGAACTTTAATCAAATGAAAGTTTATAAAACTGTATGTGTGTAAATGTGTATGTGATTATTCGGTCACAACAATATGGTGACGTATTAGGGCCGTTGTAGATGTTTTAAAAAGGTGTAGTCAGGGTGCAGCGGGTTAGCACGCCCCACGTTTGGAGGCCTCCGTCCACGACGCGGACGTCGCGGGTTCGACTCCCGGTCCCGACGACCTTTACCGCATGTCTCCCCTCCTTCCTGTCTGCCTACTGTCGAAAAAATACGCGCCACTAGCGCCGCAAAAACTCTTTGGAGAAAAAAAAAAAAAGGCGTAGTAAATATCCGCCAACAAACTTGAATCTTTCTGAGATTAATCTCAAAACTTTGGAGTTTTTTCTAGCAAATTTTTATCTTTAGGGTCTCAGAAATTATCTTGTTTTTCCTAGAAAAGTTCTGAGATTAATCTCAAAGGTTTTAATTTTTTGGCGGAAATTTACTCCTTTTTTTTATCTATCTACAATGACTCTAACACTCCGTGTTACATCTCCTATATCTATATTAGAAAAGTGACTGAAACGCCGTTTGTGAGTCAAAAGAACCGGTTCTTTTAGGTGAGCCGATCCATGGAGCCAGGATCCCAAACGGAGCCGGAACTCCCATCAGTCGGTCTGGATTTCCTCTCAGGCAGCAGCAGGGCTCGGCCTGCTCGTCTCCCTTAGCAACGCGGCCCCTCCTTTCAGCCCGCAGGGGAGGTGTTTAAAAAGTTCACGGCGTGTTTGTGCGTGTCAGAAAGGGGCGTGGAGGCCGAACCCACTCCAAGGAGCTCCTCAGCCCGCCTGCAGTCGCTGCGGAGCCCGGCAGAGTGACAGCAACCTCCCACCCCTCTGCAGAGGAACTGTTTGAGTTCAGGAGCCATGGAAGACGAAGGGTCCCACGCAGAGCCCGGCAGCGTGTCGGTCAGTGTATCTGGCAGCACCCACACCCTCCCACAGCTGCAGCCCAACAACACGGAGCTGCAGATCAGCCCGTCCTCCGCCCCCTGGTCCCCGACCTCCACCGGGACCCTGAATCGGCTCAGCCTGCGGGGGCCCCTGAGCCCCGCCGCGGCCTCCCCGCCCTCCCCGCCCGGCCAGGTGAGCGCCATCACGGTGATGGCGCTGCTGCAGAATCTGATGAACATGACGGAGACGGTGCAGGAGAACCAGCAGAGGATGGAGCAGCGGCAGTCCGACTTGGAGGGCGCCGTGCGGGTGGTGCAGGGCGACGTGGTGCGCCTCTGCAAGACCCACCTGTCCACCGCAAACAGCGTCAACAAGCTGCTGGAGCGCTCCCGCAAAGTCAACGGCAACGTGAAGGAGGTGAAGGAGCGTCTGGACAGGCAGGCGGTGCAGGTGAGGAAGCTGGAGGCCAACCACAACCACCTGCTGAAGAGGAACAACTTCAAAGTGCTCATCTTCCAGGTTAGTCGGTTTAAAAAAAGCTGCACCAAAACATTCAGTTTGCGCCATTTGAGAGGCAGAACCTGTGAAACTGCAGCAGGTTATTATGGAGGACTGCGGTTTCTGAGATCTATTTAAAACAGCAGACCTGGTGATTACTCCGATGGCAGTCAGGTTGTTGTTTTAGTCTGAGCTGTCATGATGAATCATGAAACTGCTGGGAGTTTTGGTCAAACAGCTGCTTCAACTTTTATGAATTTTAAATTTTTTTACGTTTGGTGAAACTGTCATCCTGTTGTGACAGATAATTAGTGAACAGATTGAGCTCCTCTGTCTTCTCTCAGTGCGAACTAGAAACGACCAATCAGAGCCAGGAGGCGGGGCTTAGTGCTGTCAATCATTACCTCGACATAGTCTGCCATTAGCGCTAAGGCTAATTAGCTTCACCATACACTAGTAGCAAACATGAGGATGATTGACAGCGCTAAGACCCGCCTCCTGGCTCTGATTGGTTGTTTTATCTTCAGATAGGAATAGTTGCTCCAAGAGGAAATGGAGAAAACAAATCTTTTCACAAATAGTCTCATAACAAACGGTTCTGACATTGAAACAATTTTAACAAATATGTAAAAAAAATTAACTTAAAAAAAGTTACATACTGCAGCTTTAACTGCAGAACCAAATATTTAAATAATCTGCTACTATCATGTGTATTTTTTATCATATTTTATTTCTCAACCTGTTAAATTCTCTCATATTTTGGTCGATCGCCTTTGCTCATATTAGATCAAGTTGTGAGACTCATACATCTATTACCTTTTTTAAAAACAATTTGATCAAATGTTGTAAGGAAAGTCAGTTTATGACTTAATTTGAGTTCAGGACACAACAGTACAGGCTTTAAATGGTTTGTTTTGTTCCAGCATCTGGTCCGATGTTGGGTCAAACATTTGTACCTGTTTTTAATCGTACTGTAGTAAAGTATGTGATTGTCAGCTCCAATCTGTTTTCAGTGGTTAAAGTTCTTGACATGTTGTTTTAAACAGGCATGTTTTCCCCTATTAATGCAAAAAAACAAAAAAAAAACTATACAAGATCTCTGAAATGGTTCATAAAAATTAAGTTTTTGAGCATCCAGAGCTCGGCTAAAGCAGTCCTGGGTTCAAGATTTTCCCTCAAAACAACCACGTCTCATTGTTTTCTGCTGAAATCTCATGAATCAGATTTCAACTCATTCATGACGTTGAAGGACAGAGTCAGATCCGCTTGGTTGTGATTTCTTTTGGTTGTTGCAGAAGTAAAGTGGGAACAGTGTGTCGGTTTTCATTTTGAATGTAATCGATTTTTAAGGAAATCGTTCTTAAGTTATAAAGAGTAACTTCAAAGCGATGTGGTTCTCGTTGGTACACATGTTGCTCTGTTTGAGTCCCATTTGCATCCCTATTTGCCTGGAGTCGTGGGTGTGTTCAGGATGTGTGTGTCCAGCTGCAAAGCTTTGCACATTTTCGCCTGAAACTCGCCTGACGGGACCTCCGACCAACAACTGCAGAGGTGAACAACATGATCCCAGTATTCACAAGTTTAAGGGCCCAGCAACACCCACACACACACAGCTTGTCCCTGTGCTCCAGAAAAGAAGGGTGTGTCTGAGAACGGAGCTGCAGGAGATAATAGAGGATTGCTTTAGACGCTGACTCTGCCTGGATCTGCTTACAGGCTGCAGCAGGCGTTCACACACATTCCAGGGTTTAGACGGGATGTTCAGCTTCAGCTGTTTCCTTTCACCTGTGGAGGTAAAAGTCACTGATCTGGAAAAATAAATAAATAAAAATCCTAAAAAGTTCCTCTGGTCATTCAGTAGTCGCCACTAAAGCCATAAAACCTGATATGGGCCGGTTTACTAGGAGTCAGCATGGGTTTTTATCCTGTTGAATGTGTGTGTGTGTCATGTAAAAGAAGGAGGGGGGCATTGTTGACTCAGGCAGAGCCACAGAGAGCTCTTTACCGCCGTTGTTATCTGGTTTCCCAGGTACTGAGGCTCTGTTGTTCAAATGCAGCAGGTGCCAAGAACCTTAACCTGTTTAAGCCGGTCTGCAGGTCTATCGGTTTTTCTCCTCTCTGGTTGTTTTTTTAAGCTGCTCAGCCTCGGTTTAATTTCTGTGAGCCGAGCATGCGGTGTCTGCATTCGGGTGCAGTAAGGCCAAGTACCTGCATGTGCGTGCATGCAGCAATGCCGTTTGATGGTCAGGTGTAAGCAGTTACTGCGGTTGTAAAAGAGCCTTGCTGTGCCCAAGGGGAGGGAGGATTGAAGGAACAGAGAGCAGTCCTGTGTTCCTTTCCTTTGTGTTCTTTACTCTAATTGGCACCCATCATTTTCTGCTGCCCCTAATGTCAGATTCTGCTTCCTCAGTTTAGCTTTTGCAGGGTTTCCACCAGAAAATTAGCTATGCCTGGTGGTAGGGGCGCTACAGCAATCCACTAGCAACCCAATATAACTTTGTGTTAAAAATTTTAAAAGTTGCAACAATTCAGAGGTGCAGCAGTTACTGCGGTTGTAAAAGAGTCTCACTGTGCCTGAGGGGAGGGAGGACTGATAGAATAGAGTGCAACTATTTTCCTTTTTTCCTTTTTATTCTTGATTCTAATTGGCACCCATTGTTTCCTGCTGCCCCTAACGTCAGAATTTGCTTCCTCAATTTAGCTTTTGCTTTGATGTAGCTCCGTTTTTGCCCTCATCTTTTGTTCCACCACCTGTTCCGATTCCCTGCGAGCTTTGATAACACTTATCTGTTGCCAAACTCAAACCACAGAGGCCATTGGATATCAGCGGAGGGCCGGAGCGCTTCCTGATTGATCCCAAACAGTCGTGCTCCTGTATGCGACAGCTGAGGTGGAAACGGGGAGGTCCATACCCGCTCCAGTTGGACAAAGATGTCTCCCGCTCTGCTAAGTCATTAATGAGGTCTTAATTACTGCTGCGCTGTACTGGCTTGTTTACCTTATTGTGCTTTCCTGCCTCAGTCTGCATGAATTTCATTTCCTGCAACAGAAGTCATTTATTTCTGAGCCGATCATAACTTTTCCTGTCGCTGTTTATTTCTCAGAAGATCCAGGATGCCAGATTGAATTTAATCAGAGCGAGAGGCTCGATTAGAAGTAAAAACCTCTTGGGAGGGAAAGTTCAGAGGTTTGCACTGACAGATAAAGCTCCTGTCATTGTTCTTGTTTGCTTTGTTACCAACCGTCATGATGCTTTGTGCATCAACACTTAATCAAAGGTTGTTGCTAAATCCAGCTTCAGAGAGAAGGAAGTAAAGCCTGTTTTTCCCTCTTTGTTTAATCTTTTCACTCAAGTCAGCCTCGAATACAGAGGAAGAAATTCATAAATCCCATTCATTGTCTTTAAGTAGTGGAGTTGAAAAGGCCTGTTGGTCAAACTTTTATTTGTCGCTGTTGGGTTTAATGTCCTAACATGATGGTGAAGCATGTTTGGTTCCACATTAGTTGCATTTTCTTCCAGAAAAGAAAACTTTTTATCAAGTGATAAGAATGCTTCATTGGGTAGATTTACTCCTTAAAGGACGTTCAAAGGTTTGGTTCTCTGCCTCAAACTGAGGATATTCTGGTTTAGTCCATTTAAAACAAACTCTGGTTTGTTTTCTTCATCGTTGCGTCTCGTTTGGGTCAGAATGAAAACAACCGTCTGGATGAGATGGTCTTGGTACGTTTCCAAATGAACTCTAGTGGTTAGTTTAGGTTGTGAATGTGGCTTGGCACAGCTACCAGGTGACTGCTGCAGGCTTGAGCTTGAAAAACCCTCAAACCAACAGAAAATGTAACCAGTCAATAAACTGAAGAAGTGATTCAGATCAAGTGAAGGAGCTGTAGGTGTGGGTTCTCTGTTGGAGGACTTTGATGTTGCCAAGTTTTGCACAAATTGATGCTGCAGCGTCTGCAGACGTCCAGGTGAAATGGGCTTCAAATGCCATCATGGAAATTTCGTCAATAAACATGAAGGTGACGGTTTTTCATTAGACAAGATTCAGATTTTCTTTCGAAGAAACTCGACTGTTTGAACTTTTTAATTGCACGTAACATAAAATAAAAAAGGTGCTCCAAATTCCTTCATAGATTAGTTTTAAATCCAACTTGTAATTAAAAGATTAAAACTTTATCCTCCCTTTTGCATCAAAGCATCACTCTCTAACCCTAACCTTTTACTCTGTTCGCTTGATGCATTTATAAACTAAAAAAGGTTAAAAAATAAAAAGATAAAACCAGCCAGATTTCTCAGGATGTGACCTCCAGTTCAGTGATCACAGTAAAATTATTCTGCATAGCCCGTTTCTTCAATCTCCTTTGCTTTTAACTCAGAGTTTGATATTTTTCTTGTTAAAAGACAAAGATAGTGAAGTTCGGCCTTTAGGGGGATTTATAGTAATTTTCTCTTGCATCAGATTGGTGCCTTTGTACCTGTGAAGCTGAAATAGTTGTGTGGAAACAGTCTGTGCTGCTGCTGCGTGGTGCAGATGGTGCAGACGTTGTGTGGGAATCGGATCCTCCTCCACAGGCTGCAGCCTCCGTTTGTTTCATGTTCCTTATGGTGATATATAACTTGTTTCAGGGTGTTCACATGCTTCTAGTGACTTATTTTAGGTTAAAATTGCAGATTTGATGTAAAACAAAAAGTTGTAAATGTGCCATCAGAGCAGAAAAAGTGACTTTCCTGCACTTTGTTCTATACGTTTGTGTATTTTTAGCGGGAATAAACCCGTTCTCCTTGTTAAAGTGAGTTCTCAGCCTGTTAAGGCGTGCTCTCCAAATGAACAATGAAGTTTGTTTACGAACTACGTTCCTGCTCTGTTATCATTCTTTCTTTCCCTTTGGGGTTCATTCCTCGGATAATCCTCTGGGTTTACGGCACAACGCAGAGCTGAGGATAAATATAGAGAAGGAAAAATGATGAGCAGAGAAACAAAGAAAGGAAAAAAGAATATATTGTATGAGCTGCATTTCTCTTGTGATGACAGCAGCATTAAGAGGAAAGTTTGGGGAAATTTGCAGACTGTATGCGTGCAGACGAGCCTTCCTGCATTCAGGTTTGACCAGTCGGCTCAACTGTTTCAGTCTTGGAGGCAAATGCAAGTTTATAGCTGCAGATTCTTCTAGTTACACTCCAGCTTGAATTACACAGAGAAGACCTGAGAATGTCACAGAGCCTGGGAGAACTTCCTCTGCAGACGTCCAACGTTTTGTAGTGAGGACTCCAGCTTTCTGAGAAGGAGCCGTTTTTTACATTTTAATTACAGTAGAAACGGGGATGCATTAACGCTGTGAAGCAGCTTGTTCCACCGGGAACAGAGCGTCTTTGTTTTGGGCAGCTCATAGTTTGCATGTCTCTGGTTTTAGCTCTGGTATTAACTCGTTAACGAGGCTGGTTGAACCCACGTCCGCACCCGTTTGCTCTCTTCTGCTTCACATCCAGTGTAATGGAAAATTTTATAATGTGCTCCTCACCATTCTCTTCTGCTTTAGGTTTTTCTACATGGTCTCATCATGAGATTGGTCAAGCTGCTCTCAGATTGACCTCTGCAGTGTCATGTAACAGCAGAAGCTTCTTGATCCTGGAGACTAAGTGTTACTTCCCCAACCCAGAACTTATCTGCCCTCATTAGCATGAAAGAACAACCCTGTTTCCTTAACAACAGACAAATGGTAAGACCATCAGTGTTGGTCTTGCCCACACAGATGGACAACACCTCTTGTCTTGTCCAATCAAGACAAGAGAGACTTGATTGGACACCTCTCGTCCAATCAAGTCTCTCTTCTCTGACCAGAACCTATAAAAGGAAGCCAGATCCACTGTTGGTCAGAGCAGACAGACTGACTGACTGACTGACTGACTGACTGACTGACTGACTGACTGACTCTTTATTTCTGTTCTCACCTTGCAAGGTTTTAATAAATTTCTTATTTCTTCTCATCCAAACTCTTGTTAAAGTTATTTTTTCCACAACACAAGTTAAATGTCAACAGAAACAGAATTTAACAAACTAAAATAGTTGGCTTGATATCATATCATACAGTCATGCAAAATAAGTAAGTACACCCTCTTGAACATTCACATGATTCTGATTTTTACCAGGTTAAAAAATGCATTTAATTCGAAACTCAAGTGAAGAAAAACATAAAACAGATTCAAAACCATCATTATTTATTAAAATAATATAATTAATACTGTTAAAATCTTATAAAAAAGTAAGTACACCCTTGCTAGGTTCCAGTAGATGGTTCTAATAGAGGCCCGATTAAAACAGTTTATAGAAGAAAAATGTCCTTTATTGTCCCACAGAGAGGAAAATGAGGCAGCAGCATGTAGGTTCACACAAATATAAAACAAACAAATTAAATTATAACATTCAGAAACATTCAAACTGAAACATACATCAGATATCTGCTGATCCAAGGAATGTGGAACTGAGGATCATCTTTATAAACTTTACAAAAGCTGCTTTATTAAAAATAAAGTAGCAATGTTCCCTGAACAAGATCATAAAATTATTAGGAAAAGTTTTTAATGAGAGAAAAGCTTTGATAGTCATGAGCAGCAGGTCTGCAGATTCAGTTGTTGCTCAATCGTTTGAAATCCTGATGCAGAAAATAATTTAATGATGTGTTAAAATCTGAAGTATTAATAAAACCAAAATATAGCTTCATAAGACTCAACATGTCTCATTTTAAGTTTTTCTTGTTATCATAAAATTACCACTGCATTCTACTGATACAGCAACTTTTTCTGGTAATATTCTGACATTGTCATAGAACTTCATTCTTATAATACAAGAGTAAAGTAGTAATAATATAAGTTTATTTTCACATGACTTTTTCTCGCATTATAATGGCTTAATTTTCATAATATGACTTTTTGTTGTACAACTTTATTCTTGTATTTTTACGACTTTTTTCCACAATATTCCGACTTTATTTTTATTTGACGTTTTTATGGTGTTATTCCAACTTTATCCTTGTAAATTACAAATTTATTCTCGTTTATCATGACTTTGTTGCACGATTTTATTCCATTATTCAGATTGTCTTTCTTTTAATATTATGACTTTGTTGTAATCTATTTCCCTACCTTAGTACTCCACCACCTTAGTACTCCACCACCTTCGTACTTATTTACAGTAGATGAAACTAAAAGATGTGGAAATACCAGCAGAAATGAGTCCCAGCTGCTGGAGGAAGGATCTGCCTTAACGCTGCTCTGTGCGCCTCGGACGCAGCAGTTTGTCACTGAAGGAGTTTTGTTTGTTTTGTTTGTAGCTTTAGAAAGTCAGAGCTGATTCAATGAGTTCATCCAAACACAAACATTGACAAACTTCCTGCTCAGCTCTGAGTGTGAATCTCGTTCCTCTGATTGGTTCCCCGGAGCCTCGGCGTTCCTGTCAGGAAGGGAAACACAATCAGCTTTCTGCTGGTTTTCCTTTTACTTCCGTCTGAAACATTAAAAACGAACAATAATAACTTCCTGGACTTTTGCGGTGGCCATCTTGCCCTGAAGCCAAAAGCATTGTCCAACATTATCTCTGCTTTGCTCTTATCAAACAACGGTTGATATGAAAAAGAATGGCTCTGCACTGCGGCTTACTGACGTATTGAACTGGAAATGTGGAGGAATGTCGACGCGGAACTCCGGAAAACGTTTTTCCATCATTCCTGACAAAAAAAGATTTTAAACCAGCTGTGAAACTTTTGTGATGCTGATCAGGAAGTTAAAGCGATAAAAACTCCAACAGCTGCAGCTTCACGTTACTCTGATGTCACAGAAAGTTAAACATCACGATCCGGATATGTAAAATAATGGTTTGCTCCAAGATTACATCGCCATGGTGTCACCATGGCGACGGGCTTGAATAGGCCGCCGTGTTGCGTGATGGCGACGCAGAAAGGCCGATGAACTCGCCAGTTTCCTCATTTCCAGAGACTCGGGCTCATTAACTGAGCAGGTCGCCGTTTCAGGCCGTGACGCCGTGACGCCACGAGTCTCTGGGAGGCGATTCGTCTCGTTTAGTTTCAGGACTGAAGTTTCTGGTTTTCTTCACAAGGCGTCACTCAGAGCTGCTCTGTTAAGGAAAAAATTATTTGATTAATAATAAAACTTATTTTTCCGTGTTTTACTGTATTTTTTCCATATTTTTTCCGTGTTTTTTGTGTTTTTCCGTGTTTTTCCTGTTTTTTTGTGTTTTTCCGTGTGCATGGAGCTTATCGTGTTTGTTCTGCTCCAAAGACAAATCCCAGATTTCCACTTCCTTCCTGCTTCCTTCCCGTGTCCACAGATGGTTCTGGTCAAAACGTTTGCAGATGAGGGGAGATTTTTACGGTCGGTCTGGTTTCAGGAGGCGCTGCAGCCGTTGTTCCTGCTGAAGGTTCTGGTTGGAGCGTTGGATGACCCGGGTCGCGTTACAGACGGGCGGAGTCAGAGAGCGACTTACGGTGAAAGGAAAGAAAGATGTCCGCCCAGCCGTTCTTTCTGTTTCATTTAAAGCTTCCTCTCTGTCTGGTTCTTACTAAAAGGCAGCAAATAAAAACATCAACAGAAAGTTTATCTGTTTGGCTGCCTGAGCCGTAAAGGTTAAACTCGTGTGCAACGCAGATTATTTAGACACGTGTGAAGTTTTAATTTCCTTATTGATTCTTTGATGCAGCTAAAGAAAACCCAAAACATAGAACCAATAAAGAATTTAACAGTTATAGTCCAACTATACTTTTAAATACGCT
This sequence comes from Xiphophorus maculatus, assembly GCF_002775205.1. NCBI lineage: Eukaryota > Metazoa > Chordata > Actinopteri > Cyprinodontiformes > Poeciliidae > Xiphophorus > Xiphophorus maculatus. Next base: position 29,575,627 of record NC_036449.1, read on the forward strand.
GGTGTGTGGTGGCTCATACTTTGTCCTTCCACTCAACTTTCTGGATACAGCTGTCTGTGAACAGCAGCTGGACATTTTGATTGATTTGATGTGAAACTTCATGAACTTCAAAATCTGAAGAAAAAAAGCAACTAGAAATATGAAACTGTGGACTTGAATTAGTGAATTAAATGGTTGTTGGTCCAGTTTGAGATGGATCATGTATTTCTGAGTATGAACCTGAATTTCTGGACTTATATATGCGGCGGCCATCTTGGATTTTGTGTTTTAGGGTTGAAACTTCCGATTGGACTCCGGACGTCCAGCCCAACGGCAGGAGTTGAGGTGCATCGTTTTGATTTATGATTACAAACAAATTTTTGCAAACAAATTTTGTTAGCCCAACATTTGATTCGGTTACGTTTACAAAAAAATCTTTGCCTTTAAATAATTGTTTGGTATTTCTTTATTTCTGTCCTTGTTTCTTTCATTCTTGATTACTTTCCCTCTTTTGCTCTTTTTTCCTTATTTGTTTTGAATATGCTAAACTAATTTGCTACATAATATATTTGGTATCAGTTTAAAGCAGACTGGAGTTATTTTCAAAAGTTTGATTTGGATTTGATCAGGTTTAATTATCTTCCAAACTAATTGATCAGTGATGGAAGCGAAGCGGCTGCTGTTGCTCTCCTTCCTTCACACACCTGCTCATTTAAAATAGATGTTTCAGCTGAAAACAGCTAAATTAAAGGTGTACAGTTACATGAATGGCCCTTTATCTGAAAGGTGAATCCACTGAGCCACACCCTGATGAGCGTCCGTTTACAAGCTAGCCATTAGATGCTAATTGTACCATGCAGCTGATAAACACCAGGTTGCGTAACCGCGCTGCTCTCTGCTGTCAGCCTGGATTATCCTTGTTTTTCTGCTCTTCTGAAAGAGTTTCTTTCTTTAAACAAAAGCCTGTGTCTGACAGACAAACTGCGTCGTCACTAATGAGTCCGTCCTCAGAGGATAATTGACGAGGTTCCCAGGAGAACATCAGAAAGCGAACAGTCGGTCCTGGGTCACGTGGTTCTGAGGAAAAGGCTGTTTGTGGCGTTTCTTCCAAAACTATGGAAGGTCAAACTGGGGTCAAGTTTGTTTCTACAGTTTAGTTGTTTAAACAGCTGAAAACGGGCTGAAGGAAAACCAGCAGGTTGTCTACAGGAAGTCGACCTTTAAGTGGATTTGTTTGCCTAAAATAGAGTTTTACAGCCACAGTATGAAAAATATTAATTACCAGAATAACATTGTAAAAACAAAAGAACAAAGTTCTACGGTACTTTATTCTCGTATTATTACAGTTTTATTCTTGGATTATTACGACTTTATTCTCCTCACTTTAATCTTGTATTACTGAGAATTTATTCTTGCATAGTTACAATTTAATACAGTAATACGACTTACTGTATTATTGCTACATTATTCTCATATTGTCGTTACTTTATTGTCTTATTATTACGACTTTATTGAAGTATTTGTATGACTACATTCTTGTAATATTACAAATATCTTTGTATTACAATTTTATTCACATATTATTCAGATTTATTCTACTATTGCAACTTTAATCTGGTATTATCATGACGTTATTCTTAAAATATGGATTTATTTTAACACTTTATTGCAGTTTCAGTTTCTGCTCCCAGTAGCTTTTCTTCGTGATCAAACCTGATCCAGTCAGAGTCCAACATGTCCGGACTGAGGTTCCCTGGACAGGCGGTTCCACCAGACACCGGTGAAGTTCTTATCATCCTTATGCAGGAAAGCAAAATAAACTGTTTCCCTCATAATAACCTGTGAGAGTGGAGCTGATTAAAACCAATCCTGACTCACAGCCGGTTAAATTAATTTCATTTCCTTTATATTTGTGGATTGCTTGGATTGTTTCCAACATTTTGTGTGAATTTCATGTAAATAGAAAAATATTTATTGAGGAAAAATCTGTTCAAATCTAATTTTATCCGCTGTTTAAAAGGAGAAAAGCTGAAAACATAACATTCTCCTCCAGGCCAGTTTCCTGCTTTTTGTTTACATCCTAAAAATATCCTGACTTTTAATTATGTGACTGTTTGTTTTTGATGATTATCGGACGTTTCCGCTGTGTGGCTGGAGCTGCACTGTGTCCAACTGTAGAAAGAACAGATGGACAGATAGCTGCGGTCAAGGCCAATTAAAACTTCTGTTTTCAAAGTCTTTTAAAAATCTATTTCTAAAAGTATTTGCTTAACTTAAGGTTGTAGTGGATTCAAACAAAACAAAGACGTCAAGATGATGGAGGCTGATCAGGACAGCCTACAAAACATCTGGACTAGAAAAACTGACTAGTTTTCACTGATACAAACAAATATAATCAACTACTGTTTGCTAGATTAGCTTGAGCTAACACTTTTAGCACAAGTTAAGTCCATTAGCTAGCACAAAAACCTTTAGCAGGATCCAATAACACAAACAGGAGCTAAAACATTAGCTAACATTAACACCTTTAAAAGGATCTAACACCATTAGCTAAAGCTAACACATTGGCTAAAGCTAACACTATTAGCAGGATAAAATACCATTGAGCCAACTAATGGTATTAGCAGGATCAATGCTAACACCATTTGTTTGAGCAACGAGAGCGAGGTTGATTAGCCAAAGAGCAGAAAGCCGCTCTTCTAACTAACTTCTAACTAATAGCACTAAACAACTATTAGTTAGCGCTAACTAATAGTTCTAACTAATATTAACTATGTTAGTGTTAGTTAGTTAGAACTAATGGAGCTAACAGTGTTAGTTCTAACTTAGAAGTACTATAAAAACATAGTTATGAGTGTTTTTAGAAAAAAAAATCAAGTTTTTGTGGATTTCAATTGTTTTGGGGCAGCTGTGAATACCAAGAGAAAAAGAGATTTATTGGTTCAAACCCAGAAATTAATGTTCCAGGATGTTTTAGCTGGCTTGGTTCTTAAATTACAAAACAACATATCAGATTGGACCAGATTTTTTTACATTGCTGGAGTTATCTGACTAAACCAAGTTTCCTCCTAAAGCTTTTATTGTTCTTTCTCCTGTTAATAACTCACGGCTGTTCTCCGGGTTTGGGTTGGCCCCGTCTTCAGAACACGCTGACAGATTTATTCTCTTTACCTGGGAGATATCTCACATGCCTGGCCCACACCGGAGCCTTGATTCATAGCTGGATTTTTTTTTTTTAGATCCGGCCAGGAGATACCAGCGCTTTAAAAACAGGCCGCAGTGTGCAAGCATTTTTATTTTTTAAATGTTTGTAAGGTGCAGGTAAGAACAAACGTTGATGAATAAATGAGTCATCCTGGTCTGTAAACATGCTGGGAGCACTTTGGGAATGTCTCGCCAGCTGCCAGGCATTCTTTGAAATGCAGGCATGCTTTCTGTCCGTCCATGCAGGTTGCATCACCTAACAAGGAACGGGGTTAAAGTTTCGGTTCTTTCATTTTTCCCACCAAGCAGATGGATTTACTGTGAAGAAATAAAAACAGAAATGGTGCAGAGAGGCTGGGTTAAATGTTTCTGGAGGTTTGGAAAGTTCTTTTTGGATTCTGGATGAAGGAATTTCAGGAGAAAAAAACGTTGGATCTGAAAGTTTGGTGAATTTCTGTGACATGAACCCAGTGAAGGTCGATTCCATGACTCAGGTTAAGGATTTTCCAGGCCTGGAAAAGACTGAAATAGAATCAGACTTTATCTTTTAACTAAGACATTCATCCATCTGTTCATCCATCCATGTGTTTTTTATTTCATTTTTACTGTAAAAATGTTTCTATAATCTCTAATATTCAGTCCTGATGGAAGTGAAATCCAGATTAAAGTTAAACTTTGTTTCCATTTAGTCTGACCTTTTATCCTGTGAGTCATGTGGCCGGTCTCACAGTTAACCAGCTGAATCGGTCAGTTAGTTAACCCAAACATGTGATGTGGACTATAAACCAGTGAAATTTACAATACAGCGGGTTTCTGAACCTCAGGTGATCCTCCCACCGTTCGTTTATGAGCATTTCACATGTTCACTGGAGTATGTCAGCCGCTGGATCTGCACCGCCGCTCTTCCCTCGCTCCGGCTCGGCCAGAGAAAGGAGTGGGAGCTCATAAATCCCCACTGGAGGAGAAGACTGTTGGTGCCTGCATGCTTCTGATTTCCTGATTGTGCACAGATGAGCAGGCAGCCGGTCAAATGGTGGATATGAAGCTCGTCTCTGTTTATGGTGTGTTTGTGCGATATAGAGACGTGTTGGAATCCTTCAAAAGAAACGAGTGAAATTTCTCAGAATTCAGGGGAAAGGCATGTAGAGACTGGTCTGTTCAGACCGAGCCTGGATGCCAAAGCATATTAAACACAAAGTCAACGTTTCTTCCACAATGTCAAAGAGAGATTACCCGCCTTAACTATAGATATTCAACTTTATGTTCAAGGGATTTATGTACTGAAATGTAATATTTAAAGTAGGGGTGGGCATTGATCTATCATCTGGATAAGTTTCAGTTATTGATGGTAAATAAAACACACAACTGATGGCATGATCAGAAATGTTATTTTTGTTATATTCGCTTAAAAAACCTCCTGAATGTAACGTAGCAACCCCAGCCGAGTTCCGCCCGTTACCTAGCAACCGGAGCTGAGCTCCAGCATGGTTGGTCAGCTGGTTTCACTGCTGTATGTGGTGTACAATGGCTGCTGTTCTCCAGCAGCCATTGTACACCGAGTTTTGTTGCTGACTTATCATCCAGAAACCACCTGCTGCATTCTTGTTTTTTGTGCAGACAGTTCCACTTCTGCTTTTCAAAGATGTACATTTGTATAATTGTGCATCTGTTTGTGTGATTGTAAATGTTCAGCTGGAACGAAGGCCAGCAGCATCTTATTTGGATTTAAAGTGACAGGATGCCCTTAAACAGCTCAAAATAGGCAGGACTCACCCGACTAAAAACTTAATTTTATGTAAAAAAACATGTTTTGTATCATCCATAAACCTATCCTAACCTGTTCAAGGGACCATAATCGATCTCCTTTAACATCCATCTCTTTCTTCTGTCCCCCAATAGGAAGACAATGAGATCCCTGCCAACTTGGTGGTCTCCCCCAAAACTCCCGTACCAAGCCAGTATGACGCAGAGTCCACCATCCAGCCGGCTCCGTCTATCACAGGATCTATTGAAGGCGGCCGCACTCAGGAAGAGATGCTCCAGAAGATCAGTCTGTCCTCAGACGACGACCCCGACCTGGCGTGCGCTGCGTCCCAACGAGACGAGGGCGACTCCCTGGAGTACGAAGTCTCCCCCATCAAATTCGAAAGAAGGTCTGACCGGTTCAAACGCTCCAGTCTGAAGAAGGTCGACAGCATAAAGAAGGTCTTCACACAAGCCAAGATCGGCGAGAAGGTAAACCAGATCACCTCCAAGATTGTTCCTCCAGAGAAGCGCGAGAAGATCAAGAAGAGCTTCACCCCGAGCCACTCCAAGTCTCCAACCGCCAGGGCCTCGTCCTTCAAGATTTCCCCAATGACCTTCAACGTAAAGAAGGTCAGAGATGGGGATGCGCCCGCTCAAGAAATAAATTCCCCTGTTGAACAAACCCATGTGGAAATCCCTGCGCTGACCGGTCTGGGTGGTAAGATTCCCTCAGGTGAGGTTCACATCCAGGAAGAGGTGATGAAGGAGGTGGTGGAGACCCTGAGTCCGACCACGACGGAAACCATCCAGGCAGAGGTGTCCGTCAACGGGAAGTCCTCCAGCGTTGAGGCGGAGATCAACGGCGAGGGTCTGGCTGGCCTGGCGGTTCCGGAGCACGACGAAGATGTTGGTGAGGATGAGGAGGAGGAAGAGGAGGATCAAGAGAAGCAGAAAAGCCCAGTTGAGGTGGCGGCTGAAGTCCAGATTACAGAAACGATCGCCGTGGAGCAAGTGTCTTAATGCCAATCGGCTGAAAGCATCAAGTCCGATTCCTCTTCTATTCGTCTTTGAGTTCCTAGGATTACAGAAGATCGAAAAGTCGCACCTGGCTGTCGGGTCGGGATCCACCATAACCCCCGGCCACATCACCAACATCTCCAGGGTGCTGGAGCAACCGTCTTCCTCCTGCAGGAGGTTCCTCGCTGAAAAACGGCCTCTTTTGTTCCCTGGAAAGTGAGAAAGAAAAACAGAACCTGCTGAGGCAGTGCGTTGCCAGGTTGTGCCGGAGCTGGAATGAGACGGGTTGTTTTTTTTCCTTTTCTTCCTCTTTGTAGGCTTGTTGAGGTTGTTTACTGGATTTCCAGATCCTACCCAACCGGTGAATCTGGTCGTCCACCGTCTTCTGTTACAACCCAGCAATTGTAAATCTGTTTTCCTCTTATTTTCTGATCTTATAACTGATTTGGAACACCATGTTGTAGTAATAGTATATTAATACTATCAAAACAAGAACAACTGTAAATTATTCCTATATGATGGGTGTGGGGAAATACCTAAAAACTATTAAAAACATTAAAAATGTATATAAAGGGAGAGAATTGCTAAAGTTTGGTGGCAGTAACCTGGGATTTAATTTGACTAAAGTCACAGTTCTATTTGTTTTAGGATTTTAGGGGCAGAAAGTTATGGAAAATGTTTCTTTAAACAGAAAATAACTTCCTTTCACAAAATTATAGAAGGGTTTTGATTAAATACCTTTCTATAGTAACATTACTGATGGTAATATGTCCATCAAAATAGATACATTTAACATTTCTTTATATAAAAACTGTAAAAACCCAGCAAAACTTCAGACTTAATGTAATGCAAATTAAAACAACACTTGGAGAACTAACATTACACAAAAGCTTGGTGGCTTAATTAAAGGAGAACTATTTTTGAAAAATGCAAATTTTGCATGTTTTTATTCTTCCGTTTGGGTTTCTACTGATTCTAAAACAATCCAACCCAGAGAACACCGAGAGAAAAACCAGAAAACACCGAGAAAAACCAGAAAACACCGAGAAAAAAACAGAAAACACAGAGAAAAACTTACTGTCAGCTGTTTTCTGGCAGTAAGTTAAGATTTTTTGGTGCCTGGAAAAAGAGCCGCTTCACAAACCTCCCGATTGTTAAGCCACATTCCACGGGCACTCTGTCGTTACCTAGCAACCCCAGTCGAGTTCCGCCCGTTACCTAGCAACCTAAGCTGAGCACCAGCTGGTTTTACCGCTGTATGGGCTGTACAATGGCTGCTGGAAGTAACAAGTGGTTGTTGTCGTCTCACCATACAGAAACCAGTTGCTGCATTCCTGTTGGTTGTGTGGGAGGCTCCACTTCTGCTTTTCAAAGATGTAAAATCCCATTACCCAAGAATGATTTTAAACAAAAACAGTAATGAATATGTTTTATCTCTATCCTAGCCTGTTCAAGGCATCATGATAATGTTTGACCCCGTTGTTTTTCCGTATCTTTGCTGCTGCAGATCGCCTGGAATCTGAACTTTTCTTTGCTGACTGTCATCATTACCACCTCGGCTTTGCATTGCTTTGGTGTGGATTCATTTTAATACAGATTTACATCTAAAACAGGATGATTATTGCTTCTGCTTATTAAATTTTCCACGCCTCATGCATCCTGCTGCGCTGCCTTCGACTTGCACAAGCTGGTCTGAGTAATTGCTCACCTGTATGGACGGATTCCAGTGGCTTTGCTGAGTAAAAACACACCAGGAATGTGTCTCCTGTTTAACTCTAATCGATTGCATCTTGTAGATCAAAGTTTTCCAAATGCATAAAAACAAAAGTTTATATCGGAATCATTTAAATTTCTAACAGTAATTTACAGAGTTTGAGCGGCTGCTGGACGGTAGACAGAGCAGATAAAAGCGGAGGAAAGCATTCCCAGGTTTGACAGACGGCTTCTGCTTGGCACACATTTCATCCTCCTGGCCTCCCAGTCTGAAACTGGTGGAGGTTCAGGGAGAACCACAGGTGTGCTGGAAACTGTGGGAAAGTTCTGCAGGTGCTGGAAGGGACCGTGAAGTCGCCCTGGGTGATTTCAGGCAGGATTTTAAAAATGTTTTTCTGCATTGAGGCTTGCATTGAACCATGGGAATAGACATGTTTTTTATGGGATCAATGATCTGTTGCAGCTTGTCTTATAGGCACATAAACTGCTGATCCCGGATGGAATAAATCCCCCAAAAAACAATAAATTAAAAAAAAATCTAAATATATCATCTCCATATTAACTATGCAAAACATGCATTTACTGATCTGTTATCCCTGAGGTCTTTATGGAAGATTAACGCTAATTTTATTGTTTTTGCACAATTACATACAGTATATATATATTTTTTTTTTCTGTTAGCCACTTAAACCAAGCCTCAATGAATATATATATATATATATATATATATGGGTGGATAAGAAACCACCCGCGGTGGGTGAGAAGGGAATTTATATATATATATATATATATATATATGTGAATGCTTCATTTGTGTGAAATTATTGGGAAATTAAAATAAATTATGTCATTGATTTACACTGTTTGAGATATATTTGCGTATCTGAGTAAAAAACAAATATTTAGTGAATTGCAGAAGTATTCATGTTTGTTTACACCTGAAAGCAGATAAAAATGAAACACTTTTATATTACATATTCTAATATATACTAACTGCTTTTATTGTTGGATATTTTGCCCGGTTGCTTGTTATTATTTTTTAAATAGATCAGTTTTCAGTCAGAGATGTATTTACTGAAAATATTGTCATTCAAAGCTCATTCTGATGAATAGTTTCTGCTCTTTTACTCATGATGGGATTAAAAATATCTGGGAAATGAGAAATATGGTGCATCACTTCAGAAACAATCTATGGGATGTGTAAAAGGACAAAACACTAAATAATTTGATGTATTTTCTTCTAAACTGCTCACTGTGTGTCTTTTTAAAACTTCAATCATGTTTTTCTTCAGAAATTCTCCTGATATTTTGTGGTTTTTGCATATATTCTGTGCTAGCTTGCATAAATAAAGTTTTGTTTTGAAATTATCTTTTTCTGTGTCGTTTGCTGAAATCAGCTGTTAGAGGGGCTTTTATTTTGCAGCTATAATTAGGATGCTTGTTTTTTCTGTTAGCCACTTAAACCAAAGATCTTCTCCTCACAGATGTTGCCCTGCCACGCTTCCTGCTGTTTCTTTGCAAAGTTTAGTCCTGCATAAATCAATAAAGATTTTATAACACTGAAATGGACGTTTTGTGGTTTATTTTCTGCAGGAAACGTCAGAACGTGCAGAGGTGTGGCGCTGATGAGTCACGGTCCAGGGAGCGGCTCAGTTGCTCAACTGCTTCATGCAGCACTTTATTCAGCTTCAGGCGGACATTAGCATTAGCTAAGTGGTGGTTAGAAAGAGTTGCTTCGCTAAAATACATTTCCCTTCTACTGACCAGGTGGACGAACCAAAATCAGTTAAAACCATCTGGCTGCACTGCAAAAACACAAAATCTTACAATTATTCTTGTCTGGTTTCTGGTGCAAACATCTTGGTGCACCGGAAATGAGACAAACTAAGTTACATGTAATTATTTGTCAATAATTACTTAATATTGATGAAAAACTGGTAGATTATATAACTTATAACAGGGGTGACCAAACCTTTTGCAGCCCGAAGATGAAAAAACTTGGTGGCCATTTTGTTTTTCTCACTTTAAACACAAAATAATTTTGTTGCGAATTTTTATTTAAATCCTCTTTAAAATATTAGACTGGCAAATTTTATATCTCAATAAAAGGTAGAGTGTTTCCTAGCTTTTTCCAGGTTATTGATTGTCTCTGTAACTCTACAGAGTTTCTGACATTAAAAGCAAATGTCAGAAAACATCTTGTGCTAAAAACAATACAAAAGTTCCCACTGAAGAACCAAATTTGTAGCATTCATGAACTGCAGTCAGGGGCCAAAAATAATTATTAGGGCCACAAATGGCCCCTGAGCCACACTTTGGACACCCTCAACTTATAATGAGAGATTTTATAAGTGGAACAATCTGCCAGTGGAACCAGAGGTATTGACTCAAACGGGCTCCTACATCTTGTTACAAAGTTACTTCTTTTCTTATTTCAAGTATACTAAGACATTTGCATTAGAAAACACAAAAAAACTTGGTAAAATGTTGAGTTTTTGCAGTGTATTTGTTGCTTCCACTTGCAATATTGGAATATCTAGAGAAAAAAAAAAGTGGTCCCCAAGCCTGACAGCCTCTGGCCCAAAACCAGATTACTAATCCTGCATTATCTACCTGACAGTCCTTGACTCTATGATTTAATATCTTTGCTGAGGCAGAAATCACACATCAGGGTGCATGCAAAGCGAAAAATTTCTCATTTATTGACAGAAATTGCAGCATTTATATGTAGAGGAACAAACATTTATCCCTCCTTTTCTCAAATGAGGAATTAAAGACTCAATCTGTCATCTCTTCTGCTCATCTTTCTTCTGGCAGAAAGATGAGCAGGAAAAAGACATGAGACAGACAAGACTCTGCAGATCTTTGCTCTCTTCTCAGCTCCTTTCAGATGTTATCTGACACCATTTAACCCGCTTATTATGGGTAGCCTCTCGCAAGAAAATGGATGGATGGATGGGTGGATGGATGGATGGATGGATGGATGATGAGTAGTTTGTCCTTATACAGCATTAATCATTCATGGTTTGCCAGTTTATCATTAAATGAACATTAAAACTCCTACATACGGAGGAAAATTAACATGCAGCATCACCCTGAACACCATGTCCACAGTGAAACATGGCGGTGGCAATGTTATGATAAGGTGTACTTTTCTTCAGTCGGATCAAGGAAGGTGGAGTTAATTTGAACTAAATATTCCTGAAAGAAAGCTTGTTATTCACTTGAGACTAGAGTGGAGATTCATCTACTGGCAGGACAACTGTGCCAATATTGCAGCCACATCTGCAACGGGATGGTTTAGATTGAAGTATATGTGTTAATTAGACTCTAAATCTGGTTGAGAATCTGTGAAAAGGCTTGAAATTCTTTTTTTTATCTAATCTGAGATCGTAGTTGTAACGGCATTTGAAATTATCTGTACAAAGTACTGAAAACCACATGTATTCCTTCCTTTTCCCTTGGTGTATAAAACCCCCATAAAACACGTTGAAGTTTATGATTCCAACGGAAACACAATAACGTGTGAACGTTTTCTACCCAACATTGACGTCGTTCGGATGGTGTTTGTCTCCCTCTAGTGTTTGAAATACCCCATTACATCTTACGAATCTTACGTTACACCTCGCCGCCAATATTTGTGTAAATGCTAGAAACGACTGAATTTACACACACAATTAAACAACAATCCCAGTCACACTTATATTCCAGTAACTGGTATCGTAGATATATCCGGCTCGTACGCCAATAGGATGTACTGTCACGGTGGCCGAGAGGTTAAGGCGTTGGACTCGAAATCCAATGGGGTTTCCCCGCACAGGTTCGAATCCTGTTCGTGACGATTCACTTTTTGATTTTCCGGTCGGATTTCAATTGCAACAAGCTTCCACAACACATTCTGGCTTATTAACTCACCCGAATGATTAAACTCATTACTGCGCTGTTTTAGAGAGTAACAGTGGTTACAACGTTAATAAAGATTCCTCATGCTGAAATCTCGCATCCTGTTCTCGCGTTGAAACCCGGAGTACACAAAACTGTGACCCTACTGAGTCAAGTGGCAAGATTTGCTTGACTACAAATATAAACCTGTTTCGAAACAAGAATGAACCATTTTTATATGCAGTGATACATTTAAATAACTTTAGAGTGATATATAGTGAAATAGTGATAATAAACACACTATTTTCAAATAATTTACTATCTTCCTATTTTGACGAAATATAAAACTTGTTATAACCAGTGTTAAGTATTGTTATAAAACTATTTATTTTAATTCAAACGAAAATATTATCTCGTTTAAACTAAACTTGTAACACTTAAATGACAACACCTCGCGAGATATTTGGGAACTGAAGAAACAAATGGAGCTCATTCATGCCTTTATCAGAGAAACGTATTTTTATGTCATGAAAACGAGAAAATACGTTTTGTTTTAACGAAACATAAAAATACGTTCCTCTGGCTGTGTCGCTACAAATGCCACTTTAAATATGACGGCCACGTTGATGTACATCCCCAAGAGCGTCACGCCTCTTGAACTCATGTGGGGCTGCGGTGCGGGTGAACTGAACCCCCTCCTGTTAAGTGGATAATGGTACAGTCCAAGCGGTATAAAAAGTCACCGGCAGAGCACGGTAGCGTAGTTTTTGGGGCATTATAGAAGGGAGAGAAAAGTCGGTACTGTAAGCAGCTGGCTCAGGCTTTTAATAGTTAGCTTTGTTAGTTCGGCCCAGGAGGGGCTAACATCCAGAACACTGTAATCCCGAGCTTTCAGGAGTAATTTAACTCGGTTAGAGTTATAGCAAGCATCAGGTCAGCCTACGGTTAACAAAGCTGAAATAGCTCCATATAATCTGAGCCACACAAAGCATCAGGGCAGCTGTATAAGCGGTTCAGGGTCAGAGATGGTGTTTCCTCACTCTGGCAGCAGGCTGGGGTTAAAATCTTTCTAACTTAAGCTTCTTCTGCCTGCGGGGGGTATTTTAGACACTCCAGCCTCATAAAACTGATACATTAATATCTTATTAATACGTGTTTAGCATTTTAGCTGGTGTTGTGTGAAGAATGAAACTGTTAATATGGCGATAGTCGGGACAGAACGGCTCATATAATGCATCCTGAAACTAGCCGAAGGTAGCTAGTTAACTGCGAGCTAACAAGCATTCCGCTAACAACTGGTGCTGCTGGGGACGGCAATCACCAACTGGTGTTATTTATGGGCTCATTAACCGCGTAACTCTGAATGGAAGCATAGAACCGTCCCGAATCTGAAAAGTTAGGGGCAGTTTAAAGCCGTTTATTTTTATGGAACAGGGCTGCGACTAGCAGGCTAACTAGCACCGCTAAGGCTAACAGTAACGGCTGAAAGGCAAACCGAAGGAGAGAGAGAGGAAGCTAACAGAGGCTAACCAATGATGGCAGCACCTTCTAATGAGGCCTTGTTCCTGATTAAGGACGTGAAACCGGGCTCTAAGAACCTGAATATTGTGTTCATCGTGTTGGAGATCGGTGAGTTGTGAGGCTAAAGCAGCCCCCTCTGTCCCCACGTCCACTGGGGTTTGTGTCTCTTAAAGGGACCGAGCTAGAACTCGGTCACAGTACCGGGAGCTCTGCTGGCTACCATTGACTTCTGACTTTTTAATCGTTTTTTTTAATTAAATCTTCTCTCAGGTCGAGTGACCAAAACGAAAGACGGCCATGAGGTGAGGTCCTGTAAGGTGGCGGATAAGAGCGGGAGCATCGCCATCTCGGTGTGGGACGAACTGGGGAGTCTCATCCAACCTGGAGACATCATCAAACTCACCAGAGGGTAGGTCTGTCTCTGAAGCTGCGTTGCTTAAATTAATTGAACTGTCTGCAGTTGATTAATGTTTTGTTTTGAAGGTATGCATCCATATGGAAAGGATGCCTGACCCTTTACACTGGAAGAGGGGGGGATCTTCAGAAGATTGGAGAGTGAGTATCTCCATTAAAACGTCATTAAATACCAAAATAAGTGGCTGGTATAGCTTTTCATTCACATCACCGTTCTTCTTCTTCAGCTACTACTCTGCTTTATTTCACATCAGAATAGTCAACCAGTCAGGCATTAAGATGTCCGTACAGTTCATGTCCATCATGTGTGGGGTCTGCAGAGATGTTGGCTTCCTTTTTTCAGACATTAGAAGTTCAGCCCTGATGGTCTTCTCTGCAGATTGTTTATTAATAAACACAAAATTGAGTGTGTTTTAGCCCCTTTGCCATTTCCTTACTATCTCAAAATTATTCCTGGATAATGTACAATTGAATTGTGTGTGAAACTAAAGGATTTTATCACCATGTATCTGACATTTATGAAACCAAAATGAACATTAAACCCATTTGCATTGTTTTAAGTCTAGGAGATATTATGTAATGTTGCAATGTTAATGTTAGCCGTCACTCTCGATTAGCTTCAGGATGTTGGTCAGCAATATCTTTTTCAAAGTTTGTGCATAAAAGTAAACAAAAATAAATTATTGCTAACTGGTTTTAATGGCTCCTGAATTACTACAGCCTGCAATACATTTGCAGCTGCAGTTGTGGACAAAAATTACAAAACAATAATATAGCAGCTCCAATCTGGTGACTGTGATTTAATTCATTAGTTTGACAAAATAAAAAAAAATCAATGAGTTACCATTTAGCATGAGCATTTTGATGCAATCAAAGATATAACCATTCATCTTTCTAAATGTTTTCCAATAATTGTACATTTAATGTGTGAAAAAAAGTATTTGGTTGTAGTTTGATTTGTAACTTTTGCCATTCATGCATCCACTTGCAGAACAAAATTATATTTTGTTCCAATTTTACAAACTGGAAATTAAATTATGGAGCTTTGGAATATTTGACAGAATAAATATAAAAATCTTTACAAAATATAAATACAATATATACACATGGTGGGAAAATGGACACATACACAAATTAAGGGGTTATGTTCATTAGTATGAAACATATTTACACTTTCTCTTTTATAAATATAATATAATAAACAGTTATTAAGCAGCTATAAGACATTAAATACACAAGAGTTGCTATTTGGCAAACCACTCCGATTTACCTGGATATACTGATTGTTTAAAGTTCATGGCTTATAAAACGTTTCCCTGAGTATTTGCACTCATCACAATGTTTGTCGCTGGTTTCTCTGACTGTACGTTGTTTATGATTTCTTATTCTTCTGTTTTTATGATATAAAGCATTCTGAATGCGCTGTACAAATGAACTTGGTTAATTCAGTTTTGGAGAGTTTTTGTTAGATTTTTAGTTTAAGTCAGTTTTTCCTTCCCAGGTTTTGCATGGTCTACTCCGAGGTGCCCAACTTCAGCGAACCAAACCCAGAGCTGCTAGCGCAGGCTAACCAGCAGAACAAGTCTGTGAGTACCGACCCGTCCGCCCAGGAACCTCCTACAGGTCACGCTACGCTGACTTTGATCTTATTCTTATTTTTACATTTTTTAATGTGAGACTTTTTGGTTCTGAGTAACTAAAACACAACAATCTGCAGGGCTGGACAATATGGCTGAAAACGTATCATGATATAAATGTTTCATATCGGTCAATATTTATAATTATTGATTAGTAATTTTTTTTAAATATCTGAATTGCAGCCAAACCGGTGACATGACCTTTCCTGTCTTATCCAGTTTTCTCTCCACTACGTTGTTTTTTTTAATTATTTCTAAGCGGTTAGGAGACACGCTGGGGGAACTTGAAACTGCTGCTGGTCCAGTTACCCAGCAGGTTGTTGCTAGGCAACCACAGAGTGAGAGTTGTTGATTCCACCAACTTTCCTAGCTAGGTGTGAGGTTGAGCAGCTAAAGCTTTTCCTCTCCCAGGATGCTTTGCGTTTCAGTGAATATTCTGTAAATTATATAGTTTATTGTAATATTTAAATATTTTCAGTAACTTTGAGATGTCTAACATTTTGTCCTCCAAACAGGGAAAGCCTGACCAGAACCAGAGAGGAAACTCTCCGCCTAATCAGAATTCAGGTACCGCTGCTCCACCAGGTCAGTGGGTTTGGCTTATTTTGGGTTTTTCTTTTTAAAATGACCTCCAGGAAAACTCTAAATATCATTTTAATAACGTAGTAAATTGACTTGTAAAGCAGTGAGATTGGTTCGTAACTCCCGCTTTTATTTGCTTTTACCCTGAATTTCTGTAATTTCTCAAGTTTCAGTCATTTTTGGTTTTTTCTCCCACAGGTAACGGCGCCATGACGCCGTTTGCCAACAACCCGACCCCCGGCGCTCCCCGCGACCCAACGTTCGGCAACGCCGGTCGTTCTAACGGGCGGTCGACGGCGGGCAACGGCGCGCCGCCCGTCAACGCCAGCGGACCCCCTACGACTACAAAATCCTCTGTCACCATTAGCAACGGCAGGGATCCGCGACGTGCCAAGAGATGAAAGCGATTGGTTTGGTCCTGGCTCCTCCCCCCGCCGGTGACGGCCTTCCCAATAATGAATGGTTTTATACAGCTACGGTAGTCAGACGCATCATTTTGTCTTAGTGATTAAGCGCCAGAGCCATGGCGGCGGCCATCTTGGATGGAGACCTGACGGTAGTTATCCAGTATTATCTCTCCCTCCCTCCTTCTTTCAAAGAACACATCCTACTTGAACACTTGATGCACTTTCTTCTCTTAATTTATGTTGAAGCTTGGCTGTGATTTAAGTCAGGAAAAGGTGTTCCCTCTTTATTTTCTCCAAGTGGAAAAGGCCTTAAGTGGGTGAGAATGCATTCAACCATATCTGAAGTGACTCTGAAAACACGTCAGCTGTTAGATTTTAATCATAGCCGTACAGAATGACTATTTCCTCTCCATAAACCATGGTTTTCTTGTTTTTTGCCATGAACTATACCTTTCTATTTTTATCACGGACCAATGAACAGACGCAACGGTTCAAGTAAATCTTAATTATGCTGCCATATTTGGATTTCTTTCTGGCTCCAGAAGCTGTTGGTGTCGAACCTGGACATGTTTGGTTCACTGACTCTAACAGCGTCTGGTTTTCACAACTTGCAGTTTAATACTTTGTTTTTCACCAATAAAATGTTGTTGGTCAAACGTCTGTATGTTTCCGGCCACCAAAGTGCCACAAATAAACTTTCTCAGTTTCAACTCTTCAGCACCATCTAGTGTCAAGAACATGATTTTTTTTTTTTATTATTTCCCCCTCTTTTAGTTGTTTTTCTCTGTCAACAAGTGCTCCATTTTGCAGCAACACGTTGCTTAACATTAACCCCAAGTTTCCTCACATCCTTTGTTGCACCAAGCACCTAAACCTTTTGTCCCTCTGAGCGTCGCTTCCCCCTCTGAGCCTCTGTAATCTCACACACACTTTCTCCAAGTTTAAGCTGCTTAGAAAACCTCAGTGCCCAAAAAACACAAATTTAAAAGGTAAACACCATAGTTATTAAAATTTAAAATGTGCAATAAACACACCAATTTCTTATGATTACTTATAACTGCTCCATAATTATCTAAAATCTTGTTTTGGGACGTAGATCTAACGATCATTAAAACTGGAATTGTACAGTGGAAACTTTCATTTTAATCCAGTATCGGGTTTGTGGGCCAAGAATCCGGCCCAAAGGCATGATGGTGATCAGAGATGTTTCCTAAAATGAGACTTTCTGTACAGCACAAACTTTTGCTTTTATTTTGGTTTTACAGGAAATGACCACAAACATCCAGATTCAGGCAAACCTGTTAGTTTAAGTTCATTAAAGCAAAAGTCTTGAGTTGGTCTTGTTGCTGAGAATTTAAAGATGTATAGTTAGCTTCCAATAAGCTAACTAATCAAATTAGAAATTTAGTTTGGAGATAAATATTTAGCCTAACTAAATAGTGAGTTTAATGTTTAGCTTGCAAACTAAATAGTTTCCTTTAAACTAGTCAGCCAGATATTTACTGAGCAAGCTAAATATTTAGCTCACTTATTAAACAGCTAAATACTGGGCTTCAAACTAAATACTGAGTTAAATGTTGAGTATGCAAAGCTAATCATTTAGCTTCAAACTAAGTAGAGCTAAACATTTAGTTAGCAATCTACACATTTAGTTAAGCTAAACAGTATATTTAGTCATTTGAATGGCCATCAGAGAGCAGACATGTTTGAACTTTTAAACTTGTGATTAGAGAAAATATGGTGTCATTAGCATCAGAGGTGAGTAGCTAATCTTTACTTTAGTTACATTTTGGAAAACTTTTGGAAATAGTTTTACTGCACTTTACTATTCTGAAGAATCTCTACAAACTTTGTTCTAATGTTAATTCCTGTCTGCAGAGCCTGATGTTCCATTTGGAGACACAGTGAGGAAACTGAACATCTTGTTCAGACTTGAACTGTATGAACATTATTACTGTAAGTATCATTTTCATGAAGTTTATACTGAAAACATTGGTAAAAGTTCTGCTTACATTTTTTATTTTGAACAGTATTATTTGTATTAATATTTTCATTTTAGTCTTTAAAGTTTTGTTTTTGTGTAATGACATCATTTTTTTAAATACTAAATCAAACGTTATGATCCATTTCTCAGTTGCCTTTTTACCAAATACTTTTTATTCATAGATGAATAATATGGCTTATATGGCTGCTTTTTATTTTTACTACAGTAAAATATGCTAAAGTATGAACTCAGTCCTCTGAAGGCCAGCTTATAAAACACTTTTGATCTCATTCCTGATGTAAATGAGATGCAGGTTGTGTAAAATCCTGTAAGGTATTTCACAACTTGAACTGGAGTGTTAAAGAAAAGCTGCTCTCACTGTGAAACCAGTTCCTGATGTTAGAGGAAAAACAGAAGTTTCTACTTTTAAATCAACTACCAGAGTTTCTCTGAACAGCTTCCACACTTTAGTTTCTGAAATGCAAACAAATATTTGGCTTATTTTCTTTCATGCATTTCCTCACATCTGGACCTGCTTTCAGTGTCATTTCTCAATATAAACCTAATTAAAATGCATAAACGTCCGTCTGATTGTCAGGTTTTATGCTTGTAAAAGTTTAGCCTCATTTTGGGTTTTGTTTTGTTTTTTTGTCAACACTTGTGACACTGTGAGCTGAAACACATGAGAAGTGCGGCAGGAAATGTGATGAACTCGTGTGTCAACAAAGACACATGTCATGAGCCGGGGACTTCCTCTCCGACCAAGTCCCCTCCGATAAATCTGTTTTTAAAAACCGCTGAATCACACGTCACTAAATCAGCTGCTCCTCACATCAGGTGTTTCTCTTTAACTCATATTCATAACTCATTAAAGTGAGATCATTCTTCTCTAAGCATGACTTTATTTTATATTTCAGCTAAAACTCCCACCACTTCTTTTCAGATTTAATTTAATCCAATTTATTGTATTTTTCTTACATTACACACTTTTATCTGTCTACCTCCCAACAAAATAAACCTTTATTTGCCTGATTTATTGAAGAAGGTCTAATATATTCAGTATTGCCACAGAGGTAGACACGTCCCAGTCAGGAGTGTTGAGCAAATCAAATGATGAGAAACAGGAAGGTGAGTTTGATGGGAGGAGAGTCGACAGATACAAACTTCGTCTCCTGTCCAGTTGTGACATATTTGGAGCCTTTCTGCAGCCAAGACACCATGTTTACTGGTGAGTATTTATTTCATCTTCAGTTGAGGTAATCATTTAATTAGTTAATCTAAGGTTAATTAATCAGATTGATTAACTGATGAGTGGCCATTTTTTAAGAAAACTGAGTTTTACAGAGGGTAGGTATTCTTTCAAAAAGGGCTACATTTTTCATAATATGGTAAATTAAATTTTAAAATAATGCAATTTTCACATTATTTTGTGTCAGCTGCATTAAATACTGACTGAATAAGCATAAAATTGTGGTTTTGTCACATTATTAAGCACAGACATATTAAAAAATTTAAGCAAATCAGGAATGTATTCAGTTTCTGAATAGGAAAAGAAAAGATGAGAATGTTCATACAGAAGTACCGTCAGATTTTTCTGCGTTATGCTTTACTATCACATCCTCACCTGTGTAGTATATTAGTAATTTGTGTTTGATAAAGTTGATCTTTCTGCTTTAGGAGCGTCATTAATGGTAAAAGTTAGGAGTTTGTCTAGTTTATATTTCAAAACAGAACCGGATAAAGTGGATTTTGTATCGTTTTCCCGTTATGGCTCGGCCGCCATCTTTGTTTCTGTATCAAATAGCTCCGTTTAAGGGTGATCGTCGGCGCCATCTGCTGGATGGCGGCCAAACTACAACACTAAAGTGTTTAAGTAGACTTTATTAGTGGTATGTAAAGTTTAGAAAATAAAATAAATTAAATTACGAGAATAAAGACATGACATTAAGAGAATAAGGTTGCAGCATTATGAGAAAATCCCATTATTACAACTTTATTTTTAAAATATGGCTTTATTCTTGTAAAACTTTATTATCATAATATTATGACTATTTTTATATTATTACAACTGCTTATAAAATTTTGTCTTTATTCTTGTACGACTTTATTCTCCAAATACTATGACTTTATTTTCATATGAGTTCATTCTCATGTTATTATGACTTTTTTCTCATTTTATGTATTTGTATTATTTCGACTTTATTCTTGTAATATAACTTTATTCTCATCATTTAAAATTTTTAAACTTTTTACTTAGTTTGATCCTAATTTACCATCGTAATTAGTTAATTGATTGGAAGTAATCATAAGTTAATTAATTATTTACATTCCTCACTGAACTGATACCAAAGCTGAACATGCACTGAAGGTTTTTAAATTCTGCCCTCAGATCCAAACATGTCGTCATTTGTTGACGACTTCAGCTCTATCTACGAAGAGTTGAACTTCACCTACAACTACACGGAGTTCATCCTGAACCCGGCGACCGAACCCTGCGACAACTTCCGGTTCCCGGAGGTCATGATGCTGATCGCCTGCTTGTTTTACGTCTTCGTCTTCCTGTTGGCCATTCCGGGGAATCTGGTGGTGGGGTTGGTGATCGGGCTGAGCAAGCAGGCGTTGACCCCCTCTGACCTCTACCTGCTCCACCTGGCGGTCGCGGACCTCCTGCTGGCCTTCACCCTGCCCTTCTGGGCCACCTCCGTCACCTCCGGCTGGGTGTTTGGGGATCTCATGTGTAAAATCGTCACAGTCCTGCAGGAGCTCAGCTTCTACTCCAGCATCCTGTTCCTGACCTGCATCAGCATGGACCGGTACATGGTCATAGTGCGGGCGATGGAGGCCCGCCGCGCAAACCGCCAGGTGTGCAGTTGGGTTATCTGCGTCGTGGTTTGGGTTGTCGGTGGGTTGCTGTCCCTACCGGGGTTCTTCAGCTCCGCGTTCCCTTCCCGAAACACAACCCACATGGTTTGCGCAGTGCAGTACAACCCCAGCAGCGCCGACGAGTGGCGGCTGGGCACCAGAGTCCTCCGCCACCTCCTGGGGTTCGTCATCCCGCTGGCCGTCATGCTGCCCTGCTACGGGGTGACCATCCAGCGGCTCCTCCACGTCCGCGGCGGCTTCCAGCGGCAGCGCGCCATGAGGGTCATCATATGCGTGGTGGTCGCCTTCCTGCTCTGCTGGACGCCGTACCACCTGGCGGTGATGGCGGACACCTTCTTCCGGCTGAAGATCGTGGAGTACGGGTGCCAGGAGAGGACGGCGGTGGACCAGGCCATGTTTGCCACGCAGAGCCTGGGGCTGCTGCACAGCTGCGTCAACCCGGTGCTGTACGCGTTTGTTGGGGAGAAGTTCAGGAAGAAGCTGCTGCAGAAAATGAGGAAGATGGGACTGTTGGAGCGGGCGTCGATCTCCAGAGCCAGCAGGTCCTCCATATCATCGGAAATCACATCAACAGTCATGTGAAAATGTTACTTAGAGCTGCAGGATGAAACTTTTACAAAAGTGTTTTTTACATATTTGTTGAAACCTTCACCATGTTGACAGATAATCTGTGAATAAGTCAAGCTCCTCCTCGACTCCTCCGGACTTTCTACAAATGTATTTACTTCTTGTTGCCTTTAAAACTTCTTTGCCTTTTGTAAATAAGTTTCCTATGTGTTGATGTACATTTCATTGTATTTATGCTACCAGAAGAAAGGCTTCCTTAACTTAAGCTGGAAACATTTGTGCAGAAGTGGGTAAAAGTACCAGAAATTAAACTCAAATAACATCAGAACTACTTCAACATTTCTTTACCCAAGTAAAAGTAAAAGTAACCGTCCAAGAAATTACTCAAGCAAAAATAAAAATGTATTTGGTAAAATTATGACTGAGTAACGGATCAAAAAATCTGATTAGTATTTTTAAAAAATCATATTATTACACAAAAATATGAATTTAGGTGAAAATCCTTTTATTTTAAGGACAAATGAAAACATTGATGTGAATAAATGAGAAAATTAAAGACTAACAAAAAAGCTCTAAGTTTATCAGTTACTCAAATACGACTAACTGATCTAATTATTTAAAAATGACATCATCAGACACATACAAAATTTAAATTTAAAACAACACCACTACAAAATCAGATTATAGAAGCATTTTTACAAATCAATTTCTTAAAAAAAAACATGAAATGTATTTTTAAAAATGCAGGCGTGTTGGGCAAAGTTTTGGTACACTGATTTTTACTCAGCTATGCATTTGTGTTGCCTCTGTTTTTATTTTAGCAGAATTATATCTTAGTGAAAGGTGGGAAAACCAGATCTGTCAACATTTAGGGTAAGTTGTGAAAATATTTCATAACTAGCTTACAGCATCACAATGTCTAGACAGACAAAATGCTAAAAAAGAAACACCAACAGATGCACAAGAAACTGTGAAATAGATGTTGGTCTTTTATGAATCTGTTTTTTGTGTAAATATAAAACTATTTTTTATCTGCTGTTATTATTATTAAATAGTTTCAAATGAAGCTAGCTTGTTGTATTGTACATGTTAAAAATCTAATTTCTGTACGGCCAAGAAACTTCATTAAAGTTGAAACAAGGACTCAGTTTCTTGTCATGTGATTAACAAAGCAGCTCTGAGTCACATCATCGATCAGCTGTTATTTTTATTGGCTAGTGAGGAAACCAAAAACAGAAGTTGCAATTTCTGATGCAAGACAATTACAACGCAGTCAGATGTCAACATGCTTTTTTCTTTCCTCGTCACCTTTAACTGATCCTTGAGATGTGAAACCGACGTTGCTTTTAATGCAACAAAGGAAATGTTTTTGTCCACCCTCTGAGTCTGAGTGAACTGTGTAATTGTCACACTGCCACCTTCTGACAAACCACCAAATCTGCAGTTTAAAGTCTCAATGCAGGCAAGAAAACTGGGAGTCATGCTTTAAAGCTTTAAAAATAGGATACTATTTGACTCCAAACTACATACTTAGTTAGCAAGCAAAATATTTAACCCTAATGGGTATACAAATAAACAATTTAGCTAACTCTGAGCTAGTTAGATATTTAATTAGCTCAGAGCCAAATATCTAGCTTGGAGCCAAAGAGTTAGCTTGCTCCAATAAAAACTTTTTAGCTAAATACTCAGCCTGCTAACCAAATAATTAGTTTGGAGCTAAAATTAGCTTCATTACTAAATTTTCAGTTTGTAGTTAATTATATACCGTAGCTTGTTAGCTAAATATTAAATTTGGAGCTAAATATTTAAAGATCTCAGATTTAAATATCAAGTTATATTTGGTGCTAAATAGTTAGCTAGCTAATTACTTAGCTTGGAGCTAAAATTTAGCTAACTACTTAGGAGCTAAAGGTAAGGTAACTATGTTCAGTAATCAAGCTAATTTTGATAAAATATAAAAATTAGCTAGCTAAAGAAATATTTAGCTAGCAGTATATTTATATATAGCTAGCTCTTAACTAGCTAAATATTTAGTGTGGAGTTAATTATTTAGCTGACTCTGAGCTAGCTAAATATTTAATTAGCTCATAAATATCTAGTTTTAGAGGTAAATGGTTAGCTTTCAAACTAAACATTTAGTTTGGTGCTGAAATGTAGCTTGCTAACTAAATACTTAGTATGAAGCTAAGTTTAGCTTGATAACTAACTGCTATGCTATGCTATTTAAACATTTAGTTTAAAGCTGACATTTATAAATTATGACTTTGAAAACTGAACTCCCATTTTTCTCTTATGACAGGATAAGTAACCCAAATTGTTGCCACTCTCCACTCTCTCCAGCTTGCCCCAAAGTGTTGCACCATGTTCTTCTGACCTCAGGTTGGCTAAAAATGACGCTGAGGGCGGGAGCCTTGCTATGAGTGGGCAGACGGACCAAGCAGCTGTCGCTGTGCGGTTCGCGGGGCTCCGACCGTCATTTCCCCCTCCAGACTGACTGGCAAAGGTAGGGGGAAATCATGAGTGGGCTGATTTAACTTACGGGACAAGGAGCGGTGACGGCAGGGGGTCACGGTGCAACTTATCAGGTAGGATCTGGTCCTTGGACGAAGCCAATCTCAAGGAATCTCGAAGAAGACTTGTCCACCTTAGTTTGGGAGGAACTCCACTGGGAAGAGGGAAAACCAAGAGAAAGAGAAAACTGGGATAAAAACGAGGTTGGAAAATCAAAGCTGTCAGTTCCAAGAGAAGTCAAAGGAGCTGCTGTTAATGCAACATGATCTGGTGCGTCTTATCCTAAAAATACCTCTGTTCAGGCAGTGGTCGCTGTCTCCGTCCTGCCTGATACCTGCTCATCAACAATTCCTTTTTCAGACAGCCGACACCAGATAGCATCAGTTTTAGAATATTCAACAGCTGCACAGATGTTACTAAAGTTTTTATGTTTCAGCCTGGAGTCAAATGGATGGATTATAACTGGACCTGTTGATTTTAGGCCCTAACTATTTACTCGCCTACACGTCCAACCATGAGAAAGGCTGATGTAGCGATGACCCTGAAGAAGGGGGCCGATGAAGCAGCAGCGCCCCAAAGTCCCATCATCCCACCCAAACGGTCCAAAACGGCCCTGGAGCAGGTGGTTCCCGAATCCCGGGGCCCCGGCCATCCCGACCCGTCTCCTCCCGTTTTCATCCGGAAAATGAGGAACGCCGCGGTGGGAACTGGCTGTGACATCCGCCTGAAGGTGACCGTGGTTGGGGACCCCCAGCCGTCCCTGTACTGGTACCACAACGACGAGCTGCTCAACATGGAGAACCAGGAGTACGGAGGCCTGTGGATTAGGGACTGCAAGCCCAGCGATGCCGGTCTCTACACCTGCATCGCCAACAATCACCTGGGAGAAGCCCGGACCAGCGCCGTGCTGGCCGTCCTGGATCTGGGTGAAGGTAACGGTTCTGCTAGCTCACACAGATGGATGTCCAGACTAAAGCACCAAATGGACCGTAAATCAGGATTCCTCAGAATACCCATAACATTCACAATAAGAACTTTATTAAGGATTTCACTAAACTAGCAGACAAGTCAAAGTTTCAGCTTCCGGTCAATAATCCCAATAATCCCAACTAATTTCCTACTTAGGAGCCAGAAATGATCATCTAACCAAAATACACATTTAGTTCGCAGGCTAAATATTCAGTAGCTAGCTTCTAGTTAAATATTTATTTTTGATAATTAGCTTAAAGCTAAATATTTTTGATTGAGGCTACATATTTAGTTGATTCAGTGCCTAAGTAT
This sequence comes from Xiphophorus maculatus, assembly GCF_002775205.1. Lineage (NCBI taxonomy): Eukaryota > Metazoa > Chordata > Actinopteri > Cyprinodontiformes > Poeciliidae > Xiphophorus > Xiphophorus maculatus. The sequence continues at coordinate 29,600,955 of NC_036449.1, forward strand.
TTAGCCTACTTACTAAATATTTAGCTTCAAGCTAAATGTTTATCCTGCTAACTAAAGATTTAGCTTCCCACTCAATGGGATCTAGCTAAATATGTAGCTTCCTACTTAAATAAATTCAAACTTAGTTTAGCTTACTGGCTAAATATTTAGCTCTCAAACTCAATATGTAGCATACAAACTAGATAAACTAAACAGTTAGCTTGCTAAAACTAAACATGTAACTTGATGTTGGGAGGTACATTTATAATTGTTTTGCTTTCTAACTAAATATGCATATTTAAAATATTTGGTTCCAAGCAAAACAAAAGATAGCTTGCTAACTAAATATTTAGTAAGATATTTAGCTTCTAAGTAAATATTTGGCATCTAATATTTAGCTTGCTAACTAAATATCTGGCTTATCACTAGATATTTATTTTGTAATTGTGACATTTGATAGTTAAAGATGGTGAACATATGATTTTGAAATGAACCTCTATTGTTCTCGTCGCCTCTCAGGATAAATAATCCAAGTTATGGCTACTAAGTTTTGACTCCTTGGGATCCAACCTGCTGCCTGCAGGATGCAAATAATTGGGAGATTTTAGCTGTAAACATAAATCATTACTGGAAACATTTAATAATTGTATCATAAACAAACAACCTTTATCTAAATCAGAGAAAGTAGCTCTATGTTGACTCCCTTTCTCTCCAGAATCAGGTTTATTTTTCCTTTTCAAATCTAAACCCAGATTCAGTTTTGCATGTGTTTTTGTGTCAGATGCATCTTTGCTTGACGTGAGCATGCAGTGGAAAGGTTTGATTTCTGCGATTCTTTCTGGGAATAAATAATTTCTTAAGCAGCTGATTGATCCAAAGCTACTCGCCGTTTTTCAGTGTTTCTGATCAGAAAACCAGATTTTCCTGCTAAGCTTCGCCTCGATTCTCTGTTCATGCGTCAGCTGTTCTACAGAGTTGCTTTTTTATATTTTAACAATAATATCTTATGCTTAAAAAAACAAAATATTTCACAACCTAATCTTAAAAATCCTAATTTTGAAAGCTCAGTCTCAGAAAAACGAGTCCAAATGTTTTTAAACATTTAATTCATTAAACTGGTCAACTGACCAGTTTAATACAATAAATTGGTTACTTTGATAAACGTTGGGGATAAATAATGAACAATCCTTAAATCCTGCCTGTATTCACTGAATTTTATATGAAACTTCATTTCCACTGACTGGTATTATGAAATCTAACAGGTTATGACCAAATAAAAGTTACTCTTGAGAGACCTTCTGCTGGCAAATATTATTTATTGCTGTCATATAATTAAATGTTATCACAGTAGAACATATTATAGAATGTGAATTTAATTTTAACATCTTCAAACTCCAAAATTGGCTGGAAAATGACTAAAAATGTAAAACAAATTACAGTAAAATGAGCAGCACTCTTTTTATTTTAAATAGTTTAGTTATGCTAAGCTAACTAATGCTAACCTATGAATCATTTAAGCAAAAAAAGCTCCTAAATTTAAGTTATAAATCAGTGTTATTTCATTGTAGGTAAACAGATCTAGCAGATAAAAGTCACATCTTTAGTATTTATGGGTCAAATGTCTTATTTTTGTGATGTATCAGCCTTCCTGTTACAAAAACAAAAAATCAATAAAAATATATTAAAAATGTTAAGTTACTGAACCAAACACGTTTTAAAAGACAAACCACAGCAACTAATCAGAGCCGTCTTTCTTTTATTTTCCTCCCGTAAAAAGCCAGAAGCAAAGAAAACAGGCTGTTGCTGTTTTCAGAGTCAATCGTTTGGGTTGAACTTTCCCACCTTCGATGTTTAAAACTCGCCACAGCAAAGAGGAACCTTGAATTTCAGCTTCACAGCAGCTCAGTTTGATTCAAACTCCTGGATCCTCGGCTGGCTCCAGCTGTCCCATCACTCAGCGAAGCCGCGTCTCTCTCTCTGAACGTCTCTCTGTCCGCCCTCTTGTCCTCCGACCCCCCGGTTATTTATACAGAGGAATGTGCCTGGCCTCAGATTTTTGTGATGGTAGCAGGCCCAGCGTCTCTCCTGTTACACAGCAAGACATCACTGCTAATATTAGCCAACGTGTTTCGCTCCGAGCCTCTGAGCGCCCTCAGATCATCCACACGACGTGTCTTTCCTCGACTAAAATCACAAAAAATGTCTTGTATAAACTCTGTTTTTACCTGTGCAGGATGCTGCTGCTTATTTATGCTAGCAAATCAATCAAAAGTTGTAAAGTGGAGGTGTTTTCCTATGTTTTTAAGCTATTTTTATACAGTTTCTTGAACATTTTTCACAACTTTTCAGCAAATCCGACTGAAAGTTGAAACAGTAAATTATAATTTAGGAAAAATCCCAGCTCTATAGCTAACTTCTGAGTTTTTAAAGCCAAAAATCAGGTTGTAATGCTGAGAAGTGTCATAAGGTGAAGGGATGAGAGAAAGGAAAACGGCCCATCTGGAGCATGTGGGGTGATTATCCGGTTGGGCGTTGGGCTATATTTGGAGGGTTGGACGTAGTCGGCGAGTGTGAGCGAATCGTCTGCATGTTTTCCCCGCCGTGTTGTCCAGGAGCGAACAGGTGGAACCTGAGTTACTCTCTGGAAATCCCCGCTCTGATCTCTGATGCAATCAGAGAATCAACAGGGGCTGATCCACCTTAACTAGAGGATAAATCACAAAGGGTGAAAAAGGTCACTATTAATCAGGCTACAAATGGACTGGAGAACAAAGGTTTCCATCCTGGCATTGCTTTGCAACAGGATTTTAAAAATTTCTGCTCTAATAAAGAAAGTGATGCAAACCTGTTAGTGGTTTTTCCTCGTCACAGATTGCTTTAGTTTCAGTTTTTGTTGCCACAGTTAGAGTAACTAAACCCCAAATCAACTTTCTTTTTGCAGATAAACTGTTTAAATAGTTTCTTAAAGGTTCTATCTTTATGTGCAAATCTTGAGATTTTTTTGTGTAAATTTGTTTAATTCTGCAATATGTTACCTAAAACTGTCTCAGTGCTGCCCTCTTTGGGTTGAACAGAGGCTACTGCAGTTGGATTTTCCTATTGGTTGTTGCTAGTCGCATTTTATTTTTAAAAAGTCGCTAAATTTGTCACTTTTGTAAAAAAGATGGTTAAATTTGTTGCTTTTTCTGAAAAAATGTAGGAAAATTGATCAGTAGCTGCTCTTTTGGTAAAAGGGTTGATGGATGGATTTGTTTCTAGATTTATCAACAGTCTCTTTTTAAAACAAAGTTGCTGGATTTATTGCAAATAGGTTTTTAACAAAGCCACTGGATTTTGTTTTTGTAAAAAAAAAAAAAAAAATTGAAAAGTTGGTAGGTTTGTTGTTTGTTGCTTTTTGAAAAAGTTGCCCAAAGGATTCAGGGCTTAAAGAGACAGAGGCCAATTTCAATGCGTCAAATTGTGAGTCAAATTTCTTTCAAGTTATATTTGATATGAATGTAACATTTTCATAACAACTGAAGGTAAGATTGACACTTGATTGTGCTTTAAAAAGGCAGCTGAAAAATACATAAAACACCATTTAAGTAGATTTTAATGAGTAGATCATTTGCTTTAAGTTTTTAGGAAACGTTTTTCCTGCCTGCTGATGATTTCCTCTCTTCATATTTTTGTCACTCAGACGTTCATATCAAACAGCAGATTGAAACTAAAACCTCATGAAATGCAGTTTCCAAGGAGACAAAAAGAGATTACACAATCAGCAGCGTGTGAAATCAGAGCTGTTAAAACCTGATTACATTTCCCCTCTTTTGGATGTTTCATGCGATTTATTTCCTGTTTTCTGTCATGTTAACGTTTTGCGTTGCTGATTGTGGGTTTTTTTTAAAGCTGGGGTGCATGGAGCAGATTTTACACAACAGATGATTTGTTTTGCTGTTGGCACATTGTTATTCTGCGTGAACGTTGCTGCTTCTCAGCAGTTACTGTCTTTATTAATAAAAAATCGCAGAATGAGCGGGATTTGCTGGAATAAAGCGCGTTCTCCCAGCGCGGAGGAGCGGGGATCTCCCCTCCTCCTCTCTGCTCCATCCGGCAGTTTGAGGATAAAACTCGACCTCATGGGGAGGAAGAGTCGGATCCGGAGAGGCTGGATCATTCCCACCGGCTCGTCGTTGGGGGCTGCAGCGGGGGAAGATGCTCTATCCGTCGCCGGTTATTGTTTTTACCACAGAGGGGGGGTGAGATGCATTCAACAGACATTTGCACCTGCGGATGGAGGTTTGCTTCCCACACATGGATTCCCTCAGTAGAACCACAGAGAGTCGGACTCCTTATGTAATCGACAAAGTGCCTTTTTTCTTTTGCTTTTGCTTTTTGTTTATTTCTTTTCCTCTCGCCTGCTTGTCAGCATATGAGAAACGGAGAATCATGCGCTGAAGCTGCTGATGTCTCTGGAGGAAAATTGCTCATTTAGGAGCAGCGCAGCGGCGCGGATCCCCCCGTGTGTGGCGGGGAAGACGCTGCTGCTGAACGTCAGCCAGGCAGAGAAATAAACCAACCATGAAAACATTTCAGACCAAAGAGAACAACCAGGCAAGTGATCGTTTAATGTTTTATCTCTGTATTCGACTGCTGGAGGCATTTATATCTGGGATTACCTCTGTTTTTATCACCGTTTTCACAATAGTTTGAGAATTTTGTGCAAACAGCTCAGACAGTCCCTGTTGCTCAGAAATCAGCAAAAACAACTTAAACGTTTCACTTTAAATATTTTACCAAATTTGGACAAGGCTCTCATTGCAACTTTTTATTTTCGTTGCTATTTTTTACTAAAAGAAAAACAGTTTTTATGTTCTGAACCTAAACAGCCAGACTAGATTTATAATTAGAAGAAGCTAAAATATTTTTAAAAATTTAACAAAGTAATTAAAGTCAAGCTAGTGATGTTGTACGTCAAAACTAATCATTTGATGTGAAAGAAATTAAGAAATAGTCAGACAGATGATCTGATTATTAAACTAGATTATTTAACTAAATAGAGAAACTTGCATTGTTTTTAAAACACTGGCTAATGCTAACGCTAAAGTTCAACACAAACATGGCATTTAGCAGAAGCTAAATAAAATAAATGCTAATTTAAACCATGTTATTATGATTCTAGGTACACAAACATTACTTGGTGCTTCCCTAACAGGTGGATAACTTTAGAGGAAATAGTCTTCACACATTTCAAAATAAGAGCATGAATATAAACGTGTAACTATGCTTAGCAGTCGGTAACCAAACCTTAAACAAAAATGTTGAACTTTATTCAACTGAAAGTTTACAAAACAACAAATTGTCAAATTATAATTTCTCCAAAACAATTAATTTAGCTTCATTTAAACTCTTCAAAGTTATCAAAATACTAAGCTAAAATGTATCTATGCTATCAGTGGATTAGCAGAGCTGTACCTTAAATGTCTTTAGAACAACTTTATGAATTCTTTACAGTCGATAACCAAAACTTTTAATACATATGTTGAAGTTTATATTAAAGAAATCAATGTATTTATGAATTTTTTTAGCAGTGTATTTATTTTATTTAAAAGTAATGTTTTGACTCAAAGTTGCATAATCAAATTCATACACATAAATTATACACTTTTATACAATTATACCCAAACCTGCTTCTTAATACTAGTATTACTTGTTCCTTTGCTGCCTGGTGTATCTAAAAAGCTTCATACCCCAAGTTAGTAATAACTTTTGAATTTTTGGTAACAAGTTGTCTACTCTGATGTATTAATTGTGGAAGACATTAGAAAAATGTAAATATTTTATTACATAATCTATCTCAGGGTTAAGATTGTTTTCTGTTTGTTGGCCTGTTGTACGTTTCCGTTTCCACATGTAGTTCACATTTTGACCACTAGATTGGTATCAAGTTACCGCTAATAGCAACATTAGCATGAGCGGATATGTACCGACCGACGTTTGTTGTATTTATGTTACCTTGGATCTATTCTATATGAAAGTGGTATGAAGGGTTAAACCTCCATGAACGGACCCTGAATAAAACAGTCACATTTTTTACATTAATTTCATCTCCATAAAGGAAGAACATTTACAGTAGGTTGTTTTTTGTTTGTTTTTTTACTTTGAATGTGGGGATGGATGCAGTTTGCATTAATTTTGCATTAATCTGCAGAGTAATCTGTGGAGATTCGTGCACAGATTGGTGGAAACTGGTGAAGTTTAGTTTCCAGACATGCAGGATGAACAGATGTACAGTGCATCACTTATAGGAAAATAATAAAAGAAAGGACAGATGGGCACCAGCTCCAGTGGGTATGAACAATAACATGATGAAGGAAGCTTTATTAAACTGCAGTAGCTGTTAACACTATTTTAAAACCATTCTTTCTAAGTGATTCCACATGCTGGGATGCAGATTCACTTGGATAAGAGTGACTCAGTCATGCTTTCTATTTTCAGAGCAGTGACTGAATTTTCTGTGTGTGTTAAAACAAAAGGCATCTCTTATTAGCATGCGCTTCTATCCGGAGAGAATCTGCTGACATTAAGCTGCCCTTAATTTAGTCTCCAATATTTACTTTCCTCCTTTACGGCGATGTGCGGCCTGTTTATGACAGATGCCTCAGTGTTTGCAGTTTCTCCTTTTCTACTGGTTCACTCAACAAACCAAGGTGAACGAGGCTCTTGTTTTTTAATTGTTCTCCACCAAATATTGCTGATGAATCGTTGTGACAGTGACGGTGTAGTAAGCATGTTACTATGGCAACCACGTCCTCTCCTGGTGCCATGTTCCAACTTCAGTCTCCCGCGTTGCCAGAGCGGTAAATTATTACATCACAGACTCACTCAGGCTGTGTTTGTCATGCCTGCAGACTCTGAGACAACAGAAGATGAAGGTGGCGACCAGTTCGAGACCAAAGAGGACCGCGGGGACGCCGAGGACCAGGCCGTTCATGGTGGTAACCCGTCTGTCTTCCTCCACTGTGTCCCGCCAGGATTTGTTTTGGATTTGCTGTTATTGCTGCCGCAGCCTTCAGACGTTTATCAACAGCATGTTCAAGTATTACGGTCCAAAACCCTAAATGAGGCATCAACAGCCCCAGAGCTGCTGCCTGGCAGGTTTTAGATGCATCCCTGCTCCAGCTGAATCACATTCAGTGGTGGACACTGCTAGCCAAAACGTTAGCTGTGCTTCAGACGCTGTGCTAACTTTTCAGAAACATTAGTTCCCCTAATACTAAAACGCTATTTATTGTTATTTTTATTCAGCTACATTTTGGATTATTATGCAGAGAGACTCCAGAAAAGGGATTAGAATGAATTTAGAATCCAGGAAACCTACTTTCAGAACAGGAATATTTAGTTTTTATTACTACTTTTACAAAACTGGAACATTTTTAGAAATACGATACCTACTCACTTTTACTTTAGCAACCCAGAACAGGAATAAGAGCAAACTTAGAATCCAGAAAAATTACGCTAGCAGCTCAGAACTGGAACGGATTATCAGCATTATTAGATTTTCTTTCTTCTTTTGCTCTTTCCTTTGGTTTGTTATTTTGTTTCCGTTTTAATTTATGTAAAGCACTTTGAATTGCCTCGTTATGTGCTACATAAATAAAAATTCATTACCTTACCTTACCTATACCAACATGGTTTTGGGCGGTAACTAATGCTAAACCACTACACTAACACAGTATTTAGCTGAAGCTAATGCTAAACAGCTAACTTCAATTCAGATTATGTCTGCCCTTGAGAGATCACAACCCTCAAGCACCAATTTAAGTTTGACATGTTCAATAAAGACTCTAGAGATTGTATTTATGTTGATATCTTGTTCTTGTGTTTTATTTTGTTCCTGTATGTTTTTTGTTTGAAACAAAGTTAATGAGAAAAAAGACAGAGAACTTGAGGAGAGGAAATGGAACTAAACAGTCTTCATCCACTTCAAAATAAGAGCATAAATATAAACATCTAACTACTTGATGGATTCTGTCAGTCGATAATTTAAACTTTAACAGACATGTGACTTTATTCAGCTGAAAATGTGCAAATCAGCCCCTTTGTACTGGTGTAGTTTTGGTTGATTGGAATCCGACTTTTTCAGGCATCAGTCGGTGCGACGTTTTGTACCAACAAGGCGAAAGTTTGTACCTGCAAATGGAAACCGGAATGGTTGCTTAGCAGCTGAAAGTTGAGGAACTACTGGATTCATTGGAGTTGCAAATGTGTATTATTTAATATTACCATGAATGCATGACTAATTTACCAACATATTTGTTTTTCTGCATAACAAACAGTGATGGAGAAATGTGGAACACATGGACACGAGGATCTCTCTACCAGGCAAGCAGGAGTCACATGATGGCGGTCCAAAATGCCTTGTTGTCTTACTACAGTCATTCTGAATCCAGGTGTTGACATTAAATTCTTCTTCTTCAGAAGCCAAGACGATTTCGCAAGAGAATCTCCTCCCCAAGTTCTTCCACCGCCATCGCCAAGGCTGGTCAAGCGTGGCCCGTCCTCTCCGATGCCAAGCCGCTCTGGTTCAACCACTCCTGTCAGCTCGCGTAAGAAAACTGTTGTGCCAACTGAATACCAAGACACGGTTCCAGGAGAGTTTGAGGAAAAGACAAAGCAGCCAAAAAGTGTTTCTCAGGGAGATGGCCAGGACTCCAGGCCACAGACCCCACTGAGCGAGTATTCCCGAAAAGAGTTCAACCTCAGACCTTCTCCGAAGCTTACAAGGGCAAGCTCAAAGGTTTTCGAGAAGGTCCGTGGCTTAGAGGAGCGGCGGCGAAGCCTTGATATTCCAGAAGGTTCTGTCTCGGGAAGGTCCTGGGCAGGGTTCAACCGTGCTGGGTCGGTAGATTCAGACGACGGTGGAAGCCGGTTGGGCATCTCCAGGGAGAGTTCAAGAGAAGATCTTCGAGAGGCTTTGAAAGAGGATGCTGCTGAACGGAGATCCATGTTTAAGCAGAGAGCTGCTTCCCTGGAGGAGAAACCTCGCTACTCTCAAAAGGTTCAGGACATTGAGAACAAGTTCACGGAAGAGCTCCAGCGCATCAAGAAGCTGGTTGGGAAACCCCATCTAAAGAAATCCTTCTCCACCGAACAGCTCACCCTGAAGGGGAGGCAGCGCCAGCCTTTCAGGAAAATCGAACCAATTCCTCCACAAGTTCTACAGAAGCTGCAAGAAAGAGAACGCGCTCAGTGGGAAAAGGAGCAAAGGGAGAAGGACCTGAGTCAGCAACAGATGCAGCAACAGCAGCAGGAACTGCATCAACCCCAGAAGACAACAGCAACTGGCCCAACAGCGGGGAGATTCAGAGACCCCCCAGGGCCGCCGGAGTCGGTGCAGCTATCAGAGCTGCCGGGACAACGGTTCGTCCGGGAGTTACACAGAGTCAGTCCGGTAACAGAAATACTTCCCAGGTCGTCTTCACCAGCATTACATCAACAGCAAAGGGCTGAGTCGCCCAATGTCACAATGACACTGCGTAAGGTTGAGCGACGGCCCCCAAGTCCGCTTGTTCAAAGAGTTTCTCGAATGCAAGAATCGCCTCACAGCCAAGAGCCAGAGACAGGGAGGAAGACGCCCGTTGAGGTGGCAGTGAGAAAAATTGAAAACAGACCTGAAAGTCCTCTGGTGCAGAAAAGGGCTGTCATTATGCAAGATCTTCACCTTCAGCCTCGTCCAAAATCTCCACGAGTAACATCCGTTACCCCAACAGAGGCCGTGATGGAGGTGGAGGTGTCCAAACCGGTTCCACGGTTAAAGGTCCCTACGATTATTGTTGAAGATGAGAAAATGGACGAGGACGTTCCTGCAAAGACAAAAGAGCCCAAGCAGACGAGTATAAGTGCCAAGCAGGGAAAACCTCCGAAGACGAAAGGGAAGAGCCGCCGTTCTCGCCCTCTGTCTCCAGAGTTAGGTTTGTGATTTAACAGTCATTCTTGTTCAGTATTATTGCCTGGGGATAACGACGGTTAAAAATGTGCAGATTCCTCAGACGATTCGTACGTCTCTGCTGGAGAAGACCCGATGGAGGCTCCCGTGTTTGAGTTTAGCCTCCAGGATACCGTAGCATCCGCTGGGGCAGACGTGCTACTGAAAACCATAATCGCAGGAACCCCATGTCCTGAAGGTAACATGTCTTTTTTTTAAGTTAAAATCCCTGAAAACAAGGATTTTAAGAGAACAAGTGGAGTTACATGCCTTACTGTCTTGTCTGCTCAAGTTACCTGGACAAAAGACAACATGGACGTCACAGGCATGCCAAGCTACCTGGTCAAAGTGGAAGGCGAACGACATAGTCTGCTCATAAAATCAGCTAAAACAGCTGACAGTGGGAAATACTGCGTGACTGCAGTTAATCAGATGGGAAGAGCCTCCAGCAGCGCCACACTCACTGTTAAAGCAGGTGAGACTTCGCTGCTCATGTTTTAACTGCTTTAGTTTTTCTGTTTTTGGACGTTTGAACGGTACAACAGAGCATTACAGCCAGAAATCACGAGAATAAAATCATAATATTAGCAGGATAAAGTCAAAGTATTACCTGAAGAAAGTCAAAAAGTTACAAATCTTCAGTTGCGTTTTTAAGATCTGACTTGGCTACCTATTCTTGCATTATTACGACTTTATTCTTGTACAGCTATTCTCATATTATTACGACGTTGTTTTTGTTTAATTTTGACTTTATTCTCCTACCACTATGACTTTACTCTTGTAATATTGTGATTTTGTTCTCATATTGTTATGATGTTATTCTTATACAACTCTGTTTTTGTAAAATGACTTTACTCTTTATATTACACTTTGCACATCTGCATACAGGATTCCTAAGTTTATGATTAATTATGTTCATAATAATATGATTAATTGGGGGAACTTAGAATTGCACACCCTTGATCCTAATATACAGACACTATTCAGAATAGGAACTCATCAAAGTGACAGGACTAGATATTATACAAAATTCACTTTGTTTATTTACAGTATCCCACGTGTTTTGATGTCAATTTAAAGTGGTATAAATTATTTACTTGAATCAATCCAATGTTTTTGGTTTAAATCTCATTTCCTTCCAGTCTGTTGTTGGTCTGCTGTTCATTTTGCAGTTTCGTATTGAACATTATTGGTGCTGATCCACAGTCTGATCCCTGAAGGATTTACTTAACCTTTTTAATTTGCAACAGATTACTTTGTAGAATATTTTTCATATTTCATGTACCTAAGTTGTTGATAGATTTAAATCAGGTCGGTGTTCATAACGTTTGTTTTCAGTCGGTGCTGCTGACTTTATAAAAATCCATTGTTCAATACTTTCTCTTCCCACGCTGCTTTCTCTGCTGCTCCTTCACCGTTATCTCCCTACACAAAATGAGTGTGCATGTCTGTGTCTGTGTGCGCGCCATATACTCCAGCTCAATAACCACACTTATAGTTTCCATAGAAACAACAAGGGGAAACTGAACCTATAAATTTCCCAGCGAGTGTCAGCAGCTGTGCTCACTGTGAATACACTATTGTTTTGATGCAACACAGTTTTCCATTTCAGATGGTAATTATTAGCGGGCGCAGGAGAGGTACGGGTAATTTGTAAACCTTCAACGCCTGTGTTCTCGCTGAGCTGTGCAAAATGCTAAATAATAAATGTTTACTGAGGCAAAATGAAAAGCAGAAATCCTAATATTTAAACACTAAAGTCAGTTTTGGATAGCTAAAAAAACCCAAGTCTGTTAGAAAACAACAGTGGTGGTTGTCCGCTAATAGTGGAGCTAACTTTTCGTTTAGCACATTTAGCTCACTGACTGGATAAAAACTAAAGCGTTAATTTACTGTTTTGTAAACTTTCAGTTGAACAAAGTTCATCATCTGTTTTGAAGTTTTGGTTATTTACTCTTAGGGATTTTCCATTTCAATATTCAGGCTCTTATTTTGAAGCTTTTTACACAGTAGTTCCTCCCCTGACATTCCCTCTTTATTTAAAATAAACTTTATTGAGCAAATGGCAAGTGTGCAACAAACAAATGAATGAGGCCTATAGAAAAATACAACACTTATATAAACAAACAAACAAATGCACATAAAAACTCACATGAATTGTTTTAGAGCCTTTTTGTTGGGACTCCTCAGGTTCTCAACATGTGGCGCAGCAAATTACGTTTATCTGGACCCAGAATGCATTGCTTGTTCTGCAGTAAACGGCTTAAAATCTACAACTGTCCTTCATGTTTTCTGACCAAAGCCTTACTGTGGTCAATAAGTCAAAATCAGCAACAGCGTTAGCAAAACACAACTGTAAAACTGAACCGTCCTGAACCTGAACCATGCTCATAAGTGCACAATAACAAATCAGGCCCTGTGGGGGGCGCTGTAATGACGTAAGGCAGTGGTCTGGTCCCCAACCTTTTTAGTACCGCGGACCGGTCAAGACTTCGGACATTTACTGCGGAGCGGGGGGGGGGGGGGACGTAACCGAGAGAATCCGGCTAAGGGATTTTCAAAATAAAAGATCCTCCAGGCTCAATACATAAAACGGAAGTATTTAATTACTTCTTGCGTGGCCCGGTACCAATTGGTCACATTGGATCACTGACGTATGGTGTGTCATTACACATGGTGATGGTCATGGTGGAAATTAGCGCTTTAGCATTAGCTTCTGCTCGATGTGGTGTAGGTATTGTCCTTTAGCCTTAGCAGAGCTATTGTTTAAGATTAGTATTTCAGAATTAGCGCAGCTAGCTTTTTAGTTAGCACTGTCCAACACTGGAAAACAACTTTTGACATTTTTAGCAATGCTATATGTAGCATTGCTAAAAATGCTATATGTAGCATCTTCTGGATTTGAAGACTGTGTTTTAGTACAAATCATAGTTTTCACTGAGGAACTGCTTATGTGAAGCTAAATTTCAACTCTTTTAAACAGATTGTTGTTGTTTGCAGCCACTCCCAATGAGTCGTAAAAAAGGCGGGAATCGTCAAAGCAACCGCTCATTTTACCCAGAGCTAACTTGGGAGTGGTGCTGAGGGTGTTGATGGATGGAAATTTAACACAACTTTGCTGATCTCAGACTCTGTGCAGGAGCTAAAAGGAGGTTTGGGTGTGCCGATGGAAATCAGCAGCCCGATAACTTCTGATGAAGAGTATTTAAGTCCTTTGGAGGAAGCCATGGACTTCGGAGCTCAAGAGCCGAGACGAACTATTGACACAAGATTCAGGGAACCTCCTGCTTTTCTGGTCAGACCTTCGAGGACAAACTGAAGCTAATTTACTTTGAATTTTAATGGTTTTTTTGCTGTTTTTTTTAAAACCATTTTAGAGCATGGGAATGTGTATTTAACATTGTATTTTATTAATTTTTTGTTACATTTTTAACAGGCAACAATGGCCGACCAATCTGTCAGTGAAGGACAGGAAGTCACCATGTCTGTTCGGATTGCAGGACAGCCGAAGCCCATGCTCTACTGGTACGTTCCTTCACGTTTGATCAAACTGAAGCAGATTTTCAAATGAAGTTTAGGAAGTTTTCTGGGCTTAGCAGCTTCATCAGTGCATCAGTTTATAACTGGTTTTACTCCCACAGCCACAATAACTTGGAATAAAAATGTGAAAAGTCAAATTTTAAGTTTCAAAACAATTTTTCAGTTAAAAATTTTTTTTACACTTGCAATTTTTTCCAGTTCAAATATTTTTTTACAGTTTCAAACTTTTTTCCTTTTTTCTCTATTTTGAAATTGAAAATTGTTTTTTAATTTCAAACTAATGTTTCAGCCTAAATCTTTTTATAAACCTTTTGGCTCCAGTTTATCTCCATAGACAAAGAGACATGTTGTTCTGTTTTCATTTTTCTTCAGCGTTATGTAACGTTTAGCGCTGCATTATTTTTAACTCATCACATCAGCTCTGTCCTCTAAATAATCAGTCAGGCTGAGTCATTCATGGGGGCCGAAGAGTTCATCATGACTTAAAGCCACAATAGCGGAAAATAAAGAGCGATGAAGGAACGCCGCCCACCACAAGTCTGTCAAACCAAAACAGAGGGAAATGTAACAATTCTCACATTCAGCAGGATAACCTCTGGATTTAAATATTTTATTTTTGCTGTTGTCAGGCTGAGGGACAGAGTGACGGTGAAGTCAGACGCCCGTCACGTCGTTCGGGAGGCGGCGGACGGCGCCTTCGAGATGACCATCAGGTCTGCGGCCAAATCCGACTCTGGAGTTTATACGTGTCGCATCATCAACGAGTACGGCACCAAGCAGTGCGAAGCCAGGCTGGAGGTCAAAGGTCAGCTGCACGGATGGCTCCTTCCTTCCTCCCTTCCTCTCTTCCTTCCTCCCTCCCTTCTTTCCTCCCTTCCTTCCATTCTTCCTTCCTTCCTTCCTTCCTTCCTTCCTTCCTTCCTTCCTTCCTATCACATTCAGTAAAATCTCTTATCTCATGTCTCTCTCTCTCTCAGCTCCTCCGGTCGAGCCGGGTCTGTCCGTCGTTCGCCCGGTGAGGGACATCACGGCGAAGGCGGGAGAGACGGTTCTGTTCGAGTGTCACGCCGTCGGGCCGAAGGACACCGACGTGGACTGGCTGGCGGACGGGAAGCTGATCCAACCCGCCCTGCTGAACTGCAAGATGCACTTCGACGGCAGGAAGTGCCGCCTGTTGCTCAACTCCGTCCACGAGGACGACAGCGGGACGTACACCTGCAAGCTCAGCACCGCCAAAGGTTCGGACCCGGAGAATGTGAGACGCAAGATGGCCGACGCTGATGTCACCTAATCGCTGTTATTGGGTTTCCGCTTTCAGAGGAAGTCACGTCAAGCGGGAAACTCAAAGTGATTCCGTCACTGGAGCCTCTGTTCACTCGGAAGTTGGACGTTCTGGAAGTGATCGAGGGTCGAAACGCTCGGTTCGACTGCAAAGTGAGCGGGACGCCGCCGCCGAACGTCCTCTGGAGCCACTTTGGTACAAACACACTGCAAATAAACACATTTTATAACCTGAGTGCAGATGGCCACCCACCTTCTGCAAATCTAACTAAATGTGCTTCAAACGTTTGTGCAGCAAAAATTTCCTTTGTGCCTCAATCGTTCTAAAGGATATTAATAAGTATTATCTTGGTCATCATCAATATCTTCACACTAAAAGCAGCACAAACAGAGTTGAGTTGATTGACATCAAATTTGATTTTGTAAATATGAAACTTTTTTATTAATATCTTTAAAATAATTGCGGCACAAACAAAAGTTTTACAAGAAAATCCTGAAGGAAAACTACATAACTTGGGTTATGCATGTAAAAAATTGAAGTTTCAGTGTGACCTAGTCAAAGTCCAGACTTAAATTTGATTGGGGAAACCCAGGCTTTCTGTGTCTGATGAATAGTTTTCTTGATCTGCAACATTTAAGTTTGACAAAAGAAGCAGAAACAGATTATGTGATCTTTCCCCCCCTCTCTCTTCAGACCAGCCGCTCATCGAAAGCGAAGACGTCAGGATGGTCCAGGAGGGCGGCCGCCATTCTCTCATTATTTCCCACGTGACGAGTGACGACGAAGGTTTTTACACCATCCGAGCCCGAAACGCTCACGGAGAAGCCGAGAACTCTGCTGAACTCTACATCCAAGAGCCGCGGCCGGCCATCTCCTCTCAGATGTAGGAAGATGTTATTCACCTGGAACTCATAAAGCTGTGAAATATTCCTCCCTGAGCCGCGTCCCTCTTCCCTCTCAGGGCCAAACTGGAGAAGATGCCCTCCATCCCAGAGGAGCCCGAGGTCCCGGAGAACGAGGTGGAGCGCTTCACCATGCCCGACTTCATCAAGCCTCTCTACGACCTGGATGTGATCGAGGGAAAGGAGGCGGTGCTGAAGTGCAAAGTGGCCGGGCTGCCGTACCCGACCATCGCCTGGTTCCATAACGGCCGGAGGATAGAGAGCACCGAGGACAGGAAGATGACGCAGTGTAGGCGGAGCTGCGCCAACGCTTTGCTACTTTAGCTAAACTTGCACTCACATCTACACACTGAATTTAATTACTTTCAAAGTAACTCCAGTGAGATTGGATGAAAACTCTCAGTTGGGACATTGACTAGGCCATTTTAACACATGAACATGCATTTCTCTAAACTGTTGGAGTTTTACTGCTAGAAGTTGAAGTGGCGTCTCAAATCTTCTGCAGTCACCAGTGGTGGACTCCGCTAGCTAAAAGTTACCTAAAATAAAAATCATAAACATTCATTCTGCTAACGCTAAACCAATATACCTAAATGGCATTTAGCAGAAGCTAATGCTAATATGCTAATTTCAAACATGTTGATGCACACAATCTGTTGTCACAAGCAGCCTTGTAAATTTCTTTACAATTTATCCATAAAACTTCATTTTGGGGAAGCTAAGTGCGCTAAACATTTTTAAAGTTAGCAATAGCTCCAAAGCGCTAAGCGACGGCTATTAGCACATTAGCAGATTAGCGAAAGTGTGAAAACTACTGGCAGTCAGTAACAGGTTTCCCACAAGGAATGTTGTGTTTTTAGCTCCATTCAACTCCAACCAGCTTCACTGTCCGTCTTAAAGAAAAGTCTCCCCTCAGCATGATGCTGACGTCACCATGTTTTATGTGACGATGGTTTTTCAGGGTGATTTGCAGTGATATCTAGCATGTGTCGATGACACAACATGTTACATCAACAGGAACAATTAAGTTAGAGGAAGCTAAATGTTTTCAAAGTTAACAGAAGAGATTAGTTCTGCTATTAGATCATTAGCGGATTAGCGGTGCCCACTACTGCTGCCTACAGTTTCAGGACTCGTCCATCGGGATGATCATATATTTTGTTCAAGAATCCTTCCAACAAAAACTAGACCAACTTTTAAGACTTGCTTATTCTTCTCTCTGCAGTCCGTGACGTTCACAGCCTGGTCATCCGCTCTGTGTGTCACGCTCATGGAGGCGTTTATAAGAGCGTGATCGCCAACAAGGTGGGAAAGGCCACCTGCTATGCACATCTCTATGTTACAGGTAATTTTATCTTTGTTTTCAGCTTAAATTTCTACAAGTACTCCATATGGTCTTCATCTATAGTCCCCTGACTTTCTGAAGGCCAGTCCAGGCAGAGTACCAACAAACCAAAGCCACCAGTGTTTTAGGAACTGGACCTTCAAAACGCCCTGAGAATAACTGATCAAGACCACGTCAGACACTATAGATCCATGCAGGTTTCCTTTATAATCACAAGAATTTTGGAAAAGTATAGAATGTAAATATTTATCAGATCTGGAGAATTTGGAGAATACATTTCTCCATTCTCTAAAGCTCCATCCAACCCTTCCTCTTTCTTACAGGAAGGGTTGGACAGAAATGTTTGAAGGTAGAAATGTTTGAAGTCACTGGGAACTTTTGCATGTATTTATTAATTTAGCATTGATGGTGGGAAAGTCTGGAGTTTTGACACAAGTAATGCATGGGAACTCTTCATGCTTCCTCCAACACATTGTCATCCACAGATATTCTTCCTGATCCTCCTGATGGTACTCCAGTGATTGAGTCCATCACTGGAAAAACCATCACTTTGAGCTGGAAGAAACCCAGAAGGTTGGACCCTTCCATTGGTACGTAGGACCATTAAGGACATGACTTCAGACCAGTGGACACAGATTCAACCCCTGACTTACGGTGTTGAATCTGGAGAGTTTCAGTGAGGTCTTGATCTCTTCCAGATCCCAACTCCCTGATGTATGCCATCCAGCAGCAAGCACTCGGCTCCATCCAGTGGATCATAATCGCCTCTGGTCTGAAAGAAACCACCTACATCATCAGCACCCTCTCCAAAGGCGTCCGCTACGCATTCAGGGTCCTGACCATCACCTCCAAAGCCTTCAGCAAACCCTCCCCGGCCACCGATCCGGTCCAGCTCCTGGACAGAGGTAAAGTCCGGTCTGGTAATCCGTCAGTAGACAATAGTGAGTTATTAAATGCTCTGTGTTGGTTTCGTTTAAGGTCCATACCTTCAGGAGGCTCCAGTGATCATTGATAAACCAGACATCGTGTATGTGATTGAAAACCAGTCAGTCACAATCTCCATCACTCTGAATCATGTCAACACCGCAGTCACCTGGAAGAGGTGACTTGATTTATCTACACTTTTTATGTTTAGATGAATGGAAAGATATTTATTCTTCCTGCATCCCAAAAATAGATTTACCCTGGGGAAAATTATTTGATACACCACAGATTTCTCAAGTTTTCCCACTTCCAAACAATGGTATGTAATTTTTCTCATAGGTACACCTCAACTGTGAGAGACAGAATCTAACAGAAAAATATCGTTTGGCACTTTTTGTCACAACTCCCCTAATGAATTGTTCTTTGGGAATGCTTGCCTGCAAAGGAGGCAAGAAGACTCCTTTATTGAGTATAGGAAGGACAGGAAGTATAGGAAGGATAGGAAGTATAGGAAGGACAGGAAGTATAGGAAGTATAGGAAGGATAGGAAGGATAAGAAGGATAGGAAGGATAAGAAGGATAGGAAGGATAGGAAGGATAGGGCGATAACCCCTATCCGCAATAACCACCTTCCTTCAATAAAGAACCTTCTCCATGGCCGTTGCTTTTATTGGTTCCACCTTAACCTGATTTGTCTCCATTGTCAGATCCTGTGCATTCCTCCCCATTTTTTGGAACCGCCTCAGTGGTGATACAAGTTATTGTTAGGTGGATATTGCGCACATGCCATTGTATTGGCAGCCAGCTGCATTCGTTGATTGGCCCGTGGGTTCCTGCTCAAACAACATCTCAATCAATCCGCGACGAGACCATAGTAGTTGGCGAGATGGTGAGCTGAAAATTGATAATTCCATGGTCAAACCTTGAGGTCCAAACCTTTTTATCAGCTGTGGTAGAAGAATACCACAATTTGAGATGGCTTGCCTCGTCAACTGGACTGCCAATGGAGAAACAGCCAACCTGACTATAACCAAACCAACATTAGCTGGCTACCGTGAGACTTGACTATGGAGAAAGGGCTTAAGAACATCGAAGATGGGTCGCGGCCGGGTCTTCCAGCACGACAATGACCCAAAACCCAGGGCAACTACGAAGTGGCTCCAGAGAAAGTATTTCATGCTCTGCAGTGGCCTAACAGTCTGGAGGCAACAGAAAGTTGCCCAGTGAAAACCCCAAACCCTGAAAGATGTTTGGAAACCTGGTCAAGAACTATAGAGAACACCTGACCTCTGTAATTATAAACAAAGGTTTCTGGACCAAATTTTTCTGTTTCCATTGTGTAAAATACCAAATTCATGCAATTAATTATTTAAGAAAAATCATAGAATAAAAGTTTCTATATTTCTGTCTCTCACAGTTGAGGTGTAATGAAAATTACAAACCTCTCCATTCTTTGTAAGGGGGAAGCTTATTTTGAGGTTCGAGTCTCTCAAACTGATGTAAAACCAACTTGTCTCCAGGAAAGGAGTAACTCTGACCAACAAGCCCGGCTTGTATGAGATGGCGATGCCAGACGACGACCAGCACACGCTGAAGCTGCTGAAGGTGAAGAGTTCGGACGTCGGTGAGATGACCTTTGTGGCCACCAATGAGTTTGGAAGCGACAGCTGCAGCTTCAGCGTGGAGACGGCCGGTAGGGAAGACGCTCCTCTGTTCATCCGTCCATCTGCAGGTTTTTTAACTGAAACTCTGTCCACAGCTCCGCCAACATTCGAGACGATCATGGAAGACCTGGACGTCTGTTCCGGGGAGACGCCTCGCTTTGCTGTGGTCGTGGAGGGCAAACCTGTCCCTGACATCCTCTGGTTCAAGGTGCTAATTCCAAGTTATTCATGGAAACTTTCCCTTCAGGGGATTTCTCATAGTGTAAGGCAGGAAAGCTAAAATATCTAGCCACGATGCTGCTGGATGTGCTGCTGGTTGGTGTTTGCAAAGCAGCCAAGTCAGGAGCACCGTTTGGTCTCCTTGGTGCTGATAGGCTGAGCACCAACGAGCAAAAATAAGGAAAACTGTAGATGTTAGCTTCTGCTGTAGCGCTTGGACGGTTTCCATATTAATGTACATTAGGATATATTTGTTAAAATTAGCAATATTTAAGTCTCAAATATTTGTGGATTTCAGCTATTTGTGAGCATTTCTGTTCCACTTTATAATGTAATTATTTATTTATTTGGAAAACATACAAACCTTGATTGTGGTTTAAATTGAGTGGTGGTAGCATCATGATTTTTAGTGATTTATACACTGATTTATAACCATTTATGGATCAAAACTTTCAAAATGACACCAGAGAATCATAAACAAGCAACTGAGAGCAGATCCTGAAGACAAAGATTCACAAATCTGTCACTCACAGCATCCTCCACAGTCGTCGGCTCTCCCGGTAAAGATGTGCACAAAAGCCTTTAAATAAATGGTTGTTATGGAGACTTTGCTGCAGTTCTCCAACGGTGAGATGTTTTCGCCTCCGTTACCGTCCTCCTCGCTGTGCGTGGTGGAAGATAAACTTTGGTCCTCATCCAGCTTAGATTGTCTCACTTCCAGCTGGTTTAAACTTTTCGGTTATTCTTCTGTCTGCAGACGTCGACAGATTCTGTAAAGCAAGATTTTCAATTGAATATTTCGGATATGAGCCACATAAACATCTATAACTAGAAGGGAGGGTCCGCTAGTCGGTCCAGGTCGGGATTTAAACCCAGGACCTTTATTTTTTTCTTGTTTTAATGAGTTTTGCATCCTATTTTAACGGGACACTTTCCTCATTATAACGAGATATAAAACTAATTATATAAAAGATATGAAACTCTTCTATAACAGCACAAGATTTATATCTCGTTAAATGAGGAAACTTTCTTGTTATAACGAGATGCAAATCACATTAAAAGTAGAAAGTTTTGTGTTTTAATGAAATGAATTCTCGTTATGAGACGAGTTTTATATCTTCTTACTACAAGAAAGGTTCCTGTTTATCAAATATAAAATACACTCCTTTGACAAATTACGACTTGTTAAAAATCCCAAGACATGTTTCTGTGTTACTGTTGCAACCTTTTTTATTTAAGAGATAAGATATTTTGGTTTCAATGTGATATAAATCTTGTTATAAAGAACTTGTTAAAATCTTGTTAAAACAACAAAGTTTTCTCATTTAAATGAGATCCTGCTGGACCACACTTTGGACATCCTTATTATAAATCTTCTTAGCATAAGATTATCCTGCAACAAAACAATGAGCAAAATTTATGCCACTTTGGTGCCAGTAATCATCCAGATATCAGAAACGACGCCTTCCTCATTAACCAGCAGCGACCAAAACACTTTCACAGTTCCAGCTTTTCTTTGGGATTCTGATAAAACAAGAGCTTTGAACTCCAGGGGGACCTCCTGCTGTCAGAGAGCAGTCACTACACCTTCGTCTATGATGACAACGAATGCTCCCTGGTGGTCCTGAACGCGCACCCTGAGGACTCCGGCGTGTACACCTGTACGGCCCGAAACCTGGCCGGATCTGTGTCCTGCAAAGCCGAACTCACCGTTCATCAGGGTAGCGGCTCACTCATGCAGCCGTTAAATTAAATTAAGTTACTGCATGCAGTGTTTCAGCTGTCGGTTTGTTGCTGCAGCTAAGAGGAAGGAGGAACCCATTGATGATGAGGAGAGTATCCTGAGGAAGATGCGCAGACTGACCGATTACTACGATATCCACAAGGAAATTGGAAGGTAAACGAGCTTTCTTTAGAAATACTTCTGGATTTATGAGACGTTTTCAAGCTCTTATTTTCTTTCACCGCAGGGGAACGTTTTCCTACGTGAAGCAGGTGAAGCAGAAAGCCACCAAAATGGAGTACGCCGCAAAATTCATCTCGACTCGAGCGAAAAGGAAGGCGTCGGCTCTGAGAGAGATGAGACTGCTGTCCAAGCTGGACCACGAGAGAGTCCTCTACTTCCACGACGCCTTTGAGAAGAAGAACGCAGTCGTCATCATCACAGAGATGTATCCTAAAAAAGAGGAAAAAGTTTTCACAGATTATTCAACGCGAGTCAGGCCTGCTGTGTGAAAAAGCCTTAATTCATGTTTAAAGCTGCCATGAGGAGCTGTTGGACAGATTCAACAGGAAATCCACCGTCCTGGAGTCTGACGTAAGCCCTGCGTTTAAGTAACAGATCTTAGATTTTTGCTTAGAATCAGAACCAGATTATTTTGCCCTTTAAAAACAAGAAGTTTTGCTGCTTGCATTGCAACGAGGTAAAATCTCTGCTGATGTGATTCTGCAGCATTTATACAAAATATCATCAAGCAAATTCCACCTATTTCTATGTAAGTTACAGAAATGAAAATGGCGTGTGATTCTCAAAGAGCAGCGCTGTTTGTAAGACGACGTTAGCATCTGGTAAATTCAACGTGGAAGAAGAAAAAGACAAAAAAGTGACTTTAAGAGGGAAGAAATTTAATATGGTTAAACTTATCTCCAGCTAAGTGCCTAATATTGACATTTCTCTTATCTACACATAAATAATCAAAACAGCGAATAAGATCCAGTTTTTTTGTTCAAAATGCAAAACTTGCAGTTAGAGACAAATCCAGTAGATAGGACTTCATTTGCAGACATTATTAAACATGACTCTAATAAATTAGACTTTGGTTAGAAGATATGATAGCTAGCCGCTACATATTTAGCATTGAGATGCTATATTAGGCTTGAAAAGCTTTGCTGATATGCTAACTCCTTTTAGCACAAATAAAACACAACAACAGTTTTTTTCAGCGTTCAGTCAGATTGATTTTTGAAGCAAAAGTTAATCCACGATGGGCCAGGAGAAGCAGCTTTGTCGTCCATCATTGGATGTCGCTTGTGCGTCAGATTTACGGGCGTACCAGAAACGCACAAATACAACGCTTCCGGCCAGAACTTTTGCATGTTATAAAAAATGTGATTAATTGTGCTAAAAATGTTCAAAACTAAGTAATTAATTCATCAAAATTAACGTATTAAATAGAAATATTTCCTATTTAACCTGGACTTGATGCACTTTTGTACCGACACATCAATAAAGCTACTTGCTTTGTGAATCTGATGCACAGATGGATCACAATGGGAAGAAAATTCAGCTTACACTCTTCTATTATTCTGTATTTTTCTCACTAAGTTTGTTTTGGTGCTTCTTTTGTGATCATTTTTATTCAACTCATTAATGATGGTGCAGCTTTCTTTAGAGTTTAAGAAGAAAGTCAGAACTGAATGAGCACAGAAGAAGAGACAATATCTCCACATCATGTTTTTGTTTTTAAGAAAGAACTGGTTCTGCCCACTAAGCTGACATATAAAGTATAATTATGTGATAAATAGCAGCTGTTTTTGTTCAACAGGTGCGTTCATGTGTGCGACAACTGCTGGAGGGACTGGACTACCTTCACCATCTGAACATCATCCACCTTGACATAAAGGTAGAACTAGATGGAGCGTCGCCCTTCCCACTGCTATTTCACAGATGTATTTCTTCCTTCAGACGATCATTTTGTGTGTTTGTTTTATTTCCAGCCCGATAACATCCTCATGGCGGATCTCCAAAGCGATCAGATCCGTTTATGTGATTTCGGAAACGCCGTTGAGTTCACGCCTGATGAGGCTCAGTACTGCAAATACGGCACGCCCGAATTTGTTGCACCAGAAATCGTCAACCAGACGCCTGTTTCAAAAGCCACCGACATATGGTAGACGTCCTTTAATGTAGAGCCTTTTTAATGATTGTTGGACGGTTTTAAAGAAGCCTTTGGTTTATGTTCACAGGCCTGTTGGGGTTATATCGTACCTGTGGTGAGTAAAACCTAAATTAGGTTTTAATTTTTGCGTTTCTCCTCCTGATTTTCTGTATTTATTGAATTTTCCTCTGTTGGCAGCCTGACTGGAATCTCCCCGTTTGCCGGGGAAAGCGACCGTAGCTCCGTCCTGAACATCAGGAACTACAACGTGGCTTTTGAAGAGAACATGTTTGCTGATCTTTGCCGAGAGGCGAAAGGGTTCATCATCAAGCTGCTGGTAGCGGACAGGCTGTGAGTAACTACAGTAGTAGAGGAAAATATTTGTCTCATTAGCATATGTCTGTGTCAATTCTTTTGCATTTTGTTGTATTACAACCAGTGGTGGACACTGCTAACTGAAAAGCTAGCTGCGCTGACCCTTAGTTCCGCTAAATGCTAACATGCTACACCAGCATGATTATAAACGTGTAACTAGTTTCCCAAATACCACTAAACCAAAATATAATATTACGCAAAGGAAACACATTTGAAACTGTGAAACATTGCATTTGCTCATAACTTTGTGTAATTTATTTCTAGGAGACCCGATACTCAGGAGTGTCTTCGACATCCGTGGTTCAAGGTGAGAAAAAGTCAATGATCCATCCTTTGAGTTCCACATGACATTATGAAGATGGCCTTCC
Organism: Xiphophorus maculatus; assembly: GCF_002775205.1. Classification (NCBI taxonomy): domain Eukaryota; kingdom Metazoa; phylum Chordata; class Actinopteri; order Cyprinodontiformes; family Poeciliidae; genus Xiphophorus; species Xiphophorus maculatus. The sequence goes on from NC_036449.1 coordinate 29,625,398, forward strand.
TAAATAATTACTTTCGAATACTGTCAATGCCATATGCAGATACTAAGCAAGGGGAAGGCCATCAGTACAGAAGGTCTGAAGAAGTTTGCTGCTCGCAGGAAATGGCAGGTAAAGAAGGTTATCTCCAATTCTTATGATGAATTTCCTGCAGACATTGATTTGTAGTTGTAACATTTTGTTGCTTATTTTTTAGCGTTCCATAATTGGCTATAAATCAAAAATGGTCATGAGATCTATACCAGAGTTGCTGAACGATTCCTCAAGCCACACCTCGATTGCCGTCCAGAGGCACCAGAAAGAAGGCTCACCCCTGCCATCTTCATCGTCTGATTCAGACGAAGACATTGATGAACTTCCTTTTATTCCAATGCCACTCAACATGGATTTCTCTGGATCAAGAATGTCACTGAATGACATTCAGACCAATGAGCAGGAATCAGGAAAGGAGAATGGAACAAGTTTATCTTCCCAAGGTCTGGAGGCCATGGAGTTTGACTCTCAGGAGCAGGAAACGATAAGAGGCGAGGCCAGGGGGAAAGGCTGTCTTCGGAAACGATCATCGGAAGACAACGACAAGGGTTTCTCAGAGGAATCACCTCTGAGTGAACTGATCCAAAAGTCAGAACAATCCAGAAAACCCCTTAGAAGAGGATCAAGCATGGAGTCTGACAAGGTGGAAGGAGGCCGGAAAAGAGGGGAACTACGGCGTGGTGGTTCGGCCGACAGTGCTTTGCTGCTTCGGATTACACCTGAGGAAGGAGCGGGAGAAGAAAACCCTGAGGAAGGACGGAGAGTCCTAAAGAAAGCTGTCTCCATGGAAATACCGAGGAGGAGCACCAGCCCTGGAACCACAAAGATGAGTCAGGAAGACTATGCTCTAAAACTGGAGCTAATGAGGCAGCGACTGCTTCGTGGTGGTTCTGTAGACAACAAGATGAGTGGCCTGAGAGGACCTCTTTTAGAAACATTAGGGATGGGAGACGAAAAGCGAGCAATACCTTCAGATCGCTACTCTCGCACTACTCGTCTGGGCCCACCTCCACTTACCAGGGCTGCATCCAGTGACTTTCCAAGGGACGAGGTGCCTAAACCTAAAGTTCTACGTAAAAGCACTTCTTTCAGTCAAGGGGATTCAGAACCTATAGCTTTACATCGACGATCAGGAGCACCTTTGGAGATTCCTGTCGCACAAGTAGAAGAAAGGCGGCTTAAAGAAGCAATTTCCATGTCAGCTCTAACAGAGCAAACCAAGCTAGACTCCCGTCCAGAGACTCCCAGGGAATCTTCCCCAAAACCACCGACTCCAGAGCCAGTTGTGCAAGAAAATCAATCCAAAACAGAGAGTCAGGATTCACTGATGGAGAAAGAGGTTCGAACAGATGAGACTGTGAGTGAAAAGATGGATGGACTGACTGCAGATAGTAATTTTGATGAAAGATCTAGCACAAGTGGATTCTCAGAGAAGGACATGAGTATTTCAGAGGAACCATTGACTGAAGGAGATAACTTGGGTCAGAGTATCCACTCACCTTCTGATATGGCCCAAAGCTCTTTAGCAGAAGAGAAAATGCAAGAGGAGAAAGAGAGCGAAAAGGTGTACGAAGAAAAACAAGAGTTGGTAAAAGAAGACAATGAAAGAGTTGACTATGCAGTTGAGTCAAAAGCTAAAGAACATGCAGACGAGAAGACAAGTACTCCAATAACATCTTCTGAGATGATCATAAGCACAAGTTCGGTTATGGTGAAACCAACCCAAGAACCTTATCAGCCCCCAGGCGCTGTTACTTCAACATATATAACACCCTCACCTCCTACCCGAGTTGTTCTTCCAGATGGAAGAGTGTCAGCTTACGCCAGCATAATGCAGACCATCATGGTGCCTTCAGTTCAGCCTCTGAACGAGGTGCCCCTTTCCCCTTCCACTCCAGTTGTTGTTCCAGCCAATACTGGCACATCATCCGACTTACTCAGTTCACCAAAGCCAATCATGTCAACCACCGAGCACCCTGCAGTCTACGCTAGAGTCGCATCGCCAGAAATGATCACAAAAGAACCCAGTCCGCCGAAGACCTATTCACAAACGTCACCCCAGCAAGGGGTCTCAGCCGGAGCTGATTTAGAAGATATGACCTCTGAAGAGGTTTTTGAGGCCCGCTTCAAAAAACGTGAATCTTCCCTCACAAGGAGTCTGAAGTTTCTCTCAAGATCAAAGAATGAAGACAGTACACCGGCCATCCAGGCAACATCAGACACATCTGAAGAGATATACAGACCTGGGCCGATTGGCGCTCCCTTACAGTTAGCCTCAAGAAGACTTGAGGAAAAGTCCAAGTCGGTCCAAGACCTTCGTGAAGCTCAAAAGGATCAAGGGTTCATGAGGAGACTCTCTATGCGCTTGAAGAGAACTCCATCGACAGAGCGCACAGATGAAGTATCGAAAGACGACGACTCAGCAGGTTTAAGACAAAGGCTGTCTTGGAGTCTTGGCAGACGAGGTTCTCAGGAAAAGAAAGAGGTAGAGATGACCAAGATGGATGGAGATAGTGATAAGCCAGTGGATGAAAAGGAGCTGAAGAAACCTAATGAATCACCAGTGTTGGCGATGCGCAGAAAGATTGAATCAACCGTGGCAGGGATCTCCACAAGAATTCGAAGTTACTCAGAAGAGAGACGAGCCTCAGAAGACAAGGAAACAAAACGAGCACCAATTCTTTCTATGCTTCGTCGATCAACATCAGAGAGTCGAGCTATGAAGCCTATCATTGTTCCTCAGAACCAACTGGCGTCTCAGGCCACTAATGGTGCCTCATCCGAGTCTCTTGACTCGATGTCCAGCCTAAAGTCAGACACATCCAAGGGTATGGTGTTGTCTTGACGTATTTATTATATAAAAAAAAGTCAATTACAGCTAATGTATGGTTTTATTTTTTGTATTACAGGCATTGAAGTTGAGCGGAGATCCAGATGGGATCGATGGGGCTTGACAAGAGGCAAACGAGACAAAACAGTATCACAGCCTGACTTACCAACGGCCATCTCCAGAGACAGCAGTTCCTTACGTTCACGGCAGTACTCCAAATTAGCTTCAGGTAAGATGGTGCTGCTGTGTCTTCAAATCAAAACGTTTCCTCTCCTCAAAGTTTAGTGGCTATTTTTCTCCTAGGTTGGTCTTTAATGTGTCTCAATAGACTGAACCACAACGGTTACTGCTAGCATGTTACATCACATTCAAGGTTATATTTAAAAGTGATCTATTATGCTTCCTTTAACAGGTTTATGGGCTATACGAAACATGTTCATTAAATATTTTGCACAAAATAATTTTTAATACAGAGATTTTAGCTGTTTTTTGGCATCTCATCACTTTAAATCCTAATAATCTGCTGCTTGCCACGCCCCCCCACTCGTCATTTACACTCGTACTTGAAAATGGCAAAAAACAGATGCGTAATTATACAAACGTACATCTTTGAAAAGCAGAAGTGGAGTTGTCTGCACAACCAACAAGAATGCAGGAAGTGTTTTCTGGATGGTAAATCATCAACAAAACACTTGTTTTTTCTAGCAGCCATTGTACAGCGCATGCAGTGGTAAAACCAGCAGACCAAATGTGCTGGAGCTTTTCTTCGGTTGCTAGGTGACAAGTGGAACTTGGCTGGGGTTGCTAGGTAGCAGCACTGTTCTTGATAGGTCTATTTTAGTTCCTAACCTGCAAGGAATCAACCAGAGACACAAATTACTTTTCTGCAGAAGAGGAGAGCTGAGCCAGACGCGGAGAACCGCCGTCAAACACTGTCTGGGATCAACTCTGCCAGATCTTTTGTCTGCACTGCTCTTTTATTAGAAAAAGGAGGTTGGGCTTTTTCACGTAGTCACACAAAGAATTGACCAATGACCTTTACTACAGGATGTTCTGGAACCTTCTGTGGACATGCCCTTACAAGGGTACGAGGCTGACCGCAACCAATCAGTTTCACAGAAAGCTGTTAACACAGAAATGTGTAAACGTTTTTAGCCTCCAGGCAAACATCCTAAAAATAGTTAATAGTGTGTCACGGAAGAAAATAAGTCAAGGAAACAACACACAAAATAATAATATGAAAACATAACCTTTCAAATAAACTCACAAGTAAATGAACTTAGATAATTTTTCTAACATTTTTCATTGAATGTAACTCAACAATCTGGAGGTTTTTTGAAACGGCTCATTTTCTACATACTAAAAACCTATTAACTTATTGCCAAGAAGCAGCAAATGTACTTTATAAAGTACTTTTGCTGGTTTTTGAAGTAGTTGAAACCCAAATGGAAGTATAAAAACTTGCAAAAAGTAAAATTTGCATAATAGGTCCTCTTTAATGGCGGTTTCCTTCATTCTGGGCCAGATTTTCCTCCTGTGTTCCATATCAAGCTCAGAGATCATGTCCTCCTGGAGGGTGACCCAGTAACCCTTAGCTGTCTGCCAGCTGGAAGCCCCCATCCACACATCGCCTGGGTAAAAGGTAAGGCTACATATATACACTGAAATGTTTTTATATATTTGTGATATATTTAACATTTTCCTCCTCAGACAAGAAGCCTTTAGAAATTGATGCTAGAATGAACATGATTTCCTGCCCTGATGGCCGACAGCTGCTAATGATCATGCAAACCACCAAAAAAGATGCTGGGGTGTATGAGTGTGTTGCTACGAACCCCCTGGCCGCCGTGTCCAGCTCTTGCACTATATCCCTCGCTCGTAAGAAATACTAAACATTATAGTTGGAATACTGATATTTGATCTAATAAGAATATATGTATATATAATACATTGCATGTCTTACAGGCTTGCCTAATCGTCCTGGGACCCCAGAGATTCCTCAGAAATATAACAACACAGTGTTAGTGGTGTGGCGACCCTCGGACACAATGGCCCCCTGCACTTACTCTCTGGAGAGGAGAGCAAAAGGTTCTCTGACCCACATGATCCACTGTTTAAGTTCTTATTTTTATGGATAGATACAACAGTTTCTAACTTTTATGAAGTTTATTCAATCTAGAAAGAACAAATACAGTCACTATGATTGTTATCCTGGAACAATATATGGAAAACATACTGGAGGCTTAAATTACTTATTTTCCGACTTCTGGTAGCATCTAGCTGTGCTGCAGTGTTACTGTTATATTGATACAAACAACTCCATTTTCATTAATTATGGTACCAAAATATATGCTTGGACTATTTTAGAGTTATTTAAATAGTCCCTTGCCTCCTTGTTTCAGGTGAAAGCAACTGGCTGATAGTTGCAACCGGAGTGGCAGACTGTTACTACAATGTGACTGACCTGCCAGCAGGGGGCTCCTTCAGGTTCAGAGTGGCTTGTGTCAACAAAGCCGGTCAGGGCCCCTACAGCAACCTGTCAGAGGTTGTGACTCTGGATCCCACTGGTACGTTGCCTTATCGGTGTCTCTTATTACCCTGATTTATGGAAATGTTTTTACTTTTATAAGATTGAATGTGTTTCTTTACAAAGTCACAGTCTACATTGTAAATTGTCTTCATTAGAACCAGCCAAGTCCAGTTCCTCTGTGGTGGTGAAGACCGTTCCCGCCACAAGTCCAGCGCCCCCTGTGGTCATGATGTCGTCCATGAAAGTGCCTCCCATTAAACCAGCTCCCAGTAAATCCACTACTGTGACCACAGTCCCAACTCCTGCATCTTCAGTGGCTAAATCTCCGTCTCCTGTAGCCATTAAGCCAGCTGTTGGCCATCCTGCAGGAACTGAACCCACCTCAGCTGACCAAGCGCCAGTCACACCCCCGAAAGCCAAGACCTCCATCAGCATCAGCGTCAGCAAACCTCAGGCGAAGCTGACGCCTCCGCCTGTTGTTCCACCCAAACCCCAGAGTCCTGTTCTTGCATTCCCTTCAACGATTAACAAGCCACCTTCTCCGGTACCAACGTCTGCTCCTCCAATCGGGAAGCCGATTTCCTCTGTGCCAATGTATGTTCCCGCAGCAACAGCTCGTTCTACGCCGCCTTCTCAAGTTGCTTCCACTCCAGCGACGACAGCGCCCTCCATCACTCCGCTCGCACTTTCCCCTCCCGTTGTGATAGTGCAGAGCCTGACGCCGGTTCTGCAGGGAGGGGACAGTCGCGGTACTCCAAGTGGACGGATCACCCCGTCTGGACGCCTCACACCGTCTGGACGCAGGACGCCGCTGGGCAAGGCTGGGGAGGGATCTTTACGCCAGGGCGTTCCGCAGAAACCTTACACCTTCATGGACGAGAAAGCAAGGTGAGGTAGCCGACATTATCAAGCACTTTTGGCTCCTTCTTGTTTAAATAACGGTATTCTAGGAGTGGGAATCGTTTACCAACCCACAATTCGATCCAAAATTGATTTTTGCACTGTAAAAACAAAAACTTTTCCAAATATTTTTGGTCCAGTTTCTAGTGGAAATATCTTAATACACTTAAACAAAATAAAACTAACTTACAAGTAACTTTTCAGTAAGATTTAGAGACTTGTTTTTAGTCAATAATTCCTTAATATTGATGAAAAATGATCTGTTATTTGTTTAAAGTCCCCGTTAGTTGTACAGTAGTAGAGACTATTCTTCCTTTACAAACATTACAAAAAAAGATATAATAAAATACCAAAGACAGCTGATCAAAACTAAATTAAAAATGGAGATAAATAAAACAAACAATAACAGACTTAATTCAATTCAATATGAATTCATTCTCTATTATAATTTTTTTAAGGTTCTTTTTAAAATTGACATTATCAGACATTAATGTAATAAGGCAACATATTCCAAAAAGATTCATTATAAAGTCTCTTAAAAAATGTCTAGTTGAGACCAAAACACCAGACTGAAGACTTTTATCATCCAGTTTATAATAGAAAGAGAGAAATGATAAATAATGCAAGCAGAAACGATTGGGTTTGTTTTAATTTTTCCTGCTGTTGATTGATTTATTGCTTATTGCATCAGGCACCAAACGAAACGATTAAAATCCAGTTTTGGACCAAAGTACCTCCCCAGTGTGAACACGTGCTGATGTTTCCTTCCCCCTCAGAGGCCGGTTCGGTGTGATCCGCGAGTGTCGTGAGAACGCCACAGGAAACCTCTTCATGGCGAAGATCGTTCCCTACGAGGCGGACACCAAGCAGGCGGTGCTGCAGGAGTACGACATCCTCAAATCCCTCCACCACGACAGGATCATGGCGCTGCACGAGGCCTACGTCACGCCGCGCTACCTGGTGCTCATCTCTGAGTACTGCAGCGGGAGGGAGTTGCTCTACAGCCTCATAGAAAGGTCCAGAACCGAATCCTGATCAAGCCTGACGTTTCCTAAAACACAGGGGTCAAACTCGAGGCCCACGGGCCGAATCCGGCCCATCACAACTATTTATGCGGCCCTCGAGACTCTAGAGCAGGGTGTCAAAACTTTTTATCACGTGGGCCACAAAAAAAAAGAACAAAAACTAAAATCAAGACAAATAAAGTAGTAAAATGCTTTTGTTTTCTGTAGAAAAGGAAAGTTGTTCATTGTAGATCATAAACATAGGTAGGATTTTTCAGGTTTGCTATATTTAAAGAAGGCAACTTGTTTTCAAATTTTTTTGAGCGTTATACAACAAATGGGTTCTCATTATAAGAACAGAATTTAGCACCACTTTCTTTTAAACTGCTTGCTATATTTAGCCAAATTCAGTAAATTAAATAAAAGTTAATTTTGGTGCATAAAGTCAGTAAAAATCTCTGGATAAATGTGGTTCTGCTTATTAAAAAGATTGGTTATTTTGTTGTACCTAACTTTTTCCATTATGAGAAAATGATGTTGGTAATAATTTCATCCCAATTTAAAAATAAAAATCTATTTGGACAAGCCAAATTTCTATTATTCTCAAACTGGCTTTGGGGGCCGCACAAACTCAGTCCAAGGGCCACAAATGGCCCTCAGGCCACACTTTGGACGCCCCTGCTTCAGAGGATCATAAAATCAAATCAGTTTCTTGCATTGTGTCAAATTACAGTGTTAAATAATTAAATTTAAGACATACTGATCATATGTGGAGAAAGCTATAACTCTAACAGTTTTATCAAAACATTTGGTCATAAACCTGGGAGATATTTAAGATCTGAAATATAAGAGTGAGTTTGACACCACTGTTGGGAGTGATGGGACGAAACGTTCTCTGGTTCCCTCCAGGTTCCGTTACTCTGAGGATGACGTGGTGACGTACATCGTGCAGATCCTCCAGGGTCTGGACTACCTCCACGCGCGCCGCATTCTGCACCTGGACATCAAGCCGGAGAACATCATAGTGACGCACATGAACCTTATCAAGATCATCGACTTCGGCAGCGCTCAGACGTACAACCCTCTGTTCCTCAAGCAGTTCAGCCCTCCGATTGGAACGCTGCAGTACATGTGTAAGAGGAAACTTTACACTTTCTTGACATATCTTGAGTTACTATTTTCAGACTGACTTTAGATTTAGATAAAAGGAAGAGATTTTTACCTTGGATCATTTGTTGGTCTTTCCATGTTTAGGTTTTACACTTTAGCCACAAGAAAGAAACAAAGAAGGAGTTGAATTAGGGATGCAAATTATTAATTGAGTTATTCCAAAGTTGATCGATCTTGTGCTTTATTTCTTCCGTTTTTCAGTCATCACATCCGCAGCATCACTTCATGGCAAATCAGTAATGTTTAATTGATAAAATTGACGTGAAACTTAAATTAGTTTTTTTAAGTGTTTATATTTCTAAACAAAACTGCATATAGTGCATTTTGTATGAAACTGTTTAAACCCTTTTTCTTTCTCGTTCTGGAATTGGCCGCCATCTTTATTTCTGTATCATCTGGCTCAGCTTAAGATGGCCAACGGCACCCTCTACTGGATGATGGCCAAACTACAAGACGAAAAGAAAGTCTAAGCGGACGTCATTAGTTAATTGATTGGAACTAATTTTAATAATAAACCATTAATCAAGAATCAAAATTGAGATCTTTGAAATACCTTCAGAAAACCATTAAGACAATAAAACAAACTTTAAAACTGTCTCCTGGATGAAAAGTATGAATAAAGAAGAGGTGGCTTATGAAATATTAAAAATAATAAAACAAAGCCGGTGTAAGACCAGATTGCGAATCACAAATTAACTTCCTTAGAGTTTGTTGCTATTTTATGAAACTGTGTTTTTCAAAGAGAGGGCCGCAGCTCTCAGCGTTGCCACCAGGAGGTGCCAGAGGGACCCCAGCTTTATGAAAAATGCAAAAAAATAATATATGAATTTTTAATCCCATTTTTTTAGCATAAAATGTAATTTGTTTTTCAACATTATTATAAGATATAAACCATTAAAATTAATCAAGCTGCCTTGCTCCTTAAGCTAGCACAGTTAGCTTAGAAAGCTTGAAAAGTTAAAGTTCTGACAAAACAAGGCCTAAAGGACAAAAGATTGCTGCAAAAACAAAAACAAAGATCGGGTGGCTAACTAAAATCAGAAGGTATGACGCAGCATTACTGCTGAGCAAAGGTAATGATTATTGAATAATGAATAAGAGTGAGAAAAAACATTCTAAACAGGTACAATTACTAAGAATAAAAGCAGTTTGTTTCATAGTAGTTTTTAGGTGATTTGAATCGGTTTATTTTTATTTCTGCTCCCTCAGCTCCGGAGATGTTGAAGGGAGACGTTGTGGGTCCTCCGGCTGACATCTGGAGCGTGGGTGTGTTGACTTTCATCATGTAAGTAACAATTTCACAGCTTCCTCCTGACAAACCGTGTTTATACAGAAATGCATTCCTCACATGCAAAGCAGTATTATGATTAAAGACTTTGTTCACACAGCAGGTCATGATACTCAATGGATTGATCTTGGTGTTCCAGGTTGAGTGGCAGGTCGCCTTTCATGGAAAATGATCCTCAGGAGACTGAAGCCAAGATCCTGGCCGCCAAGTTTGACCTCTCTAAACTCTACCAGAATGTGTCCCAAAGTGCCTCCTTGTTCCTGAAAAAGATCCTCTGTAGCTACCCCTGGTAAGAGGAATGCTATATTAGCTAGCTCAGAAAGCTAACCCCGTGAATTTTTACACGTTATTTCTTCACCAGGGCCCGTCCGTCCATCAAGGACTGCTTCAGTAACTCCTGGCTTCAAGATGCCTACCTGATGCGGCTCCGCAGGCAGACGCTCACCTTTACAACCACGCGTCTCAAGGAGTTCCTGGCCGACCAGCAGCGGCGGCGGCAGGAGGTCGCCACCAAGCACAAGGTCCTACTGCGGTCCTACTCAAGTTCGCCACAAACGCCCACCAGCCCCAACGCGCCGACTGTGCCCGTGTCAGCCTCCACCCCTGTGACTCAGTGAAAACAGGCTTCCAAATATCCGCTGGCAGGACGCGCCGTTCCACACACCACTTCCTGGTTCCCAACAGGAAGCTGAGAAACTTCCTTCACCGCTAAGGGAACTCTGGGTAAAGCTGAAGGAAGCGGTATGAACATCGTCATACAGAAGAGGAGGACGCTGTCTTCAAACTATACCTCAAAGTTTGCAACTTTTACATTTGTTTTGAATTTAATCCTTCTTTTCGTACCACTAAGTTTACGATAATGAGAGAAACATGTTACAGGAGCCTAATGCGGAAGGCTTAACGATGTAATTAGTCGATGTAAATAAAACGCTCTCCTCCAAATTGAGGAAGACTTATCCTTCAACAAAATCCATATTTAGATTTGGGCTGGGCAATATGGCTGAAAAACATATCACAATACAGGCGTTTCATATCTGTCAATATTGATAATTATTGATTAGTTTTTTATTTTAAATACTGCCAAACTGGTGGCCTGACCTTTCTGGTTTATCCAGTTTCCAGTTTCTGCTCCGTTTTTTATTTCTAAGCAGTTATTAGACACGGTGGGGGAACTTCAAACTGCTGCTGGCTTAGTTACCCAGCAGGCTCTTGCTAGGTAACCGACGTTGGTTGCTAGGTAACTGACCTTGAAACCGCACCCAGCAGGTTGTTACTAAGCAACTAGAGAGATAGTGAGTTGATGAGTTAGTTGATTCCACCAGCTTTGTTTAGCTAGTCTGGAGAGGTTGAACAGCTAAAGTCTTTCCTCTGCCTACATCCCCCAGAATGCCGTGCGATTCTGGATCAGATTTCAGTGAAATTACTGGACATTCTATCTATTGATATTGATCACATGCATACTGCAATATATAATGTTATTGATTTATTGTCCAGCCCTAATTTAGGTCAAGAAATGAAGACAGTTTAGTTTATGTTTTGCCTGCTTCTGTTTCCCAGATTAACAGCGGAGTGGTTAACGCTGTTCTCGAACGTCTCAGCTGTGCTACACGTGCACCGATGTCGCTGTAGCATCTCAGTGAAGGTCAGGAATGTAGCATTTCAAGAATTAACTACTTCCCGTTTTGATTTTTTCGTTTAATGTCTTCAGTTCAGAAGTCACATCAATGGCTTCCATACAAGGGCTACAAGTAAAGAATCTGAACATCTGCTGATCATAAACAGGAAAAAAGCGACGACTGTCTAACTTTTTTAAATGTTGTGATACGGTTACTATCTTCACTCTTCCATATAAAACTAATTTTCTTCCAGCAGGGATGTTAACAGCAGAAGTGTTTCTCTAACAGCAGGTACGGAGGATAGCAACCTTTAGCATACAACTAAAAAACGACAGCACATTTCTACACAAATATTAGCATATTAATTTTCAGTCTCAATCATGTCTAGCTATTAGTTAGTGAATCCTAAGGTCTTAAACAACAACACTATGAACTAATTTAGTATTCAGAACAGTAAATAACTGCCTGAAGTTCTCATATTGGAAAAAAAGGTTTCTAAACTGCTACTTTTCTAACTTCCTGTCACACCTAGCTATGCTGCAGTACTAATACTTGGAACATAATAAGCTAATACTTAGAAAATAAACAGTCCTGAAAGTTTTTGCTTTCTTTGAAGCAAAGGCTCATACGAGTTTTTAAATGCTAGTTCTTTAGCTTTATGTAGCAGCTAGCTACAGTGCAGTTACAACATGACAGTTAGATTCAGTCAAACTTTGAAAAAAAATTCTGTCCTTTCTATTTTTACAAGTTAGAATTATTAGAGATCATCAGTAATGAGGCCAGGCTAGCAGCACTGCAATGCTAGCACTCAATCTCCTACTTTTCAAACTTCTGGAGGTCAATAGCTGTGCCGTTGTGCTAACATCAGCTTGAAGAATCAAGAAGAAAGTCAGTTTGTTATATTATTCCCTTAATGTGTCACACCAATTAGCATTTTTGTTAGCATTATTCCCCATGAAACAAAAAACATTTTCTTCCCTCACAGTTTTCTGCTGTTCAGTTGCTGAAATCTACTGAACAGTAGCTCAGTAGTTAGCTAGCTAGGGGGTTAGCTAACTGTTTCCCATTCTAAAACCTACAGGGCTTACAAAGAAAGCTAGCCACCTGTTCACCCAGTTCACCCAAACACTTCCAGTCAGATAAGTGTGACGTATTTAATCCAGAGGTAATTGCACTTTTTTTAAAGCTAAATATAGTTTTTACTATATGCTTTTCTCAAACAGACTCCAGCTAACTGTTAATTTGAGTAGGACTAAAGAAATAAAGTAAATGAATAACTGGATTAGAGTTCTCACAGTGAGTTGCAGAGTGTTCAAGAATTTAATCTGAATTACTTTATAAATCTCTAAATACCCCTAAAGAGCAGCAGCTAGCATGTAAAGGTTAGGAAAGTTATTGCTTTAGCTAATGCTTTTTTTTTTTTAGCTAATGCTGTTTTTGTCATTTTCTTTTTGTACAGTATTGTTTCTGAAAGGCACAAATCTTTTGGCATTGCTAATTATTTACAACACACTGTAAACTGTAGACTGAATGTCAAAATCAGATACTCAAACATGCTCAGTTTCAGCACATTGACATTTACAGATTCTAGTCATTTAATCGTAAATGAACAGTTCGGCTGGTTTAGTTTCATGTACAGTGAACCAGGTTCAGCCTATTCAGTATTTGTGGGAAAATTTGATAATTTACATTTTTTTCCATAAAGTAATGCAACTTGAGAAGCTATTGGCTATTTTTACAAAGCAGCCAATCTGGAAGTGCCATTTTCTTTCCTTGGCACTGATTGGCTGTAACCCCAAGACAGGAAATAAGGAAGACTGTGAATGTTAGCTCGTTCCCACTGTGTGTATTAATTAATAATAAAGTATGTTTTGTGTTTGAACTATTAAAATAGGCAGGTTTTTTAAAGTTATTGCAGATTTTAACTGTTGGCTCTGGTCAGTCGCCTCCACAGGGTTCACTGTATCTTTACTTTCTATCTGGTCACGTTTGATTTTAAAAGCAGCATACATAATATTTTTATATGGAAGCACATTTTAAAGTAACTTAAGGAAAATAACTATCATTTCAAGAAGTCACCAGTTATATATTTATATGTTTACAAACTGACAAATGCTGCTGATTTTTCTGTGAAATCTTTTCACAGGTTTATTTATTCTGTTTGGTTTGGCCGACTGATTCCGCCCCTCTTCTATATTTGCATTGCAGTCATTTTTCTATGCAGAAAACTTCAACCTGAATGAAAACATGGGCATGCAAGTGCAAAAAAGTGTTGTGCAGTATGAGAACCCAATTCCTCGATGACTAAATGAAGTGACAGGGTTTCGCCACGTTTTGTAGAATAATCAGAAGATATTTTGTTGCAGTGCCTCGTGATGAAGTTTAGACTCAGAGGGTAAAAATAATGTAGTTTAAAGGATGACTTGTTTATTTTTAATGTGAGCGCTTTGTGTGTGTGCGTGTGTGTGTTTTGGCTAAAATTGTTAATTTCTTGAGCGACTGTGTTTGTCACTATGGCTTCAGCTTTTTATTTGTGAAATGGCTTGACAAGTGTTACTGTTATGAAAAATAAAGGAAACAATTAAATATAAGAATTCGTGGTGGCATTTTGTTTGGGTAAATGCTGTGCTAAGCGCTGCACACTACATGACACAATAAAATGATCAGAACTTCTTCTCAAATTGATCTGAAAGATATTTCCATATAAACACCAGGATATTAAAAACTCACAGCTAAAACAAACATAGTCATATCAGGGAGGAGCTTCAATGTGCAGCATTTTTTGCTATAACCTGATAATCTACACACATACAGTGGTGTATTAGGGCTGCTGTAGATAGATAAAAAGCTTTAATTTTGTGCCAAAATACTCAATAATTTGGAGATTAATCTAAAATGTTTTCTAGGGAAAAAACATGAAAATTTCTGAGTTTCAAAAGCCTGAAGTTTTTGACTTGTGAAAGTCAGAAAATTTCAAAAAGTAAAGCATTTTTTGACCTGAGATTTATAAGTTTTTTTCTAGAAAATTTGTGACTAATCAGAAATTTTCTAGAGAAAACTTGCAAATGTCAAAAATTGAAAGTGTGCGAGAATAAACTAAGAAAATAATAGATAAATCTCAGAAATGTCTATAGTTCATTCTTGCACATTTTCGACTTGAAACTCAGAAATCTTTTAGAAAAAACTTCTGTAAAAAAAAAATCTGTATTATTTCTTGCAATTTTACACTTGAAACTCAGAAATGTCCACATTTTCTGGAAAATTCCTGAGATTAATCTTAACATTTGAAATGTCTGAGTTTCAAAAGTTTTTAAATTTTTAAGTCTTGAAATTCAGGAAACTTCCAAAAGTCAAACATTTTACACTTTGGAAAATTCCAGATTTTTTCTATAAAATTAATGAGATTAATCTCAAAATGTACTTTTGTAATTTAAATTTTTATTGATTTTCCCATCTCAAAATGTCAGAGTTTTTTCTCACAAATGTTCAACTTTAATAGCTCAGAAAACTGGATAATGTCAACTAATTCCTTGAAAATTTCTGAGATTGGTCTAAATTTTTTTTTTCATTTTTCTTGTAAATGTTTCACTTTTGTAGCTCAGGAATTTCCAAGTTTTTCTAGAACTTTTCTGAGATTAATCTCAAACTTTACACGTTTTGTGGCAGAAATGTCCTCTTTTATTTTCTTGTCTTCAATGACCCTAACAAGCTGTGATATTCATCTCTCCGGTTGAAAGGTCAATGAAATGTTCGCTGTCTGTAAAAACACAAACTGTAAAGCAGGATTTAGTCACAAGATGGCGGCGTGGTTCCGCCGACAGATATGAAGAGTCCCAAACATGGCCGCCGTCCGGAGGTGATTAGCCAAAACCCATTTTAGCAAAACAATAGCTCAACATATTTAACTTTAACGTTATAAAACACCGGGTTTGCTAAGTTTATGTTGAACTCGTTCAGATTTAAACAATGTCAGGTGGCAGGAAGTCGGTCATCGGGGTCGCTTGACAGTCTAGCGTGGCTAAAATAGCCCGTTATGGCGCGAGGCAGCCGCTGCCTCCCGGAAATGCTGTAAGCTCATTATCGGCCACTGAGAGCGTCGGACGGGAACGTGTGAGGATTGTGGCACCAGAACTTTGCTTCTTGCTTTTCTGCTACCTACTTAAAGTCCATGTAGGGATGATTTAGAGACACATGGAAAACAAGCCGCGTTTGTCGGTGTGCGGCCAATAATGAATGGAAAATATCTCAGCTGAAAGCCATCTGAAACCTTCTTCCCTCTTTCATATATAATTACAGGAGACGGGATCAAAACGGCAAACATCCAGATACAGAAACTTACGTCTT
Source organism: Xiphophorus maculatus (assembly GCF_002775205.1). Classification (NCBI taxonomy): domain Eukaryota; kingdom Metazoa; phylum Chordata; class Actinopteri; order Cyprinodontiformes; family Poeciliidae; genus Xiphophorus; species Xiphophorus maculatus. The sequence continues at coordinate 29,641,110 of NC_036449.1, forward strand.
GTTTAGTAAAACCATGTTTCAGTTCTTCTTAGTGTCATTAACTCGAGGAAGTTCAGACTCAGATCGGGTTTCAACGCTATTTTTAGCGATGTTAGCGGCAGACAGCATGAAACACTTCCAAGAGTTAGTAACTGTGTTGTTCAAGAATCAGATGCAGACGTTGGTCCACACAAAAAATATTTAAAATCAGCTTTTACCTGCTTAACAATAAACAAAGTAGTTAGATATTTTGTAAGAATAGGGGTGCAAAAGTTACAAAGAATTTTGCACATTTGTGGTATTAAAAGAAATGCATCTAATTAGCAATTTATTTGGGGGAAAAATATATAAAAACTGGATTTTTGTCACTTATTTGATCAATTTTGGAGTTGAGTGGAGCTGAAACCCATGTGAAAAATTCCAGCAAATAGCCTGAGTGGTTAGCTCCGGATGTGCAGGTCTGGTTTTTGAGATATTAAAAATTATTTTTTAGGTCATCCAGAGGTCACCATCCAAAAAACCCAAAGTGGGCGGCCATTTTAGTGCTCCGTTTGTCCTGTTAAAACCGTCATTAGTACGCCTTTCGTTATTGAGTTGTTATCTTTCGGCCGATGACGTCACCACACTCCCGACGTAGAAAAACCATTGAAAAAAAATAGCGAGGGAGAAGGAAGTAGGTCATTTATGCTTGCTTGACTTTGACAACGGTAGCATATCCTGATATGTCTTTCATAGCTGTCATAGTTACTCAAACCAGAATCACGGAAGTCGCATTTCGCTCTTGCGGATGTGACGTCAGCGCCGCACGCATGAAGAGCCCATTGTCCCATTTCCAAATATGGTATGAGACTGACACGTGGTCTGTCCTCGTCCCAAGGTGTACTTCAAATATGGCGCAGTTTGTTTAAAAAAGGACGCTGCTCGCGCGTGGCGGTCTGATATTCATCCATTGTGGAACCCGGATTAAAAATGATCTTTTCTGATCTCCCAAGACGTCCAGCCTAAATAACTCCAAGCTTTTGAGGACTGTAATTGCCTCGGTGTTGATCCAGCCTACTAGCTTGGCGCTTTGTACTTGACGGGCTGAGGATGGGCTAGTGTGGGCAAGTAAACCGCGGGAACAGCGCCTTGTCTGAAATCGCTGCGTTTGTGATTCGGTAAGTTATTTCGGAGACCTTGTAGAAGTTTGTTTTTCCCTGATGTAGTTATTGAAGTCATATTTTTGTGTTTAAACAGAGGAGCAGAAGAGGACCGACCGACAATGGCGTTTCTGCGGCGGTTTGTTTGGCTGCTGGCTTCTCTGAAATATGTGAGGGAATAAAATGGCATCTGGAATTAGCAGCAGATCGATAATGGATACCTAGGTTGATCTTCAATCAAGCTGAGGATTGCTTCAAGCTACTTGGGGATCCACCCGACCCAGCAAAGGTAGGTTGGGTCAAGCAACTGTTCAATGGCGGGTCCAGAAGACATCTCAGGGTAGGAGCTGATGGGGGTTGATGCTAAGCTAACGCTGATGCTAGTGCTGTTGAAGGCTTAAGCTGTTGTGGTTTGGTTTGATGAAGGACTCTGCTGTTGAAAATCCTTCTGTCTTTGTGTTTTTTGTGCTGTTTGAAGCAGTAGTTGCTGTGGTGGTTTGACATGGTGAGGTAAAGGTGTAACTAGCATGTTGGAATCTGAAGTTCATGGTTGAAAGTCAGTTGTGATGTGAAAGAAAGATGGCTGCCAAATACAGTTTAGAGGTTGCAGGAAGTGATTCAGTTTAGGCTTAGTAAATATCACTATAGAAAACCTTGATAACATAACTACATATTATTAGTGTTAACTGAATATAGTATATACATTATGTGTATATAATATAATATATACACATAATATACAGGTTAACATATATATTAACAGCTATATGCTAGCATAGCTGCATTAATATAATTCTCTTCTCGATGAATATTATTATATGTTGGTTGGAAATAAAGTCTTTTACATTTCAACATACAGACCTTTTTTACTTTTTGTATCTACTTAATATTTGAAGTTGAATTGAAATATTTCAAAAGAGGGTCCTTTCATTAATAATTCAATAACTCAAACACAATTTATTTATGTTCAAGAATTTAAATTTACATGTAAAAACTAATGTATTTTTGCGCTGACACATCGTCCGGCCTCTTGAGGTTTCCTTTCTTTGGGACAACAGAGATCTGCTGGAGCTGCATGTCAGAAATCAGAGCTAATGTTCACACGTCTAATCCACCATCGATTATTTACTGGTTTTCAGCTGAAATCAACTCCATGTTTTCTTCTTAGAGATGATCCACTGGGATCTGTCTTTCAGTATTTTTAACAGTTTCTGTCTTAGACTAAGCTATTGGCTGACCTTTTGTTGCACCCAACTGTTTGTGTTTTCTCTCCCTTCAGCCATTAAAATTGCAGTGAAACTGTCCGCCTGATGGATAAAGCCACCAGAGGAGCTTCTAGAGAGAACAAAGATATTTAACATCTAGACTCACATAAAAAAAACCCAACTACAAACTGTTTAAGTTAAGCGCCTGCAGTGCGTGTATATATACGTTTGTATATCACGTCCACTTTCCTTTAATAGAATGTGATCGTTCACCAGTTTCAGGAGCTGCCGGCAGCCTATTTTAGACTCATCAGTGTCATCTGAGATACGAGCTTACTCTGGGCATCGTGATGTTTTTTACACCAGCTTAGAGCTGCGTGCTTCCAGCAGCCGGGTTCCTTCACACGCAGCAGCTCATTAATTCGTTTCATCTCAGGAACACCAGAGGTATGTCCCGACACGCTGGCCCTGACCATTATGAGGCCACTTTAACCCCGAGCTGAGGGAAGCAGTCAGCCAGGTGAATATCTTCTGAAAGTAGGTCAGAATATGGAGAAGAGGTCCAACAAATAAAACGTGAATATGCAATAAATTCCAATAAAAGTTTGCATTTATTTTTAGAGAAACAGAGCTATGGGAGAGGATTGGGGCCATTGGGAAAAAAAATCTGATTTTTATTTTTCCCCTCAAAATTCTGACTTTTTATTTGAATTTTAACCTTAGACAACTGACTTTATTCTCATACTAATAACTTTTTTGCTCATAGAGACATTTTTTTAATCTGACATTTTTCGCAAATTTCTGACTTTATTTCCTCAAAATTCTGACTTTAATATCAGAATTCAGACTTTTTTTCCTCTCAAAATTAACCAGTTTTAGGAATTTAACTCAATTCTTCAGACTTATCAGAATTTTGACCTTTTTCCAAATTTACTTTTTTCTTAGAAATTTAAACTAATAATTCTGACATTAATCTCAGAATTCTGACTCTTTTCCTCAAATTTACATTTTTCTTTATTTTAAACTCAGTTCTGACATTTTTCTCAAAATTCTGTCTGTAATATCTGAATTCTTCCCCTCAAATTTAACAATTTTTAAAATTTAAACTCAGAATTCTGACTTTTTTCCAAATTGACTTTTCTCTTAGAAATTTTAACTAACAATTCTGACTCTAAACTCAGAATTAAATTCAGAATTTTTCTTCAGTGGCACTAATGCTGTTCCATACAACTCGCCCCGTTTCCTTCACATCCCAAGCAGACCGGCAGGATTCGGTCCGGTGTGGTTGTGGCACTAATGCCTGGCCTGACAGCTCTGAGTGGCCATCACGCCTCACCTAATTTGTCAGATTTTTTTTTCTTCCTTTGTAAACACTGGCTCACATCACTCGGATGGCAGCTGATGGGATGTTTTCTGCTGCAAGCCAGTAGCTGTTCTTACTTGTGTTTGGGATGTTGGCAAACAGAGTATGAAGTGTAACGTAGTAAGAAATAAATTACATGCATGACATCGGGCATATCCTATATCTGCAGCTGAAGCAGGTGAAAGTTTCCAGTATTCATTTGGTAGCTGTGGATTTAGACAAAGCCCACACTGACAACTTAAAATGCAAAATTATGCCAAATAATTTCTGAGACATTAAGTATGAGTTAGATTTGTACACATGCCCAAATGCATTCAATCAAAGCAGGTTAGGAGAGCTACTATCCTGCAACTTTAGATGATCTCTGACTCACTTAGAGGAATCTCATAACATACAATCCTCTACCAACTACCAAATATGGTAGTTTATACACTTCAGCTAATGCACTTATAGCAGAGCTGACTCTTCATTTAGCATGTTTGCTAACTTTGAAAACATTTAATCTTTTAGCATCCTATTTTTTCCAGATATATTTTTAGTTGAATAAAATTCCATATATCTGAAGTTCTAGTTATTTTCTGTTAATTCTTTAAGCAGTTACACATTTACATTTATCTCAGTGGTGGGCACAGTTTAGCTAATCTGCTAATATTGCAGCTAATTTTTGCTTTCTTTCAGAAAGTTAGAGCACTTAGCTTCCCTAGAATTTATTTTTCTGGATAATCCTTAAGCACCAATTTACTTGGCTGTTTTGTAAACATTGTCAGCTGAATAAAATTTGGCTTTTGTGTTGATGTTTTGGTTATAAAGTGTCAAGAATTGTTCAAGTAATTGGACATTTGTTAATCTTAGTGGGAGGAACGCTTCCGCTCACCCACTAATGTGCTGATGTCAGAGATAATTTTTTTTTTTCTAGCATTTTTACTAACTGAAACCGTTCAGTGCACTTGACTCCCCTGTGCAAGTCAAATTTTAAAGTGCTAATTTACTTTTACTGTTTTGTAAACTTTCCGTAGATTAAGTTTGACATTTGTGTTGAAGTTTTGCTTATAAAATGTCAAAAATTCTCCACGTATCTTGAAATGGGTGAATATTGTTTATGTCTACTAAAATTAGAAAATTAGAAAAGGTCAAACCGTAATGTATTATCCCCCCTGATGATGCATTACATGCTAATGTATCACAATTTCTACTACTATAAATAGAGATTTCGATGAAACAGGTTTATTATTTTACCTGAAACATTCTACCAGTATTCAAAGCTGCCCTTTTAGTTATCCACCATCATTTTTCTACTTCAGGGCTTCACTATTGCATATCTCTAGGTATCTTTTTGTGCATAATAGTTTGTTCCTCTATATTGAACACTTTTATTTCTGCTGCTGCTTTTTGTTATTTGATCAGTAAACCTATTTCCAGTAGAGACCTCATTGGTACCTATTGTGTGAGCTACACACTAACAAACTGCCAGGTTAGCTGCCAGTTGTTTTGCTTATAGAAGATCTATTAGCAAAGGGGCGTTTAGTTACTGTTTTACCTGTAAATATGGTCAAATTGATCAAGGTAACTAGATGGCCAGTTATCTCTTCTTGCGTAGTTAAAAATGACCATCCTGAAATTAAACCAAAATCTCAAATCCTCTCACTTAAATATACATTTATAAATGTAATGATTTATAAATTTATATTTAAATATAAATTAAATATATATCAATTAATTGATATCAATTAAAACTTTCCATATTATTTCATTACTCATAAATCATTTGTTACTTAAACAACCCACTCTAAGGAGGAAATTGTTTCCTGAATTTAGGAAACTAAAACTACATCAAAATCCTGCGTTATGCGATGATAATGACTTCTCTACAACTTCCTATAACCTGTTTCCAAGCAAAACCCAAAGGTTTAAAAAGCCTATTTCTATGTTCCTTAGGAAAAAGGTTCATTGGATCCGTCGTGATTTTAGATTTCACAGTCTATGTTTAAGGTTACTCCACTAGCCTGAGTTATCTCTATTGTCAGATGGACCACAAAACAAACCCACTGCCCCCTTCATGAACCTCCTCTCACCTCTTGCAGGGGCAGGAAAAAGAGCTGATAAGGATTTCAAGAGAAACTCCTAATTCTTCTGCTGCTTCATTAGCATTTGGCTCTTGTATCATGAGATATGTTTTAGTTTCATCTCATTTTAAAATGTGGGAGTCTTCTGTTGCTTTACTTCTAAAGTTGTAACTTTGTTATCATGCACTAGTGTTTCTCCAGGGGGCTTCATATGGTGGTCAGTTGGACCTGGTGGGGGTCGGAGTTGCAGCACCGCTGCAGCTTCTGCCTGTTCTCCCCTGCTGAGCTGCTGTGAGCAGGAGTTGCAGCTCCTCCCTGGTGCTTCATTGTTCTCTAGTCTAAATAAACACTTGTTGCTTCCTCCTGCTTATTTTTATTTGCAACATTCTCTTCTTTCTGTAGTTGCTTTTAATCATGTCTTATTACAGTTTAGTGTTGATTCTCTACAAGTAGCTCCTCATGCACCAGTGTCACACAAAAAGATCTTTTTCCCAATAACCAATAGTTATTTCAGGCTTAATGTTAACCATTGATAGCAAATTGTGTAAATTTAGCAAAACTTCCTTTGTTTGATCAATTTCCATTTCATTCACTTCATCTCATTTGGGATGCGATGTCTCATTATCAGACTCTGGTTCACTCAGAGCTGATTCTAATTATACTCAGGCGTTTTGTTTCTCAGGACAGTTTCTGGCCAAATGTCCTTCTTTTCCACAACACCCTGAATTATTTGATCTTAGATTTCCTCTTCTCCCTCTAAAACCTCCTTTTTATAAAATATTCCTGCTGAAGCTTTTTTTAAATGTTTACTACCTTCTCAGCATGGAGGGAAATAATTCACATACTCATCTAATGTTCCAGTTCCCAATTCTATATAAATGATTTACTCATATTAACCCATAATTTACTAACCTTTTGTTCAGAAGTTTTTATTTTCACAGGGTTCTGCCTTTCAATAACCTTCCAATCTTTACACTGCAGTTCATCTTTTGGTTCACACTTACTGCTGTTTTACCCATTTTGAACAATTTAGTCCAGTTCATCAACACATAGGATGATCTAAAACTGGGAGTTTTATAGTGGGGTAACAATTTAAAAAAATACCAATTGTAGTAATTCTCATTAAAATATTTCTGAAACAGAACTGAAAAAAGAAGCAAGTTTATAAACAGTGTACAGAAACAATAAACCCCAGAAAAAAACACTAAAGTAAAAGCAAAACCGTAATAAAAATAAAAAGCACAAGAAACTCAAAACAAAAAACAACAGTAACAGAAGTTGTACCACTATGGTCTGGAAAGTGCTCTCTTCACAGGTCCAAGCTTCTAGTTGTTCACTCGTCAAAGTTAAACTTGACTTTCCAGACTCAACTGTCTCCCCTGAGGGAAGATTGGAGGAATCCTTTCCTATGTCAGTGGTCTGGGCAGCACTTGGTACCTGGATCCAGCAATCAATGGTGGCCTGTGTCCCATCGGTTTGTGCTGCCTTGGTCAAAGCCAAACTCGAGTTCTCAGGCTCAACTGTCTCTTTCTCTGAGGGAAGATTGGAGGAATCCTTCCCTCGGACAGTTTCCTGGATAGCTTCTTGGATCCAGGAACCAACTGCCACCTGGCACCAATCTTCTACTGCTGCGTTTGTCAAAATAGCACTTGAGTTCTCAGATTCAAGTGTTTCTTTCTCTGAGGGAAGATTGGAGGAATCCTTCCCTCGGACAGTTTCCTGGATAGCTTCATGGATCCAGGTATCAACTGCCGCATGGCACCAATATATTGCTGCGTTTGACAAAATAGCGCTTGAGTTTCCAGACTCAACTGTTTCTTTCTCTGAGGGAAGATTGGAGAAATCGTTCCCTATCTCAGTGGTCTGGACAGCGCTCTTTTCATAAGTCCAGTCTTCTTGTGCCGTCTTCGTACGAGCAAAAGTTGAGCCTTCGGACTCAACTTCGGGGTCCTTACCAGCTGGTGAAGGACCAAAAGGAAAAGCACAAAAATCATCGTGCTCAGAGATCCAAGCTTCCCCAGCCGGGGAAGCTTGGATCTCTGGCGAGGAAGGCTCCTCTAAAACTTCCCCAACCGGGGAAGGTTCAAAAAGGAACGCATCGAAATCATCATACTGGGAGAAGCAAGCTTCCCCAGCCGGAGAAGCTTGCTTCCCAGTCAGGGAAGGCTCGCAAGGAACCTCCGCAGTGGAGGAAGGTTCAAAAAGGAACGCATCAAACTCATCGTTTGCAGACTCAGTGCTCTCGTCCTTAGAGACACTTTCGTCTGTATCGCTACCAGGAAAGATTTTGTCAAAAATCTTCTGCATTCTGGTGCTAACCAAATATCCAAGTCCAAAACCCAGGGGAAAAAACACGCCAACTAAAATCCTGTTCATAATGAAAAGCTTTGCTAGACACAGTGTTGAAGTTCGAAGAGCTGACTGAATATGAACTGATGATTTGAAATACAAGCCCTCATAACCTCAGAAGTTCTTTGATTGTTTGACCACATCACAGATGAGGTCATAGCTACAATGAGGTCACAGTAGTTCTGAGGCTGGTTTCTATGGAAACGCTCAGATCAGTTCCACATGACCCAAAAAATTGACCCTTTGCAACTGTGTCACTTAATCATTCGAGGCGCTGCTTCTGTGCTGCTTCTTCGGGTCATTTAAGTTTAATCAGTTCGGCCTATTTTGAGCTTTTAGAACGAGCCGTTTTAAGACTTCTTGTTACTTTAAATGCAACTAAGCTGCCGCTAGCTACGTCCCCATCATGTTTACACTCGCATTGGAAAATGGCCGCAAACTGATGCGCAATTATACAGCTGTACAGCTTTGAAAAGCAGAAGTAGAGCCTCCTGCACAACCAACAAGAATGCAGCACGTGGTTTCTGGATTGTAAGTCAACAACCAAACACTTGTCTTTTCCAGCAGCTTTTGTACAGCGTTAAACTCAGCTGAATAAAGTCCTCCTCCCAAGTCTTGACCGGTCCGCGGTAATACAAAGGTTGGGGACCGCTGCTCTAGAGATTTGCAATGATTTCCACATTTTCCTTTTCACATAGAATCCACTTTGTAATATTTATGTGTCTGCACTGAAATGAATCAGATGCAGTTTGATTCATTTTACCTTATGAATTGTAAATGATCAGCTTATTATGAAATTTTAGTGATTCTTTTTGACAATCTGTTCTCAATTTCTTTGATATGGGACAAGATATAGGACATAACGTTCTGAATCACCTTCGTTTACTTATGCTTATATGCGAAAATGATAACTTCTTCATAAACGGCTTTAAAATGTTGACGTTTGACATAAATCCTTCTGGTGAAAACTAACAAATATTCTTGCAAGTAGCATGTTTTTATTGATTAATTGGGAAGATCTATGTGTTTCTGAAAAAGCACATTACACAGTACATTAACTGTGGCAATTGGAATGTTCAGGCATAACATTATGACCACTGAACGCCGACGTTAGTAACCCTGATTTTACCGCATCATTGCAGCTTGTAGTATAATTTAAGGTCTGTCCATTTTACAAAAATTTCTTGAACTTACCAATAATCTATGAATAAATATGAATGTGTGACTCCAGTTAATAACATCTGCCAACAGGAAGTATATTAGTTTAACCAGAGGTCACAGTACATGCAAGTTAATCAATCAATCAATCAATCAGGTTTATTCGTATAGCACATTTCAGCAGCAAGGCAGCATAAAAACACAAAAATAAAAGGTCATAAAAAGCAACATGCAGTCACTGATCGAGAAACCAGCAACCAGCCTTGCGCAGTGGTCAGACTCTCCCATCATCAATACAAGATCCTGGTGAAAGATTAATGCAACACTGGATGGAAATAAATCTTGTGACACTGCAGAAGCTTATTGAAACAATGCCACAGCGAATGCAAGCTGTAATCAAAGCTAAAGGCGGTCCAACAAAATATTAGAGTGTGACCATTTTCTGATGGCGACTTTTTTTTTGGCCAGGCAGTGTATAAGCTATATGGTAAATGTTAAGTGTCATACCAGGTTTAGAGAAATTATTTCTTAAGCAAATTCTTAATATTCAAACAACTTCTACATGTGAAATGCAGCTGATCCAGTCCTCATTTGACTGAAACTTGATCCTATATTTTGCCATTTGATATCTTTAAACTTGTCTGTGTTTTCATTAAACATGAAACTGATTGACTGGAACAAAATAAAGCCAGCAATCTGGACTCTTTATGTCTTGGTGAAGCTGAATATTTATGCCTTAAGAGCAGCTTGTGACAGAAGCATAAACAACTGTCTCCTCAGTCATTTCAGTGTCAGACACAGAGACTCCATTGGTCAAAAATAACGCCCCCTTCTTGGTAGAAGAAAAGCATTTTTGTGTAATGGAAGCTCTTCTTTCGTTTGTACGTTTGGTATAAGTTTTCTTCTGCGCCTTCCTGCTTCCGAACGGCATGTGATCACCGTGGTCGTCGCTCGTTCAATGAGTTTCTCAGCTTTGTATGTTTCCTAAGGCATGTCTCCTGGACTGTAACGAACGGCAGTGTTGAAAAGTACTCCATGTCCAGACATCAATCAAGGAGTTACAAGAAGGATGAAAATGGTACAAATGTTAGAGGTGCATATCTGACCTGGAGTGTCAAGCAGATATCTAAGAACAGAGTTCCAGTAACAGGAAAGACAGCGGATACTTGAAAACCACTAAATTAGTCAGCTTAAAGTCAATAATTTCTCTGTGATGTGGATATTTGACCTAAACATTGACATGAATGATTACTCATTTGGGCAATGATGGGTCGCTAACCCTTTCATACACATTAACTTGCAGCATTCTTTCTGGTTGAAGCGAGTTTTCTCCAGGAAAACAACCTGCCTCTAGTCAGCTTCAGTCTGAAGATCAAGTGCTCAAGAAGTACTCAGGTGTCAGTTTCAGATTTATGCCTTACTTCAGCCTTTTATAGAGATTTGATATTCCAGAAGTTATTTGTCACGTCTTTCCAAGCACCCAAAATAAATTGCTTGCTGTCTGGCAAAGGGAGGGTCGAGTCTCAGTTTTGGTTGTGACAACCTGTCATGTCATCGTGAGTGCTGTCGCTCCTGCTGCTCTTGCTCTCCAGAGCCAGCAGTGATCTCAGCTCTGAGAGTTTCCTCTCCCAATGGACCCCAAAAGTGCCTGCTGTTTGGACTCTGCATGGAGCAAAGACTCTTAATTCCCATCATCTGGGCTCAGAAGAGACTTTTGCGATGTATTTGGAGAACTCTGAACAGGGGAAAGTTGGTGGAGAGGGGGAGCTTTCCGCTGGAGCGATTCTGTCTGGACAGTGTGCGGTTTCTAAAGTAACAGGAGTTGCAGGTTTGAGCAGCTCTTCAAAGGGAAGTGAACTGGACATAAAGGCCCTTGTGGGATACACAGAGCAGAGTGTCAGCGGAGGAATGGACCCTCCTCCTCTTTGCAACATGAATGCACCGCAGACTCAACTCTGCAACGATTGTGAAGGACTGACTGAGAGCTTTGAGGAATATTCTTCAAGCAATGGACTTTTTGAACCGGACGGCGCCCTTGAAGACACTGAGTGTTCAGGGTTAAGCCGACTATATCATGAATGTACTCAACACTGTGAGTGTTTTAAAGCTTGCAAGTCCTCCGAGCATTGTGCTAATCATAGCTTAGCCTCTAAAAGTAGCCTTTGCTGTGAACACTGCCCAAAACACCTCCTACTATTTCAGCAATGTAAGCCCTCTGATCAACAGTCGGACTCTTCTGATTATGAGCCAGATGAATTGGAAGTGAACTCTGACAGTTTTGGAGAGTTCGAAATGCCTGGTTTTGTGTCTGAGTGCACAGAAAACCTGATGCTGCCTCTGGATCGTCAGTGTGAGGACTCTGACTCGGAGCAGGACCGATCAACTGAGGATTCGGAGCAGAATTTCACCCAAAACATCTCGGACTCCATGGACTCTTTAACATGTGCTGCTAACTTCTCTGAATATGATGAAAGTCAGGACAATTACTGTGATGAAGAGGAGGAGAGCTACGATCATAACGAGATGGTCAGTGGTGAAGAGTCCTCCACGTTGTCAGAGGACACACCTGGTGACCCCTGTGAAAGTGACGGAGGAGAAGAAAACATTGAGCAAACCTCTACAGGCGACGCCTCTGAGGATGTTGACGAGGTGCATAGGGACGATTCGGAGGACGAGTCAAGTCAACATGGCAACTTTGAGTCCTGCGCCGAGGAAGACCTATCTTCCGACGACTCCAAATCCTTCAAGACTTGTCTTGACAACAGTTTTCCTTCTGATCCCTGCTCAGATTCATCTGAGGAATCTGACAAAGCAGCTCTGGATGATACAAGTGACGAGCCGACGCAGTGGGAATCCTTCGAAGAGAATGATGCAGAAAAACAGCCGAGCGTCGAGAAGAGTAGCGAGGAGGAGGACAAAAAGAAAACTTCTGCTGTCAACACAGTTATTGAGGACTACTTTGATTTATTTGACAGAGCAGGCTGCTCTGGACAGGCATTTGCTCAAAAGCGGAATTACATCTCCTGTTTTGATGGAGGCGACGTTCACCACCACCTCCATCTTGAACAGGAAGCTCTGAAACAAAGCGTCACAACGGCTCACAAAGAGGAGACTAAAGAGGTAATTGAAGAACAGGAGAAAGATGTGCATACTGGAGAAGTAACTGAAACAAACAGCCAAGAAAAGGATGAACATTGTGAAGATTCAGAGGAAGAAGACCTGAATCAGAGAGACACTGGATCTTATGATTCGGAGAACTGGACCCTAAAATCAGAATCGAGTTCAACAAAAGGTGAAGCTGAAGATAATGAACCGTTTGGTCTTTACCCAGAGTACTACCAGGACTCTGAAGATGAAATGTATTATAATGATGAAGCCTGGGGATACGATGGGCAAATTTCTGATGATTACGACGAAGAACCCGAGTCCTACCTGGACTCATTCAGAGCGGAGAGCACGTTTGCACCGTGTGCCCAAGAAATCTTTGTGGAGGGAGATGTTTGTGAAGACATAGACTCTGTTGGTGAGGACATTGATTTGGTAGGCGAAGTTAAGTCCAAAGCCCTCACTGAGACGACATTAGATCTCAAAGACAATAAGAATTCGGATGCTGAACTGGATGGCTTCTCTGCGTTTTCAGAGATGGAGCCTTATTGGGGACTCACAGAAGAGCAAACCAGAGAGTGTTTTCCTTCAGGTGTTGAGGATTACTATGCATATCAGATTAGAAGCATTCAGTCTTCAGATGCACGACCTTTGAGCAGATTTATTCTGGACAACAGGTCTTCTGATGGAAAAGCTGTTGGTGATCAAGGACCAGAGGATGTCGAGGAGTCATCAGCTCTATTAGGAATTAATGTCCTCGAATTAATCCGTAAAGAGCAAAGTCTAGAACCTGAAAATGAGCTGCAGGGAATCTCAGACCTTTCACCTCCTCTGGGTTTCATTCACAGCGTTGCCTCACAACACGAGGCCACACCAAGCCAGGATTCAGAGGAGGAGCAGAGTGACGATGAATCCGTAGAGAACTGTGAATGTGAATACTGCATCCCGCCGACACAGCAGGTACAATATTTACATATTTACTACTTTTTAGATCCTCTAATAAGCCCAGAGTCATTTAAGACAGAGTGACAGCATCAGTATCCTCCTCCACATGGTCATTAGGGTCACATACAACCTGTTTGGTCATACCAGTTTGTTTTTAGCTTGAGGAATCCAGAGTCACTGAGCGCTTGTTGAAGGACAAGATATGATGTTGTGATACTGACATTCTGTATCATCATGGCAGCAGCTGCTGCATCAAGTCTCTTGTAACCACTCACCGAAACACCACAACACATCTACGGCTGTTAAGAACCTGAAACATCAGGAGCCGTTTGAAGTTACATTGTTCAAAATATAAAGCAAAAATTTGGGTTATTTTGCTAAGAAAAAAATGAGGGTTCATTTTTCAAAATCATATTTTCATCATGTTCAGTCATTTATAAATGTCAGTTTCAAAATAAATATTTATTTAGCAAGTCAAGTATTTAGTTTGAAGCTAAATTGGTGGTTAGCAAACCAAATAATTAGTGTGAAGCTAGTTAACAAGCTATATATTTGGCATGAAGCTAAATATTTAGTCTGGAGTTAAATAGTTAATTTATTCACTAAATATTTGAAGCTGTGACAATTACAAATAAACGAGAAAATGTTCTATAATTTTTTTCTGATAAGCTAATATGATTGTTGCTGTTCATTTTTCTCTATGTAATTTTACAAACGGCGCTCCGTGTCAGCTTGCTGGTTGCTGCTTTTCATGTTCAAAGTCAAACTCTTGTTCACTTTTTCATGTTTGAGCTTCAGGCGTCAACGTTCTGCTTGCCTGCAGGTTCCAGTAAAACCATTGCTCTCCCAGTCGGCATCAGACGATCCAGCAAAGATCTGCGTCGTCATCGATTTGGATGAAACTCTAGTGCATAGTTCATTTAAGGTAAGCTGCCCGGCCTGAGCCTCTTTCTCACTCATAAAAGGAGGCTGACGGCAGAAATTACTTTTAATTAAATTGACAGACTCTGCACTGTTAATTAGCAATAACTTTTATTCTGAAATAGTTTATGCTGATTGCCATAAGTTGCTCTGAACATCCTAGGCAAAAGCAGCAGGGCCTTCTTCACGTGTTTCCGCCAAACGTTTCATTTTGGTTTCATTTTGACGAAGACGTTCGTGGCGCCAGATAGAAAAACTGAGACTAACCAACACAACAAGACCTGAGTTTAATATCCAGGACGATGAAATGTTGACGGATTCCATTTCCAATCTGTTGTGCATCACAGCTGCTTTTCTGACTGCATTTACAACTTACTATGATGTCTTTCATGAAAAATACATTTTTATTCATACATTTTTTTAAATTCATTTGGTTTTGCTCATATTTAGTTTTTGACCTTTTTCAGATGGAAAATATGCAAAACTATTCAGATTCTTTGATTTCTCACAACAAAAATCCCCACAAATAGTTTGGTCTTTAGGATTTGAATGATAGATTTTACACAAACATACCACTGACTATTAACAGCCTCATGATTTTACATTAATTCATTAAAATGGATATGTTTTATACATTTTGATTCTTTAGTGGCTGCAGCGGGTGGAAGAAGCTAATGCTAACATGGTAAATTGTCCAATAAGCGCCGTATCTGTCCGTCCGTCCGTCTGGTCACAGACTGTCCTTACAGATTGTCACTGGATGTTGCTGTAAAGAACCTGTAGACAAGATTATTCTGTTAACTGCATGTTTCATATAAAACTCAGTATTGGCTTCGTCACACATCACTGCTGCCTGCTGAGAGAGAAGTTCTCAACATTTATCCCCAAACGTAAAATATGGATTTAAATGCAAAACTGCAAAATTAAATGAATGAAATCAGTTAAAGTAACAAAATAAACTGTAAAGAAATTACCTATGTACAAATGAAACACAATGAAATACTACAAAATTAAAATTTAAATAATACTTGTTCCACTGACAGATTATTTCATGTATAGGAAATAAAATGTCTAATTTTATATTAAATAATCTGCCATTGAAGCTAGTAAGCTAGTCAAATCAATAATAAAAAGTTATTGACTTAAATCAAGGTCCCATATCTTGCAAGTTAGTTTTATATTTTATCAAGTGTGATAAAATATCTGCACAAGAAAATGGACCAAAAATGCTTTTGTTTTTGCAGTGTATAAGAAACACTGTAAAATTATCTACAAAAAATACAAATAAGTCTGTGCAAATATTACATTTTAAATAAGACAAAACCAACAATTGAATTTTTAGTGCCTCTAATGAAATGACCAGAGGAAGTGATGAGTTGTGCTCTGTAGGTGCCGCTGAAACGCTGCCGGGTCGATCAGTTTCTGTTTCAGTGCTCCTTCCTAAAAGGAGCCGGTGGAGAGGAGTTCACATGTGTGTCTGCAGAAACCAGAGGCTCTTTAGGTAAGCATGAGTTGAACCGCGGCGGCCATGTTTAAAATGACGACTGCCTGACTCGCGTGTCGACGTTTCTCTGGTTGGCAGGATTTCTACCATCCTGAAAATCAGTTTAGTACAAACACAAAATTAGATGAAAAACCATAAAAGAAAACGTCACTAGTCATCAAACCCAGGTCATGTGTATGGAAGACCATTTCTGCCATGAAATAACAGTCCAATATTAAGCTGTAATTGTGAGTTTTGAATTAGTAATTAAGTTTTAAAGTTATATTTACAAGAATCAAAGTCATGCTTTTTGAAAGACTTTTCATAATTTGGGCTTTACACTTTTACACTTTTCAGGTATGACTTTTAAAAACTAAGAAAAACAACTCAAGAACTTTAGTTGACTTTTATTCAATAACTTCATAATAATAATTTATCATAATTGACTTTAAAACTAAAATTTCTTATAAAGTACATAAATGTATTTTATTTTAAATTAATTTTACTCGTATTTTTGACTTTAAAACTCAAAATTATGACTTTTATTCTCATTATTCTGACTTTAGAAATTGCAATGACTTAAAAAGATTCTGACCGGTAGCTTTCTGTATTAATTCGGTTTGTCTGTTTTTCATGGGTTTTTTTCAGGAACATTTGCTGCCAAATCATTTAAAGCAGAACTTGATCCAACACAGTGTCCAATATGAAAACTAATTAAATTACGTCACAGCGTCACCACTCGAGCCCCGCGCCTTATATAGCTCAGCTTCCAGTGATTCAACATCCGAGATGCATAATTCAGATGCTGAGAATTCACCCAGTAAATCTTTTTTTTTTTTAGCTTCGCCTCCTTGTATCTCTGATGTTTTACTAATTAATTATCAAGACTCAAATAGGTTTTTAAAGGGCTTGAAGTTGTAATTGATATGATTCTTGTCTCTGTTTTCTATCTCCACAGCCTTTGAACAATGCAGACTTTATCATTCCAGTGGAAATCGAAGGAATTGTTCATCAGGTAGGAACTTAATTCATTTCATTATGGAGAAACAATTTAAATTTACTTTAACTGGATTTTGATTTGGCTCCGATTTGAATGCAAACCTCCTATTTTTGCATAAATAATGCGGTGAATAATGCGTTGCTTTGCCAGCTGGTTTCGAAGCCGCTGCTGCTGGCGGAGCTGAAGTTCTTTATATTGATGGCTCCCGGCTGCAGGTTCCTATTACAGTCCTGATAAAATAAGGAGAGCCTGCGACGCTTCTCAGAAATACCCGCCATCAATCTCAATCTGTATCACATCTTATCCCCAGATCAGCCTGCAGCCTATATGCTATAGCCGCTAGCTGCTAGCCGTTAGCTGCGATTGGCTCTTCTAGCTGACTGAGGCTTTACTTTTCAAAAAACAACAAAATTTAAACCTCTGAAGATTTGGATGGCAACTAGTTACATTTACTTGAGTTAATGTTTTGGCAAAATTACTTCAGTGAATGCTTTTTATTTTTTCTGGATATTAACTGTCATTAGCTTCACTTAAAGCTGCAGCATTTAAGTTTTAAAAAAGTTGTTTTTACATCTTTGTTAAAGCTGTCGCCATGTTGTGACAGTTTAATGAGACAGACGTTCTGTGAAAACGTCGATCTCCCTGAGCCAATATTGCCGACTGAAGAAATGCACCGAAACAACAAACCAGAGCCAGGAGGCGGGTCTTAGCGCCGTCAATCATGCTCATTTACTCGCTGCTACATGTGTTGATGGTGGAGAGACAACTTACCGTTACAGGAAATCTGCCATCATCTGTGGCTATGCTAACTAGCATTAGCATTCTAGCTGCAGCCTAGCAGAAAGAAATCATCACACAGGTGATTTACAGCGGTAAGACCCGCCTCCTGGCTCTGATTGGTTGTTTCTAGATTCTCTCATTCTGTACTGCAGGGTGACAGTTTCAGCAAATATGAAAACAGAATATTTTTTAAATAAAAATTAAATACTGCAGCTTTAAGGAAGAAAAAAGTCAACAATTCACCAAACACGCACTTGCAGTTTTTGTTAAAATTTCATAAGTTGTGGAAAAAATTATTATGCCTGATTTTTGTTATTTTATAATTACTATTATTATTAGTTTGATTTTACATTTACGTCATTTTAAATATCAAATTATTGTTTTCACCAGTTAAAGCTGGTAATACCGAAAACGTTTTTACTTTGGTTATTTTTTAAATGGTAAATGAACTGAACTTATATACTGTATATATATATGTGTATATATATATATCGCTTTTCCAGTCATTTTGACCACTCA
Organism: Xiphophorus maculatus; assembly: GCF_002775205.1. Classification (NCBI taxonomy): domain Eukaryota; kingdom Metazoa; phylum Chordata; class Actinopteri; order Cyprinodontiformes; family Poeciliidae; genus Xiphophorus; species Xiphophorus maculatus. The sequence continues at coordinate 29,659,119 of NC_036449.1, forward strand.
AAGCACTTTACACTAGAGTTACATTCACCCAGTCGCACTCACTAACACATTTATACGCAGATCGGTGCCTTGCCCAAGCTGGAACCTACAACCTTCCGATTGCAAGACGACTACTCTACCAAAGAGCCACAGTCGCCCTTTACTAAAATAGTCTAAATATGTTGATGTAGTGGTACTTTTAAAGTTTAAAGTACTCCCTCCTCTGGGCCTGGGTCCGTTTCAAGTACTCCAGGATCGGCTTGTAAAAGTGGGGAAAGCCTATTCTGGATGACTTGGTTCAGAAACATGGCTGCCAGCGTCTTACAGTAAAATATAAGGAAACTCATTTAGAAGAATAACACGATTTCTATAAAATGACAACTATAGCTTCCTTCTGAGCTTATTTCCAGTGAGTCTAACAGTTATATTTCTGTTTCCTTCAGGTTCATGTACTGAAGAGGCCGCATGTTGATGAGTTCCTCCAGAGGATGGGAGAAATGTTTGAGTGTGTTTTATTCACCGCAAGTTTATCCAAGGTTTGCTTTCCTAAATCTTCTCAGGTCATTGTGATGTAACATCACTCTGAGGACGGCCTTTTATGGCATTTATGTTTGACCTTTCACCTAAATTCACCAAAGTTTAAAATCTTAGTTTAAATATTATCATAGTGTTGAGCCATAAAGATATAAATATTGAATTATGAAGAGGTAAAGAGACTTGTAGAATAATGGCGGCTCGCCAGCATTGATGAACTGTTGTTCATAGCACAGAGTCTAACAGGGAACTGATTAATAAATATCTTTGCTTATTAGGACCAGAGAAAAAAGTACAGAGTTTATTTCACTAGAGATCACCATGGCTTTACCAGGACCAGAAAGTCAATGGGTGTTTGTGAGCATAAAGTCATTTTCCAGCTGTTTCTACTTTTTGTCATTTGTTGATGTTAAAACAAAACCCACTTACTTAGATTAGCTACTTAGCTTCAGCTGGGATTGATTTGTTTCCTATGCCCGAGTCAAAAAATTACAGTACTTCATTTCCCTTCCCTTAGCCTTAGCTAGCATTAGCTTGATGTGAGTTTCTAGGCCAAATAACTAACCGCATATTTAATTCTAGAGTTTGACTGACATGACAAACCTTTTGAGCATCTGCATTAACATACAGCAGCTAAACTCCAAGAAGTAAAACACAGACTTAATTATGTGGAGAAAAGTGAGACTCTCACAGCAGAATGTGGCTTTAGATGTAAAGTATTCAGGTGACACAGCTGTGGGGAGGAACATGTGCCTTGGGATAAAGAGCCTCAGTAAATATGAGGAAACGTATCAATGTGAATGCAAACTGCAGTGGTAGCAGGAAGTAAACAGCCAAATTGATGCAACCCTGGATGTTTGTGAGCATAAAGTTTACCAGATTAAAAAACGCTTTGTTTCCCTTAAATTTTTACCTTTTGTTTGCCCTCTGTTCAAACAAAACACTGGCTGATGTCTGGAGATCACAAATCACAGATCTAAGCCTGGATGGTTGGCCTTAGCTAGCATTAGCTTGAAGTCACAGTTTAGAACCAGAAATATAGAGAAAATGAACTACAGATTGACTTATAGAGAGTGACATGAAAAGCTGGGTTCTCAGAATAACGTTTTAGCATCTACATTACCGTAGAGCAGCTAATCCTCTTTAGCGCCAAGATTGTATGTGGAGAAAAGTGAGACTTGCTCAGCAGCACATGACTTTATATATCAAGTATTCAGGTGACACAGCTGTTGGGAAGAACAAGTAATCATTGGAATAAAGATTCTGGTCAAATATGAGCAAATATTACATCAACCTGAACGCTGCCAGAGTTTCGATGTGCTAAAGTAAATTTTCTGTGTTTTTCTGTCTTATTTCCTTCAGTATGCAGATCCTGTGTCTGACCTGTTGGATAAAGGCGGAGCCTTCCAGAGTCGCCTCTTTCGGGAGGCGTGCGTATACCACAAAGGGAACTACGTAAAAGACCTGAGCCGCTTAGGAAGAGACCTGAACAGAGTGATCATCGTAGACAACTCCCCCGCTTCCTACATCTTCCATCCGGACAACGCGGTACGCTGCTCCTGTGATTAAATGCCTAAAGTCTGAACATTATTTCCCACTAAAATCACCGTTTTAAACCTCCAGGTTCCCGTCGTGTCCTGGTTTGACGACATGTCAGACACTGAGCTTCTCGACCTCATCCCCTTCTTTGAGAGACTCAGCAAAGTGGACGACATCTACGACATTCTGAGGAAGCAGAAGACTTCGAGTTAACAGAAGTTCGGGTACAGAGAGTCACCAGCGACTGTCGATTCGGGGCCATGGAGGCTGGCGAGCCGCAGGCTCCATCGTGCTTCCCACTACAAGGACCACACTTTAAAAAAAAACTACTCGCATTTAATCTCATAATCTCACAGCGTGTTGAATAAATCCACCAGTTATCATCGGAATGCTTCTTGGACTTACCATAGCCTCTGTAGATAACTGGAGAGCAGTGTGTGTGTGTAGGTGTGTGTGTGTAGGTGTGTGTGTGGGTGTGTATTACATGACAGCTGTGACCTTTGTAACTAGATTGTGTGAACAGTTGCGCAGTCTTCTACAAATAGTCCTGGACAAATGAGCCACCATTACTCACTTTAATGTCAGTATAATGTAGCATTTGTACAACAGAATTATTTCCACCATCACACAGAAATAAGGCATCATAGCGACGAGTCGACGTAATCGCCTTCCATAAAAATAACTCTGGGGAGCTACAGGCGGAAAATATAACCTTAAACATTCAATACAAATGTTGATCGTTACTTTTGTAAATAGAGACAAAAATGTTTCTTGATGTTTGAAGATATGCACAAAATATGCTATGCTTCATAATAAAAAATGCACATTATGCTAAAAACTGTTTAAATTGCCTGTTCAATACATGTGCTTAAGAAAATTACACCACTAAATCCCTACTTTACTTTAACACAGGAAAGAAGATTCGTCAATAATAATTCAGCCATTTATTGTAGCAAAAATGTATCTTTAAGCTGACAGATTAGCTTTATTTAAGCTAGGCTATAAAGAGTAGCAGTGAACAGTCAGTATCTTCTGCAGTGGACAGAAATCATTATTTCTAAATGTTTGGAGATGCAGAATTACGTTCTCATGTTTGAGTCGAGCTAATAGCTTATAAGTACTTTGGTAGATGACTAGTTTGAGTACCTGTTGTGTTTTTGAGGACATGTTAGCTTAAATTAACATCAGGTTCCATCAGTGACTTCAGTGCACAAGTTATGTTCATAAAACTACACGCAACACATGGAAAAGGATAAAACAAATACTTTGGCATCCAAAATATGAATAAATTTGCATAAAATTCCATGAACTATAACTGATAAACATGCTAAGGTGGCTAAATGTGGTGGACACAAAGCTAGCTGCAGCATTAGTATTAAATGTTACTTTGAGTAGCTGTTAGCTTTGTTTCTATGCAGCTATTCATATAAATAAGATGTTAGCTTCATTGCTAGTAGTGTCAGATTTCCTCCGCATAGCTGTTAGTTTGACTAAGCTGTTAGCTTTAGTCTGAGTAGCACTTAGCTTTAATAGCTGTTATTGTTGTACTGAGATGATAGCTTTACTCTGAGCAGCCATTGGTTATCTTTTGTAGCCACTTTGAGTAGCTGTTAGCATAAACTAACAGCTACCCAAGCTAAATGGAATTTTGCTTTGTTTTGAATATGTATTAACTTAGTAGATGTTATGTTTTTGTACAGCACAATTTTAATTATCTTCAAAATTATGCTCCTCTCCACCATTCCTACAAAAAAAAAAAATCTCTGTTAGCTTCATGCTGAGTACCTGTTAGCTTTACATTCAGTAACTGTTAGCACTCAGATGTTAGCTTCACACTGATCACCTGTTAGCTTGATGCTCAGTAGCTGTTAACGTGACTCTTTATTAATTGTTTTCTTAACTTGTCCAGGTTAATTTGTTTCCGATTCTCTGTCTGGTGGAGTTAAGAAAAAAACAAACTTTATTTTTATTTCAGATTCTGTTTTCAGGGCTTCAGTGTGTAGATTTTAAACTTTAAAACAGGATCGTTAGAACCAAACTGTAAATAGTTTCTGAATCATCTCGCTGTTTATTGACAGTAACAGCTTTAACAAACCAGGTCCAGTCAAATCACTCCAACATTATTTACAACAGAAGATACAGTTTGAATTAAAATACGTTTCAGGAGACAGTAAGGTAGTTTAAGCTGCTTTCAAAGAGACTAAATAAAATAATTATACATATTGAAGTGTCAGACGACTGCAGGTTTGGAGTTTCTTTCAGGGATTTCCTGTGAAAACAAAACAGAGAAATTTTACATTTTTAAAGTAAAGCTGCTATAAAACCAAAGTACAAAAAAATTAGTAATTAATCTTTACTATCTCGTTTTTGTCCTGTTTTGTTTCAAATGTATTTTTATTAATTATTAGCAATGTATTGGTAAATATGGCAAAGGACCTTGTACAGAAATGAAGTTAACAGATTTTAACCTGCAGACAGACTAAAATCTGCCTGCGGTAAAATGAAGACATAACGCCATGAAAGAGAAGAAATAAAATAAAAATGTAAAGAAAATAATTAATTCAAAGCATCTCGTCAAATTACACAACAATTTGTCAATCTTGATTCTGATTTAAGAGTATATGCTTCGAATTTAAACTTAAAATTTAAGTTGTTTTGTTTGACTTTATAAACATAAGACAGCAGGACTTGTATGAATAATTTGTAAATTGGAAGTCTTTTATTTTTTAAATGAGTTAAAAACTTCAAAAATCAGTAGAAAATATTTAATTTTTAACTAAAATTTAAATGTTTTTAGATTTTATTTTGTCTAAGTAGTGAAGCTGTTTTCTGTTTAGTAAACTTGAGTCAGTTTTTGTAGGGAACTGTGAATATTTTCATTAATATTTAATAAACTCTTTTGTGTCTGTGGTTCAGGTTCAGGGCGATTAAACTTCAGTATCTGGGTCAGATGATTAAACTCTGTTTAATCTGAGGCATCATAATAAAACTAAAAATAATTCCCAGCAGCTTGTTGGTGCCGTTGCCGTGTTGCCTGACCTACATACCCACTGATAGAGTCGGACCATAAACACCTTGTATTATTTACAGAACGTGGCAGCCCGGGGTGCCGAACCGCTTCACCTATTCACTGACCCTCACACACACACACACACACACACACACACACACACACACACACACACACACACACACACACACACACACACACACACCACCAGGACAGATAAAAATCACTTATCTGCGTTTTTATTCACATTTTCATCTGATTTGGTCAGATAATTCTAGACATTTTGACAACTTTTCCTTCGTTTTTCCAAATTGAGATACGGAAGAAACTCAAAGCTTTATTACCGCCCCCTAGTGGTTCAGGTTGAATATTACAGAGGAAAGCTCTTCATTTTTTACCAAACTTTTATCATCATTAAAAATTATAAGAGTAGAACTACATTAGCTTATGTTTACTCAAGTAAAAAGTAGGTATAAAGGCGACTGAAGAACTAATCAAATGATCAATCATTTAATATTGAAACATTACATCATCAGACTGACCAAAATATAAAGTTTAGAAGAAATGTTTGTATTTTAAGAACCAAAATTAAAATAATTCATATAAAACATATAATTCATGTAATAGAATTTTCCAAATCAATTTCTTTCAAAATAAAACTCATGAACTGTGAATAAAAACAGCCGTCTGGTGAATTTTCTTGTAAAAAAAAAAAAACAGTAAAAAGTAGCCAAGAAATTAATCAAGAGGGAAAAAGTATTTACAAAGTTACTGAGTAACTAATCAAAACAATAATTTATGTAAAAACACATCAGATGGACCACAATATAAAGTTAAATTAACATTTTTCTATTTTAAAGATCAAAAGAAAAATAATTTTTCTAAATCTTTTCTTCTGAAACTTCAGTTTTTTGTGTGATTTCCTTTTTTATTTGGTTAAATGTTTTTCATTCAGTGAGTTGAAAATCCAGAAACTTACTCCAGTAAGAGTAGAAATACTTCATAATATAAATATTCAAGTAAAAGGAAAGCATAGAAAAAATACTCTTATAGTACTTTTTAAGTTCCTGCCAGGCTCCGTCTGGAGACTTTGTAAGAATCTTAATGCATAAAAGTTTTAAATCATTTATAATTCAGTCTAAATTTCTTTCAAAAGCAGCCAGACTTTTAGTTTTTAAAAACTAAAAGTTATCTAATTAAATCAGATAACATATAGATCTATAAAACGAAATGCATGTTTTTCAGTTTTTGTACCTTTTTCATATTAAAGGAGGAATGCTGTTTTATTTTACATTTTGTTTTATTCTGTAAATATGCAGAAAACTCCATGATTTTGAGAAAACTGCAGTTATTTCTGGATAAATTGTGACAAAAAGCCGAATCAGGTCCAGAAGAATCCTCTCATTATGTAGATCTGCTGACACCTACTGGCCAGCAGGAGAACTGACATTTACGTCCATCCATTTTCCTGCTTGTGGTTCAACATTTTGTGCATTTTTTGTTGGAAAAAGTCTCAAGATATTTGGTGAAAACCGGAATTTATTACAGCATATATAAAAAGTTCTAAAGAAATGCGGCTCAATTATGGAGCTAAAATGGGCCCAAAAAGTTTGTTCAAAAGGGAAAAAAATTAACTGAAATAAATGTTGAATCTGAAAAGTCGGCTTGAACATTTGTTTCAGTTTTAAAACTTTTTTTCCATCTTCAAAACATTTGTTTCAGTTTACTTTTCTTTTTTTGTTGTTTTGAACAAAAGTTAGATTAGCTGACGTTTGTAAAGCCTCCATTTCAGAAGCACCATGTACACTGCAAAAACCAAAAGTCTTTCTGAGTTATTGATGCCAGTACTCATCGATATTATGGAATCATTGACTTAAACCAAGCTCTAATGAGTTGCTGAAAAGTTAAGTTAGTTGATCTCATTTTTAGTGTATAAAGTTATTTTCTGCAGAAACTGCATTAATTGCGTGATGAGATTTTGTGTTTTTGCAGTGTAATCAGTTGTTCCTACCTGCGACTCGGAGCTGAGCTTGACTTCTGGCTTTCCCGGATGTGAACTCCACCAGGCCGCTCATGTCGGCTGCGGTTTGCCGCAGCGTCAGCCTGTGGACCGTCCCCGTCTTCTCCAGGCGGACCCGCGGGCCGGGCTGCAGCGGCTCGCCGTTCAGGCTCCACGCCGGGGCGCGGGCCGTCGGGGCCGACACCTCGCACTCGAAGCAGGCGTCGTCCGGCGCCGACACCGCCACGTCTCTCAGCTCCCGGACCATCAGCACCGACTGGGCTGGTGGGCGGACAGGAGCGAGACGGCGGTCACCGAGAAACACGAGAAAACAGTTTCCGTTTCAAACACTTTGATAACTGGGAACAAATCTGACTGATTCCAACCAACAAAAACCAAAACTGGAATAGTAATCTGTAAATAATTACATCAAGCATTAAATGTAAACATGACAGTTTCATATTAACATTTAGTAAGTAAGCAGCTTCTCTGCTTTAAAACTGAGGATTTTTAATAAAAGCACAAAAATATAATAAAACAATTTAAAGTTATGTGGATTGAAAATAAAATTTTAAGAAATTCAGACAAAAATATAAATGTTCGATTATCTGTTACATTTCAAGCCAACGCTGGTAGTTCAGTTTACTGTATTTTATTATTTTAACAGGATTCTCATTAAACAACAGAGAATAAAACTGCAGGAAGGCAGCAGTAATGGAGATGATGGTCGGAGCGTTTTTAGTTATTTATGGATCCTAAACGTTATAACAATAAAACATGCAAATAAAAAACAACGTTTTTCTTTACTACAAATGTTTTGTGCATTAACATTTTTAAGGTTATTTGTTATTTAGAAACATAATAAAAGAAAAATAGACTTGAGTTTCTTTGGTAGAAATGAAACATTGTTTGCGCAGGGCGGGGCGTGGGGCGCGGTGCGACGCGGCGCGGGGCGCGGCGCGGCGCTGCTCACCGACTCGTCACATCGTGTCGCACTCAGCAGAACAGACTTAGATCTGCTGCCTATTTATGTTAATACGGTTTAAAAACTAAAGTTCTGCAGCCCAACATGAGAAACTGAAATATTCCTGCAGACATGAATTCCTCAGATCATTTAAACAGTCCTGATGTTGTTTTCTTTCCACTGGTATCGTCAGCATTTCTTTTCAGCTGTCACTTATCCATTAATATTTTTAAGCACAAAGCTAACTCCTGTGGTAAATGAACTGTTGTTTTCACGCAGCAGCAGCAGCAGTGGTCTCAACAGTTTGAGAAAGACTGTGTTGAGCAAATAATGTGGTAAGACGCGATCCTGCACTTCATATACTTTAAATTGCACATAAAAGATTGAAAAGTAACAAAAGAACATGAATTGTCTTAGTATTTTGACATCTGAGTGCCTCAGCACTGTGTTGCAGTTAAAGCCTTCGTCTCCAAAACATAAACCGGTGCTGCAGGGTGACTTGTTTACCTTCCACAGTCAGCTTGGCGGAGCATGTGTAGTCTCCGACCTGCACGCTGTAGGTGCCTTCGTCCTCCAGCGCCACCTGCTGGATGATCAGTTTGCGGTAGCAGCCTTCGCTGCAGATCTCGAAGCGTTCGGAGGGCAGGACGACGTTGATGCCTCTGTACCAGCGGATGCTGCACCTGGGGTTGGACACGGTGCAGTCCAGGACGACGCGGCTCTTCTCCAGGGCGCTGGTGTCCTGCAGAGGTTTCACGATGTTCACCGGGAGCTCTGGAGCACAAACAGTGTCAAATTTAAGAAAAAAGGATGCAGTACTCTATTTATGATGTTTTAGAAAAATTAGTAGAGCACCAAGCAGCCGGGGGACACGAATGGAAACAATCACAATAAAAACATATCTCACTGAAAACGTGTAAAACGTCCACAGACATAAAGAACACAAAGTGATACATTTGCTCCTTTTTAGGAGGGAGAAGAAGGAAGAATCACTAATTATTTTGCTGTTGTAGACAGAAAAAAAGTTTCCAATTTTTAAACCCCAAAATTGTTTTTAGTTAATCCCAGGAACAAAATAATAATTTTCTTCTACAGACTGTTTGTGACAAATTATGAGATAAAAATGAAAAAACGGGCTAAAGAAAAAATCTCGAGGTTTGCCTTTTAAGACGAAATAAACTTAAAATCTCAAACTAAAAAAAATGACAGTGTTGGAGAGTCACATTTGTTTCATTTTTGAAACAAACTCGGGTCAAACTTTGGACACCGCTGGTCTAATGAAACCGCTGTGTGTAAGAACAAGAGGCGAGTCGGTTAAGTTATAACCACTAATTAATAATCAGACTGAATAATCAATGACATTCTGATGTGTCTGTTATTTTGTCATTAAAGTTGAATTTCTTACCTTCCACCTCCAGGTAAGCAACAGATTCTGAGTTTCTGGCAACAAACTTGATCTCCCCGGAGTCTTCAGGTCGCACGTTGCACATGAGGAGAAAATGTTTTGTTCCTGAAAGAAGTCAAAAATAAGATCGATGTCATCCAGCGTTTTACTTCCTGTTTAACCTTTAAATGCTGACCTTCCTGCCGGATCTTGACGGTGCTGGTCGGTTGGATCCGCTCGCCGTTTCTGTACCACTCCCCTGGAACGTCTTCCACAGAGATCTCACAAACGAACACGGCGTTCTGATCCTCCTGGATGTCCAAATCCTCCAGACCCTGCAGGACCAGCAGCTCACGCTCTGCAGACACAAATCACACCAAAGACACTTTAAACCACAAACTACAAACTCATCATCACAATCTGAAGGACGATTAAATGTCCCAGAAGTTCACAACGCACCGTTTTCCTGTAAAAAGACATTCTCAGATCGATAAAGTTTAGATTCTAATGAACATTTAACTGGAACTGGAAAACATTTCAAGTACAAAAAATAAATAAACAAAAACGTTAATTATAAAATCCCTGTAAACAACACTGTCCTTCAAAAATAGACTTTCATCATCCACGTTTTGGTAGAAAGAGACAAAAAAAGAAAAAAATATAAATAATGCAAATAGAAATTGATTTTAACTGATCATTTTTTTCATTGGTTTGTTGTTTATTGGGACAGGCGGAGTCATAAACGCAGGTTTTTAATTGTTTTTCAGTTTATTCCTGCAATATTTATCTTAATTCTCCACAAATATTTTACAGATTTATTATAAATTATGTTATTGAGTTTAAATGAGAAACACAAAGATTTGGGGAAAATTTTAAAAATTCACATCAAAATTAAAATGTTACAAATTTTCACTAAAAATTCTTTTCTAACTTTTTCAAATTTTTTTATGTTTTAATTTCTAGCTATAAAAACATACAAAATGAAAGACTGTAATACTTGATAGATGCCAACAGAGGGCAGTGCTGTGCTACACAAAACATTACATCTTATTAAAGGAATATTTTACATGATCTTTGATCTTTTTCAATATTACAATAAAATAATCTCACATATCTTCATGAAGTTTAAATGACTTTAATTGGAGCTAATTCAGCCTGTTCAACAATCACAAGTTTTAGAAAATGCAGGTTTTTAACGGTGCATTACCGTAAACCTCCACTGAGCAGGAAGTGGCAGCATCACCAGCGTCGCAGGCGTACACGCCGGAGTCGGCCGCGCTGCATTTCATTATCTGCAGGAAGCGCTTCCTTCCCATCGCATAAATACGGACGTCTTTGCTGGGCTTCACCTCAACCCCGTCCTGAAAGAAAAAATAAAAACGATTAAACTTCCTGTTCAGTTATTTATTATTCCACAGGAAACAGTTTAATGGATGACTACAGAGCAGACATTTAGTCTCCTAATAGTCAATATTTACTTGCAAAGGATAAGATAGTTTAGCAGTTTCTAGCTTTGCTCAAAATGTTCTGAAACAGAGGTTTCCAAAGTGCGGCGCGTGGGCCATTTGTGGCCCTCAAAGTGATTTTGTTCGGCCCTTCACCACACTACAAAAGTTTTCACAAATTTATGTTTCCAGCTCAGGATTGAAGGGTGATGCAGTCTTTAAAAAGTCTTTAAGTGAAATTAAAGAAAAAATTACAGTCTCCTTATTATTTAATTTAATTTCATAGTAAACAAAACCTCAAAAAGACTTTTAGTCTGTTCTCAGCAACACACTTTTAGTGTAGGTTGCTTTTTTAGTTGCCCAACACATCTTGTTGCTAAGAATAAACACAAAAACATCCAAAGATAAAAGAAAAAACACAAATATTTAAGATATAGCTTTTAAACAAGTTTCAGATTTACAATAAGTTTCCTTTTTTAATCAAGATTCTTCATTTCTGTGTTTTTTACATCATTTTTCATCCCACAGTAAAAAAGGTCCATCCTCTTTTCGCTACATTTGATGTTTATCTTTATTTTAAATCCCTTTAACGTAAACTTTTTTTAAAATGACAACAAATTTTACTATTAGTTGCCTTTTTGCAACTTTGAAAATATTGCAGACTTTTGATTTAGACAATTAACTTTTTTTATTTAAATTTCCTAAAAGTTTCACAGAAAACAGTATTCAAAGGCTTAACTGTCTTTAAATGTTACTAAAATTAAAAATTAAGAGACTTTTTTTTAAGTTTAACCAACATTAATCAAGTTAACTTAGCATAAAATTGTACATTTTTATAACTTTGAAACTAATTTAAAGTCAACTTTCTTCCAAATTATGTGATTGAGTCTCAATGAGAAAACAAAGGTTTTTGGACATTTTACTGAATTTTCAAAATTCATAGAAAAATGAAAATTATATAAACTTATTTATATAAAATGATTTTCTGAAGGGAAACAGCTGGAGAAAAGCTCAACCTTCATCCATTTGACGTCAACGTTGTGTCTGGACAGCTCACAGTCGAAGGAGATGACCGACCCGTCAGGAACTTTCTGGTTTTCCAGCTTCCTGACGACGGTCACTGGAGGCTCTGGAGAGGAACAAAATCACTTATTAAAACCACAGAAACATATTTACATATTCATATTAGCTGCTATATTTGGACTGATCTTCTGCATGTCATCAGCAGCTCACAGGAACGACGCGCCGGAGTGAGAAAAGATCAACCTGAGCGAACGAGCCGAAGCTTCTCATTGGACGGTTGGAGGTTATTTTCTTTGTTTGCAACGGGAGCCTGGATGAAGGTGCCACTCCCTACTACTATCATGCCTGTAATGGCTGCCATTCGGCCACAACTGCAGCTGCCACCTGAGGTTGCAGCAAAACGATTACAGTTCGATTACTTGGTTCGTTAAACCTGTTGTACAAACGATAAAAACAAATCAACGGGTTTGCTTGGACATAATCCTATATTGACGGATGCATAAGGCTGCCATTACGCCTGGAACAGGACCAGAGGTCGCATCACAGGAGAAATGAGTTGCAGGCAGTTTCCAGAGCATCTGACAGTCAGCTGAAGGGTAAAGGTCATCAGACACAAAGGCATTCCCAGCTGATGAGGCAGACAGAGGTCGCGCTGTGTCTTTAAATGAGGTGGGTCGTCATGTTGACAGGTGTGAAACAGCTTGGCAGGTAAGGTATGTGGAGGCCAGGAACAACTAAAAACACCATAAAAACCATTTTATGACAAACAACTTCACGTTTACATCTTTATTTGTTGTATTCTGACTTTCTCCACATCTTCCTTTTTATTTTTTTGTGGAAAATTCACCTAATTGTAGATATTTTCGTAGAACATGTTTAAAATATTCTTAAAAAGTTGATTGGTTAGCTGAAATAGCTAGCAGCAATGCTACAGGACCTGCTATTGGCTGGCATTTGAAAAGCAGCCAATCCTTGCTACTGATTGACTGAAGCCTCGATATTGGACATGAGGAAAACCGAGGATGTTAGTTTGAACTAATAAAAAAGGCAGCTATAAACTGTTTTCTGTCTTAAGTATTCATAGATTGTAGCTCCTTCAGACTAGCCAGCAGCAATTAGCAAACACCTGCTGTATTGTGTATTGTGGTTCCTCTTTTTTGCCTGAAACATGTTTTGGAGAGAGGTAGTAATTTCTTTGCCAAAATCTCCACTTCTTTCTTTCCAAAAGATATCTTAGTCAAAAAAAGGCTTAGGAAGTATTTTAGGAAGTTGCTGATCTGTTGAGCTTCCTGTGGGTTTCCTACCCTTCACAACAAGCCGAGCCGACGTCTTCAGGTTCTCCACGCTGAACACGAAGCTGCCTGTGTCTTCCACCGACAGGTTGGAGATGGTCAGGCTGTGGACTTCTCCTTTGGCGCTCATTCGGAAGTGGTTGGTCGGCTTCAGCTGGATCCCGTTTCTGATCCAGGTTCCCGGGACGTTGGCGTGAGACAGCTCCACCTCAAAGGACGCCGTTTCTCTCTCCGTGGTTTTAATGTCTGTCAGCCCACGCTTGATGCTGATTTTTCGCGCTGTGGGGCAACAGAGCACAAAAGACAGGAACTTATCAGGAATGGTGTCTCTTTCTTTTACACAATGGGTCTGGAATCAGTTCAACTGGCTGATTTTAGCCACTGACCCTCAAACAAAACCCAGGTTGGAAACTGCCAAGTTTTTTCACTTATTGTGTGAATACACAAACATTCCCAGTGGAAAAAATGAGTGTTTATTTTGGAGACCTGATGACAACAACCTTAGTTTTGAAGGCCAGTGTGTAAATTTAGACGCAGTGAGAGTAGATCAAACTTCAGAGGACGTGCCAACAGCGGCCCAAAGTCCCAACTTTCCCCTTCCCACCTGCACAAGTGTTGAAAGAGCAGCTTTTAATTCAGCCACTCGCCTGCAGACCGCAGCCTGGGCAGCAGAAGCAGGAGGAAACCCTAACATAAGTGCATCTTAATTACCACAAGATGTTTAACGGCGCCTCAACGTCAACCAGGTTTTACGTCATCAAGGAAACCTTTACCGAGACGGCAAGAACGATACGTCCTCTCACTGCAAAAACAAAAGTAGTTTTTTGACTAGTTTCTACTGCAAATATCTCAGGACACTTAAAATCATACATATAATGTCCTTCATTTTCATGTTTATGAATCTTTTTATTAGCCTTTTGAACTGACATTGATTTTCTTCCCCACTCAAGCAGCTGATTGTTCAAGAAATGAAAATGATATTTTCTGTTGAGTCTTCATTACCCAAATAATGTATAAATAATCACAATACTTTGACCTTTTTGAATTCTACACATAAAAATAAACCAAAATGTGTAAAAACTAAAAATACTACTATAGCTAATAAATACTAAACTAAAGCTAATTAATAATAATAACTAATAACAACTAGGAATTACTTTAATTTCCTTCTATCTAAATTGAACATAGAAGCAAATTTTCAGCAAGATATATAAGTTTGACTTAAATCAACAATTCTTTAATATTGATGAAATAGTTTCACTGGCTGATTATTTAGCTGTTAAAAAGATGTCAGAGTCAAATTTATTTCTATAGTATTTTTAAAAATAGGTTTAAAACGGCACCAAAGTTCTGTACAAAAACGAACAACAGAATAAGTTGATGAAACGAGAAAGAGAGAAAAATACTACAGAAAGTAATAATAAAATAAAATAACAGTAATCAGTAAATAAAACATCACAACAGAAAAGTTACGTTATCAGGCTTCAATCAAGACATTTTTCCGGCAGTGGAACTGGAACTGGGTTGCTAGGTAACGGGGCTGGGCGTGGCTGGGGTTGCTAGGCAACGGCGCACTGCTGTTGATTATGACATAAGTAGAATATTCTACGAGTGGAACTAGAACTTTTTCATCATTATTACAGAATTATTAATTTAAAATAAGCAGCTACATTCAGTTTTATCTCAAGTGTTAGAAGGTTTATAAACTGGACCAAGAATACTTGGTCAGATTTGGTGTTTTTTTTTGCAGTGCTTGAGTCTGATCAGGCCGACCTTGTTCTGTGTCTTGAGTTTGGTTGGGATGTCACCTGTTGGTTGCCATTCCTTCCCAGTACATGCTGCCTCTGTTCCCAGTAAACTAATTACCGCAGGGGGAGTTGTCGGTAACGGTGGTAAACAAACAGCAACAGGACGGAGCGAGAACACGAGGACACTCACGCTCCACGGCGAGTTGGGCCTGCGTCCGGTCATGGAGGGTTTCACAGCTGTAGGCGCCCCGGTCCGCCGCGGCCACCTGGTGAACGGTCAGGCTGTGGGTCCGGCCCCTGTGTTTCAGGGTGTACTTGGCGCCGGGGTGGATCAGGATCCCCTGCCTCATCCACTGGACCTCCGCCGCCTCTTGACTAACCTCCACCTCCAGAGTCGCCTCACTGTACTCCTCAGCTACAACTGCCGCCATTTTCTTTGTGAACAGCGCCTGTTGCTCTTTAAACGACAAATACAGATTACAGGACAACATTTAAGTGTTTAAAGCTCCGGTAGGTAACTTTTATTTTCATAAAGAACAATATGACCTTTACATATTTGTAAGACTTGTCACCATGTTGTGACAGTTAGTTTTGAGACAGATAATTTATGGTGGAGCTGAAGAAAAACAACCAATCAGAGCCAATTAACAGAACAATTAACAGTGGAACTGGAAGCCATTTTAAATATCCCAAACAACCAAAAACAATAAATAAGATAGAAATGAAAATCTAAACACAACATAGCGCTGTCAATCAATTTCATGTACCACTGCTCAACGTGCTAATGGCGGAAAAACAACTTACCTGTACAGGAAAACCATTCATTCACTGTGATCGGTTGCTATGCTAACTAGCCTTAGCATTCTTCTTTTTTTCTCCCTCTCAGTGACAGCTACGCTGTACGTAGACCAGTTGCCATAGCAGCTGACTGACAACAGCTCCACTAATGTATCAGGATTCAACACCATTTCCCACACAATGAACAGAGGATTCAGTCTGCTACAGTTTTATGTTTTCAGACTTGATGTTTATTTTGAGATTATTATTAAGTGATCATTGTGGTAGATTAGCTACCGCTGCTATTAGCTAAGCTAACACAGCAGTGGTTGATTAGCCAATTTAAACACCTGCTCTACTGATGATCTGTCAGAGTTGGTGTGTAGGTCGCCTTTTATTTATCTTTCACATGAACCGAAACGCATCGAATTCCACAGCACATCTGAATGTTGAGGTGGTCAAAGTCAAGCTAGCATAACTGTCGCCTTTCCCTCTCCGATGCACCATGTATAAGTATATTTTAAAACTTATTTTGTTGTTAAGGAGGAGCTAAACGTTTAATTAAAGAGAAAAGCAGACAGTCTGTTGTTTATGAGACATGAGGAGCTCACCTTGGACCGTTAGCTCTGCCGCTGACTCCAGGCCCTCGGCGTCAGCCGTCACTGTGCCGCTTTCTGACACCAAGCAGCTGCTGATGCACAGCATGTGGCACAGGCCGTTACAGGAGACGGCGGTACGCTCGTTCAGAGCGACGTCCTTTCCATTCAGACGCCAAACCAAGGTGGTGTCGGCCGGTGAGACCACGCACTTAAACACGGCATCTTCCCCTTCACGGATGGTGATGTTACGCAGCTCAGCGATGAATTCCACAACACGGGGGGCTGAAAAATCATCATTAAAAATCTGTCACGTTTTCGGGTAAAAATTTACATTAAAGGGGATGTATTATACAAAATTCACATTTTTACAGTTTTGTGTTTCCAGTTGGGTTTCTACTGCTTCTGAAAACAACACAAGCTTAAAAAAATACCCACTCAGCTGTTTTTTGGCCTTATGTTGATGATTTGTTTGGTGTCTGGAAAAAGAGCCTTTAAAAAAACCCTTTGAAATGTAACATCACAAATCAGCAGAATTCTGCCCGTCACCTAGCAACCCCAGCAGAATTCTGCCCGTCACCTAGCAACCCCAGCAGAATTCCGCCCCATTACCTAGCAACCCAAGCTGAGCTCCAAAACGTTTGGCCAGCTGGTTTTACCACTGTACAATGGCTGCTGCACAACAAAAACACAAAATCTTACCAAGTATATTTGGTCTAGTTTCTAGTGCAAATATCTTAGTTCACTTGAAACAATAAGACTAACTTACAGTTAACTTTTCAGGAAGATATAGCAGTTTGTTTTAACCCAATAATTCCTTTATATTGATGGGAAAAGGACTAGTTCCACTGGCATATTATTTCACTAGTAACTGTACTTGTTCCATCAATATTAATTAATTACTGACTTAAAACAAACTCCAATGTCCTGCTGAAAAATTACTTGCAAACCAAAATGCTTGTAAGAGTTTGTGTTTTTACAGTGACGTGTTTTGTTGTTGACTTACCGTACAGAAGCCATTTCCTGCATTCTCGTTGGACGCACAGAAGGCTCAAGTAATGCTTTTCAAAGACATATGGTTGAATAATTGCAGCCATTTTTATGTGAGAGTGTAGGAGTTGAGTTGGGGGGAGCATAAACAGCAGCAGCTTATTTGGATTTAAAGTGACAGGACGCCCTAAAACAACTAAAATATTATTATCTAAGAGTCATTTTGAGCAGAAAAATGTAATGAACATGTTTTGTATGGCCTATCGATCTATTCTGACCTTTAATCACTTGAGTTTGAGGAATGAAGGTGACTTACTTTCGATGCTGACATTGGCAGCTGTTCGGTCGTCTGTGGATTCACAGACGTATTGTCCAGCGTCTTTGTCCGTCAGCTGCTGGATGGTCAGGCTTCGCTCCCGGCCTTGGGCTCGTATTGTGCAGCGGCGACTTGGCGTCATCTCCTTACCGTCTTTTAGCCACTGCACGTCTCCTTTAGGCTTGTTCACCTCACATTGCAGCGTAAGAGTTTTACCTTTCAGAGAGATCACATTCTCCAGACGTTTGACAAACTTCACCTTCATTTCTGAAAAAAAAAACAAAGGATCACAATTATAAACATTTAACAAGCAAGTCAGGGTAAAGGTCACAGCAGAAGGCGTTCTTACCTTCGACTAAAAGACTGAAATACATTTCATCCGTGCTTACGTCACAGACATATTCTCCAGAATCTGACAGCTGCAGAGGATTAATAGTGAGCTTATGAGTTTTACCCTCACTGGAGATATGAATGTTGTCCTTATTCAACAGCTGGCCGTCTTTCATCCAGCGGATATTAGCTCGTTCGCTGCTCACAACGGCACACAATGTGACGCTCTCATTCTCATAAGCTGACATGTTATTCTTTCCTTTTTTATTAAGAAACTTGGCTGGGGGATCTGAGGGAGAAAAAAAACAAGTTTCACAAAGAATTCAAACAAAAAGATATGAAGCTACAACCCCGAAACGTCTAAAATGCAACTGAAAACAATGGAATAGAATAGAATAGAATAGAAGTACTTTATTCATCCCAGCAGGGAAATTACTTCGCAGTTACAGCATAGAGACAAGACACACAACAACCACCACTGAGTAGCAGTTGTAGATAAAATAAAATAAAAATAAAATAAAATAAAATATAAAATATAAAATGCAGCAATAAGAACCAAGTTAATGCTACAGTATGTAACTTTTATAAAAAATATTTTTATTTCACATATTTTTTGAAACATTTGTTAAAAAAATGTAATTGTTTATAAAAAAATCTATGACAGTTTAGTAAAATTAATTTCCTCTCATCTCAGTGCT
Source organism: Xiphophorus maculatus (assembly GCF_002775205.1). Lineage (NCBI taxonomy): Eukaryota > Metazoa > Chordata > Actinopteri > Cyprinodontiformes > Poeciliidae > Xiphophorus > Xiphophorus maculatus. Next base: position 29,677,743 of record NC_036449.1, read on the forward strand.
AACTAGAAACAACCAATCAGAGCCAGGAGGCGGGTCTTAGCGCTGCCAATCACCCTCCATTTGTGAATGCTAATGCTAGTTAGCATGTATGGAGCTAAATTAGACTCAGAAAGATTCTCAAAGTGTAGAGTAAGATTTGCAGGTGTCCAAAAAGATCTAACTAAAAGACTAAAAGGAGACGTATAAATGTACAACATGATTCATTAATGTGCAGAACACCGTGAATAAAAGCGTACCTCAACATTCACATGCGTAAACAGTTTCTCAAATGCACAAGTTGTAATAAACTATGCATACAAATCACCAAATACACGTTCACGAATTATCGGCTCGCTGCGTTTTCCACTTTTGAGACTTTCTCAGATATCCCAGAAGAAAAGCTTGAGTATCTGAGCACAATCAGACTTGTTGGAAATGTAGTATTGTTGACTTGGCCTACAGTCCAAAAACAACTATATTAAAGACTTGCAGTAAAGTTTCTGTAAGTATCGACTTTGTGAGCTGCACTGCTGAAATACACACATTTAAACGGATCTTTTTGCAAGTCTTACTGTAGCTTTGTGAACCTTTCTGAGACTAATGTAGCTCCATAAGCATAATCACAGATGACGGCAGGTAAACATTCTCCTGTAACAGGAAGTTGTTTCTCCACCATTAGAACATTTAGCAGCGAGTACATGAGATTGATTGACAGCGCTAAGCCCCTCCTCCCGGCTCTGATTGGTTGTTTTTCACCAATAGCGGTGCATTTCTTACAGTACTAGCAGCTCAGGAATTAAGTGGAGGAAATTTATTTTTTCCACAGATTTTCTGTCTTATAAACTGAAAAAACATTTTTTTGTAAAAGTTGCTGCAGCTTTAAGGGCCCAGAAGGAGCGCTCTGATTTACCCTGAACCTCCACGACTGTGACCAGCTTGTCGTCGATGGCTTCACACACATATTCTCCAGAGTCTGAGGGCTGGAGCCCGGAGAGGACGAACTTCCTCACGACGCCGTAGCTGTCGATCCGGATCCGGTCGCTCGGTTGGAGAGCCTCTCCGTTCCGGGTCCACTCTACGTCGGCGTTCGCTCTGGAAACTTCACACTCCAGGATGAGGTCGTCTCCTGTCACCATCACATGATGCTCCGGGTTCCCAGAGTTCCCAATAATCTGCACAGGAGGTTCTGAACATGAACAGTCACATTAATTAGCCTGGAGATGAACAAGGAGGCGTTACACAAATTTTAAAAGTTCAGGCTTTTGGCTTTCTCTTTTGATCAACACATCTGGTGTTCATTAATTTATTAAAATTGCGTATATACTTTTCGATAAAAGTGACCTAAATCTTTTGTTTTATTGCCCAGAATTGACAACCCCCCCCCCCCCCCCCCCCCCCAGTGTATTTGCAGTTAAAAGTTAAAGTCCTAACTGGCCGTTTTACCTGTCTGAGCCTCATGATTAATATTTTTGAAGGATAATTTTGTTTACAGAGATTTTATGATTCAATATATTTATGGTTTCAGTTGTGTTTTGATTTTTATTCCCATTTTATTTATTGTTTTTGTTTATTTTGGATATTTAAAATGTCTTCCGGTTCCAGTGTTATTTGTTCTGTAGAAATTAAAGTTTATCAATTTTTGATCATTATTATGAAAATGCTTAAAAATGAACTGAAAACGACAATATTATCATTCAGCACAATCATTTCTGGGACAATTTATCATCTAGCAAAGTTTGTAATCATTCGTTAAACCTTCAAAACCCTTTTTATGTTTTGGATCTACAAAAATAACCGACTACTTATTTTAATGCAGGGTTGTCCAAAATGAGGTACGGGGGCCATTTGTGGCCAAAATGTGTTTAAATAGTTTTTATTTTAATAAGGCAAAAGTCTGAAGCCCCTTTTATGTTTTGGACTTTTACTGACACACAGATTTAATAAAAACTGTTTATTGTTGAGGAGGTAAAACAAACAGTTTTAACTTAATGAATTTAAAGTTTGGTCATTTTGGCCCCCGGGATAAAAAGTTTGGACACCACTGGTTTAATGTATTGCAGCTAAATGTTGAGTAAGTAATAAAAAGTCACAATATTTTTTATTTTCATTTGATGACAATAATTACAGTGTTGCTCTGGTGTCAGAGGTCAGCAGGTTTACCTCTCACAGTGATGGTGAAGGCCATCTTGTCGTCTCCTGCGTAGCAGCTGTATTCTCCTGAGTCTTCCAGGCCGGCGTTGAGGACGACCAGAGACCGGAAAACGTCCTGCTCTTCGCAGCAGTATCTCTGGCTGTCGTCAATCAGCTGACCGTCTTTGTACCAGCGGACAGACGCGTTGGCGTTCGACAGCTCACACACCAGAATGATGTCATCTGAAACTAGGAACTGCTTTTCTGTCTTTGCATCAGTTTTTCCAAGGATTCTTACAGGCAAATCTGTGAATAAAACAAAGTATTGATCTGTTATTACCTTGGCTATCAATGAGAAGTCTTAGGGTGAATTCACACCAGTCCTGATTAATCCGCTTCAACTAAACTCCAATCTGTTTGTCTAGAAAGTCTGATTCGTTTGGGGAGGACTGAATGCTCATCAAACTTCTATAAACCTCGGTCTTGGTTTGGTTTAAGTGAACTCTGGATTGGTTTGAACACAAATGTGAATGCCAAACGGATCAGAAACCGCTCCAAAAGCAGGAAGTGGACTACAGCACAGGGCATTCTGGGTAAATACAACCAAACAAGAGAAATGGCTCGAGGTCTTTAGCCAAAAAGAAATCCTACAACTACTAAAACCTGACGCCTCCATTTTTGTTTGCATTTGGTGAACAAGGAAGTTGTGCTCAGTGTTTTCTTCAGAGGATTTTGATGCAGCGCCCCCACAGGCGAGGAGGTGAACAGGTTGCTCAAAGGGTTTGGTTGGTTTGACTCACCAACTGAAAATGTATAAAATGGTGCAACTTTTTCCCCAATCAAACCGAATCTACTGGACTATCAGGTGTGAAGACGTCCTTAAAGAATAGAGTCCATTTTTTCTTTTGACCAAAACTGAACATTTTCTTCATCTATTCTGCTACCATGATAAAACCAAAACCCACCCTGCACTCTGACATTGAAGTCCATCACATCGTCCTTCGCGTCACACACGTATTGCCCGGCGTCTTCCACCGTTACAGAATGAATCGTTAACTGACGAGTGACGCCATCTTCCAGGACGGTGACTTTCCTGGAGTCCTCCACTTCTTCTCCGTTCTTCTTCCAGGTCACCTCGGCGTTTGACCTGGAAACCTCGCAGTCCAGAACCAAAGTCTCACCAACCACTTTCTCAACTCTGCTCGCCATCTTCCGTGGGCGCATAAACCGCACAGGAGGTTCTGCACATTTAAAAACCCAGGAAATGTCAGAAAATGAAAATACTGAAGTGGATGTGTGATCTTTACTGTCTCTTTACCTGCTATGTTCACAAAGAACGTCACAGAATCGTCTCCGGTGTCGCACACGTATTCTGCTGAGTCTTTGACCGTCGTTTCAGGGATAATGAGCCTCCGGTAGACGCCGTCCACCTCCAGGAGGAGGTTCTCGCTTTCCTCCACCTCCAGTCCGTCTCGATACCAGCGCACCACGGCGTTGGGCCGAGAGATCTCACAGCTCAGGACCATCCGCTCCGAGGTCTGCTGACACAGCTCCATTTGGGACTGGCTCGGCGACAGAATCTGAACCGGAGGCTCTGGAAACGGATACGGACGCCTTTTCATCAATCAAGATAAAGTTGGAGCCGCCTTAAGAAATTAGTGTTTGGAAGAAAATATACCAAATATTTCTAATTCCAAGGTTGGAATTATGCAACTGGATTATCTTACTTGTTTTCTCCATTGGACAAAAACATTTTAAGGATTGTTTTGCATTAAATCAAAATAATAACGTTTATTTTGGTAACACATCATAAAAACACAAAAACTTATAAAAACACAAAAACTTATAAAAACATCAGTCACCAATTTGAGAAGCTAGTAAACATTACATTTTGATCCAAAATATTGGCAATTGATCCAGTTATTAGTAATCAAATCAACTCTAAACATTTGGGTTTTAGTCTAGATTTAAAGGATTTCAGTGTTTCGGCTGTTTTGCAGTTTTCTGGATGTTTGTTCCAGATTTGTGATGTATAAAAGCTGTATGCTGCTTCTCCATGTTTGGGAATTAGTCTAAAACATTTGATGAGGCAGAGCCTCATGGTGTATCAGGTAAGAAAGAGGCTGTATTTTCCAACGAACACACCTAGCAAAGATGTTTGACAAGCTAAAAAATAAACATGTACAATGAGAATCTTTGTTTTTCTTTATAAAATTACCTTTATTACCCATCCCTCTTACACCACAGGCTATAAAAGAGTTTACCAATTCTATTTTTTCCAGTAAGACAGAAATCTACAATTATATAATTTCCCCAGCCTGGTAAAAACCTTTGCTAGTTTTAGAAGAGGTCCGTTGTTGGTCGATATTTACACCTGAAGCCAGACTTATCCACCGATCTCATGTCCCTCAGTAAAGGTCTAAAAATCATCCACTGTCCTCTTCTGCTCGCCGCCCCACCAGGTCGTTTCCAGTCAACAACAGTCGCCCGTCTGTTGCCAACTCAGAGATTTTCTTGCTCTACTGAGCAAAATTTCAGACAGAAAAATTGGTATTGGGCGAAATCAGAATCGGGCTTCTATAAAGATTGGTAATTGGCCAGAAAAACTGCAATCAGTGCACCCTAGTTTTCCCGCTTTGCTTCGTCCAGAGGGTCTGGACTGTCGGCTATTGACAAACGATTGCTCACTGGAGGCATGGACTCTGTTGAGGTTTTAAACAACTCGATCGGATTTCATCCAATCGCTGACATTTGGCCATGATTTGACTGTGAAGGAAGCTATGAAGCTAACCAGATATTAACTAACAATCCATTCATTTTGGTCCAACTTTAATTGCTCGGTGAATAAGAGCACCAGTTTCACTTTCTTTAGGAAGATTTCTTGACAGTACTCAGACATCTAAGGTTGATCTATGCGTGACACTCCCACGCGGCGCCGCAGGGACAAATTATCTAATTTCAGCAACTCATACAGATTTTCCACACCGCAGACCTCAAACGTTTTGTAAATACTCAGACAGTTCAGAGCGTGTCTGAACTGTCTGCGGTTCAAACAACCAAATGTGAATTATTGTGGACCAGCAAGAGCTCTTTCAAGTTTGCAGAGACAGACATCTCTGGGGCTTTTTTATTTCTAAACACGCTGCCTAGTGTTGTATGGTTTCCATTAGCATCGTATGCTGCCCCCTATAGTCTATCTTTAGTATAGTGGGGATGAACTGCAGAGAACAAATGCTGCAGAAGTTGGGTCGCCCTCATTCTGCGTTCAAACATAAACCATGCCAGCTGCTTTGAGGACGAGCTGCTCTGCTATGCCACTTGGAGCAACGTAGCACAAAACTTTAAACTGAAATTCAAACAAACAAAATGCAAACTTCCAACAGCAGAATCAGAAAATTTACCCGTAATGTTAAGATGGAAGAATATGGAATCGTCGGCCGTGTCGCAGACGTATTCGCCAGAATCTTCGACTCTGCTGGAGAGGATCTTCAGTCGTCTGTATGGACCCTCGTACTTGAGCTTGATGTTCTCACTCTCCTGCAGCTTCTGGCCGTCCTTGAACCAGCCGACGGCTCCGTTGGGTCGGGACAGTTCGCAGCTCAGGATGATTTCCTCAGGGACGTGGCGGTCCAGGTGGACGTCCTCTTTGGGGTAAACTATCATCACAGGAGGCTCTGTGGATGAAAAGTGAAATAAAAACACATCAGATTTATGTTTCCTGGGAATGTGTTTCCTGAAAGGTGATTTATTACCTCTTATGTTGACCTTGAATATTAAAATGTTGTCTCCTGTGCGGCATGTGTATGCGCCAGTGTCAGACAGTTTGGCTGAATTTATAATCAGATTTCTCTTGGCGCCCTCGGCCTCCATTGATACATTAATGCTCGGTTGTATTTCGGTTCCGTCTTTGTACCACTGGACCACGCCGTCGGTTCTTGAAACTTCACACGACAGAATAAGCTGCTCTTGCTCCACAGCGGTTCGGAAAAGGTCCTTCTCCGGGATGTCGGTGAACGTTACGGGCGGCGCTGTGAGAAACAGTCAGAAAAGTTCAGTGACCATCGGAAATTCAGCAGCTTTTCTTCAGCAAATTCAGACTCACAGCACACAGTGTGAGGATCAGAGTTAATATTCCTCTACAAACCGAAACCGTTTCAGAAGCAATGCGTTGGTGTAAGAAGACGGGTGAAAACATTAAAGGTCGTGGATATTTCTACGAGCGTTGAAGCCGCAGTATGTAACTTTTATAAAGAAAATGTTTTTTTTACATATTTATTAATGTCACCTTGTTGTTTCAGTTTATGAGATAGAAAATCTGTGAAAAGATCGATTTCCCTGAGTTATTGCTGTCTGAAGAAATGCACTAAAAACGTCCAATCAGAGCCAGGAGGCGGGGCTTAGCGTTGTCAATCAAACTCAACGCTATCTCTAGTTATAGTGGGGATGAACTGCAGAGTTCTCATACAACATATAAAACATAAAACAGATTATCCATCATCAGTGGCTATGCTAACTAGCCTGAGCATTCACGACATGCTATGCTAGCAGCAGCGTAGCAGAGAGCTATACAGAGGGTGATGGACAACACTAAGCCCCGCCTCTTAGCTCTGATTGGTCATTTCTAGTTAGCACTGGAAAAACAAAAAGGAGCTTGATTTTTCCACAGATTATCTGTCTCACACCCAGTCATGTAGCAAGAAACAATAAATCAATTGATCAATTAAAATTACCTCAATAATCTCCATTGACATTGATTTATCGTTTTTCTATCAAAAACTGGATGATAAAAGTCTTCAGTCGGCTGTTTTGGTCTCTACTAAACCTTATTTTGAAGGATAATTTTCTTTACAAAGATTTCATAATTCATTTTATTTGCTATTTCTGTTGATTTGTTTATGTTGGATATCTAAAATGTCTTCCAGTTCCTGTGTTAAATGTTCACTAGAATTTAAAGTTTATTCATCTTGTATTATTATTTTTCACCAATATTACTCTTAAAAATGGTCTCAAAACGACAATATTATAGTTTAGCGACAGGTTCAACAAATATGTAAATAAATAAATGTTTGATGAAAGTTACATACTGCAGCTTTAATGGCGTCGGAATAAAATCTGTTATGGTGTAAATGAGAATGATCATGATTTGCTTTCTTACATATTAAAGGCCGTGAAGATGTCAGGAGGCGGGGCTTAGCGTTGTCAACACAACTGAAGAGTGAAAATAACTTGCCAAGATAAAGCTGAGCATATCACCTTTCACCTTGAAATCTTTATCACCGTCATCAGCCTTACATTCATACACCACAGAGCATGATGACAGGGACGACTCCATGACCAGAGCTCCCTCATCGGGCTTTGACTGGACCTCTAAGCTCGACTGTATCCCGTCCTCATACCAGCAGGTTTGGACTGCGGGGTCTGAGATCTCACCATGCACTCTGATCAGGTTTCCTGCCTCAACAGATTCGCTCCTCTCAGCCTCTGAAACAGCTGAGAATCAAACCCATGGTACAGGACTTTATGTTCACTGAGCAACAACCAGACAGCAGTCAGACCGGTGGTGCAGTGCTGGGCTAACTAAGGTCAATGTGTATCAGGAAACACAACAAGGTTGGCTGAGAGGTTAAAAGGTTATTGGAGCCAGTCCAAAGTGAGTCAGATTCTCACAAACATGTTAGTGCTTATCTTTCTGCCTGTGAAACAGCAGATTTACTTAAAATAAGCTAAAGTCTAAAGCAGCAAGACCAACGTTAAAGGCCATGAAATCCTTTAACGTTAAAAACCCAGAAAGACCTTCAGCAGAGGCGTCAGCGATTCATTTCCCAAAGGACAGCGTGAGCAATTGTACGTATCTGAGTTTCCATTACAAATGTGCGCAAAACTTTGTCTGTATTTGAAAAAACACAATTTCGCAATTACGGTGTTTACATTAAATAAGAAGTTAATTTGAAAATCTCACGTGAATAAAAGTGAAAAAAGCTTATTTATTTATTTTGATACGGCTGAAAAACAACCAGCACAAAAACTTACATTTTTCTAAATCATGTTTCCATTTAGCAAGATTATTATTGTTCTTTCAATGTGCGCAATTTTATGGTCAATTGTTGTACAATTGTCTAAACACTTTTTCCCATTTATTTGATTATGAAAATATTATGTTTTTTAGAAACATTTGAGCACCTAAATACGAGCCGCTGCACTGAAAACTGAAATTTTATTTCCATTATCTTCTTCAAATCAAATGGAGAGACATGAGCGAGTGACGTCGGCTAAATCTGCACTGCAGGAGGACTTCATATCCAGAGATCAGGGAGGAAATCAGATTTCACCTCCAAAAGTAAGGGCTTTTCAAAATAAAAGCATCACGTTTTGATTTAATGTATTTTTGATTTGCAGTTTTAAAGAGAGAAGGCAGAAGACATTTAAAGGGCTGGACGTGTCTCTGCCCAGTTGATCTTTGACTCATCGTTGACAGAAAGTCCACTCGTACGTTCAAATAGCAAAACAGTTTGAAACAATTTGAAAAGCCAACATTGAATTTTAACTTGTGTGTATTTGTTCTCACAAGGTGATTATATACTTACTTACTCAGCTGCCCTGAAAGAAGCAGCGTCTATTTTTGGTAAGTGGGATCACATTGAGCAGCAAACCACTGAAGCTTTAAATACTTCATCATGGTCAATTACTTTTATTTTGACATGGATCATTAATCATTAGTGCAGGTTATGAGAGTTGTAACTTCATTTTGCCTAAAGGTCAGGGAAGAATTAAGAGTTAGTTACTCTCACAAAGCTCAAAATACTTAGATCACCTGCAACATCCACCTTGAATTGAATATGGTTATCTGTGGCCTCACAGCTGTACAACCCAGAGTGCCTGACTTCTGCTGATTGAATCACCAGTTCCCTCAGTTTTTCACTGGTTTGGATTTCACATTCACTGGTTTCCAGAAGCCGTTCTCCGTCTTTATGCCAGTGAACTTGAGCAGCTGTCTCTGAGGCTTCACACTGCAGCTGAACTGGGCAGCCTGCTTCTACAAATTTGCTTCTTGCAACCTCTGGTAGCTTTGAGAGCCTCACAGGAGTAGCTGTGGATATTATGAGATTTGTTAAGCTTACATAGTTTTTATTTTAAAGTTGTGTGGTTCATATTTTGGTTTGCCTTAAGTGTCTGCCATACTTCATCCGAAGCTGAACGGTCGACGTGGTAACGGGACGTTTGTATTCGCACATTCTTTTCATTGATCCACTTGGGGAACAACCCTCTCACTTCTGCAAACTTTACATCCCTTTGACGGTTTGCACTGATATTTAGTTAGGATTTGTGCAAATATAAAAGGTTTCCCACAGAAAACCTACCAAGCCTGGTGGGATGGTCAATTCACCAGCAACCCACCAAGTTTTTATATTGAAAATGTTAAAAGTTTCGAAAATTTGGAGATGCATGAGCAGGCATGATAATTTTAGAAATAGTGGAATGACGGCCAGCATCAGCTATAAACCTGGCTCCAATCGTCTTTACTGTCACTGTTAGTGGTGTACAAAAAACTCTGTTTAGAATAACCAAACAAACTTAGCCTGGTGGGGGATCAAGTAAAGCCTTGTGGCCCGCCAGACTTATAATACACCAGGGGAAATCCTGGTACATAAAACCGCATCTGATAAATGTTCCTTAAAGGTATTCGTGTCTTCTGCAGAGACAGAAACCGGATAGTGGAAGTGAAGGAGCTGAAGGGAAATATGGACATTGCTGATTGGTGTCTGAGCTTCTGACCAATCCTGCAACACTTCATGCAGAACTCTGCCAAAATAGTTTGACCCAGGCCTGCTGTCGACAAGGAGAGGCAGATGACAGAGTTTACATCTACGACAATGAGAGCCGATTGTGGCACTTCGGATAAAGTATGTGCAAGCCTTAAGTGTTTGCAAAGTTTGTCCATTTATTGATGGACTTGATTAGTTTCAACTTGTGCAAAGATGTGACTTTCCCAAACTGATTATTATTACGATAGATGTGTTAGAAATAAGTTCCAGAAAGTCACCTTCAATGTCCACGTGAAAGGTCACAGCCTCATCGGCGAGACTACAGCTGTAGAGGCCAGAATCAGAGACCTTCGCTGAGTGAATGATTAACTTCCTAAGGGTGCCGTCTCTTTTCATATCAAGGCCTGTTTTGGAGAAAAGCTCCACCTCGTCTTTAAACCAAGAAACCTGAGCAGCAGGGTCTGACACCTCACACTGCAGGAATATTGGAGAACCAATTCTAATCAGCTTGTATTTTTCTGAAAATGGGGTTGCCATAATCCTTGGTGATTGGCCTACAAGAGGAGAATGACAAAGGCATAAACAAGGGATGAATTCACAAACACCAGACAAAGCACTCATTTCAGCCAGTCACTCTTTCAAGACCATTTGAGGCAAAGTACACTTGCACCATGCAGACTAAGCAATCCCTTCACAGACACATCAATATGCAATCACCTTTTATGTCCACTTTAAAGGTAATGCTGTCCTCTGATGTCGAGCATTCATAGATACCAGCATGAATGCTTTCAGCTGATGGGATGATTAGGGTCCTTGTCAGACCATCTGATTTAATTTCCACTTTGTCCCAAGACCCAAGTTTCATCCCGTCTTTGTACCAGTCGACATGAGCCAAGGGATCATGAGAAAGTTCACAGCTAAGGGCAAGAGGTTTTCCCTCTTCGACGGATCTGTTCCTGTCCTTCTCTTGCAGCTTTGAGAACTTCACAGGTAGTCCTACAGTTTTGGGATATTCCAAAAGGAAAGAGTAAATATTCAACTTAATTAATGCAATTTATTGAAGTAACACAAGAACTTTTGAAACACTAGACTTTATCTTAAGTTTATCGACACAGCTAGCACAAGACAAACATATGTCACAAAGCACATTGGACATAACAAATATTCAACAGAAAGACAAAAACCAACGTGTCTAGAAGAGAAAAACCAAGAACGTGACATCTCCAACGTCACACTTCGTTCACAACAGAGATTAGAGGTAAGTTGCAAACAAGAACATGTTTTATGCTTACCGTTTTCTTCCATGTGTTTAGTATGTCAAAGAATAAGAAACAAGAAATGCAACCTCTTTAATACAGCAGATATTCATACTCAGAAACTGTAAGGAGAACGGCAGAGATATTAGGAAAGTAAAGCTCTTGAATTATTGTGTTAAGGTTTTGAAGGTATTTAATTTGGAAATATCACTGTGATTGGATGTAACAGGGACCAAACAATGTGAGGGAATCTTCCTTTGTGTATTAAAGAAGCAAAATATTAAAACAATTTTATGTTAAGTGATAAAACTCCGTTAAGATAAGCACTCAGTGTTAGTGCTTTGCAAGACACTAGAAGCACTGTCAGGTGTTTTGTGCGTCACCTTTTACTTCCACAGAGAACTGGATGTCATCATCCTTTGACTCGCACCGGTACACACCAGTATGAACTCGCTCAGCGGATGGCACAACCAGACTTCTCAGATTTCCCTGTGACTGGATGGCTACTCCACTTTGAGCTAGGAGCTTTCTTCCATCCTTGTACCAACTGACTTGTCCAGAGGGGTCTGACAGCGCGCATCGCAGCGCTATGGGAGAGCCAGCTACTACTGTCATTTTCTGGTCAGCCTCAGATAAAGCTGCAAATGTCAGAGGAGGAGCTGCAGGATTGAATGTAGAATAAAATTAGTCAATAAGGTGCACTGATCTGATTGAATGACAAGATTCCCCTTTACCATCAACATGTGTAGTGCATTATATCAAACTAAAAGTAATAATCTCATAAATTGGTAACTACTAACAAAACAGTAAGGTAATATCATGTCTTTATCAAATTAGCTGACATCCATCCATCTTTTCCACTGACTTTTCATGTCAGGTAATGGAGGTAACATCCGTCTCCCTGGCAGGCCAGATGAAATGTTTCATCCCTCCATCTTATTCCTGGTCTGCCCAAAGGTCTCCTGCTAGCATGACATGACCAGAAAACCTCCAATCAGGCACCTGAAAAGCATCCCAACCAGATGTCCCAGGGCCAGAAGGTGTGCAGGATAAGCAGCTCCTTTTAAAGCACTCTACTGATGTAAACTGTGATTGTTATGTCTAAGATTGAGCAATCCTCACCCTTAGGACCAACGCTCATCTCTGAACCCACTGCTCAGACTTAGACCAGTGAGGCAGTTCCTCCTGGTCATGCTTGTTGACTTCATCAAGGTCCAGAGAGGCTTTTAAATTATTAGAAATCCCTGGGTGCTTTGACACGGCACACCGCCAAGCATGCCTCCTTGCCCTAAAGTTACAAATATTCTTATTTGGGTCCAGAACTTTGTGTCAACATCTGGGCAATCAAGAGAGGCAGGAATGTTGTAGTCTGGCAGCATCTGGACCGTCTGACATCAGATTAGATATGTTACTGAACTGGACTTAAGACATTATGATTTGGAAGGACATAGCCAATAATTTGGGAGTAAAAGTTTGCTTTAAAAAGTGACAGAAACGTGTTAATGTGTCACAAGAAGTGGTATCTTACAGAGTTGTCTCTACTTGAGATCATTGTATTCTGGCACTGAATTAGAACAACAACATGAAACCAAATACAAAACAATGAATGGATTAATATACTGAGAATACTGTCAGGCAATTTTCTGATTATTCCTCTGATAATTACATGATATTACCTAATGAGCTACATTATCATCAAACTTTCACTAAACTGTTCAGCTGTTTTGACTGATATGTAATGTAAATTATAATGTACACCTGGAAATCTTTTTAATTAATATTAGTAACCTTTTTGTTGGACACGTGTTTCTCAATTCTAGTCCTCCAGGTTCTCTGCCCTGCATGTTTTAGGTATTTCCCTTCTGACTTCACTCAGATTAACAGGCTTCTGCAGGACTTGATGGTACGCAGAGGAGGTCATGCAGTTATTTGGATCAGGTGTTGTGGCAAAGAGACACATCTGAAACATGCAGGGAAAGTGTTTCCTGAGGACCGGAACTGAGAAACACTGTAGTAAGCAGACAGCAAGCTTGTAAAAGTCAGGAACAGTGATTTAGGAAAAGTTTTAAGCCAGTGGCCCCAAATATTTGCCGTGGTAATGAACTACAACCTAACCCCCTCAAGTATTCTCACTGAATACTTGAGCACCTCTCTAAAAGTGCTTGTATTGGCCTATTTTAATGCTTCAGGCACCAAATACATGTTAAAATGTGATAATACACATAATGGAGCCCATCTTGGTGCTACCGCCCGCGATCTTCCTTATCTTCATTCTTGTGGGTTTAGACAATCAATGCCAAGGAAAATGAATGCAACTCCTAGATTGTCTGCTTGGCAAACACCAGCCGATAGTGTGCCAACTAGCTTTGTGTCGAGGTATTTCAGCTTCCAAAGCTCTATTTTCTTTGAAATCTCTAAGATACGCCCCACAGAAAATCTTTGCAAATGGAATTACGTTGCCAAATACTGAACCGCAAATAGGCAGGGATCCACTGTGTTTTCTCTAATAGTCACTGCTAAACAATTCATCTGGTTCAGAATAATATTTCTGTTACAGGTTGGTGTGTCTGTTCCAGACTGAACGAAGCTTGGTTTTTCAGTTCGTATTATGTGCCATATTTGTATAATTTTACAGATAACAAAAGCTCTCAGGAACAAATTAAGAAAAAATTTTATGTTCTCTCATTCAAATTTGCATAATAAATGAATGATCACCTTTCACATCCACATAAAACTGCACTGCATCATGTGATGTCTTGCAGATGTAAATTCCTGCATGAGACGGCATCGCGGATTGGAAAGCCAGCGTTCTCACGGAGCCCTCTGTGAGCAGGTTTTGCCCAGATTCTTCAGATAGTTTTACTCCATCCTTAACCCAAGTTACTGGAGCGTTGGGATCTGATATCTCACATCGTAGCTCAATGGGTTCACCAACTTCAACAGCCTTGTTCCTTTCAGCCTCTTGAAGAGTTTTGATTCTCACTGGCAGAGTTGGGGATGCTTGAGGTAACATCAAGAGAGAGTGTCATCACTATAATGACTATAACAAAGTATTTGTTATAATGTTTCAAGAGCAAAGGATCAAAAATTAGTCTTGCCAAAAATATTCTGACGTTAAAGAAAATTCAAAGATACGTTCATCGATATTAGTCATTGAAACAGAACAGTTCTTTGGTTAGACTTTAGCTAGCCATTTAGAGTTAGGTTTTATAACTTAAATGTATATTATTTTCTTTGTTTCTATAATTTCCTCTAGATCACCCGAGCTCAGAGTATTTAACTACTAAAGTTTTAGTATAGACAAAGTCAGGTGAGTAAATGCAAAGTTTTCAAAATGTCAAAGATTGCAAAAAGCAATCTTGGGCTTACACAATGTCAACATTGTGTCCATCTATTGCTGGTTTAATGCTAACCATTGAAATCACCTTCAACAGCCACCTTATTAGCAGTGACATTGTCACTCCAGTCACTGTCATGTGTTCTTGACAGATAATTCCTCTCTGACTGGGATTGTGTCGATGTCTTCTTGAAGTCATAAAGGTCTGGAAAGCAAATGGTAGAACTTTCTCCACGGTGGTTTGACTGGTCCATTTGGTCCTCTGCGGGCTCCAGGTTCTCGTGATGATTTTGTTGGACCATTTTTTCCTTATTTGACAGACATAGCAACTCTGGAAGGTTGGATACAGTCTGTCCAGTGCAATTAAATTTGTCCAATTTGGCAAATGTATTTGACGTAATATGTTCAGAATGGAAAACTTCTGCCTCGTTATTTGGACACAAACCTGAGGATAACAAATCCTCTGACAATGCAACTGATGACTGTTTGGCTCGGTTTAGCTCCTCTGGCTGGTGAGTTGATGTCCTTAAACAGTCGTTTGGCCTTAAAAAGAGGACGTTCCCAGACGGCGAGCGATCTAGGAGCTTTTCAGGAAGAGCAGCTGGTATTTGTATGGACCCATAGTCTCTGTCTGACTGGACAGTAGTTGTCTGTGTGGATTTTGAGCCCTCCTCTGGTGTTACAGTTGAACCTTTTAAGAGCTCAAACCATTCCTCCTGCTGATGAGGACCAGTTTCTAAGGCTGCACAAAACTTGTCAGGTTGGTCTGTTGAAGCCTGTATGGTGTTTGATGCTCTCCCCGTCAAGGTTTTTATAGTCTTATGGAGGTTACCTGGCTTTAGTTGATTGGTTATTTTCTTTTCAAAGTGGTTTATCTGCATTGACGGGACAGGATCCTCCAAGTTAAATTCAGTTTGTATTGGCCTAAAGTGGGATTTCATGGTGCTGCAGTGAGATGTGAATCCATATGTTGGCTGAGAGGTTGGTGAATACTCAACGTGAACTTCATCTCCCTCATTTCCGGTGAAGGTGCCAGAATTGCATTGTGGGGACGTCTGGGTATCTTGGTCAGAATAAGCCTCTTCCGTAGACTTGTTCCTTTCTTGGCCAGAAGAGAGCCTTGGCGATGTAGCTATAAGCATTGTGGTGTACACAGAGAAAGGTTTTCAGTTGTTGGTGTTCTCATTATTTCTTCTCACAACATATTTTACAGCAGTGGGGGTTAGCATGAAGTTATGGGATAATCCATTGCAAAGACAATCAAGAAGATCGACCAGGATTGGTCTTAAAGTAAACAACATGTCTCCCTTACAATGCCTCCTGTCATGCCATCAATACTAATCCCTTTAAATCTAAAAAAGGGAATTATTTAGTTCTCTTAGGAAAAGACTTCGTTGTCATTGCAACAGGCAGAGGTTCAGGGCAGCAATGTGAATGACAGGATCTTGAGATGAATAGGACAACAGATGGACTTTAAGAGTTGCAAGTTGTAAGCAAAGATGACTGTTAAAATGAAGAATGAAGTGACAAACACAACACAGAGATTAGTAAGAAAAGCAACTACACATCTACACAAAAACACGTCTTTGATTAAGAGCCGAAAATATCAGTAAAATGAGCTAATATCAGGGATGAAAGTGTGATAAAAAGCTGTTTTCTAAAGGAAAAAAGATTTACAGATGGCTCACATGACTGAGCTAGCAGTGAAATACACCACTACAGTTAGTGGCATTTATGGGCTGGATTAACATGGATGACTGATTTTAAAAGATCAAATCACCTTTGACTTCCACAGAGTATTGGGCTGATGCATCAGCTACCTCACCAACCAGGTCACGCGAGTGACACTGCTCTGCTGTTCGGACAAAGCCAAAGAGAAAACAATGAGGTGGGTGAAAGCTTCACGCATGTAACTAAATTCTTGAGTCTTAAATGTGCAGAGACACCACCTTTCACGTCCTCTCTTAACGGCACGCCATCAGACGCGTCACAGCCGAACCCGCCATCGTCAGACAAGTGTTGGGGCACAAGGGCCAAGATCTGGCTGTGCTCTTCGGTGCCGGGTTCTCTTTTAGGATAAATCTGGGTTCCGTCTTTGTACCAGCAAGCTTTAGCAATGGGATCTGAAATCTCAAATTGCTGAACAATTGGATATTGCTCTTCGGTTGGCCTGGTCTTCTCGTCAGGGTCAAGTACATATGTTGGAGGGGACACTACAAACAATCATTAGGGAATAAGTTCAGTGCATACCGTCCTTATTTCTACCTAAAGACAGTCTTTCAAAGATGCATACAGAGAATTGGAACTACATATGCATATATATAACATTTGCAAATGAGAAAAATCACCTTGATTTACTACTATTAATTTGGCCACATCATCTGCTGTTGCACAATAGTATGCTCCAGAGTTTGAAGGATGAGTTGGTTCAATAACAAGGGTCTCCTTGATGTTTCCCA